>NC_080411.1:12586666-13792500 GCF_030265065.1 Corythoichthys intestinalis | reverse complement strand
AAAAAAAGCATATTTCTGTGCCATTGACAAAATTTAATTTAAATTTTAAAAAAGTAAAATATTTTTCACAAAAAAAAAAAAATTGAAAAAAAAAAAGTTTTTGCTTTTTATAAAAAAAAAATATTTCATTTTAAATTTTTAAAAAAACAAATTTTGTGGTTTTACTTTTTTTTTTTTTTTTAAGTAAAAAATTGGGGGACAAAACATTTTAAAAACTAAAAAATCCTCGGTTCATTTTGCTTTCTTCAAAATGTTTAATTTTAAAAACGATATTTAAGTAGTTTCCCTTGATCGTTTTGATTTAAATAAATAAATAAATATATATATATATATATAAATCTATTATTTAAAAAAAAAAGTATTTGAAATATTAAAAGAAAAAACATTCCTCATATTTCAGTGCCATTGACGGCGCTTGACGTCCAATCCATTTTGAATGAGAGAAGGCAAATGGACTGGATGTCTATCACCGTCAATGGCAGCCAATGAGTGGATACTTCAAAGATTGAATGGACGTCTAACACCATTAATAGTTTTTAATAATATATCTGATGCAGTTGAAGAAGTTGATTTCTGTGACATTCTCCTTTTCGCAGGCCGACTCGTTCCAAAGGACTTCCACGCGCGTGGCCAGGAAATATTGGTGGAAAAACATCAAAATGCTCATCATCATCGGCGTCATCGTGCTGGTCGTCCTCATCCTCATCATCCTCGCCGCAACCAATGTCATATAGTCCGTCCGTCCCGAGTTATAGCCAAATTTACTCGTACTATTACAGTGGTTCTTAACCTGGGTTCGATCGAACCCTAGATGTTCGATGAGTAAGTCTAAGGGGTTCGGCAAAGGACGTGCAGGGCCCTGTTGTCGTACTCTGACTAAATCTAAGCAAAGTGGTGGTTTTTGACAGGCTTGCCCCCAATTTGCAGGTTTTATTCCATTTCTTTCAACTGCTTTCCCTCGCTCTGATGGGAGCAGAAACTGTTTCACTAAGTGGAAGATTGACTTTTGAACAGGAATCCGCTTAGATTTTAGCTGAGATATATAGGTTTTGAATTTTCTTTTTTTTTTTTTAATTATGATGATCCAATTCCGAAGGGTTCCGTGAATGCATATGTGAAACTCGCAGGGTTTGGTCCCTTTTGCAAGGTTAAGAACCACTGTACTAGTGAACGAGAACGAGGTTGGCGGTCACCATTTTTACTCTTTTATGAATATTGTTCATCGACATATCGTAGATTTGTTATTTTTTAGGATTCTGAGCGTAGACCTGGGCTGTATTTTCTGTCATTTTTGCAAGAACACTTGTAAAACGGAAATTTCCAGGGGCGGATCCACCAGGAGCTTAAGGCAATTTACTGGTGTCTGGATCCTTATAATAATAATAATCTTAAAAAAAAAGATTGTATGAAGTTTCTCTATATCAGTTTGTAAATATCACCTTTTATAGTTTCTAAATACATTTTTTTTTTTTTTTTTAAAAGCAAATTCTGATTCAATATGTGTACACATCTGCCATCTGTTGTTACAATGAATCTGTTTGGATCAATGTATCCATACAGTATGCACAATTGAATGTAATTCGATCCAAATGCAAAATTATAAATTTCGATATGCTTTTTTGGAATAATGTTTTCTTCATTAAAAAAATGTTTGACAAACAAAATTGTCATACATATCAAAACGGATTTGTATATCTATATACACTCACCGGCCACTTTATCAGGTATACCATGCTAGTAACGGGTTGGACACCCTTTTGCCTTCAGAACTGCCTCAATTCTTCGTGGCATAGATTCAACAAGGTGCTGGAAGCATTCCTCAGAGAGTTTGGTCCATATTAACATGATGGCATCACACAGTTGGTGCAGATTTGTCAGCTGCACATCCATGATACGAATCTCCCTTTCTACCACATCCCAAAGATGCTCTATTGGATTGAGATCTGGTGACTGTGGAGGCCATTTGAGTAGAGTGAACTCATTGTCATGTTCAAGAAACCAGTCTGAGATGATTCCAGCTTAATGACATGGCGCATTATCCTGCTGAAAGCAGCCATCAGAAGTTGGGTACATTGTGGTCATAAAGGGATGGACATGGTCAGCAACAATACTCAGGTAGGCTGTGGCGTTCCAATGATGCTCAATTGGTACCAAGAAAATATTCCCCGCACCATTACACCATCACCAGCCTGAACCGTTGATACAAGGCAGGATGGATCCATGCTTTCATGTTGTTGACGCCAAATTCTGACCCTACCATCCGAATGTCACAGGAGAAATCGAGACTCATCAGACCAGGCAACGTTTTTCCAATCTTCTATTGTCCAATTTGGATGAGCTTGTGCAAATTGTAGCCTCAGTTTCCTGTTCTTAGCTGAAAGGAGTGGCACCCGGCGTGGTCTTCTGCTGCTGTAGCCCATCTGCCACAACTGTCTATCTTGGTTGTAACGGGTGGTTATTTGAGTCGCTGTTGCCTTTCTATCAGCTCGAACCAGTCTGGCCATTCTCCTCTGACCTCTGGCATTAACAAGGCATTTCCGCCCACAGAACCGCCGCTCACTGGATATTTTTTCTTTTTCGAACCATTGTCTGTAAACCCTAGAGATGGTTGTGCGTGAAAATCCTAGTAGATCAGCAGTTTCTGAAATACTCAGACCAGCCCTTCTGGCACCAACAACCATGCCACGTTCGAAGTCACTCAAATCCCCTTTCTTCCCCATACTGATGCTCGGTTTGAACTGCAGGAGATTGTCTTAAACCATGTCTACATGCCTAAATGCACTGAATTGCCGCCATGCGATTGGCTGATTAGAAATTAAGTGTTAACAAGCAGTTGGCCAGGTGTACCTAATAAAGTGGCCGGTGAGTGTATAAGACGTTTTTTTTACTTTGTCTCCCAAAGTATAATTAAACAAAAAAACGTATGTATGTATATATATATATATATATATATATATATATATATATATATACACACACACACACACAGTGGGGAGAACAAGTATTTGATACACTGCCAATGAGAAAACCCACTTTATATTATATAATATTGGCTTCATTAAATGCTTAATTGAGTCCACTCAAATCCGCTCTAGCTGCTCACACGCAGAGTTGCCACAGCAACTGTTTAACAAGTTAAATGATGATTGACGCATGCAGCGCTGTTAGGTGCCGTGGTAAGTTTGAGTCTCTGGCAAGATCAAACCCAGGTATCTGTCAATCATCGTTAACTTTAACTCATTCACTCCCAGCCATTTTCACCGGAGCAAGGCCCTTCGCTCCCGGCTGTTTTACTGGATTTTGACTGATTTTGCAAGGCCCACAGAAAATTCCATTCTATTACTATTTAAACATGGAACCCACCAAAAGAAAGATTACTCTCTTCTTTCAGCAGAGAAAAAGTTAGTTCATATCTTTTCCATTCTTTAGAAATCAGCATTAGAAAATAGCTTAGTTTGTGCATTTTTCCAATTTCTGATGTAAAAACAGACAAATTGAGCTTTTTGTAAAAGCATTCATTTCAAACATAACTTTGACTTTAACACAGCTATTTTTTACTTTTGTGAGATCCCAAACATCTGAATAATGTTTTCCTTCTACAAAATAACAAACAAGACATATAGAGCTTTTGATAGCAAAGTAACAATTTATTTACACATAACTAAACTATCTGTCAGTGAAGCTCAAGTTTGAACTCCAAGACAAGTGTTACCTCGATAGTTAGAGAAATAAATACGACCACAACCATGGATTTAGTAGGTTTTAGTACAAGAGCTCTTGGGTACAGATGCGGAGTAACACACAAAGCGCCTCTCCGCATGTGGACAAAAGAGAGATACATGGCATGCCTCTATTTATGGGTTGGCACCATAAAAATGAAATCGAAAGTTAGTAAAAACATCTCAAGTTACAGAAAAACTTCTCTCATAGGGGAAAACCATCTTAAGCTGTAACCTTGAATCACAAGCTGTGGCCAGGAAGAAGTTTGATAAGCCACAGTTGCTATATTGTACTCATTCAGGGCATATTGGAAACAACAGGAAAATGACAGTCCATATTTGGGCATATTGACTCCGTCTACAATCGTCAAGGCTATGAGAAGGCTCACTCAAAAAGATTACAACAGATTATTTTAACAATGATCCTCTGTGCTGTAATATTCTCATGCAAGCATAACAAAAGCCTTCAACATATAATATATAATGGTTGTGTTTTAAGCATGAATAAATTCTCTCACACTATCAAACTGAGAGATGACGCTGTTGTGGCCGCGGCAACCCGACCATTCCGTTTCGTTAAATCGGGTTACGCCTGGTGTCCTGTGTGGGTGAATTCTGGGGGGGACCTGTGTAGTGATAGTGACCACTACTTCATAACAGAATTCACCTAGGGAACTTGTGTGGGGTGTGTGCCTTGTGTTTGACATCGTTCTCCACATTTTTCTCACGCTTCTTACTTTTTCCAACTTCCGTTTCCTGATTATTTCTCTTCATTCACTTCCTTTCATGGTCCGGTATGACTTCTTACCAAATGCGCTAACGCCCTCCAGTGACCGGTTTTATTGCTTTAAAATGGATTTTCAGCGTTGTGCTTTGGAGCGAAGTTGCATCAGAACCTAGAGATGTCTCTTGTAAAAAAAAAAAAATGTAAGAGATGTATAAATACGTCTTTGGGACACTGAAAAAATTAAAAATAGAACGTATTTATACGTTTTTCGGAACAAATGAGTTAATAAGCAACTCCAGTGCACTGGCTGACCAACAAAGAGCAAAGAGAGGGAGCGTGTTGCCTGGCACGACCAGACTGTTCTCCCTGATTATTTCAAACACCGCGAGAAGAGTCTGGGACCCAGCTCCTTATTAGTCTCTCAAACCAGAACGAAATCATCCCTACTGGCCTCGAGCCAGAACGAAATCATCCGTGCAATCAGATTCGTTTATTTGTGTGACGTGTTCTTAACGAGCAACGTCTCGCCTGTCGGAAGTCATCTCCACAACAACACAGATGGCGAACGATAGAGCCGAGAATGTTCCCATCTGAAGTCTATGCCACAGCATCTCAATAGGGTTGAAGTGTGGACTTTGACTTGGCCACTCTAGAACATGTATTTTGTTCTTCTGAAACCATTCAGAAGTTGATTTACTTCTGTGTTTTAGATCATTACCTTGTTGCAGCATCCATCCTATTTTTAGCTCAAACTGTCTGACAGACGGCCTCAGGTTTTCCTTCAAAACATCCTGATACTTTTGAATTCATTCTTCCATTCATGATTGCAAATGTTCCAGGCCCTGAGGAAGCAAAACCACCCCAAATCATGATGCTCCCTCCACCTCGCTTCGCGATGGGGATGAGGTGTTGATGTTGGTGAGCCAACGTTGCATTTTTCCTCCGCACGACGTTTTGTGTTACTCCCAAACAATTCAACTTTGGTTTCATCAGTCCACAAAATGTTTTGCCCAAAATTTTGTGGAGTGTTTTACATATATATAGTTGATGCGTGCACATAGATATTGGACTGTGCCAGTGATTTCTATAAGTCTTTAGCAGACACTCTAGGGTTCTTTTTTTTACCTCTCTTAGTATTCTGCGCTGAACTCTTGGCGTCATCTTTGGTGGACGGCCACTCCTCGGTACAGAAGCAACAGTGCCAAACTCTCCATTTGGAGACAACTTCTCTAACTGTCGATTGATGAAAACCCAGATTTTAGAGATGGTTTTGTATCCTTTCACAGTTTTATACAAATCTACAATCCTCGATCGCAGGTCTTCAGACAGCTCTTTTGACTGAGCCATGGTGGACTTCAGACAATGCCTCTAATCAAGACAATTCTTACCAGGTGTGTGTTTTATAGTTGGCAGGGCAGCTTTAAACCACTCATCAGTGATTGGGCACACACCTGACTTAAATTGTTTGGTAAAAAATTGGTAAAAATTGGTTTCAATATCTCTTTAAGTCTGCTTAGGCAGAGGATTCACTCACGTATTTTCCCCCCTTCTGTAAATGTTTGCATGCTATCCCAATTAAAATATGAAAACCTATAAATGTTTGGGTCGTTTTAGTTAAAGCTGTTTTTTCATCTGTGTGATTTTGACAAAGATCAAATCGCATTTGATGTTTTTTTTTTTTTTTCCAATGCAAAAATGTTAAGAAATTCCAAAAGGTTCAGATACTTTTTCAGACCACTGTACGTCACCTCCCGCTTTCTCCATTCGTTATGAAGACTGAAGTTGATGTGATGCTTTCGCGTGAATTCTGCCAAGCTGGCAGAGCAACAAAAGGGACAAAAAGTTTTGTCTGAGGAGGGGGAAAAAAAGGGTGGCTACAATGGGAAATCCAAACAATTTTAATTTTTTTTCACGCTTACATCGAATACAATTTTGTCTATATTTATGAACGTTGTATAGCTCTTGACGAAGTGATAAATGCGCATTTACGACTGTAAATAAGTGTGTCTAACTAATAAACCAAGCCGTTGACGATACAAAATAGAACGAGAAAAGTGGTAAAACTCCTAAATGAAGGCCAAAAAAAAATCCTTCTTGAAAAGGTCAGATCCACCGAACGCTCCCGAAAATACAACTACGGGCTCTTGAGTTTGTTTTTTGTCTCACGATCACGACAAGGTCGCCGCCTTCTCACCGCGTCCGGCTGCGCGTCGTCCTCTCGGCCCCGTAACACCTGAAAGAAGACGCGCAAACGTCAGAGTCGCCGCAGCGTGACCCAACGGGAATCCCCGACAAACAAAAAAAGATAAATCTATATTAACATTAACACATGTCAAATAAAGCAATCTTGAGGACTACTAGAAGAAAAACTGGTCAATAAAAATAGGAAACAATCCTTTACATTTTAAAAGATTTAAAGTTTTCTTTACAGAGGAAGTTAATAACACAGAAAAGACATGTCGGACAAAAAAGCCAACGTTCTCCCCAGACTCGTCCATAGAAGCTGTTAGCTCATTGGACAAGAGACAAATAAAAGCATCAGGAGTGCATTGCCGTAGTATCCTTTGGAGAGCAAAAATATGGCTTAATTAAGAAAATTATCTCGACTAGTGCCTGTAAAAAATTACGGAAATTTGAATCACATACAGTGGTGCCTTGAGATACAAGTTGAGTTCTGTCCTTGACCACACTCGTAAGGCAATATACAGTTCTTTATAGTACTTAGTAAAAAATATCAAAGAACTATGAATAAAAATACTTTTAACTCGTTGGATGCTTTTGACGGGGATAGACGTCCAATCCGTTTGAACTTGACGTCTACTTGTGAAAAACTACTTTAAAAGTGTGAAAAGATTGGCTGGATATCTACCATGGGCAGCAGCACTAAGAGAGTTAACGTACTCGGTCCTCCCCCCCCCAAATGTCCACAAAATTTCACTTGCTATGAGATTTGAAATAAGTAAAAATTGTTAAGTATGAGTTCAGATTGTATAACATTCAAATGTATTTGCCTGGAAATAATTACAATATTTAGGGAGTGTCTTTAAAATACCACCCTGTTTGTAAGAGTATACTTTAAAAAAAAGAAAAAAAGAATTATAGTAAAAAGGGCAAGAGAAACTTAATTTTATTCATCTTAAAATAATTTTTTCAAATCAAATTCTACTTTTTGCATTTTTATTCATTTTTTAAATGTTTTTTTACGTGAAAAATGAAATTTAAAAAAATTAAAACAAATTTTGTGTTTGGAAAAGGGACTGTTTTTTAAAATTGTTTTTAAATGTTTTTTTGTGAAAAGGAAACTTATTTTTCCTTTATTTTTAAATATTTTTTTTAAATGAAATATTACTTTAAAAAATGGTTTCAAATTTTTTTAAAAATTAAAAAAATATATTTGTTTAATGAAATTTCGTTTTGATAAGGAAATATTTCATTTTTTTATTATATAATTTTTTAAATGTATTTTGTGAAAAGTAAAGTATTTTTCTATTTAAATTTATTTTTCAAGACATTTTTATTTAAAAAGATAAACTGAAAAACTTATTTTTCTATTTAAAAAAAAAAAAAAAAATATATATATATATATATATATATATATTAATCTAATTCCACCTTGTTTGGATAGGAAATACCTCATTTACTTTTTAAATATTTGTATTTATTTTTAATTATATTTTTTGTGAAAAAAGAAACTTATTATTATTATTTTAAAACAAATTTTGTGTTTGGAAAACTATTTTTTAAAATATTTTTATTTTTTATTTTTTAAATGTTTTTTGTGAAAAGGAAACATTTTTATTATTATTTTTTAAAATACATTTTTAATATTACTCAAAAAAAACAACAAAAAACAAAAAAAACTATTTCAAATACTTTGTGAAAATTTTTTTTGTATTTATTTTTTTTTCTTTCAACTTTTACCCCGTTTGGATTTAAAAAAAAATAAATTTTTTTTAAGTCTTTTGTGAAAAGTAAACCTTTAGTTTTCAATACATTTTTATTTTAAAAAAAACCTTAAAACCTTTGTGAAAAACCTTGTTTGGATGAGGAAATATTTCATTAATTTTTTAAATATTTGTATTTATTTTTAATTATGAATTTTTTTGTAAAAAAGGAAACTTATTTTTAATTTATTGTTACATGCATGTTAATCAAATTCCACTCTGGAAAAGGAAATATTAATTCATATATATTTCTTTTTGTGAGAAAGGAAATTTATTTTTCAATTTTTTTAAATTTTATTTTTGAATACATTTTTAATTAAATATATATTTTTAAATACATATTTCTAAAAAAATTCCACTCATTTGGATGAGGAAATATTTTTTTTTTATACATTTGTATTCATTTTTAATTATGATTTTTTTGTGAAAAAGAAAACTTATAATTTTTAATTCATTGTTAAATACATTTTAAATCAAATTCCCTTCTGGAAAAGGAACTATTTAATTAGTATGTATATATATATATATATATATATATATATATAGATATATAGATAGATAGAGAGATAGATAGATATTGTTTTTGTGAAAAAGGAAACTTTTATTTAAATTTTTAAAAATGTTGTATCGCAAATCGTATCGTATTGTGAGGTTAGTCAAAAGCATCCGATGAGTTAATCTAACAGCCTTTGCTAGCCGACGCTGACAATTTAAGGTTAAAAAATAATTTACTTTAGAAACAAATGGCCCGAATATTGTCAAAACCCGTCCGTCGGGCGACTCGTATCTCAAGATACCGCTGTACATAGTCTCAAACAACTGAAAAACGATGTAAAGGAAGGTTGGGGAAAAAGCAGCAACGTGGTATCCCGTTTGTTTTGTTTTGTAGTTGATAAACAGGATGTTGTGAGACCATACCAAACGGCAGCAAGCGAGAGCGTATGCGTCTCGTACCCGGTCCGCATTGAGCGGGCCCTGAGAGTATCTGGAGTCAGCTCATGGCCTGCAAGGAAGCTCCGCTGGCAGGTACAAACAAGGTATGTCAGAGTTAGGAGAGACAACATACTTCCTCGTTTCTTTTTTTTTTTTTTTTTTTTTTTTTTGCTTTTCCGTGTACTGTAAATCCATTACTGGAGTAGTAGTAGTAGTAGTAGTGCTTTACCTGTTAACTTTACAGTTAAAAAAAAGAAGAGACAAAATGGCTCAAAGGAGGCATCGGGTGTTAAATAATCGCCTCCATGTAGCCGCTACGTTACCAAAATAAACAACAATAAAAGGAATTATAAATGACCGTAATTTCCGGACTATAAAGCGCACCTGATTGTAAGCCGCACCGCACAAATTTTGCAAAATTGAAGAAAATTGTCGTAGCACACTGTGGTAATCAGTTATTTTTAAATCAAAGCCAAAACTAGGGCTACACTTAAAATTGTTGTTCTGTAATGGGATCAAGCATCAGACAGAACCTTCCAGGACAATATAGTCCTTCAAGTGCCTGTTGAAAACGGCTAGTGTTGTGTCCTTTTGTCAAATGGTGGGTGTCCATCTTTTTCAAATGGTTTTTATTTCAACCATGCATCAATATAGAGGTATGGTTGAAAAAGCAGAAAATGTCAAAAGCGTGGGAGCATTTCAAGCTGGAGATCAAGGTGAGCAGTGTTTCAAGTATTAACTCTAAGATAGCGCTTGCATGACACTACAGTACGTCTTCAATGCTGCAGCTCCACCGAAAGAGCCCCGTTTACTCCGAGAGCAAAGGAGCGATACTCGGGACAAGGTAAAGTTAACGTAGCACTAATAAATAAGATTCATTTTACTGCAATGTATTTTTAGCCTTTAAAGGTCTGTGCTGAGGTATCACACACTACACTAACTTGTAGCTTTAGCATAACGTTTGCATTAGCATAAGGCGCGGTGACTGTGTCTTTTGGAAAACATTTTACATACGTACATTGCGTCCAGTTGAGTTTAATTGATTGCAAATAATCAGGCATGAAAATGGGTCAGGGGTTAAAAAGGTGAAAAGGGTATGGAGGAAAAATGTTCCGGTAGGGCTGTCCCAAACGGCAAATTTTCTTCCGATGAGTCAGCAGACTATTTTTTACGGTTAGTCGACGAAAAAAATAAATAAATAAAAAAAATAAATAAATAAATAAATATGTATATATAAGGGCTGTCAAATTTACCGCGTTAACGGGCAGTAATTTCTGAATTAATCACGTTAAAATATTTGACGCAATTAACGCACGAACGGAATGACCCGTTCATGCGTTGCCTCAGTTTACAATGACGCCGTTTTAGCACATTGAGAACGAAAAGGCAGAGAAATGCGAGTGGACACAGCCATTCATTGGACCGCGCCTTTTATTGGCTTAAGCTTGGCTTAAGCTTTGGCAGCCACTACTAACAGTAATGGTTGCCCAACTTCCCATCATGCATTTGGACGGAGCAAGAGACGATCTTTTTCTTAACACACCGAACTGAACACACCACAGAATATACTGTATACCATTTGCAGCCACCACTGACAGTTATGGTTGCCCAACGTCCCATCATGCATTTGGGCGGAACAGTTAAGTCGCTACAGTATCATTTAGTGAACGCACAACAAAAATATTCCCATCAAAAAAATAATGTTCACAAAAAGAAAAGCGCTCACTGCAGAGACAACTGGCATTCCCAATCAAATAGCTATGCAAAATACACATAAATGTTCATGTTTATGCCAACTTGTGGATTTATTGTTATAATAAACAAATACAGTACTTATGTACAGTATGTTGAATGTTTATGTCCGTCTTGTGTCGTCTTTCTATTCCAACATTTACAGAAAAATATGGCACATTTTAGAGATGGTTTGAATTGCAATTTTTAAGCTGTGATTAACTCGATTAAAAATTTTAACCGTTTGACCGCCCTAATATATATATATATATATTTATATATATTAAACTAATTTAGCAATGAAATTTTTGTTGACGCGTATTAATTCACAAAAACATTTTGGACCACTTAAATTCTTTATTAAGGTACAAATAAACATGTAAATAACAATAATTAATCACACAAACAATGGGGTCAAATGTTGATAGCATTTACTAGTGCAAAAGTATAGAATGTAAACGGATTCAGAACACTGACTTTGCCTTTCCAACATGATTCAAAACACTTGTTAAAATAATATCCAGCATTATTATTATAGTACACTGCTATATAGATAGATTTAAACTGTTCTTCTGTAATTGGATCAAGCATCGGACAGAACCTTTCTGTATAATACAATTTTCTAAGTGCCAGTTTAAAACAGCTAATCAGGGCTAATGTACCTAAAATTAACTAGTTTTGCGCTAACGTAGCCTATGGCGCTAATATGCTAACGAGCTAATGGTGTGTTTGGAGAAAATATAATACAAGAAATGTACACGGATACCCGCGGGAAACCAAAAGAGTTATCAAAATGGAACACTCGACGTCATCATGATGGGCCACGCAAAGGAGCCAAATGAAACAGCCATTTAAAAAAATTTTATTGAGAAAATATGAAGCTCGTTTGTCCCCAAAAATCCATTACTAAGCCATTTCAGAATACAAACGGAGAGGAAAAAAAGTAGCAGCTTATAGTCCGAAAAATACGGTACACAAAATTATCAAACAGTTATTTAAGAAGACTACTTTTTATGTCTTACGGGAAGTGACGGCGTGATGTGGACGTACCTAATTGGGTCCTTCGGGGCAACCCCACGCTTTTTAGTACGGTCTGTAACTGTTGCTGTGAACAGGGCGCCGAGGCGACTTGCCGTATCCGGCCGGTGGATCTGCAGACGAGGGCAGAAAAAGAAAACCACAAAATAATAATAATAATAATACTTTGGCAAGAAGTACCACGGAAGCAAATTTATTTGAATTATCGTTACATGTCGTGAAAATTTACGGCTAAAACGATTCATCAAATGACTCAAATGGCTTGACTACTGGGCAAGTCTCAGTCGTGGCTGTTCAATTAATAAAAAAAAAAAACAAAAAAACAAAAGTGTAATCACATCTTCTGAGATATGGACTCAAGTTTTCATATGCAAATGAGGGCAAAATGAGAATATAGTGTTACAGATTGGACATCAGTTTTTTTCACATTCTACCATTTGGTTACTGGAGTAGAAGTGGTAGTACAGGAAATAGCCAGACTCAATTCTTTGCCCAGTATTTATTGGTCTGCTGCAAATGATGAAAACATAATTGAATATGGCCCGCACAACAAGCTTGAGTTCATGTACTGTACATTCATTTGCACTTCTCAAATTCAACACTAGATGGAGCTAGTCACTTAAACAGTGACTCTCCTTTAGCTCATGCATTAAAACCTGACATGTTTAAACTCAATGTGGGGAAAATGTATAGAATTTCATTTTTTTGTCTGAGATAAATATACTTACCGTATTTTACTTTACACTTATTTTCCCCCATAGCTTTGAAGTATAGCTGCCTTGGCTGGCATTGAATGAGTTAACCCTTTAAGACTGGACGTGTCGGCAACAACACGTTTACGCATATCATCTTTGAAGCCTCGTCACGCTGTAATTATGTCACCCACGTGTCATTGGTTGGTCTCATTTGAAAGTGTGGAAGTTGAGGTTTGCGCCTGTTTTTACTTGAAGTCAATCCACCAAGTAAAACGGGAGATAATGTCATTTTGAGTTTTGTAGTTTTATTGCTCTTATAAATATTAAAACACTTAAAACATTAATAGGCCCAGGTTTTAAATGCTTAATAACTTGAAGTGACCACTGTCCTGTAAGGGAAATCATATTGTCTTTTAATCAATGAGAAAAAAAAATCTAATTGCCCTATTTTCCGCACTATAAGGCGCACCTAAAAGCTATTTTCTCAAAAGCAGACAGTACGCCTTACAAATGGATCAATATTGATTATCGTATTTTTCAGACTATAAGTCGCAGTTCCCCCCCCCCCCCCATAGTTTGGCTGGGGGTGCGACTTACTGTATGTGTGAAATTATTAACACATTATTAACTAATTTTACATGTTATTTTGGTGTTTTGGAGTGACACTGATGGTTTGGTAAACTTATTAGCATGTTTATGCTATATGCTATAGTTATCTGAATAACTCTTAATAACTATGTTACGTTAACCTACCGGCCACGTCAGGTAACATTATCATACTGTACACTTATTCAGCATGTTGTTCTGTATCGTATTTTTATTTTAAATTGCCTTTCAAGATGACATATCTCTTCTATGTGTTGTATTTTATCAAGTAAATTTCCCTCCAAAATGCGACTTATACTCCAGTGCCACTTATGGGTTTTTTTCCCTCTTCGTTGGGCATTTTATGGCTGGTGCGATTTATACTCAGGTGCGACTTAATAGTCCGAAAAATACCGTAATCATTGCATGACATTTCCTTTAGTGTAGCTCCATCTAGTGGATGCATAATGCAACTCCAACTACTAGTACTACTACTGTGCCTCATACTGCGGTGTGCCCTATAAATGAAAACAGTTTGAAAATAAGGTATTCATAGATGGGGCACTTTATACACCGATGCACCTCATAGTGCGGAAAATACGGTATTTGTCCATCCCAAAAAAAAAAAAAAAATTCCTAGATTTCTGTAATATAAGCAGTTAATACTCTGATTTATAAATTAAGTCATTGGTCGACTAACCTAAACAATCATCGGCAATTCGTTGACTATCAATAGTTTGTGGCTGCCATTGTTAAGGATAGTTTTTGGCCTATATATACACATATATATTTATATTAGGGCTGTCAAACGATTAAAATTTTTAATCGAGTTAATCACAGCTTAAAAATTAATTAATCGTAATTAATCACAATTCAAACCATCTATAAAATATGCCATATTTTTCTGTAAATTATTGTTGGAATGGAAAGATACATTCAGCATACTGTACATAAGTACTGTATTTGTTTATTATAACAATAAATCAACAAAATGGCATTAACATTATTAACATTCTGTTAAAGCGATCCATGGATAGAAAGACTTGGAGTTCTTAAAAGATCAATTTTAGTACAAGTTATAGTATTTTTATATTAAAACCCCTCTTAATGTTTTCTTTTTAATAAAATTTGTAAAATTTTCAATCAAAAAATAAACTAGTAGCTCGCCATTGTTGATGTCAATAATTACACAATGCTCATGGTGCTGAAAACCATAAAATCAGTCGCACCCAAGCGCCAGCAGTGGGCGACAAAACACCAAAAAACAATAAGAGGACATGACACTGTGCTGTCGTTTTAATTTTTTGGAGCGGGACATTTGCGTTAAATGCGTTAAACATTTTGACGTGATTAATTAAAAAAATCATTACCGCCCTTTAAAGCGACAATTTTGACAGCCCTAATATATATATATATATATATATATATATAGTTTTTTTTTTCTCTCTAAACCCCGTCCCCCAAATACCACTTTTAACAGAACCAGGAAATGTCCTTTAATCGAGGAAACGCCTACTTTTTCCACTTTTTAGAAGTGCAAAAATTACCCAAAACTACATTCAAAAGTTTAGATCCTGTCAAATTATGTTCTCATGGATTGCCACCTTTAGGTTTAGTTGAAGGAGCCAATACTCCATATTCTTTGTCAGTTGTGAAAAGTAGTCCATGATCTTGGTAATGGTACTGCAATACGTTGGTTCTACAGGATTACTCCATACAAGAAAAATGTGACGTTTAACACACGATACTCACTGGCCAGGCCCCTTCGGGTGGAAAGCAACAGTCGCCATCCCAGATGTTGGTGAGGATGTCATCTAATTATCGCGCTAGACACGGCATATCTACCGTTACACCTTTCATTCGGTAATTTCCCGTCAAAACCGAAGAGAAAGACAGCACGAGTGAGAAATCCCTCGTAAGGACTTTGGACTTTTTTTCCCCTCACATCGCATAGATGGCTTACGTCATTTGTAGGAGAGGTTTAAAGAAAATAAAAATGTATGTAAAATAGATTAAGAAAAAAAAAAGATTACATGAAAAATTTTATAACTACTACTGAATTAAATACAGGTAAAATGTATCTTATGTAGTTACAGTTCCAAAATTAAATACATATTCATTCATAATTAATGTATAAATCTGTAGGCTATTTTTAAAATTAAATAGAATGTCTCAGGTGTTTACCTTGCTATATTATCATCTATTATTCAAGTGTATGACGCGTAAAAATAGTCCAGTTGACACATGTTTAGCATGACTTATTAGTTCATAAAATAACAGAAAAAGTTTGACAGGTAGTCCCGGGTTAAGATGTACCCGACTTACGTGATTTCAACTTAACGAAACGTATCTCGTCAGGTGTTTTTTCTCCAGTTGTTTAAGAAAAATAAAAAAGTCGTGTAACAGGTTAGAGTTTTTCCTCATCTGCCACCTCTCAGCATTGATGGGAAGTACAGTATATTATTTGTCATTTTGTTAGTTATAAGATCTAATTAATCTAAATGATGGATCTCTACAGTTATTATAAGCATATACAGTATTTCATTATACTACAGTATAAGTATTTGATACACTGCCAATGGGAAAACCCATTGACAGTGTATCAAATACTTGTTCTCCCCACTGTATGTGTGGTCCGCTTTGTTGATATCACACTAGCACTATTTTCTGTCAGTTTCAATCGTTGCTTTCATGTTGGGAAGCGGGGTGAACGCCAGTTAACATTTGAAGAAGGCAGAGAAACGGTAAACGGTGTGGGTTCGGCGATGAGTTTGGTACCACCTTGTTGGTTTCTTTTAGTTTTTAAACAGTTAAAAAAAAAAAAAAAAGATACAGTGGTACCTCTACATACGAATTTAATTCGTTCCAGGACCTTGTTTGTAAGTCGAAATGGTCGTATGTCGAGCAGGATTTTCCCATAAGAATACATTATACCGTAATTTTTGGACTATAAGCCGTCACCCACCAAATTTGACACAAAAACAGCATTTGTTCATAGATAAGCCACACTGGACTATGAGCTGCAGCTGTCCTCACTGTATTATGGGATGTTTACAGCAAGATAATTAACCGGTAAAACTTTATTTTACAGCTGCACCATAAGACTGTCATAAGAACCACCAAGAATCTTTGAACACATTGGCTGAAAAGCCTCATTGCTTCAAGAAGCTTCATTGGGCCACTGCTCCTATGGAGGTGTGGGGGGGAAGTCTACCTCTGCTGCCACCTGCTGTCAACACTGTCGTCATCAAACATGCCTCCTAGCATGCACTGCAGCGCTACAGATCTGTTCTGTTCCAATTATTTCTTCAGTTACTCTTCCAGTTGTTTCATTAATTACTAGCTCTGGTATTTGGTAACACTTTGTTTGAACGTGGCGCCATAAAACTGCAATAAGACCATCATAATTATGACATGACACCACTATGAGCATTGATGAATGCTGATGATAGATGACATTTTTTTTGGTCATCCGACATATTATCTCACTTTTGAATAGATCTAAAAGATCAGAGCTGGACATACATGGAGTGCCGGATGATACTTAATGGCATCCGTCATAAGCATTCATTAATGCCTATGATAGTCTTATGGCAGTTTTATGATGCCCCTGTCAAATAAAGTGTTACCTATTAACGTAAATAAATCGAAGAATAAGTCACACTGGACTATAAGATGCAGGATTCAAAATGAGGGAAAAGAGTATGGCTTATAGTCTGAAAATTAGGGTAATTCAATTAATTCGTTCCACAGTCTAAAAACCTACACTTAATCCTTCATAAATACTGCTGTTACTATTGCAAATAGCAATTACAAAAAGCAAAACAAATAAATTATGAATGAAAATCATAATAATAATAGTAATAATACCTGTAGTAATATAACGGATCAGCTTCTAATGTGGCGGATGTATTTTTCGTGGTGTACCTGAACGCACCGCGTGGCTGATGAGAGAGTGCCTTTGACTTTTTACTTTCACTTTTCGTGTTCTGTTGTTGGGCGTCAGCTGCGAGGGACAGTAGGCATGCTGTGATGCACAAGTTCTGAAATAAATGATTAAAATCCTGACGAAGCTGACGATTTCTTTGGCGATTTTACAATAATAAATATTGTCACCTAAGACCAGCGAACAGAGTGAGGACTGCCGAGATCGTAGATGCGGACACCGCGCTCATAATTTCCCATCATTTACATCTTCATTTCAATGGTAAGCCTCACCTTTTTCCACCAGCTGCACTAACCTTGTTGGAACCCATGTTAATTTCTCTCACAAGAAAATCCGCCGTGCGTCCGTCTTGCGGGAAAACAACGAAACTGTCATAAATCGTCGTATTTCGAGCATGTCGTCAGATGTATAAACAAATGGCGAGTCAAATTTTACGTCGGATGTCAAAAACATGTGTCAAAGCAATCGTAGAGGTACCACTGTATATCGATTCTTGGCAGGAGCATATCAATATTTGTGCTAGAAAGTATCGCGATGTACAGTATCACCTTTTCGATATATTGTCACACCACTAGCCACTAGTGGGGACAAAGCATGACATTCAGTATTGAATTTAGTATATCTTGGAACCAATAAGGCGTTTCATTATACAGGGGAAAAAAGCCACTTCGAAAGGAATTCATTTTCTATCTTGAGGTGCCACTTTTCGGGAACGATAACATGATGCGATTACGAATACGCGATGTATCGACGATCACAAAATACAGGTGCATCTCGATAAAATTCCAGTCAAAACTCCATTTATTTCGGCGGTTCAGTTCAAAAAGCCAAACTCATAGATTCACTACACACAAGAGTAAAATATTTCAGTATTTTATTAGATTTTTTTTTCTTGAAAATAATTTGGACGATTATAGGTTACAGCTAACAAAATCCCAAATTCATCTCAAGAAATTAGAATGACATCATCAAATTGTTTTTGTATACATAGAAATTAGGTAGGATTTTTTCCTTCGTTGAATGAATCAGTGAGTTTTTTGTCATGAACTACTGAAATGAATGAACTTTTCGACGATATTCTAATTTATTGAGATGCACCTGTATATGAAACACCCAAAAGAAAGAAATTAAAAGAAAAATACACTCACAATGTTAATAAAAACATGTTTAGATGCAGTGTTGACATTATAGATTGACAAGAGTGACAGTGACAATATTGATATTTGATGCGGGTGTATCGATACTGTATTGAAACACAATACGAGACATGGTATCCACATTTTCCTTTTGTCCCCGACCACTTAATAAAAATAGGATCTAGCTCGTTCGGATGGTCTACTGAAATATTCACACATGGACTTACTACTGTCGCCACCGTATCCGTAATAGTTGCTGTAACCAGAGTAATCGTAGCCGCCGTAGCCCCCGTAGCCTTGATTGCCGTAGTTGTAGTTCCCGTAGCCCTGACTCCAGTAGTTGCCGTAACCCTGATTCCAGTTCGGACCGGCACCTGCAGTCGCGTAGAGGGCAATCTTATGACCATATTCCCTGGACTAAGATAAACTTCAGTGGCATTGACAGCGCTAGACGTAAGCCTGTCGCGATATGCAATAAGTGAATACCGCACAATAAATAAACATGAGCGTGGTAATTTTCCCAGCTGCGATTCATCGCCGCATGCGTGCGTGCATACATTTTTGCGTACTATGTGCACACATGCGTGTTGATTGCATTTGAGACTCAAGTTCCTTTCACAGATGTTTATTGGTCATCATCGACACCCCGTAGAATTAAAGTTCAGACATACAAAATAAGGAAACATATCTACATTAAACATTGTAAAATGTTAGCATTGCTTCATTGAGGCTAATGGGAAGAAAACCAATGAAACGAAGAAAACCAATGTACTACTACTAACCAAATGAACACTTGGTGGGCTCTAATTGGCAGAGAACAAAAATGGCATTGAATTTCTTACCTCTTTTATATTCTGTACTAGCTGGCTTTCTAAGGACTTGTTATACTTTATATATATATATATATATATATAATATAGTTACAGGTAGTTTCATATATTTAACTTTTTAAATTTTTTATATCACATATACACTCACCGGCCACTTTATTAGGTACACCTGTCCAACTGCTTGTTAACACTTAATTTCTAATCAGCCAATCACATGGTGGCAACTCACTGCATTTAGGCATGTAGACATGGTTTAAGACAATCTCCTGCAGTTCAAACCGAGCATCAGTATGGGGAAGAAAGGGGATTTGAGTGACTTTGAACGTGGCATGGTTGTTGATGCCAGAAGGGCTGGTCTGAGTATTTCAGAAACTGCTTATCTACTAGGATTTTCACGCACAACCATGTCTAGGGTTTACAGAGAATGGTCCGAAAAAGAAAACATATCCAGTGAGCGGCAGTTCTGTGGGCGAAAATGCCTTGTTGATGCCAGAGGTCAGAGGAGAACGGCCAGACTGGTTCGAGCTGATAGAAAGGCAACAGTGACTCAAATAACTACCCGTTACAACCAAGGTAGGCAGAAAAGCATCTATGAACGCACAGTACGTCGAACTTTGAGGCAGATGGGCAACAGCAGCAGAAGACCACACCGGGAACCACTCCTCTCAGCTAAGAACAGGAAACTGAGACTACAATTTGCACAAGCTCATCAAAGTTGGAAAATAGAAGATTGGAAAAACGTTGCCTGGTCTGATGAGTCTCGATTTCTCCTGCGACATTCTGATGGTAGGGTCAGAATTTGGCGTCAACAACATGAAAGCATGGATCCATCCTGCCTTGTATAAACGGTTCAGGCTGGTGGTGGCGGTGTAATGGTATGGGGAATATTTTCTTGGAACTCTTTGGGCCCCTTGGTACCAATTGAGCATCGTTGGAACGCCACAGCCTACCTGAGTAATGTTGCTGACCATGTCCATCCCTTTATGACCACAATGTACCCAACTTCTGATGGCTACATTCAGCAGGATAATGCGCCATGTCATAAAGCTGGAATCATCTCAGACTGGTTTCTTGAACATGACAATGAGTTCACTGTACTCAAATGGCCTCCACAGTCACCAGATCTCAATCCAATAGAGCATCTTTGGGATGTGTTGGAACGGGAGATTCGCATCATGCATGTGCAGCCGACAAATCTGCACCAACTGTGTGTTGCCATCATGTCAATATGGATCAAACTCTGAGGAATGCTTCCAGCACCTTGTAGAATCTATGCCACGAAGAATTGAGGCAGTTCTGAAGGCAAAAGGGGGTCCAACCCGTTACTAGCATGGTGTACCCAATAAAGTGGCCGGTGAGTGTGTGTGTGTGTATATTATATATATATATTTGTATTGGCCCGAATATATATATGCATTGAAATAAGACTGAAAAAGTGGGGGTCATCTTATAATCTCGGTCTAGACATTATACCCATTTACGCTGCTAGATGGCGCCAGATGTCATTGAAGCGATAGCCTGTCATGACAGATCTCAGCTACTCTCAAGTTTAACCAGTTTGCATTATTTTATTGCAATGTTTTTCCTTATTCAGATTTGTTTCAAGAATAGTTACAGTTAGACTTCACTTTGATGGTTAACGCAGTTATTGCAATTTTGTTCATTTTATCACAATAGATTGGTTTATTTACATTTAAAAAACCAGAAGCCATTCATTTACAAATGTGACTGCACTTTAGTTTACATACTTAAATGTTCAGATATTAAGATTTGAATGAGGCAAAATAACATGCTTTTTCTCTCAAATATATTGTTATAATCATTTGTTTCAGATGTACTGTAATTATTTTCTGTATAAAAATTAATTTGGTGTTCAAAAAGTCTTTTTTCCAAACTTAAGTCTTGAAAAAGAGGGGGTTGTCTTATAATTCGGGGCATCTTATATTCGGGCCAATACGGGTATATAATTTATTTCGTTAAACATTTTTAAAAATTAAAAAATAGTTTTTTGCTTGTTTTCATGCAAAATGTGTTTTATTTACTTTCTTTTAAATAACTTTTAATATGATCAAATTTACTGGTTTCATACATTTCATTTAAATGTGATAATTATAGACTTAAATAGTATCTCAATTTTTTTCATTAAACATTAAAAAAAAGTTTTTAATTCATTTTCTTTTAAAAAAAAAAAAAAAACTAACAATAACTTAATGGTTTCATATATTTGATTCAAATTTTAAAAATTAAAAATATATTTTAAAGACTTTTTTACATTGAACTTATTTCAAAAATTAAAAAATAGTTTTTTGCTTTCTTATGTTAAAAATGTTTTGAAAATGATATTCATTGGTTTTCCTTTCCTGTTTTTATATTGATTTTAAAAAGTTTTTTAAAAAATACAAAAATAAAAATTAATAATAATAATAATAATATATTTAGATGCTCATATTACAGCGACATTGATGGCGCTAGATCTCCAATCCAATGATTGGATGTCTATCTCTGTCAATGGTAGCCAGTCAGGAAAATAGGTGCACTGCAAGGGTTTAAATTATTATTTTTTAAATCATAATTTGTGCATGAAACTTTTAAAAAGGCTTTTTGCTTCTAAAAAGAAATGTAAAACTCGAGGAGCCCTTAGAGAGCAGACCTCCGCCTAAAATTCCTTTTCTCAACTCTTTGACCTCAAGACCACAAAATTGAATCACTTCTTCTGTTTCTTGTTACAACCATATCCTACAAGTTTGAGAACTGAACATCAACATTTTGTCCCTGTGCTATTCACTGCAAGGGTGCGTAAAAATATATAAATTTGTTAAAATCTATATCGCTTTTCAGATTTTGAGAAGCTATAATAATGGTTTCTTACTTTATATAGAAAAATATTGAAGAAAAAGTAATGTTCAAGCACGCAGCTTTCATGACTGCGGCACTGTGTTCAGGGAATGTTTTTTTCTTTTAAATAAAGTACTTCTGACCCATAATGCACCACAAAGAAGGTAAGACAAAAGATGGCTATAATGTAAATTATTTGGCCTTTTTTTGATAGTTATCATCATTACAATATTGTGTAATATGATATGTTTTTAGACATAAATCAATGAGATATTTTGCTGTCAATTAAATATCACAAAGCTCAAACTGCGACCGAGTCATTATAGGATTTGTCTATTTTAAGCTAGCTTTGGTAAATGTCCTTCATTATTGTAATTGCTTAGCTTTCATGAGAATCACCCAATTATCGAGTTACAAACTCACCTCCGCCCCGTCCTCGAGACCTGGGCGAGTATCCTCCTCTGCCTCCCCAGTACTGCTGCTGCTGGTACTGTTCCTTGGACATGGCCGCCTTCACTTCACACTGCACACAACACAGTCCGGTTACGTTCTTGTCGTCCGCGAAACCCCACGTGAGTATCGGAAGTGGCGTTACATTGCTTAGGCCGATGTTGTGGTACTTCTTCTGCATGATGGTCTTTACCGGTTCCTCTTCCTTGAACGTGATGAAGCAGAATCCTCTCCTTTTGTTAGTTTTACCCTCCATGGGAAGCTCCACGGCTTCCACCTGATGAAATGTGCGTGAAGGAAAACTCGTATTTATTAGGTAAAAATAAAAAATAAACAACCCGCAGCGGAAGACTGACCTCTCCAAAAGTGGCAAAGTATTCTCGGACTTTCTCTTCTGGAGTGTCGGGAGAAAGGCCGCCCACGAAGATCTTTTTTACCGGCTCTTTGCTCTTCATGGCTTTGGCTTTTTTGGGGTCAATGACCTTCCCGTTGAGTTTGTGCTCCTTCTGTGCGGACACCTGCCCAACAAATTACTAATCAATTCATAACATATTGCCAATTATACAAAGACTGCCATGATTCAAGAGCCTTTTATTGCTGTAATGCAATATTATGTACACAGTTAACTAATTTGCTCACAAAAACGTATAAATACGTTCTATATTTAATTGTTTCAGTGTCCCAAAGACGAATTTATACGTCTTTTACGTTTTTTTTTTTTCCCACAAGAGACATCTCTAGGTTCTGATTCAACTTAGCTCCAAAGCACAATGCTGGAAATCCATTTTAAAACAATAAAACTGGCCACTGGAGGGCAGTAGCGCATTTGGTAAGACCCACAACCCGATTCAACGGAACGAACGGCCGGGCCACACGGCCGGGGTGCCGGCGGAAGACTACCGAAAGGACGTCCAGGATGCCAGGCGGCGGACGACCAAGCAGAACAACCGGGAGGATGCCCGGGATGCCAGGCGCTGGACGACCGAGCAGAAGGACCGGGACCACCAGTGCAGCGGACGATGCCATTGAGTCCGTGCTGCTCGCCGAGCAGAGCCCGCGCCGCCGTGCTCAGCCGCTCAAGTCCCCCGCACCCTCCAGTGTCCCGCGACTCAGCCGGCAACGCGCACAGCCAAACCAGTTCCCCCCAGGAACACAAGTTCCCCAGGCGAATTCCGCCACGAGGCAGTGGTCACCACAAAAGAAAGACTAAAAAAAATCCATCTTTATGAGACGGGCGGCGATGAGGGAAAAGTTTACCCCGGCTGTCGCGGCCACAACAGCGTCATCGCTAGACATGTGCCGGTTACCGGTTTCACGGTTTACCGTCGTGTGAAAACGTCGCGGTTTCAAAACCACTAAAATTTTCCGTCATACCTTAGTACGGTATTCGCTATTTTTCATGTGCCAAAATGCAGCCGAAGTGGCTTGGTGCGGCAGCGCTCACCCTTCCCCTGTTTGTTGCCGTGAGTGTCAGTGACGCTATTCTGCTAAACAGCCAGCAAACCCCAAAAACAAACCCTCCAAACACAAGGAGTACTTTTCTTCAATTTATTGAGCTCTCAAATCGTGCTTAAATATACAAAAGAATACATTTAAAACGTTGTACAATTGTATTTATCCACGTGTGATTAGGTTCAACAGGATAGCAGTAGCACCATTAAAAAGTTCGCCAAAAACAAAACACACATTTTCCTTTCAAATTCAATATACAAACTAACTAAAACTTACAAAGACGAATGTTAGCCTAGGCTAAGCTGGGAGAGCAGCTTTTTCGACGTTTTATGTCTCACAGCTGCTGGGTGAGAAACAAGCTTGAATGAAGGAGGGAAGAAAAAGGATCGCGTCAAAGATCGCTAATTGAGAAAGGAGGTCTCACTCCTCACTTTTTTTTTTTAGATGAAACCTTTTCTCAACAATATTTACATTTTAACTAACTTATAAAACTAACATACATTTTTAACTAACTTATTAACTTATGAATTCTTTGTTCTTTTTAACACGAAGGCATGGCATCATGTAGACCAGAGTTGACACAGTGGCTGAAAATGGCAAAACTTCACTTGAGCTTCCCCCCCTCAAAAAAGTCATACAGTATATATTTTTAATTTTATTTAGGAGTGTTTTTACTTTTTTATAGCAATTATTTTGTTCTTACTCTAATATTGAGCAACTTGAGCTGTGGCTGTAGGTATAGTCTAGGTTCTATTTATTTTAATTTGATATAAAATATGTTATTTTGTTTTAATTTATTTATTTGCACATTATATTCATGTTCCAATTTCCAAATATGTTTTGAAAAAAAAATCCTGTTCAATGGAATAAAATTTTTCTTTTTTTTAAAACCCATACATCTCAAAATTTTGGAGCTATAATTGCAATACAGTGATACCGTGAAACCGCGGTATTTTTGCTCACGGTTATCGTACCGTCAAAATCTCATACCGGCACATGCCTAGACTCATCGCTCAATTAGTTATGTGTTAATAAATTGTTACTTTGCTATCAAAACCTCTATTTGTCTTGCTGTTAATGTATTTTGTAAAAGGAAAACATTCCGATGTTTGGGATGTAACTAAAGCAAAAAATAGCTGTGTTAAAGTTATGTTTGAAATGTATGCCTTCACAAAAAGCTCAGTTTCTGTTTTTTTTTTCATCAGAAATTGGAAAATTGCTCAAACTAAGCTATTTTCTAATGCTGATTTCTAAAGAATGGAAAAACATATGAAATAACTTAATTCCTGCTGAAAGAAGAGTAATCTTTCTTTTGGTGGGTTCCATGTTTATATAGCAATAGAACAGAATTTTCTGTGGGCCTTGCAAAATCAGTCAAAATCCAGTAAAACGGCCGGGAGCAAAGGGGGTTGCACCAGTCAAAATGGCTGGGAGTTAATGAGTTAATAAGCTACGTTTCATTTCATGATCGGACGTCTAGCGCCTTTAATGGAGAGCCAATGAGTAAAAAACGATTGGATTATAGCGTGGATTTTGTCAACGATAACGAAAATATTTTGTTGACGAACCATTTCTTTTCGAGACAGTGACGAGTTAATAACGTGTCTCGGGCTACTGGAACTAGGGATGTCCCCATCTGATCTCAATCGGAAATCGGCCCAATCAGAGGATCGGAATCGGATCGGGGTTTTTAATTTAAAAAATATATTTATGTTTTCCTGCTTCATGCCCGTACAGCCTCTCACTCTCTCTCCTGCTGGTTATAATTGGTCACCAGTGCAGCTGGGCTTTGTTACTAAAAGCTAACGATGATCGACAGGTTTGTAGCTTCGATTAACTACTTTAAAAATTGATCGAGAAATTTTCTCCACCTCGAAGAATCGTTTAATTTTGCCTGCTCTTAGCATCACGTTTTGCCCGGATTACTTTTAATGCTGCACAACACGCTGGTGTCATGTAAGTACAGGAAGAAGACGGAGGCAGCGGATATACAGTATTTGATTTCAACCATGTATGAAGGTAACAACTAGGGCTGCAGCTATCGAATATTTTAGTAATCGAGTAATTGACTGAAAATTCTATCGATTAATCGAGTAATCGGATAAAACAAATATATTTTTAGGTGAAGAGCAATTATAAATATACATGAGAAAACAAGAAATTTCATCTAATCTTGAACCACTTTCAGTCAATCAATGTCTTTATTTTCGATGTATATTGTTGAAAACAGCCAACAATTGCATCTCAGATTAACTAGAATTAAAAAAAAAGACAAATTCACTGCTTTCACTCAAAAAACCTTCAGATTTTAAAATATATATATATATATATATACCTAAAAATGCCATTACGCTTGATAACACACATCACTTAAAAGTTAGGATTTTTACCCACGTGTTTCAATTGAATTTCTATTTGTGTCAAGCCATTTTTAAGTTCTAGTTAAGTTTTACGCTACTCTAAACTGTAAGTCCTGATAGGATTTTGTGTATTTGCAGTGTTCAAAATAAATGTATGATACAGGCTGTATTGGAGCACATTAGGTAGGGACCAGTGCTAGAGCAGGGCGGTAAACCAAAAATTTACCGTTACCGAAATTCTTCAAGATGACCGACGTAATTTTGACCATGTCGGTAAATTCGGTAATTTAATAAAAGAAGAAAATATAGTATTTTCACCCCGCTTTGACTCTGTGTTGTTCGGCTATGTTCAATCCCCTTTAAGAAAGCAGAGAGTGTGCTTACGTTTGGAGTCACATGGGTTTCAGGAAGCCAATCAAACAGAAGCCCGGTAGGCTAACGCTAGCAGCTAACGCTAGCGGCTAACGCTACAAGTAAACGGGATGAAGTCGGGCTTAAGTTAGCTTCGTCAAACTTTCACCCGACATTAAGTAAACTCTTGACGGGTTCCAGATAGGGATGGAAAACCCGAGGCTTTCTGAAACAATGAACCACTTTTAAGACAATTGCCCTAAATTGAATCACTGTTTGACACACTGCAAGAGCCCCATCTACTGGATAAACAGTGCAAGTTTCTTTTTAAAAGTAAAGTTGACAAATTGCCTCAGCATTACATTATCTTCAATAGAATTAAGTGGATGTCGTCTATTTCAACCAGGAGATCGTGTCGTTATTAAGTGTGATTTACACAATTAAAGTTGACCTCTTTAAGCCTGTGTCATTGCTTTTGTCTGTGAAGATATGTTCAAAGCAGTATTTGTAATACACGACAGTGCTAGTCTTGTAAGTAGCTCGTCCTAGATGACGGGGAGTAACTATGTATTGTTTATTTTTTGTAAAAATTACAGTACAGTAAGCACAGTGCTTGGGAACAGGAATATTATTTATTGCATACTGTAAGGATTTCCAAAATCTTAAGATGTAAATAATTGAGGGCGGCACGGTGGCTTAGTGGTTAGCACATCTGCCTCACAGTTCTGAGATCAAGGGTTCAATCCCGGGCTTCGGCCTTCCTGTGTGGCGTTTGCATGTTCTCCCTGTGCCTGCGTGGGTTTCCTCCGGGAACTCCGGTTTCCTCCCAAAGACATGCATGGTAGGCTGATTGAACACTAAATTGTCCGTAGGTATAAGTGTGTGCGTGAATGGTTGTATGTCTCCTTGTGCCCTGCGATTGACTGGCAACCAGTTCAGGGTGTCCCCTGCCTACTGCCCGTAGTTGGCTGGGATAGGCTCCAGCACCTCCGCGACCCTCGTGAGGAAAAGCGGCATGGAAAATGAATGAATGAATGAATAAATAATTGAGCCGAATAAAAGAAAGGAAAGGTTTGTGAAACATTTTATTTTTTAATTAAGTATAATTTCTGGGGGGCGGGTGGATGTGTCGTATTTGTATCTATTCTAAATATCTAAACGTATGCCATTATTTAATGTATAACAATGCGGAATGAATTTAATGAAATTCAAGTGATGATATTTTTCAAGTCCTACAAGCTGTTGTAAACAATAAGAATTCTTGT
The DNA here is from genome assembly GCF_030265065.1 of Corythoichthys intestinalis. Taxonomy (NCBI): domain Eukaryota; kingdom Metazoa; phylum Chordata; class Actinopteri; order Syngnathiformes; family Syngnathidae; genus Corythoichthys; species Corythoichthys intestinalis. The sequence goes on along the minus strand of NC_080411.1, from coordinate 13,764,503 downwards.
GTGAACATTTATAAGATTTTTTTTAATACTTAATGTCTAGACTGCATGTGCAATTGTTAAATTGAAAGCTGGTAAATAAATTTAATGAGAAACTTAATTTGTATTCCATGCATTGATTCAAATTTTCAAATTATATAACAGTTTGCTTGGGCGAATTTATCGTCATTTATCGTTATCGAGGTAAATCTGCTCAATTTATCGTGATACGTACTTAAGGCCATATCGCCCAGCCCTAACCAGTGCTACTTGGTGTTTTATCCAGCAATGACTACTAAGCTAAAATTGATAGTTAGCATTATTGAGTTTTTATTTTACATCCTCATCACTCCTCAAAGCTATGTTATGTTAAAGCCTGTATGTAAGACACGGTAGCCATGCATCGAAAGTGGTCATAATTAATAGAAACCTAGCCCTCCGCAGGGCTAACGTTACGTGAGCTAGTGACTCAGACAGTAACGTTAATCTTATTTATTAGCGTTTAGCGCTCTTTATTAGCGCTTAGCGCTCTACTGCTTTAAGATGGCGGCTGTTTATTAACGCTGCCCAGAAGCAGCCGAGTCTGTCATTTCGCATCTAGTTCAACATACATGGGATCTCTATGAGACTCATCAGATGCTACCTGCTACCAACTTAACATCATGCGGGCTAGTTTTTAGCAACGTCGGCGTGGTTTGGAGCGGCTGTCGGCTGCGGAAATGTTTTTTAGATTGTTTTATTGCTTCTTCCTCTACGCACGTGACGTCAGCGCGTTGTCCCGCATTAAAAGTAGTCCGAGCGAAACGTGATGCTTAGAGCTGTCAAAATAAACGATTACTCGAGGTGAATAAAATTACTCGGATCAGTTTTTAAACTCGAGTTGCTCGAGTATTCGTTTCAGCTCTAGTAACAACCAAGATGCGGACGAAAGCGAAGAGAAAGGCACCAAGAAAAAGCAGAAAATATCAAAACTGCCAATCAAGCTGGACCCTAAGGTGAACACTGTTTCATGTATTCATTGCAAGACAGCGCTTGCATAACGCTACAGAGCGTCTTCAATGCTACAGCTACACCAAAGGCACCCCGGTTACGCCGAGAGCGGAGGAGCGATAAAATGTCAAAGTTAACGTAATGGTAATAAATAAGATTCACCTTACTGTACCTTGCTAACGTAACATTAGCCCTGCGGAGGGCTAGGTTTCTATTAATTATAACTACTGTCAGTGCGTGGCGTACGTGTCTTTCAAACAGGCTTTAATCTGTAAAAACACCGCGCTGTAGAGAGATAAGGGTGTAAAATAAAAACACGATTAAAGCTAACTGTCAATTTTAGCTCTATCGTCATTGCTGGATAAAACACCAAGCAGCACTGGTGCCTAATGTTCTCCAATACAGCAGGAATCATATATTTTGAACACTGCAAAATCTCAATATCCTATCAGAACTTACAATTTAGACGAACTTAAAACTTAACTAGAACTTAAAAATAGCTTGACACAAATCAAAATTCATTTGATACACGTGAGAAAAACACCTAGCTTTTAAGCGATGTGTGTTATCAAGACTAATGACATTTTTTAGGTGAGAAATCAGATTTTTTTTTTCATAAGATCATAGGTTTTTGAGTGAAAGCCGTAGAGCTGGGAATCTTTGGGCATCTAACGATTCGATTACGATTCAGAGGCTTCGATTCGATTATAAAACGATTATTGATGCACCCCCTCCCCCTTTTTTTTTTTTTTTTTTTTTAAATAAATGTTTTGTACATTAGTTCCGAAATTGTTCAAAAATCCTCTCAGGCTAAACCAAATTACTATTTCAGTATCAAGTTAACATATAGCAGTAAACAAATATACAAAAATAACAGTAAATAAAAAACTCCAGTCCCCATTCTGTAACAGCAGCTTTAAACTACATTCAATTAATTTAATGTTGTGAATCAACTGTTAAAGTTGTTAAAATTGCTCCCGTTATTCCACAATTTCCCTTTTGTCTACTTTCGACATGTGAAAGTTTTAAAACTATTTTAAAGATAGATTCAAGTCAATATTTTACCGATTTAGGAGTATTTTAGATAAAAAGTTAATTAGGTTTGCTTGGAAGGTTCGCTACAACAGCCTTGCAGGGAAGTGTACTGCTTTAAGATGGCGGCTGTTTACTAACGCCCGCATCTAGCTTTTTGTAGATGTGCTGCTCACGCTACCGAATCAATGGTTCAACTCGTCCTATATAAATGATATCTACCATTACATTATGTGGATGACGTACTTTGTAGCAGCTTTTCGGCAGCAGTCAGGTATGTTGTTGTGTTTTTTGATCTCGTGGCATGAGTTAAGCCAGTGCCGTGAGTTGAGCATTGGCATTACCCGAGGGGCCGGGTAATGAGAAGCATGATGTTTAGCTACTCTCGCTGCGTTCTTCCTCGTTGCGCCCCGAAGACCGCGCGGCGCGCTGAGTGTGTTGTACTTCCGCTTTACTTGGCATATTTCAATAATCGGAATTTGGATGTTTGTGAATCGTTCTCGAATCTTCCACGGCCGAATCGCGAATAATCTAAGAATCGGAAATTTTGCACACTTCTAGAAAGCAGTGAATTTGTTGGGGTTTTTTCTAGTCACATCTGAGATGCAATTGTTGGCTGTTTTCAACAATGTGCGTCTAAGATAAAGACATTGATTGTCTAAAAATGGTTCAATATTAGGTACAATGTCTTGTTTTCTCATGTTTATTGATAATTGCTCTTTACCTTAAAAAAAGTATCTCATTACTGGATTGAATTTTCAGTAGAATACTCAATAAAATATTCGATAGATGCAGCCCTACAAATGTGTTAATCCTTGTTTAGTCAATCTTCATTGTCAAGAGGCTGTTCTCGGCTGCATGAGCATCAAAGCGTAAATGAATTTGAGTGGACTCACCTGTATGAACGATATGAATGTTATGGAGAGTGATTTAAGGTATGGCAATGAAAAATACGTTTTGTGCTGGTGCACCTACAAAAAAAAAAAAGTAGGTACACCAGCGCAACAAATGCAAAAAGCCCGCTTTCTTGTGTAGAGTCTTAAGAGGCTTCGTCCTGGGGTGACAGCCATACACACCAATTTGATGTAGAGTGCGGCGTATGGTCTGAGCACTAGCAGGTTGCCCCCCCCCCCTCCCTCTTCAATCCCTGTAGCAATGCTGACAGCACTCATTTTGGAGGGAAAATGACAAGCAGTGCTCAATTTGGACGTTTAGGCATGTACGTAGTTTCTAAGGGGTTGTACTCACTTTTGTTGCCAGGGGTTTGGATGTTAATGGCTATATTTTGAGTTATTTTGAGGGAAAAATAAATTAACTATTATATAAGCTGCACACAGACTACATTTCATTGTGTCAAAGTGTCATTTTGTCAGTGTTGTCCAGTGAAAAGATACTTAAATTTCTGCAGAAATACAAGGGGTGTACTCACTTTTGTGATACACTGTATACATACGTTTTATACTCCACAACACTCCCGGAAAGAGCGGAAGACGAAGTACAGTACTGTAACATGTTTGGAACTTTTTTTTTTTTTTTTTTTTTTTTTGCGGTATCGGATCGGGACTAAATGCAAATTGTAGCATTAGCATAGCATTCACATTAACATTAGCTTGTTCATTACAAATTTTTGGAAATCTTTTTTTTTTAAACTTGGAACCTTATATTTCTAGACAAAAACATTTGGAAGTGACTAAAATATGACCAATAACCATTTTCAAAAGACAAAAAATAAAACATTTTTAGACCCGCCTTTTCTCCTGACTTTGGTAGCCTGGTTATATTTCTTAAGGCTTATAATTTGATCAGTTTTATTGTTGTTATTTGTTGTTTGCCATCTTTAATTATCGAGCGATGCATTTTTGTTTTCTCAATTTTCTTGTTAACTACTTTCCAGCCTTTTATTCCTCATGAACTGTATTTTTCATTGTTGTGAAGCACTTTGAAGAAGGTTTTTCTAACATGCTATATAAATAAATTTGATTGAAAAGGACTGCCAAAAACAACATTGCACTTTCTAGTTAAACTTGTTTTGTTCTTTCTCTGTCTTTTAATCTCTTATTTCTTCCATCAGAAAGAAAAAGATCAACTTCATCATGCATTCATTTTGACTGATCTTATCATGACAGAGAGGGGGGGGGGGGGAATGAAATTCTACAAAAAGCAACCTCCAACAACACTAAGTATACCTTGTCAACACTTGTGGCTTCCTTATAGAGCACAAAGCCGAATCCTCTGGAGCGGCCAGTCAAGGGATCCAGTTTCAGAGTGCAGTCGATAACCTCCCCGAACTTGGAGAAGTAATCTTTTAGGTCCTTCTTTGTCGTGTCCCAGCTGAGGCCGCCAACAAACACCTTCCTATTGGCAACAACGTTATCATAGTGTTATACTGCTTTTATCTAATCAACTACAGGGGTTGGAAAAAAAATGGAAACACCTTACATTTTGGCATTATAATCATTGAACATAATTTTTAAAGAATGCATATGAGGAACATTATAATGAAGTTGAGCATTTCGTATGGCCCGCACAATTCCCAGACCTCAACATTATCAAGCATTTGTGGTCAGTTTTAGAAATTAAGACGTCGATTTCCACTGCCATCGTCTCTAAAAGAGTAAGATGGCATAACCGAGGAATGGCTTAAAATCCCTTTGGAAACAATTCACAAGTTGTATGAATCAATACCTCGGAGAATTGAGACTGTAATTACTGCAAAAGGCGGACCTACATTATATTAAATTAGTTTTAGTTGATTTTTTATAAGTGTTTCCATCATTTTGTCCAACCTTTGTACAGTGGAACAAATAAGTATTTAGTCAACCACTTAGTGTGCAAGTTCTCCCACTTGAAAATATTAGAGAGGCCTGTAATTGTCACCATGGGTAAACCTCAACCATGAGAGAAAGAATGTTGGGGGGAAAAAACAAAATCACATTGTTTGATTTTTAAAGTATTTGCAAATCATGGTGGAAAATAAGTATTTGGTCAATACCAAAAGTTCATCTCAAGGTACCAAGAGGTTCCCACTCCTAGCTAACACCATCTGACATGAACCGAGCGATTGGTTTAAAAATTTTATCGGCGTAACCGCACAGCCATTAAAATCTTATTAGTGTACACGCGTGTAAAAATTTGAAATCATACCCTTCATCCTCTTCATTTTTACTAGCGTCGATTCTCGCCCCCTCGGCCTCGCCTCCGGCCAGGCCGCCGTCCCCCACCGCTCCGGTGGTCATGGGGTCGTCGCTGTACGCCTCCCCGTCCTCTTCCATCCTCATGCCTACGTCTTCACTAAATTCACAGTCGTCCGTCATGTTTGTTCCTCTTCTTTGCTTCCTTTGTGAATGTTTTTGATGGCAGCTGGGCGACGAGTCGGCGAGATGCTAGGCTAATGTAGCTAAAATTTTGGGAGCTCAATGCTGGAAGAGTAGGGGAGTCAGCTTCACAAATTTGCGCCGTTGCTTTAGTATGACCGCGGACTAGACCGAATAAATGTTAAATTGTCTCTAACTACAAAGAATTTTCTTTAATTTACTTCGCGGCGGTTCCCCCACTTCACCCGCTTCTTCTTCGCCAGAAGGGCCCTTGGCTGGCTCGTCAACGTAACGTTACAATGTTACAGCGCCATCGTAGGATTGGCGGGCACACTGGTGCTGCTGCTTGCTGGAGCAGACATAGATATCACATATACATTTACGTAACTAGATGTGTAAAGTCAAAGTCGTCCGTGTTAGTAACCAGCGGCCATCTTAAAGCAGTGAACTTCTCAAAGCATTTTTATTCTCCACAAAAATGCTCTTAACTGTGCGAAATCTTAAAGTCGGAAAATTTGCGGTACCGCCTGAATTTACCTGTTTTACCACCATAACGTTTCTCCGTGTCTGTCCAAAATAATGTTAGCCTCATAGCATAATTGCTTAAGATATTTGCCTAACTTTCAATTTTGCATAATCCTTCCTTTCTGCTTATATAATTGTCCAATCAAAACACCGTTTTGAAACCAAAACAATAGCAATAAAAAAAAAAAAAAGCCAACGTTTTTTCTAGTTTTGCAAAACCAGTGAGCACCGATATATGAGCATTAGGGCTGCACCTATCGATTATTTCGGTAATAGATGAATCTATCAAATAGTTTGAATAATCGAGTTATCGGCTGACGAACATTTAATGTGTTGCAGAATACATTTTAGGATATGTAAAAAAAAAAAAAAAAAAACATTTATTCATATGGCTTGCTAAGATTATACTTTCAAAAGAGTATTAAATGCCAATACAAAATAAAATTCTTGAGTGTTTCTTCAAACTAAATTATTTACTATTTAATAAATAAATAAATGAATGAGGATCTAAGTACAAGCACAACTGGCTAACTTGCACAGCAAAAGTCCGCTAGCTTAAATGCTATAGAATACAACCTTTTTTTTTTTTTTTTGAAAAGGCTCTTTACAATTAGTTTAAAGTACATATATTTTCCCACAAAAAAAAACTGCTAATTATACATCTAAATTAAATAACGAATGCATAACAAACATATTAGCTCCAAAAAAACATACCTTATGTTGGTCTTAACAGGAAGCAGATGGATTCAGCCATGTTCGACGAGTTATGTCATATCCACTGCTGCCACAAGAGAGCAGTTTATCCGACAAAAGCCAATAAAATTAAATGCAAACACTTTAAAAACAAACCATTGGAACCTCACTCGAATTAAACGAATCCTCGAAGCAGCAAAATTTGATTTGAAGCTTTTTCTAATTGAATTACTCGAGTTAATCGATTAATCGTTGCAGCACTAATGAGCATTCACAGCTATTCCTTGCAGTTTAAAGGGGAACTGAAGACCTTTCCGGATTTTGGTGTAATTTTATGAATATAAACTTGGGACAAGTTCGTCAAAACAACCATGACATTATCAACACGTAATTGTAAGGATAATTTGCGTTTTTTTAGTTTTTTTGCACTCCGTTAATGGTCCCTTCGCAAACCCGGAAGTGTGACGTAGGCAACAGAAGACTACTCACAGCTAACATAACAGCAACAACGATGTCAGTGATATTTCCACCAAAGGTAACCATTCAGGATCGCTCTTTCGTGACGCTACCGATGGCAAAGGCTCCCAGGAAAGATGAACTACAATTAATCCCTACATGTTTGAACCTGAGGCGTCAGATGACGGCGATTTACTTGACACAGCAGATGGCGTCATGACGCCAATTGACAGCTCGACACTTCACGAATGGGAGAGTGAGTGGTAAATCCAGCATCGTGATTTTTTTATTAGAATGCAATTACATGGTTGTATATTTTTCCATGCTCTACACATAGCTAAAACTGGATATTAGGTAATGGGACAGCTCCTACCGATCTAAATATGATAAAGCTAGCCCAAATGTGGCTAAATGAATGCTCTACACATAGCTAAAACTGGATATTAGGTAATGGGACAGCTCCTACCGATCTAAATATGATCAAGCTAGCCCAAATGTGGCTAAATGAATGCTCTACACATAGCTAAAACGGATTTTAGGTAATGGGACAGCTCCTACCGATCTAAATATGATAAAGCTAGCCCAAATGTGGCTAAATGAATGATATGTTATTGATATTTCAAAATAAATGACAAAACCATTTTATTTTCCAGGTGTTGCTGTAAACCGTCAAGTTATTACCCTTCCAAGAGTATGCCTGTGTCATCAGGAGATCCCAGACGTGAGAGCCAAACTTGCGGAGGCTGAAGCACTGACAGGGGCATGAATTTCATTAAAAAAATAAAACCATAAATTGTTAACAACATTGACACATTTTGTTGACTGTTTAATGTATTCTATTGGTATATAATATATTGTAATTATATTACATACTGAAAAAATATTCAATAGGCCGCAATAATAAATGATACCAGGTTTATGTTGAATCAGCATTAGCTTTCGTTGTCAGATTGTGACACAACATGTTATACCAAGCACACAACGGCACACATCAACGAGCATAATTTTAGTAAGCAACACAAAGTTAGGATAGCAACGGACTAGCGCAACATTGAAAAATGATAATGGCAGTGGGAAATATGTATTTCTTTTCTGTAGCATGAAGTGTTCTCTATACAAAGATAATGCATTATCATTAAAATATGAAGAACTTGATTTTTCTTTTAAAAAATGTGTGCTGTATATATGACTAGTTTATGATTTCATATCATCAAAATTTGCTACATTTATTTCTCCTAAATCATCGTCATCTGATGTCGCAGACGGAAGAAATTCAGCATCTGGCAGGCCTCATAGGATCTCTTCAGTCGTCATCGCTGGACACTGGATCACTTCGGTCATCATATGACTCGACCCACTCTCTCTTGATTTTGGGAAACTGGGTGGCAACTGACTTGCAACGCTTTTTTCATCGTGTTGAGGGTTTCCGCCACTTAATTTTTTATGTTTGGCTTCCTGGAGGAAAAAAAAAAAATCACAGCAGCATGAAAATATTGGATGAATCCCAATTTTAATTTAATAATAATTTCTTGGTGATCAAATAATATTGCCCCAGTCATAGCAGCATCTATTTGATGCTATTGTTCCCTCTTCAAATAGGCAGACCTTGATGTTGAAATATAAAAAACGAGCCAAGGACCTATTTGGTGCTGGGGCCATTTGAATTTACATAACACCTATTGATATAGTAATAAAATCACATGAGTAGACGACATGTCAGCCAACCTATCTACTTATGACAGGCCAACAGCAAAAAAAAAAAAAAAAAAATGTCGCACTTCAACAAACTGGCAGTAGGAGTCACCCTCGTTTATAAAAAAAAAAAAAAAGCCATTAATGTTCTACTTACGTCTTTGGAAAACCAAGGTTGCATTGTTGTCGGTTTTCAAAGCTGTCGTGGCTGAAATGATGAAAACAATGAGCCGATTGGGGACCTGTATGCATGCTAACAAAAACGGTCCAAACCTTTGCAGAAGTTTTTTTTTTGACCACTCCTAGAGTCTCGAGTCTTCCTGTGAGTAATTCATATCGCTACACATCGAGATGGCATGACGAATCCCGCGAGTAAAACCCAGAAAATGTTTGCAATATATGGCGAGGATAGCGTGGTGCTATATTTCCGTGTTCAGAGTGGTGGCGAGACTTCCTGGAAGTTACGTCACGAGGTAGGGGTCGGCAGGACGGCGCGTCCCTCGTTGCTATGGTGTTGCTATGGCCATAACTCAAAAACTACGCGGTCAATTATTATTATTATTTTTTTATGTGACTTTTTGAGAGAGCGAATGACTCATTTAATACAATTCAACTGAGTAAAACACTTAAGAGCGAAATCTGAAAAGCTCTTCAGTTCCCCTTTAAGTGAATTGGACGTCTATCATTGCGGCTTTGGCTGGAAGCCAAAGTGTTGATTCCGGATCATTCTTGTAATTTTAGGGTACTTACGGGTCACTTCCTGTATATTTGCCCTCTTGTCTGCCTCATTTCACATGGCTGAATACAGCTGCTCCATGTTAAGACCAACATAAGCTAAGTTTTTGTTTGAGGTAATGTTTTTTTATTGCATTCGTAATTTAGTTTATAGGTATAGCCGTTTTTGTGGGAATATGTGTCTGAACCATTTGTTAAGAGCATTGTGAAAAAAATAACGTCAGCGTTTTAATAGCATTTAAGCTAGCGGACTTTTGCTATGTAAATTAGCCAATTGTTCTTTTATGGTACATAGAACCTTATTTATTTATTTATTTATCATACCGTCTGAGGGTCAGCTCAGGTATTTCAATTTTTCATGTTCCTTATCCGATTACTCGATTATTCGAACTAAGTAGTTCATCGATTATTCGACTGCTAAAATAATCGATAGCTGCAGCCCTATTGTAGATATATATTTCCATTCACCGTAATTTTCGGACTAAGCCGCTACTTTATTCCTTCATTTTGAATCCTGCGGCTTATATTCCAGTGCGGCTTATTTGTTGATTTGGGGGGGGGGGTAATAGGCAACACATGTCTCCTAGCATGCATTGCAGCACTATAAATGTAAATACCAATCAAAATGCATGTTCTGTGCTAATTATTTATTCAGTTACTGTTCCAGTTGTTTCATTAATTGCTTGTTATGGTATTTGGTAACACTTTATTTGAGAGCAGCGTCTTATGACTGCCATAATTATAACATGACACTATCATGGGCATTACTGAATGCTCATGACAGATGTCATTAAGTGTCATCTGGCAAATTATGTTACTAACTCCATTTATGTCCAGCTCGGATCTTTTACATCTATTCAAAAGTGAGATAATTTGCCGTATAACACTAAATGACATCTGTTATAAGCATTCATTAACGCCCACGACAGTGTCATGTCATAATGACAGTCTCATGGCGCCACTGTCAAAGTGTTACCAAATAACATAACTAGCAATAATGAAACAACTGGAACAATAACTGAATAAATAATTAGCACAGAACATGAATTTTGATTGTTATTTACATCTGTTGCGCTGCAATGCATGCTAGGAGGCATGTTGGGCAACAACAGTGTTGATTGCAGGTTGCAGAAGAGATTGACTGTCTCCCCCAAGGGAGCAGTGATGGCCAAATGAACCTTCTAGAAGCAATGAAGCTTAGCAGCCAATTGGTTCAAAGCTTCATGGTGGTTCATTTGGTCTTCTGACCGTCGTATGATGCCGCAGTCTAATAAAGTGTTACCGGTTAATATCTTATGGTGTAAATATCCCATGATACAGTGAGGACAGCTGCGGCCTATAGTCCAGTGCGGCTTATCTATGAAAAATTGCCATTTTTGTGTCACATTTGGTGGGTTGCGGCTTATAGTCAGGTGCGCCTAATAGTGCGAAAATTACGTTATTTCACATCGTTGCACATAAAGCCTTGGCACCCATATTCCAAACCCAACAGGAAATCGGTTATTTTGGATCGAATGTGAAATGTTTATCGATTTACTGGGTGCACATTTGAGACCTTTTGGCCAAGGGAGTTAGTTGGATTGGATTTAAATAACGCCGATATGTAACGGCGTTATTTATAACGGCGTTATTCCCAACACTGGTCCTCGGGCGGTTTTGGCTAAGCAACGCAATCGACCGTCTAAGGTGCTAGTCACATGATCTGTTCGAAAAAAAATTTTGAACTAGGGTTGTTCCGATCATGTTTTTTTGCTCCCGATCCAATCCCGATCGTTTTAGTTTGAGTATCTGCCGATCCTGATATTTCCCGATCCGATTGCTTTTTTTTGCTCCCGATTCAATTCCAATCATTCCCGATAATTTTTCCCGAGCATATACATTTTGGCAATGCATTAAGAAAAAAATGAATAAAACTCGGACGAATATATACATCCAACATACAGTACATAAGTACTGTATTTGTTTATTGTGACAAATCCTCAAGATGGCATTTACATTATTAACATTCTTTCTGAGAGAGGGATCCACGGATAGAAAGACTTGTGACCATTCTCCTCTTTCACTGGCCAATAGGCCCCCACATGGTGTAAACCGGAAATACATCTCGCTGACGATAGCACCAGCATATTAGTAACTAGTTTAGATGTTCAATGTATTTCTTATTGTTGTTTGTGTATGTGTTTTTCTTTCTTCTCTTGTATTTCTTTTCTTCTGTCCCCCCATAATCCCTTCCTGTTTGCTGCTTTGTCATAATAAAAAGGTATTTTGAATGATCACAATGGGAGTATGTCAGACTCTCAATGTGAAACATTAAAACTGTTCAGAATCTGGGCACTTAGACTTCCATTCTATGTGTCAAACAGCTGAACAGGACAGGTTTAAAAAAAAAAAAAAAAAAAGAAAGACTTGTGACTTTGTATATTGTGACTAAATAGTGCCATCTAGTGTATTTGTTGAGCTTTCAGTAAATGATACTGTAGCCATTCAACCCAAATGCATGATGGGAAGTGGAACCATGACTGTGTGTAGTGCTACCAATTGATATGTCTTCTCTGCATTGGGAAATAACATAAACTGTTATGAAAAAGATCAATTGCTACCTCGCTTACCCACATTGCTTCCCATGATATTTCTAATCGTAGAGAGAGGTATTGTAAGGGTTTAGTCAATTACAAAAAGGCTCCGAAGGCTGCCAAAATTCATACTACTCATTAGATGCTGCCTTTTATCTCTCTATATAGGTACTACGGTGCCATTACAGAATGAATGCGACAATGTGTGAGTGGGTCGTGCAGTGCATGCATTAATTGCGTTAAATATTTTAACGTGATACATTTTTAAAAAATATTAATCACCGCCGTTATCGTGATAAATTTGATAACCCTACCTTAAGCCTAAACTAAAGACTCTGGATGAGTGTAACATATGATGTCTGTAACGTTAAATACAATTAGAAAACGATTTAATTTAAATATATATATTAAAAAAAGGCATGGCCGATATTTTTTTGCCGATTCCGATACTTTGAAAATGACGTAATCGGATCCGATTGATCGGCATCCCGATCGATCGGGACATCTCTATTTTGAACCATTATAAAAAAAAATATTTTTTGTTCATTTCATTCATTTTCGTTGCTTTATTGTTTTACAACTTTTAGAGACAGTATTTTACCGGAAAACTTTTTTGAATTTTAAAATCCTATATAGGAAAGTCAATTACATGCAATTACACTTTTCGGCCACCAGGGGGGCCTGGCCCTCCCTTAAACTCCGCTTATGCTTCGTACCCGATTTCCATTCATTTACTATTAGCGACAAACGGGAACTTGTCCCCCCCTTAGCAACAGTAGCCAACGTCTTGAATATTAATGAACGGAAGTGACGCGCGGCGTGCGGTACGCGCGCAAGCTCAGTGACACTAAATTTCGACCCACTTCACGATTACATATCGCATCTAATCCTAGTACATATGATATCTATCATCTATGTGTGTGGGGGCAGAGCCCAAAGCTTAGCCGTGAGAACGTGCTAGTCTTTCGAACGATTTATGGACTGTTTTTAAGAGAAAAATATCGTTATACGCACATTTAAGGTTTGATTGGCGAACTTTGGAGGACAGGAGAAAGTCACATACACACACAGGCCGAGCTCTGCAGCCGGCTTCTGGCGAAGCTAAATAGGCTAATGTTAGCTGAGCTGTGTGTAGGGGAACATCAGCAGTCATGGCCACTGTGGCGATTCCTGCTCGCACCACTGCTCTTTTGTTGGATATCGAGGGCACAACCACTCCAATCACATTTGTAAAGGTAGGTTTTGTCTAAAGAGACTTGATTATTATGACGATACAATATTTGCCGACATTACAAAGGTAAGCATGCCACGATTTGACTCGATTCAAGGGGCCTTCAGATCGATTTAATAACAGTACTTTGTAGGCTTCAGCACAATCGGTTACATTTCACGTGAATTAAAAATTATACACCTGCAATGTATCAACAGGAGGTGACCCCGAAGTGCCTAAAAATCAACAGGAAACAGCGTTGTTCATAACGGCGTTCGAGTATAACGGCGTTATTTTTTTCAGTATTGAGTAATCTAATTACAGTAATTTTCCGATCTGTGCAACGCCGTTACTGTTACTGAGGATGTCAAGGGGCGCGTTACTACAACTTGGTTGAATAAGGCGCTAGTTATCAGATTTTATCTCAGCTGCCTGGAAGATATCATACCTGAAGGGGGGAGGAAGGAAAGCAGTGGCGACGACCATCTTGGGTAGGGCAACCAGTTCTTGGAAACTATAGTGCAGTATTGGGTGAGAACCTCTTAGTACCTCACGATACGATTTGAGATACAAAGCTTACGGTAACGATCTCATAATACGGCGATATGACCATACATTGGTCAGGAAATCATTCTAGGCGGTTCTACAAAACAACTAATAAGCAGACAAATATATTGTTGTGAATTGGAATGAGTTTATCACTAGTAGACGTCCAATCCTAATCCAGCTCAAACGAATTGGACGTCTATGGTGGTCAATGTCAACCAATGAATTTAATTTGGGCGCATTTCAGGCCATTTGCTGTTGATTTTTAGTCACTCCCTGTTGATTTTGGGGCATTTATGGGTCAATTCCGGTTCAATTTTGGTTACAGAACAGGAGGTGACCCAAGAATCTCCCCAAATGAATATGCAGTGACTCAAACTCAACAGAAACTGACATGTAAATGCTCTAAAATGAACAAAAAATTGACCTGTAAGTAGGGGTGGAAACCTCTTGGTACCTCACGATACGACACTAATTGTGACGGAAAGTATACGATAACGACCTCACGATATGGTGATACAACGGTTATTGATACATTGGTCAGGAAATCATTCTACGATATTCGACAAAACTAATACATTCAGGGTTTCCCCTAGGATTTTTTGAAGCTGCGGTCGTGGGCTGCATCGGAGTCGGACCACCTCACCATGTCGTGTCATGGCAAAATTGCGTCATATCATGACAAATGAATTTTTTTCCCACATTTTGTTTCCCAAGAAGAACCATAACGAAAATCTATTTGAAATATTTCACGAGCCAGGCTAATGTCGTAGCTTTCAGCGATGGTACATGTACGTAAAATGTGTAGCTGATTACAGCTACATTACCTTACGTAAAAATACTTTTTTTTCTTGTAGCAATAGTACTACTTACATCTCGTAGTCCTTAATGTACTACATTATACCAAACAATACTAGTAGTCCTTCTGTTAATGGACCAATGGCGTAGGTTTGCATAGGGACGTGAGGGCCATAACACTAGGAACTTTTCTGGATGCTCAAATCGTCCCCACCAACTTTTAGGCAACCTTGTTTGCATTATATAATGAGTTCAGTTATAGAGGTCATTTAGATTGTCTTCACATATTTTGTAAGGATAGAATTGACCCTACCATTATTAAGTGAATTACTTTAATTATGTTCAGATTTACAATGACACCTTTTTTCCCCTCAAACGTACGTTTGATTGGATGATGAGTAGTTAAATTCCCTTGTTTTCAGTGTAAATCTAATAAAAAGTGAAATTATCTGCCAGTGCTTCAAGTCAATTTTACTCAGATTTCTTGAAATAAGAAAAACAGCTATCCAAAAATAAAACTCTTATTTTAAGCAAAAATTGAGTATGTCTTTAAAAAAAAAAGCTTTTTTTTCGTCAAAAATGTTCTTTATTCAAGAAGTGATATTGGTCAAAACATTATTTGAAATCATTTTCCCCCTTGATTTTGGTGAAAAATGACCAACCTTTAGATGTATGAGCTTAATAAAAACAAATGGTAATATTTACCTAAAGTAAATTGAATAATCAGACCCATTAATCTGTTAACTAGTCTTTAACAATCAAAACAAGATGGAATTATTTAAATAGATTTAAGAAAAATCATCAGATTAAAACGTTCTAAATTTGCAGTGTGAAAGTTGTTACGTCAATACAGATTTATTTTTGCATTGATCATTTAGCCCAGGGGTGGGAAAACCGGTCCTCGAGGGCCGCAGTGGGTCCTGGTCTTTGTTCCAACTGATCCAGCACAGATAGTTTAACCAATGCGGTTTCAGCAGAAATGAGAAGCACCTGACTGCATCGACTGATTGCACTTGTAAAACAGCAGATTGGTGAAAAGGTGTCCTCTTAATGGGTTGCAACAAAAACCCGCACCCACTGCGGCCCTTTATGGAATTAATTGCCCACCCCTGATTTAGCCTATCAATTAATTAGGTTCATATTGGTGAGAAATGTAGCCCTGACCCCTGTTCACCTATCAGTTTGGTTTTATCAATGTCTTGGCTCCAGCAAAAAGTGTACATGCAGATTATGCTGTTATATCGTCCCCACCAATATTGAGACCAAACCTATGCCCTAATTGCCGTGTAAAGAGTTTGACTAGTTTCGGTGAGAAGGTGAATAGTTTTTTTGTTGTTGTTCGTGAACTACATTTCCACACAAACGCACATCGAGGTACCATTTAGCTTAGCAAGGAGAGGTATGAGAGTCATTTTTCGAGTGTCCCAGAGCTCGCGAAACTGGGGGGAAAAAAAGCGCATTTATCAAGGTTTCTTCAGCCGTGATTGCGTATATCCGTCCTCTGTAACAGCCCTGCCCCTCTGCAATTGAATGCGTTGTTGACACATTAGCGCGGCGGTGCACCACAATATTTAATATATAGGGGAAACCCTGACATTGACACCTTTTAAAAACGAAAGCGAATCGATAACCTTTTAGGATGCAAAGTATAACGAGATATTACCATTTCGATGTTTTGTCACACCCTTACCTGTAAGCGCTCAAAGATATATCGATAACCTTTTGGGTTGGAGTAAAATATTTTCACTTTTAATTCCAGGATATTCTGTTTCCGTACATACGGGAACATCTTGAAGACTACCTGTCCGCTCACTGGGAAGAAGACGAGTGTAAACAGGATGTTCATCTTCTGAAAAAACAGGTTATTTTTAACTCAGTGAATGGATTCGACGCATGTAATCCCAGACTATATGCTTACCTATGGAAAACTAACTCCAACTTGACAGATCGAAGAGGACATGAGGCAAAACCGGGCGTGTCCCGTCCACGCCGTGGACCAGACGGTGCACACGGACGAGGAGAAGGCCATCCGGGAGGTGGTGGACGACGTGCTGTGGCAGATGGCCGCCGACCGCAAATCCACGGCGCTCAAGCGACTCCAGGGTCACATGTGGCGAGTGGCGTACGCGTCGGGCACAATCAAAGGCGAGTAAGTGGACTCCTCGGTACGTCCGAATGTAAAACGGCATCCGCATCGGTAGGTAACGCTGGCGCGTTCGCACACAGGATCTACCAGGACGTGACGCCGTCCATCCGAAGGTGGCGAGGGCAAGGACTTAAGGTTTTTATCTACTCGTCGGGAAGCGTGGAGGCCCAAAAACTTCTTTTCACGCACTCTGTCGAGGGCGACGTTTTAGACGTGAGTACGCTCGTCGTCATTCGGACCTGTCGCCATAACCGCCTCCATTTTCAAGTCATGCTTAGATTCCTCCATCGCTACCTTCAAATCCATTAATTCAGTGTTTTCAACTACAGCGAAGTGGAAAATCCTCCACTTTAACCCAATTGACGTTAAAAAAAATGTATTTAGACTAACTTAAAACTTAAATAGAACTTAAAAAATAGCTTGATGCAAATGGAAATTCGATAGAAACACGTGGGAAAAGCACCTTGCTTATCAAGCGTAATTACATTTTTTAGTTTTTTGAGTGAAAGCAGTGAATTTGATTTTCTAGTCAGATCTGAGAAGCAATTGATGGCTGTTTCCAACAATGTACATCAAGAATAAAGCTATTGATTGTCTGAAAATGGTTCAATGTTAGGTGAAATGTCTTGTTTTTTCATGTATATTCATAATTGCTCTTTACCTAAAAAAGTTTTATCCGATAAATCGATATAATTTTCAATCGAATACTCCATTACTAAAATATTAGATAGCCGCAGCCCTACTTGTAATATTACAAGGGAAAAACTTTTAATATCACGACTTTAATTTTGTAATATTGCAATATATGACTATTCCTACTACTTTTGTTTCGTAGTACTACAACTTTAATGTGACAACTTTAATATTGTTACTTTTTTCTCGTATTACAATGTATGACTATTCTTGTAATATTCTGACTTTAATCGCGTCATAGTACGACAAATGATTTTATTCTTGTCATATTGCGACTTTTTGTTGTCGCGTTACATTTCTTGTAATATTTCAATATTTTTTTGTCATAAGACTTTAATCATGTAGTATTACAAAGTATGACTTCTTGTAATATTGGGACTTTTATCTCGAAATTAGGGCTGTCAAACGATTAAAAGTTAATTACAGCTTAAAAATTAATTAATCGTAATTAATCGCAATTCAAACCATCTCTAAAATATGCCATATTTTTATGTAAATTATTGTTGGAATGGAAAGATAAGACACACGACGGATATATACATACAACATACTGTACATCAGTACTGTATTTGTTTATTTTAACAATAAATCCACAAATGGCATTATTAACATTCTTTCTGTTAAAGTGATCCACGGATAGAAAGACTTGTAACTATAACATTTATCGTTTAAGAACTACAAGTTATAGTAATTTTATATTAAAACCCCTCTTCATGTTTTCGTTTTAATAAAATTTGTAAAATTTTCAATCAAAAGTAGAGTTAATATAATAACAATAATAAAAATAGAGTGAAAAGTTTTACGTGTATTTTGCATAGCTATTTTGATATGGAATGCTAGTTCATTTTGCATTGTTGTTTAACTGCGTGTCAGAATAGGGTCTCATTACCATAGACTGAAGTGCTTTTCTTTTTGTGAACACTTTTTTTTTTTTTTTTGAGAAATAGGAATATTATTTTTGTTGTGCTTTCACTAAACGATACTTATGTTTGTTGTGAAGGAGTTGCCGAAGCTCATGCCAATAAACGGCGCGGTCCAAAGAACGCCTGTGTCCACTCGCCTTTACTGTATAACATATAAAGTATCTGTACATATCTGACCCAAAATACAACAAGAGACACATAATTGCCACTAAAAGAAAGAAAACTTACCGAAATATGTGTGGAGCACAAATAGCAATTTGCATTGCATTGTGAATACAGCATAAACGTCTCACAACTACTAATTCTCCTACATTTAGAAGACATAAAATGAGTATGGAACGGCGCTGCCCCCAAGCGGCCGGTGGCATTCTCTTCACTCTTAATGTCCATAAACGGCCTCATTGTAATCTGTTTGAGGCAATATGCAAGCGGGTCATTCATTGCATGCGTTAATTGCGTCAAATATTTTAACGTGATTAATCAAAAAAATTAATTAACGCCCGTTAACGCGATAATTTTGACAACCCTACTAGAAATACTAACTTTTCTTGGGGTATTACTATATATATATATATATATATATATATACAGTGCCTTGCAAAAGTATTCGGCCCCCTTGAATCTTGCAACCTTTCGCCACATTTCAGGCTTCAAACATAAAGATATGAAATTTAATTTTTTTGTCAAGAATCAACAACAAGTGGGACACAATCGTGAAGTGGAACAACATTTATTGGATAATTTAAACTTTTTTAACAAATAAAAAACTGAAAAGTGGGGCGTCCAATATTATTCGGCCCCTTTACTTTCAGTGCAGCAAACTCACTCCAGAAGTTCAGTGAGGATCTCTGAATGATCCAATGTTGTCCTAAATGACCGATGATGATAAATAGAATCTAAATGTGTGTAATCAAGTCTCCGTATAAATGCACCTGCTCTGTGATAGTCTCAGGGTTCTGTTTAAAGTGCAGAGAGCATTATAAAAACCAAGGAACACACCAGGCAGGTCCGAGATACTGTTGTGGAGAAGTTTAAAGCCGGATTTGGATACAAAAAGATTTCCCAAGCTTTAAACATCTCAAGGAGCACTGTGCAAGCCATCATATTGAAATGGAAGGAGCATCAGACCACTGCAAATCTACCAAGACCCGGCCGTCCTTCCAAACTTTCTTCTCAAACAAGGAGAAAACTGATCAGAGATGCAGCCAAGAGGCCCATGATCACTCTGGATGAACTGCAGAGATCTACAGCTGAGGTGGGAGAGTCTGTCCATAGGACAACAATCAATCGTACACTGCTCAAATCTGGCCTTTATGGAAGAGTGGCAAGAAGAAAGCCATTTCTCAAAGATATCCATAAAAAGTCTCGTTTAAAGTTTGCCACAAGCCACACCAAACATGTGGAAGAAGGTGCTCTGGTCAGATGAAACCAAAATTGAACTTTTTGGCCACAACGCAAAACGATATGTTTGGCGTAAAAGCAACACAGCTCATCACCCTGAACACACCATCCCCACTGTCAAACATGATGGTGGCAGCATCATGGTTTGGGCCTGCTTTTCTTCAGCAGGGACAGGGAAGATGGTTAAATTTGACGGGAAGATGGATGCAGCCAAATACAGGAACATTCTGGAAGAAAACCTGTTGGTATCGGCACAAGACCTGAGACTGGGACGGAGATTTATCTTCCAACAGGACAAGGACCCAAAACATAAAGCCAAATCTACAATGGAATGGTTAAAAAATAAACGTATCCAGGTGTTAGAATGGCCAAGTCAAAGTCCAGACCTGAATCCAATCGAGAATCTGTGGAAAGAGCTGAAGACTGCTGTTCACAAACACTCTCCATCCAACCTCACTGAGCTCGAGCTGTTTTGCAAAGAAGAATGGGCAAGAATGTCAGTCTCGATGTGCAAAACTGATAGAAACATACCCCAAGTGACTTGCAGCTGTAATTGGAGCAAAAGGTGGCGCTACAAAGTATTAACGCAAGGGGGCCGAATAATATTGCACGCCCCACTTTTCAGTTTTTTATTTGTTAAAAAAGTTTAAATTATCCAATAAATTTTGTTCCACTTCACGATTGTGTCCCACTTGTTGTTGATTCTTGACAAAAAATTAAAATTTTATATCTTTATGTTTGAAGCCTGAAATGTGGCGAAAGGTTGCAAGGTTCAAGGGGGCCGAATACGTTTGCAAGGCACTGTATATATGTGACTAATCTCATACTACGTCAATTTTCATATGATAACATATGACTTTATTCTCCACTTTTTTTCTCGTAGTATTACATGACGACATCAATCACATATTACGACATTTGACTTTTTTCTCGTAATATTATGATGGATTACCATAATTTTCACACTATAAGGCACACCTGACTAAGCCGCAACCCACCGAATGTGACACGAAAATGGCATTTGTTCATAGGTACGCCGCAGCGGTCCTCACTGTATTATTGGATATTTACACCAAAATATTAACCGGTAACAATTTGATATTTGTCGTCCAACATGCCTCCCAGCATGCATTGCAGAGCTACAGATGTAAATAACAATCAAAATTCATGTTATGTGCTAATGATTTATTCAGTTACTGTTCCACTTGTTTCATTAATTGCTAGTTATGGTATTTTGTAACACTTTATTTGACAGTGGCGCCATAAGACTCATGAATGCTTATAACAGATGTAATTTGGCAAATTATCTCACAATTGAATAGATGTAAAATATGAGCTGGAACGAAATGGTGTTAGTAACATAATTTGCTGGATGACACTTAACTCATTTGCTCCCAAAAACGTATAAATAAGTTCTATTTTTAATTGTTTCAGTGTCCCAAAAACGTATTTATACGTCTTTTACGTTTTTTTTTTCCCACAAGAGACTTTTCTAGGTTCTGATGCAAGTTCGCTCCAAGGCACAACGCTCAAAATCCATTTTAAAGCAATAAAACTGGCCACTGGAGGGCAGCAGTGCATTTGGTAAGAAGTCATATCGGACCATGAAAGGAAATGAAGAGAAATAGTCAGGAAACGGAAGTTGGAAGAATTAAGAAGCTTGAGAAAAATGTGGAGAACGATGTAAACACATGCCCCATACAAGTTCCCTACGTGAATTCTGTTATGAGGTAGTGGTCACTACAAAAGAAAGATTTTTAAAAATCTATCTTGATGAGACAGACAGGCGGTGATGAGGGAAAAATTCGCCCCGTCTGCCGATACAGGCGCGGCCACAACAGCATCATCTCTCAGTTCAATAGTTTACTTATGTGTAAATGAATTGTTACTTTGCTATCAAAAGCTCTATTTGTCTTGTTGTTTATGTTATTTTGTAGAAGGAAAACATTCAGATTTTTGGGATGTCACAAAAGCAAAAAATAGCAGTGTTAAAGTTATGTTTGAAATATATGCTTTTACAAAAAATTCAATTTCTCTGTTTTTTCATCAGAAATTGGAAAATTGCTCAATCTACGCAATTTTCTCATGTTGATATCTAAATAATATAAAAATATATGAACTTACTTTTTTCCTGCTGAAAGAAGAGAGTAATCTTTCTTTTGGTGGGTTCCATGTGTATATAGCAATAGAACAGGATTTTCTATGGCCTTGCAAAATCAGTCAAAATCCAGTAAAATGGCCGGGAGCGAAGGGCCTTGCTCCGGTGAAAATGGCTGGGAGTGAATGAGTTAAGGACATTTGTCATACACATTCAGTAACAGTGTTGTTAATCTTACTTTAAAAAAGTAATTAATTACAGTTACAAATTACTTCTCCCAAAAAGTAATTGCGTTAGTAACTCAGTTACCTGAATGTAAGAGTAATTAGTTACTTGGCAAAGTACCTGGTGATTATTTGTCTTTTTTTGTCAAAAAAAAAACCAAAAACAATGAAGTTAAAGGTTTTTTTTTGGACAATTGGCCCAAGCCCAATTCTTCACCCTAAACTTAACTAGACACAGGGGTATTGCAGAAATTGCGATAACTAGACAGTAACCTTTGCTATGTGTGGAAGCCATTTAATGTTGTGAATCAACCGTTAAAGTTGTTAAAATTCCTCCCGTTATTGCATTAGTTCCCTTCTGTCTATTTTCGACATGTGTAAGTTTTAAAACAGTTTCATCATTCAAAGATAGATTTAAGTTCAGTTTTGCCGATTTAGGAGTATTTTAGATAAAAAGTTACTTAGGTTCGCTAGGAATGTTCTCTACAACAGAGCCTTCTTGAGAAGTCTACTGCTTTAAGATGGCGGCTGTTTACTAACGCATCTAGTTCTTTATTATACTTGTTGCTAATGCCGCCGTGTCTGTCATTTGCATCTAGTTCTGTATATATGTGATATCTACCGAAGCATCATGCGGGCGTAGATTGTAGGCTATCGGCTACAGTCAGGTATTATTGGAGCCAACTAGCATAGTAGCATCGCGTTTGCAACGGCGTCACACTCCTTTGCCTTTTTCCCACTCCTGCTCTGCTCTCTCGTCTCCGTGAGTCCGTCTTTTTCAGACTTTTCTGGCGTCAGTCAACCAACATCGCAACGCATAGTAACGCACACCTTTCCCGCCTCAGTAACGGTAACGGCGTTGCCAAGATGAGAAAAGTAATTAATTAGATTACTCACTACTGAAGAAAATAACGCCGTTATATGCTAACGCCGTTATTAACAACACTGTTCAGTAATGCCCATGATGGTGTCATGTCATAAATATCTTATAAATTTCACCATAATTATTAATATCTGTCTTATGACAGTTTTATGATGCCAATGTCAAATAAAGTTACCAAATACCATAACAAGCAATGAATGAAACAGTAACTAAATAATTAGCACAGAACATATTTTTTCTTGTTATTTACATCAGTAGCACTGCAATGCATGCTAGGAGGCATGTGTTGCCTATTAACCAAATAAATCAACAAATAAGCCTCACTGGATAAGCCGCAGGATTCAAAATGAAGGAAACAAGTAGCGGCTTCTAGTCAGAAAATTACGGTACTTCATTCAGGTAGTCCTACTCTCAATTTGTTTGGGCCTAATACTCCATCCTAGTGACTGACCGTCTCTCTCCCCAGCTATTCGACGGTCACTTCGACACGGCAGTCGGCGCCAAAGTAGAGGCCAAAAGCTACGAAAGGATCGCCGAGAGGATCGGCTGTCCGGCGGAAGAAATCACCTTCCTTACGGATGTCACGCGAGGTAATTTTTTCCCCCTATAAAATTATCGTCAATTGTCACGGTGACCAAGAGTAACATACCGGCGTGCGCTCGCAGAGGCCAAAGCGGCGGAGGACGCCGGCGTCAACGCAGTGGTGGTGGTGCGGCCGGGGAACACCGAGCTGACGGAGGAGGAAGCGGCGCACTACCGCGTCATCACGTCATTCGGCCAGCTGGAAGTGACCGGCAGAGCTTAACTTGAAATCACCTCAAAAATTGTACTTTTTTAAATTTGGTTTTGCATCTGAAAAAACCTCAACGTTGGTTGTGAAATTTGTCCCCAATGAAGTCTTACAGTAAAAATGTGCCATCCTTGTGACTTTGTTTATCTTCACTTTCTTCCTGTTTAACTGAACATCTAGTGGCACAAATTTACTGCTAGTTAACTTGTAAATAAATATTATGAATTGAAAATATTCCATGTGCCTCACGATACAATTTGTGATCCAAGGCTCACGATGACGATACATCAATTATCGACATATGGTTCAGGAAACCATTCGAGGATATTCTACAGGACGAATAAACAGAATAGCAATCTCTTTTTGTCATTCTGCTGTGAAGTGGAATGAGTTTATCACGAATAGCCGTCCAATCAGTTTGAAGTGAAATAACTAATATTATAATATAGTTTTAATCAATTGTCACATGACTGCGACTACTTCCAGTTGGCGATATTTTGAGCTTGTACTTGCAAAATTAATTATAAAATCTGGAAAAAAAAAAATACAGCTGATTTATTTTCATTACTTGAAACGAAAAATGCTAAGTTTTGGAGAAAAGCTTATGACAAAATGTGGAAAAAGTGCTGAGAAACCTCCGTGTTGCTCTGGATTAGCAACTTAAGTGGAGGTGAATTGAAAAAATAATAACCAAGTGTGACTAGCTGCTGAAAAAATCATTTTAAGCCATTAAGCTGACAAAGACAAAGAGGATATTAAAAAAAAAAGACTTAAAAATCAGCCTAATTCTATTCATCGAGATGTCCGGAATGTTCCCTTTTTCTTCCAGTCATCGGTCGCTTCATATAAAGTCGATTTAAAAGCCATCGGCGTGATTGGTAACGGAAACAAAGAGAAAAAACTAGCCCTTGATCGGCTGCATGTCGCGGGCTCACACGCCCATCTTGTTGGCCTGCGTCAGCACCACCTTGAGGACGGGCATGAATGCCGATGTCTCGCTGAAGTTGCTGCTGCTAACGATGTGCGTATGGATGCCCAGACCCTCGGCGTAGGCCCGCGCCTCAATGCTGCGGGCCATTTCGTGCAGACCGCCCACGATGGCGGGAGAAAGCTGTCGAGAAAGGATAGCGTGGTTGAGAAATTATGGCATGACTGGCGTTATCAGCCACTATACACTATACTAAATCTTTAAACTTGATATCAATACTCCACTACAAAATATAAATAATTTTTACCATTTTTGATACTCCATTGAAAAAAAAAAAAAAAAAAACTTCCGAGTTGCCCCAAAATCAACAGGAAATTTAAAATACGGCAAATGACCCAAAAATGCCACACAATGAAAAGGAAGTGACCAATGAACAGGAAGTGATGCAGAGATGTCCCAAAATATATGGGAATTTACCCAGAATCAACAGAAAGTCCCTCAAATTCCCCAAAAACAGGAAATGATCACAAGTATAATGGTAGTCACCCAAAATCAACAGGAAGTGACTCAGAAATGCCACAAAATCAAAGGGAAGCGACAGATGAAGAAGTGACTCAGAAATTTCCAAAGATCAACAGGAAATGATCCAATATATAACAGAAGTGACACAAAATCAACAAGAAGTGACCCGGAAATGCCCAGAAATTAACAGGATGTGACCAATGAAGAGGAAGTGACTCAGAAATGCCCCAAAATATCATATAAGTAACAAAAATTCAACAGGAAGTGACCCATGACGAGGAAGTTACCCGGAAATGCCCCAAAGCCAACAGGAAGTGACTCAGAAATACCCCCAAATCCACAGGAAATGATCCAAAATATATTAGAAGTGACCCAAAATCAACAGGAAATGATCCAGAAATGCCACAAAATCAACATGTGACCATTGAAGAGGAAGTGACTCAGAAATACCCTCAAATTAACAGGAAATTGATCCAAAAAAATAACAGAAGTGACCCAAAATCAACAGTATATGACCAATTAACAGGACGTGACTCAGACATGTTCCAGAATCAACAGGAAATGATCCAAAATATACAGTCCCTGACAAAAGTCTTGTCGCTTATCCGTTTTGTAGAAACAATTGCTAATAACCTGACTTAATTATTCAATTGGTTTCAGAAATGGCTCATATGAAAGCTAAGACCCTCCCAAATGATGTTGAATGTAAAAAAATATATTTGTTTCACTGAAAAAAGATTTATCATGTAATGAAGACATAAGAGGTCAAATTTTGGCAAGACAAAAGTTTTGTCGCCTACAGAAAGTAGTGTGAAAATTGAACAAAAAATGTACTTCAAATACAAAAATATGTTACATAAGCGAATTAAGTAGTGATGCTGTGAGATCCAAATTTAATATTTTGTATGATTTCCATGGGCTTTGGCAAGGATTCATACAATTTATTAATGAGGTCATCAGGAATATCCAAGAAAGCAGTCTTGCATGCCTCCCAGAGTTCATCAACATTCTTGGGTTTCGTCTTCCTTGCTTCCTCTTTC
Organism: Corythoichthys intestinalis; assembly: GCF_030265065.1. Classification (NCBI taxonomy): domain Eukaryota; kingdom Metazoa; phylum Chordata; class Actinopteri; order Syngnathiformes; family Syngnathidae; genus Corythoichthys; species Corythoichthys intestinalis. The sequence goes on along the minus strand of NC_080411.1, from coordinate 13,738,315 downwards.
ATCCTACCTCAGACATGCTCAATGATGTTCATGTCTGGTGACTGGGCTGGCCAGTCCTGGAGGATCTTGATTTTCTTTGCCTTGAGGAACTTTGAGGTAGAGATTGAAGTATGGGATGGAGAACCATCCTGCTGCAGAATTTGTCCCTTTTTATGGTTAGGAATGTAAGAGGCAGCTAAGATTTGTTGATATTTTGCCCTGCAGATCTCTCAGGGTGCAGACAATTAATAAACAGTGTGGCATTTGCCAAGGCCCACAGCCTGTCAAAACGATGGACGCTGGAAAAGTGGCAAAAGGTGGATTTTTCAGATGAATCTTCCATTGAATTACACCACAGTCGCCGCAAATATTGCAGAAGACCTACTGGAGCCCGCATGGATCCGAGACTCACTCAGAAAACAGTGAAGTTTGGTGGATACATCATTACCAAAATCATGGTCTGAGGTTACATCCAGTATGAGGGTGTGCGAGAGATCTGCAGGGTGGACGGCAACATAAATAGTCTGAACATGAACAATTCTTAGCTGCCTCTTACATTCCTAACCATAAAAAGGGACAAATTCTGCAGCAGGATGGTGCTGCATCGCATACTTCAATCAAGATCCTCCAGGACTGGCCACCCCAGTCACCAGAACATCATTGAGCATATCTGGGGTAGCATGAAAGAAGAAGTATGGAAAACGAAACCTAAGAATGTTGATGAACTCTGGGAGGCATGCAAGGCTGCTTTCTTTGATGTTCCTGATGCCTTCATCAATAAATTGTATAAATCCTTGCCGAAGCCTATGGAAGTCATACAAAATATTAAATTTGGATCTCACACCACCACTACTTAAATCTCTAATGTTATGTAACATATTTTTGTATTTGAAGTACATTTTTTGTTCAATTTTCACACTACTTTCTGCAGCCGACAAAACTTCTGTCTTGCCAAAATTTGACTTTTAAGTCTTCATTAAATGATCAATCTTTTTTCACTGAAACAAATATATTTTTGTACATTCAACATCATTTGGGGGGGTCTTAGCTTTCATATGAGCCATTTCTGAAACCAATTGAATAATTAAAAGTCAGGTTATTAGCAATTGTTTGTACAAAATGCATAAGCGACAAGACTTTTGTCAGGGACTGTAATGGAAGTGGGACTGTAATGGAAGTGGCCCAAAATCAAAAGGAAGTGATTGGGAAATGCCACAAAATCAACAGGGTGTGTCCAATGACGAGGAAGTGACTCAAATGCCCCCAAAACAACAGGAAATGATCCAAAATATCAAAGAAGTGACACAAAATCAACAGGAAGTGAGCCAGAAATGCCCCAAAACCAACAGGAAATAATCCGGGAATGCCTCAAAATCATCAGAAAGCGACTCACCGTCTCCTCACGCAGTTTGTCGTAGAGCGCCTCCAGACGCTTGTTGGCATCGTCCAGTTTTCTCCGAGTTTGCTGTAATAGTTCAAAAGAAAAGCAAAATACTAGTGCTGCGACGAATAATGAATTGAGTAATTCGATTAGAAAAACTATTCAAATTAAACTTTGCTGCTTCGAGTGTTTAAAGTAGCGTTGTAATGGTTTGTTATTGAAAGTGTTTGCATTTAGTTTTATTGATTTGGCTGGATACACTGTCCTCTCGTGGCAACAGTGAATATGACATAACTCCTTTCACATGGCTGAATCCAGCTGCTCCCTGTTCAGACCAGCCATAGACTTCATTACTATTGACGTGTCACTTCGTCTTATCAGAGGGGGCCGAGCTTCATTTAGTAATAGCCGAAGACGGCACACGCTCATGTCAGATTAGAGCTTGGATTTACTTACGATTGGATTTTACAATGAAAGCTGTACCTTATACAAACAGGAAGGATTGTCTCAGGAGTGATTTGCTCGAGGATTCAAGGTAAATATTATATTTTTCGTACCATGCACGCGTGATTGAAGCATTTGTCAGCAGGAATTTTCTTCTTTGTTTACACATGGATGCGGCTAATTTTCGTAACTGACTAGCCTCATAATTTACTTTTAACCAAGAATCGAAACTGTTTTACGTCCATTTCTATGAAGAATTTGGGGATTTAAGCATTAATTCACAAGAATTTTTGCCAGAAAAGCTCCTCTTATGCCTGGCAGCCGCTAGCCTCATTCGCTAACATAGTAGCATAGTACTTTGTCAACATACATAAAATAAACGCTAACTGCACGGTTTCTCTGCTTTTGACCAAGAATCCAGACTGTTTTACATCCATATCTATGAAGAATTTGGGGATTTAAGCATTTATTTACAAGAATTTTCGCCAGAAAAGCTCCTGTTATGCCAGGCGGCTGCTAGTCTCATTCGCTAACATAGTAGCATTGTACTTCGACAATATACGTAAGGTAAACGTTAACTGCACAGTTTCTTTGCTTTAAACCAAGAATTGAGACTGTTTTACGTCCATATCTATGAGGATCTTGGGGATATAAGCTTTTATTCACAAGAATTTTCGCCAGAGAAGCTCTGTTTTCACCAGCCGGCCGCTAGCCTCATTCGCTAACAGTATATAGTGTATAATGATAATAAAGGGCTATTCTATTGTATAATAAGTTGTGATTGTATATAGAATTTATTAATAATCTATTTACATATTATTTATAATTGATTCTGCGTGTTTTCCTCACGTATTAAGTTTCTGATGTTAAATTGAGTGATGAATTAGCTGTTAGCCTAAGTTGCTATTTTGGTCAAAAACTTACATGTTAAATATTGCTATTGATCCTGAAAATTTAGGTGATTATCTCTGCATTTGGTGATTTTTGTGCATCTAGTTAAAATCTGAGACTTTTATAGCCATTCTAAGTAGTGTTATGCTTATATAGAAAATAATTTTATAAGGAAACGACTTTGAATTTTTTGATGCCACTGCTCATGGAGACTCATATATGGCTAAGGTAGGTGCCTGTTTTGGTTTTAGGTCGGTAGCAGCTTTGGTTTGGCAAATATTGCAATTTGAAGTTTTTAAAAATAGCCCCCCTACGAATTGGCCCCATCAATACGTTATGAAGTCTATGGACCAACATAAGCTACGTTTTTGTTTGAGCTAAAGTTTTTTTTTTTTTTTAACGCATTCGTAATTTAGTTTATAGGTATATTTAGCCGTTTTTTGTGGGAATATGGGTTTGAACGATTTGTTAACAGCATTGTAAAACAAGTACAGCGTTAGCATTTTATAGCATTTAAGCTGGCGGACTTTTGCTATGCAAATTAGCCAATTGTTTCTTTTGTTGCGCTAGATTGTCATTTTTTTATGATGTTTGAAGCTAGAAGATCTGATTACTCGATTATTCGAAGTAATTAGTTGACAGATTAATCAACTACTCAAATAATCGCTCGCGCCAGCGACATTGTTATTTATCATTTTATACCGTTTGAGGCTCGGCTAAGGTCTTTTAATTTTTTTATGTTCCTTATCCAATTACTCGATTATTCGAACTAGGTCATCAATTAATCATCTGTTAAAATTATCGATAACTGCAGCCCTAAAAAAGTACTTTTATTTTTCGAGCCTAGGAGAGTTGTTGTTCTGGTTATGTATCATATTTTTGATGTATGGGCCTATATTTGAAATGGTGGATAAATATACTGAAACTGTAAAGAATATACTGAATAATACCTGCCAGAATTTGAAGTTTTATGAACAATAAATTTGATAAGTGCATCTATGAAAATGTTAGCCTTGCTTCAAGGAGGGAAAACTGGAAAAAGCAAGCTAGCAAACTTGTGTCCTCTCCTAGCATAAGTGATTAGCACACGAACTAAGCTAAAGTGGTATAAAACCTGTGGATTTATTACAATTATCAGGCTTGATACCAAATTGGATTAACTTTTTTTTAACTAACATTTTAAGCCAAGTTTTAGGAGAGTTCATTCATTTATTGTCATCCATACCAGGTAGGCACGAAGGTTGATAAGCAGTTTTTTTTTTTTTTTTTTACAGTATCTGTACACAGTCAGGAGCTAAAACATGGTATCTGTGCAACACTTGTGAAAACTGTCATCTGAGGAGCTGGTTGCTGAGCCAGTAAAAATAACCCTACTCACCGGGTCGGTAGCGACGGCCAAGCACTTCTGGACCAGACCCTCGAAGGTGGTCTTCAAGATCAGGTGTTCCTCTGGGATGGGTTTTTTGGTGATCTTCTCAGCGGGGATCGACTGCATTGGCTAGATGCAATTTCAGATTAATTTTCTCTTTGTCGGTTGGACAGATAGACAGAGACTGATTCTGGTGAATTATTGTTGCTTCAAAATAATCAACAGTGGGTAAGTGCATTAATAATAGTAATATTAATGAATTTAATATTGAAACATTTCACCTGAACGCAATCACCCGTTGGCCCGCCGGGTGCTCCCTCGGCAGGTACGCTTGGGTTAAGAGTCTGTGGTAGGATCTGCTGGACCCCTGGGATGGAGCCCTGCGGCACTCCTGAGGGTGTTGGCATGACGTGAGGGTCTGCTCCCAGAGGAGCCATGATGGGAGCTGTGATGGGGGCTGGTGGGGTGTAGTTCTCTGGAATCTATAAGAAAATTAATGTTTATCTGAAAATAAATCAGATTTCAAGTAAATTTTCCCAAAGGAGGAGTTACCTTCTTCTTAGATGTTCTGCTCAGGGCCGGTGGGTCATTCCAACCATTCTGAGGACCTGTACACAAAACAAAACAATTTTGGGATACATCGCACCATATTGTTATCAAATCATTGTTGATCCAAATGAACTAAATTGGCTGCCATTGACCGTTCTAACAGCTTCATTATTTCATAAAATAAATAGGATTGGACGTCTATTGCTGTCAATGGCAGCCAATGAGTTAAAACCTGGATAATTTTATATTTAGGAGGTTATTCAGCATTGAAACCTATTTAAATATGCTCATCAGTAGTGGACGTCCAATCCATTTGAATTGGGAGGCGTTCATTCGCTGCCACTCTCCGAACTGCAAATGGATTAGACGTCTGTCGATGTCAATGGCAGCTGATGAGTTAAAATGGTGAGCAGAAATTGGTGTATTTTTTAAATAATCATTTTGAATGATAAATAATCTCCTTTATATATACACACCGTTTTTGTTTGCTTTGTTTTATAAATCTCATGACGTCACACAGCTGAATTTTGCCTGCCATTTCTGGCAATAGACGTCCAATCCATTTTAATCCATTTCTTTAATCCATTCCTAGTTGAAATGGATTGGACGTCTATTGCCATCAACTGTGTTATCAATATCAATTTCCTTCTTTTCCTGAGTACTACAACACACGACCTGACACTGAATGAGTTAAGCTAACGCTAAGTCTTGAATGTTTACTGTCCCTGAAAGAGTTCATTTTTTCCCCTATCCTTTAAAACTTAATTTAAAACATTTAAAATTATGTTTTTCATTAAAAAAAAAAAAAGAAAAATACCATAAATATTCCCATTTTTTTTTTTTTAATAAAAAACAGTAAATAATGTGATTTACATACAAACTGATTAGCTAACTATTGAAAAATAGTTTAAAAACAGTCAAATTGGTAAATTTTTGTGAAACAGGTTAACTACTTTATGCTGTTTTGTTTAAAATTATATTTATATGATGCATGAACTTGATCTCGTAATATTTTACTAATTACCGGAACACATGACTTGGGCTGACAGTGAACTAGCTAATGCAAACTTTTGAAAAGATGTCCGCTGTCCCTGAATATTCTATTTAAATCTTTTAAAAATCAACTGAAAACATTTAAAATTATTCCTTTTCACAAAAAAAAAGTAAAAACTGTGTAAATATTCCCCTACTTTTATAACAAACAGTAAATAATGTGATTTATATACAAACTGATTAGCTACCTATTTAAAAAATCGTTTAAAAACAGTGGAGTTGGGACATTTTAACGAAATTGTAAAAACAGGTTAACTACTTTATGCTGTTATATTTGAAATTATATTTATGTGATGTATCTCGTAATATTTGACTAACTACTGCAACATATGACTTGGGCTGACAATGAACAAGTTAAGCTAATGCTAACTTGTGAATAGATGTCCACTATCCCTGACTATTCTTTTTAAAACTTTTAAAACATTTTAAAAGTTTTTTTCCCACTCAAAAAAGGAAAAATTGTGAATATATTACCTTATTTTTATAACTTGAACAAAGAAGAATGCGATTTAGCTGACTATCAAAATCATTTGTGGCAGCCCAGTTTCCACTAATAAAAACAACGAGTAAATGTTCCCAAAATTGTATTAATAGATTTACACTGTTATGTGTAGTTGTTCCCTTATACAGTGGTACCTCTACATATGAATTTAATTCGTTCCAGGACCTGGTTTATAAGTCGAAATGGTCGTTTGTTTTTCCCCATCAGAATACATTATAACAAACACCCATTATATTACAAGTTGTGAAATAAATGATTAAAAACCTGACAAAGCTGGCGACTTCCATGCCGATGTTTCAATAATAATAATAATAATAATAAATTTGGGTGACTGGTGAACAGAGGTCGGAGACCGGCCATATTGTCGGGCCAGTTCACTCACACGCAAACCACACTCATATTTGTCTATCATTTCCTTCTTAATTTCAACAGTAAGCATCACTTTTTCCTTTTTCACCGCCTGCACTCACCTTCTTGGGACCCATGCTGATTTCTCTCAAGAAAATCAGCCGTGCTGCAGTCTTGCAGGAAAACAATAAAACTGTGACGCTGTCATAAATCGTCGTATTTCGAGCATGTCGTCATATGTGAGACAAACGACGAGTCAAATTTTACGCCGTATGTCGATGTGAAGTATGTCAAGGTACCACTGTACAAGGATGCTGCGTGAAACTATCCCAATCTGGGCGTCGAGTCAAACTCAGCGCCCCCTATTGTCCACAAAGACGACAGAGGGGTCCTGTTGAGTCGAATCAAACAAAGACCTTTGTACCTGAGACTCCTCCAGTTGGAGTAAGCGGCACGTAGGACCCAGGGGAGCCCGGCACGTCATGCTGGAAAGATGCTCCAGAAGAGGAGGAGGTGGGAGAGAATGGAGGAAGGGAGGAAGAAGAAGAGGAAGGCAGGCAATGGTTCAGGAAGCCGGGTGGCTGAGGTGGGTAAGGGGGCTCAGAGTAGTGAAGAGGTTGATAGGCTCCAGGTGGGAAGTGCTGGACCTGAGAGTGAGCTGACATTCAAAAGATGCTGTTAGTATTGAACCTATCCAGCAAGTAGTCACAGCCGCATGCTGGGATGTCAAATATTTCCACTGGGAAATGTTTGGCGGTTTAGAGGATGTAAAATACTTTGGAGTCTTCATTTTATGTTTGTTAATGTTTAAGTACTTTTACTTACGTTGGTATTGCTGGGAGTACATGTAAGCAGGGGCGGCGGAGGCTGGCGGGGCTGAGCCAGATGGCGGCATCCCATACGTGGGTTTTGGTGGTTCTGTCTGATGGGACTATACGAGGAAATATTAGATAAGAGTTGGGGCTTACTAAGGGTTAAGGCTGTTAAGGCTATATGTAATTGAATTGAAACATTCCAGAAGGTTATTTTTAAATGATAGATGTCTCATCAACAGTGTTGTTAATAACGGCGTTACTTTCTTCAGTAGTGAGTAATCTAATTAATTACTTTAATTAATTACTCATTTTTGCAACGCTATTACCGTTACTGAGGCGGGAAAGGCGTGCGTTACTATGCGTTACGATGTTGGTTGACTGAGGCAAGAAAAGTCTGAAAAAGACTGACTCACGGAGACGAGCGAGCAGAGCAGGAGTGGGGATGAGGCAAGGCAGTGTGACGCCGTTGCAAACGCGATGCTACTATGCTAGGTGGCTCCAACAATACCTGACTGTAGCCGATAGCCTACAAACAACACCCACATGATGCTTCGGTAGATATCACATATATAGAGTGCCTTGCAAAAGTATTCGGCCCCCTTGAACCTTGCAACCTTTCGTCACATTTCAGGCTTCAAACATAAAGATATAAAATTTTAATTTTTTGTCAAGAATCAACAACAAGTGGGACACAATCGTGAAGTGGAACAAAATTTATTGGATAATTTAAACTTTTTTAACAAATAAAAAACTGAAAAGTGGGGCGTGCAATATTATTCGGCCCCCTTGCATTAATACTTTGTAGCGCCACCTTTTGCTCCAATTACAGCTGCAAGTCGCTTGGGGTATGTTTCTATCAGTTTTGCACATCGAGAGACTGACATTGTTGCCCATTCTTCCTTGCAAAACAGCTCGAGCTCAGTGACGTTGGATGGAGAGTGTTTGTGAACGGCAGTCTTCAGCTCTTTCCACAGATTCTCGATTGGATTCAGGTCTGGACTTTGACTTGGCCATTCTAACACCTGGATAAGTTTATTTTTGAACCATTCCATTGTAGATTTGGCTTTATGTTTTGGATCATTATCCTGTTGGAAGATAAATCTCTGTCCCAGTCTCAGGTCTTGTGCAGATACCAACAGGTTTTCTTCCAGAATGTTCCTGTATTTGGCTGCATCCATCTTCCCGTCAATTTTAACCATCTTCCCTGTCCCTGCTGAAGAAAAGCAGGCCCAAACCATGATGCTGCCACCACCATGTTTGACAGTGGGGATGGTGTGTTCAGGGTGATGAGCTGTGTTGCTTTTACACCAAACATATCGTTTTGCATTGTGGCCAAAAAGTTCAATTTTGGTTTCATCTGACCAGAACCTTCTTCCACATGTTTGGTGTGTCTCCCAGGTGGCTTGTGGCAAACTTTAAACGAGACTTTTTATGGATATCTTTGAGAAATGGCTTTCTTCTTGCCACTCTTCCATAAAGGCCAGATTTGTGCAGTGTACGACTGATTGTTGTCCTATGGACAGACTCTCCCACCTCAGCTGTAGATCTCTGCAGTTCATCCAGAGTGATCATGGGCCTCTTGGCTGCATCTCTGATCAGTTTTCTCCTTGTTTGAGAAGAAAGTTTGGAAGGACGTCTGGGTCTTGGTAGATTTGCAGTGGTCTGTTGCTCCTTCCATTTCAATATGATGGCTTGCACAGTGCTCCTTGAGATGTTTAAAGCTTGTGAAATCTTTTTGTATCCAAATCCGGCTTTAAACTTCCCCACAACAGTATCTCGGACCTGCCTGGTGTGTTCCTTGGTTTTCATAATGCTCTCTGCACTTTAAACAGAACCCTGAGACTATCACAGAGCAGGTGCATTTATACGGAGACTTGATTACACACAGGTGGATTCTATTTATCATCATCGGTCATTTAGGACAACATTGGATCATTCAGAGATCCTCACTGAACTTCTGGAGTGAGTTTGCTGCACTGAAAGTAAAGGGGCCGAATAATATTGCACGCCCCACTTTTCAGTTTTTTATTTGTTAAAAAAGTTTAAATTATCCAATAAATGTTGTTCCACTTCACGATTGTGTCCCACTTGTTGTTAATTCTTGAAAAAAAAATTAAATGTCATATCTTTATGTTTGAAGCCTGAAATGTGGCGAAAGGTTGCAAGATTCAAGGGGGCTGAATACTTTTGCAAGGCACTGTACAGAAATAGATGTAAATGACAGACATGGCGGCATTAGCAACATGTTTAATAAAGAACTAGATGCGTTAGTAAACAGCCGCCATCTTAAAGCAGTAGACTTCTCATGAAGGCTCTGTTGTAGAGAACATTCCTGGCGAACCTAAGTCACTTTTTATCTAAAATGCAACTAAATTGGCAAAACTTAAATCTTTAAATGATGAAACATTTTTAAAACTTACACATGTCGAAAATAGACAGAAGGGAACTAATGCAATAACGAGAGCAATTTTAACAACTTTAACAGTTGATTCACAACATTAAATGACTTCCACACATAGCAAAGGTTCCTATCTAGTTATCGCAGTATCCACAATACCCCTGTGTCTAGTAGGGTAAAGAATTGGACTAATTTTGCCAATTGTCCCAAAAACCCTTTAAACTTCACATTGTGTGAGTTGGTTTTTTTTTAGAAAAAAAAAACATGAAAATTATCACCAGTTACTTTGGCAAATAACTAATAACTCTTACATTCAGGTAACTGGCTTACTAACGCAATTACGTTTTGGGAGAAGTAATTTGTAACTGTAATCAATTACTTTTTTAAAGTAAGATTAACAACACTGCTCATCAAGTATCCAAAGTCATATTAGTTATTATGCTAGTAAAGCTAGGGTGAGGGCTAACTTTAGCACAAAATGTCCACTCTGTTATGTCCCAATGGCATCCTATGGAAAAAAAAATGACCCAATTACTCCTTCCTATAAAAAGTGACAAAATTGGGTACCTGCTGTTGCTCAGAAGTAGGGCCTGTTTGAATGGGAGGTGGGACGTTGGGGAGGGCTGTCGGCGTCTGGTTACTCCACGAAGTGACAGTGGAAGCGGACCTTACCTTAAAAACAAAATTTCTTTAAAAAAATGGAGATACATGGGTCCGTGATAGAACCTACAGGTTGGAAATACTGCTGTTGGGCCGGAATGGAGGCGGGTACAGGCGCCGCGACAGGAACAGTAGCTTGGGCCGGGGTGAAAGTATGGAGAGGCTGAGGTGTGGCGTGTTGAGGTCTAGGGGTCTGAACCGGACCTGCCTGCTGACCCAAAGCCCGACTCAGGCGTTCACGGAGTTGCTGTACAACCACCTGTTGAGGGAATGCACATGTTGGATTATTGCAGTGCTTCTCAATTATTTTCTGTTACGCCCAAACCCCCGCCCCCCAGGAAGACAAACGTGATGCCCCCCAACTCTCTGCCGCCACTGTAAATAGTATCATTTGTGTATAAAATTATAATCATAATAAGTACATCTCTGCATAACATTGTGTCCTTTTTAATATTAAAGAAATAAAAGTAATACAGATCAACTTACAATAAAGTATAACTTCATTAACATTGTTTGTAGGGGTGCAACTAACGATAATTTTCATAATCGATTCATCGGACGATTAATCAAACGATTGTTCGGATAAATGTCACTTCTTTCAATTACCTTCACAATTTACCTTGAAGTTGTTTTCGGCATGTCGTAAGTAGCAATGAAGACAAAATGGACGACAATTTCCGTGAACTTTATCGATTATCAAATTCTTTGGCAACTAATTTATTAATCAATTTAATCCATTAGTTGTTGCAGCTTTATTCAGAAGCTAGTTTAGACAGTAAGATGTCCGGAAATTGGCAAAAATAAGAATTGTTGTTTTCCAAAGTAAAAGCAGATTTTGTTCATGTGCTACTTTGATTTAACAAAAATATAATGAAGAAATATGATAATATTTACAACGGAAAAGTAATATTTGTTATAATTTCAAGAATTTAGACAAGTTTAAGGTGAAGAAGGTTCCAAACGATTAATCGGCTATTAAAATAGTTGTCGGTTAATTTGCTAATCGATTAGTTGTCGATTAATTGTTGCATCTCTAATTGTTTTGTTTGTAACAGAAAAGACTTAAAGCGCATCATTTGGCCTTGATTTAAAAAAAAAAAAAAAAAGTCACATCCAAACAGTAAAAATACACTGAAGGTTCATTTCTTGATCATTTAACACAGAAAAATAAAATGTAATAAAATCAATAATTAATAATAATTTCAAATTGTTTCGCAACATTAATTCATGAGGCCAATATGCCAAACAATTTGACCAAAAAAACAAAACTGAATCGTGTCACTGGACAGACGGACAGTTTTTATTTTTGCTGCAGGCAGTATCAGCCCCTTTGCTATGGTGTGGGGTTATTTTGCACTGAGCAACTTGGTATGCCACCTTATATGATGCCAACATTGCTCGTTCATTTACTGATGTAACAAAGTAGGTACTGGATTATTGTAAATTCTGTGCTATAGAGTTGACCTGACTATAAGACTCACATGTTTTAACATTTAAGAATGAAAATACATATAAGATGCTTATAAAAAGCCTTCTTTGGTAAGTAAATCCCTATGTTGACTAAATAACTGAGCTAGCCGCGTGCTAGCATATCATCTACGTCGTAGCAAACTGTAGATATCCTTTGTTAATATCTGGCAAACTATCCACGGTTAGCCTTAATACGTTCTTCCGTAGTGGCACCAAGCATTAGCTGCGTAACGATAGATTGATTGAACAACATCACCACCTTTTAGATATGCTGTTTTGCTCAAAAGCGATGGTTTTCATTCAAATGTCTGAAATGTTTCAACAACAAAATGTTCAAAAAATGTCACAACTGTTTTGGATTTTGGGTGAGTTTTAGGTACGTAAGGTTTAGTTTTATAAGCACTCATGCTAGCATTTTAAGATTTTAAACACATCCAAAGTTAAACAAAATGAATGAAAAGTCGGCTAACTCGTAACTAAGCTCGTTAGCCTGTCGAAATTCATAAATAACACGGGGAATTATACAGTCTGAAAATGCCGGTTCATTTAATGATTAAAGAAGCCATCTAGGTAGCAAAAAAACGACCTCCTAACAAGCTCACCTGTCCACTGCTGTCTGGCAAGTAGCTGATGGCTGTGGACAGGCTGCCCTGCGAGGCCAGAAGGCCAGCGTAGCGACCCATTTCTTCTGCTAGCAGGACGCCGAAGTTAGCGTTGGGAAGCGAGCGCTGTGTCTGCTCCACGGCGCGCCGGAGTACCACAACTTTCTCCACCAGGTCCTGTATGGAGGATAGAATAGAATGGTTGTCACAATTTTTACTCTTTCATAAATATCTTGCCAGCAACACATCTTGGAATAATCATTCATTCATTTGAGAGAAAATTTATATCGTGTATTTGAAATCATTGTCAATTTTTTTTTTTTTTAAAAACACTTTTTCTGGGACAATCATCCTTATTGTGGGGTTTTGTTTCGATTGGATTTTACTTTTTTTTTTTCAATTATGACCATCGTTATTTTTTAAAATTATCTTGATAAATTGGAAACATTAACAACAATAAATTATAACTACTGTTGCACCGATACTAGTATCGGTAGGGGCCTCCATACTGCATTAAAATTTGGACATTATTATCGGCTAAGTACTAAGAAATAATGCGCTAATGCTGCGGGGTTTAGTTTTCAAACTCCGGTTGCCCTACCCAAGATTAGTTACAAAAAAACGCCAAAGACGACTCATGAAGTGACTCAAGAAGAAAATGTATGTTTTTTTTAGCGTAGGCGAGTTATTCATCTGTTTGGCGCTCATATTTTGAATGTATGGGCCTAAACTTTAAATGGTGGAGAATTACACTTGTTAAATAATAATAACAGCCAGAATTTGACGTTTTATGAACACTGACATGAACACCATGAAGATGTTAGCTTTGTTACATGGAGGGGAAAACTGAAAAAAAAAGAAAAGAAACCCCCCCCCCCAAAAAAAACCATGACATTCTGGAGGGAAAATGACAAGCGGTACTCAATTTGGACATTTCGGGATGTACGTAGTTTCTAAGGGGTGGACTCACTTTTGTTGCCAGGGGTTTAGATATTAATGGCTATATTTTGAGTTATTTTGATGGGGGAATAAATTAACTATTATATGAGCTGCACACAGACTACTTTTCATTGTGTCAAAGTGTCATTTTGTCAGTGTTGTCCCATGAAAAGATATACTTAAACATCTGCAGAAATGTGAGGGGTAAGTGCATGAGTTAAGCTAGCGGAAGAAAACGCAACAGAAGAACAAAAAACAGAAAAATAACTGTTTTGGGTTTTTTTCAGCCTCAGAAATTTCTGTTTTATACTGATAAGTGTTACTGAATGAAGAAAAAGCTGTAAATGCTAATGTTTCAGTGCCATTGACGGCGCTTGACGTCCAATGAACGTTCATTCGTCCCTCCCATGGACTGGACGTCTAGCGCAGTCAATGGTAGCCAATGATTTAGCAAGGAGGTAACCTGAAAATGCCCCAAAACTTATTGGAACTGACCAAAAATCTACAAGAAATGACCAAAGCATCCCCACGCAATTTCACCGTAAATCGCATCTTATCATTTCAATATGATATTGCGCGACAACACCGCTCTCTGGTGGTCGAGTTATAGCAAGGGAATTTGAGTTGTGGTAAGCACTGAAACATGATCATTCATCAAGGGGAAGTGTCTCCTGTGCACCTGTAGGGATAGCGGACAGTGTCTCTGTCCAGCGGCATTGCAGCACGCCACCAGTTTGTCCACGTTGCCGGCGCAGATGTAACACAAACAGGCTTGAGCTCGCAGATCGGCCTCGTCCGACGCTTCTAGACGGGCGCCAAGGAGGTCTGCCGACACAACAGCGACATCACACTTTAACGTACTGACAAAGTTTTCGTAACCAATGTCTACGAAATGCTTCAACTCACCGCAGAGTGTAGAGAATTCGTCAGGCTTGGCGTAGGTCATGACGGCCGCCATTGCCTCTCTCCAGCTGCGCAGGTCACACGTGGTCAGGACGTCGCGCCAGTCTTTGGTCACCACGGCGCTGATAAGCTAACGGGAAAGATGAATTGCTTGTTTTTTGCCAACTGATAGAACAAAATGTTGTAATCCGTCATTTTGTACGGTGAGGGACACAAATAATGATGATTTTGCTCACTTTCGTGATCTTGCCATGCGTCTTGAGGAAATATTTCCTCTGGGTCTTCTCCAGTAGCTCGGCACCGCCAGCGATGGCCAGGATGATGCTGTCCGCCATGCGGTCGTCATGGAGACAGAGCTCCACGGCCGCCTCGAAGTCACCCGTCAGTAGGGCCTGTGTGATAAGGCCATCTACGTCTGTTTAAAAACAAAAAACAATAAAATACATCAATGAAATATAGTCCTGTCAGAGATACAAATAATAAAAACAGTAAAAATAAAGAATAATGATCTTTAAAATTTCAACAATAAGCATTAAAAACAATGTTAAAAAAAGATGCATAAAAGTTGTAAAGCAACATAACAGGCTTTTGTCATATTTGACGAAAAAAAGGATTTTAGCAAATTATAAAATCAAATAATTGAAGCTAAAACACACACACACACAAAAAATGCCATAAAAAACACATACTTGTAGTACAAGCACACACAAGTACACGAAATTGTAGTACCAGTACATGCAAGTAGATACAGTGGGGCAAATAAGTATTTAGTCAACCACCAATTGTGCAAGTTCTCCCACTTGAAAAGATTAGAGAGGCCTGTAATTGTCAACATGGGTAAACCTCAACCATGAGAGACAGAATGTGGGAAAAAAAAAAAACAGAAAATCACATTGTTTGATTTTGAAATAATTTATTTCCACATTAGAGTGGAAAATAAGTATTTGGTCACTTACAAACAAGCAAGATTACTGGCTGTCAAAGAGGTCTAACTTCTTCTAACGAGGTCTAACGAGGCTCCACTCGTTACCTGTATTAATGGCACCTGTTTTAACTCATTATCGGTACAAAAGACACCTGTCCACAATCTCAGTCAGTCACACTCCAAACTCCACTATGGCCAAGACCAGGGGCGGACTGGTAATCTGTGGGTTCTGGAGGATCACAGAACGGCCGGTGCCCTGGACGGCCGGCGGCCGCCATTCATTATACATCACTGTTTTTATCCCATCCTCTGATTAACTACAGTTCGCATCCAATCCGACAGGTGGCAGCAATGCGCCTGGCA
Source organism: Corythoichthys intestinalis (assembly GCF_030265065.1). Taxonomy (NCBI): domain Eukaryota; kingdom Metazoa; phylum Chordata; class Actinopteri; order Syngnathiformes; family Syngnathidae; genus Corythoichthys; species Corythoichthys intestinalis. Next base: position 13,722,724 of record NC_080411.1, on the reverse strand, counting down.
CTGCCAATCTGATAGAAGAACGAAGAAAGCACAGAGTAGCCTTCATTGGATCCTTGTGGAAGCAAAATAGCAACATGCGTCAATACGAATGGTGGTGGCAAAAAAAGAAAAGAGAAGGGTGGCGCTGAGAAGGTTAGGGAGAAAAAATTAAAGAAACTGGAGAGCGAAGCATTAAAATGTCATAAATGGACAAATATTTTCGCAAGCTGCAACGGCCACGTCGGGTAACAAGTCAACAGCCCAGCCCCCGGCGGTGCTGAGTGTGGGAGCGGCAGCCGCTCTGACGTGCAACCGGTGCAGGGAGAGAGAAAAGAAGAGGGAGGGGGGTAACGATATGGAACTTCCCCAGACAAACGCAGGGAAAGTAAGTAGTGATGAAGAGGGTTACTTGCTCGGTATACTGGCAGTTATCCACCAGGTAGCTACATTTTAAATGAAATAAATGACAAAGGGTTAGTGCCAGCTGGCCCATGTACCCGTTTGCAATCGTGTCAAGTTACAGTATGCTAGTCCTACTAGCACTCTCCTAAGAAAAATATTTTAGCTGTAAAACAACGTATGCACACGCAGCAGCAATATTAATTCAGAAGAAATATAACAAAATATTAATAAACTTTACTTTAAAGTTTAGGTAGTTAAATTGATGTTATATATATTAATCATTTATATATCGTTTTGTTTTAAGGTTAATACTTTCCAATGAAGGTTATGTATACAGGATTTGTCTTGAAATGTTTATTGTATTTTCATTGAAATTTATTATTTGTATGGCAAGATTAATTATGGCAAGGCAAATTTATTTATATAGCACAATTCAACACAAGGCAATTCAAAGTGCTTTACATCACATGAAGACCATAAAAATCACATTTAAATCAACACAACAGGGGTCTCTAAACCGGTCCTCAAGGGACGCTGTGGGGCCTGGTTTTTGTTTCAACCGATCGAGTACCGACAGTTTAACCAAAGAAGTTTCTGCTAAAACAAGCAGCACCTGACTGCAATCAACTGATTACACTTGTAAGACACCAGATTGGTGGATACGTGTTGTCTTGTTTTGTTGGAATGAAATCCCTCGCCCGCTGCGGCCCTATGTGTAATAGTTTGGAGACCACTGAATTATGGCATAAACAATGAAGTCATTTTATAGACAGAGATATATAGAGATATATTATAATCAATTGGATACATAAAACTTGCTTTGAAAAATAAATTCTTTCATTTGTTTATTCAGGTTGATCATAGAGCTAGTACAGAAAATGAATCAAACTCCAGTTCAGCCTTGCAGTACTTTGAGCGCCTCAAGTCAGACAGTCACAGTCTAGACACATTTTCTTCATTTTTTCTCAAAGTGCACGAAATTGATGCATTTTACAATAAAATGTGTAAAAAAAAAAAAAATTTTTTTTTTAAATCCCCGGGGGGGCATGCCCCCGAACCCCCTAGGGGGTCGATGTTTCCCTTCGTATAGCAATTCTTGTGGGCTGGGCTGAGTCAAAGTCCAGGGCTGCTTTTTAGTCCCAGTCCGCCCCTGGCCAAGACCAAAGAGCTGTTGAAGGATAACAGAGAGAAAATTGTAGACCTGCACCAGGCTGGGAAGATTGAATCTGCAATAGGTAAAACGCTTGGTGTAAAGAAATCAACTGTGGGAGCAATTACTATAAATGGAAGACATACAAGACCCCTGATAATCTCCCTCGATCTGGGGCTCCATGCAAGATCTCACCCCGTGGCGTCAAAATGATAACAAGAACTGTGAGCAAAAATCCCAGAACCACACGGGGGGACCTAGTGAATGAGCTACAGAGAGTTGGGACCACAGGCGCCACCAGGGACTCAAATCCTGCACTGCCAGACGTGTCCCCTTGCTGAAGACAGTACACGTCCAGGCCTGTCTGCGGTTCGCTAGAGAGCATTTGGATGATCCAGAAGACTGGGACAATGTGTTATGGTCAGATTAAACCAAAATATAACTTTTTGGTAGAAACACAGGTTCTCGTGTTTGGAGGAGAAAGGAAACTGAATTGCATCCGAAGAACACCATACCCACTGTGAATCATGGGGGTGGAAACATCATGCATTGGGGCTGTTTTTCTGCAAAGGGACCAGGACGACTGATCTGTGTAAAGGAAAGAATGAATGGGGCAGTGTATCGAGAGATTTTGAGTGAAAATCTCCTTCCATCAGCAAGGGCATTGAAGATGAGACGTGGCTGGGTCTTTCAGCATGACAATGATCCCAAACACACAGCCAGGGCAACAAAGGACCTGAAGCATTTCAAGGTCCTGGAGTGGCCTAGCCAGTCTCCACATCTCAACCCAATAGAAAATCTGTGGAGGGAGTTGAAAGTCTGTGTTGGCCAACGACAGCCCCAAAACATCACTGCTCTAGGGGAGATCTGCATGGAGGAATGGGCCAAAATACCAGCAACATTGTGTGAAAAGCTTGTGAAGAGTTACAGAAAACGTTTGGCCTCCGTTGTTGCCAACAAAGGGTACATAACAAAGTATTGAGATGAACTTTTGGTATTGACCAAATACTTATTTTCCACCATGATTTGCAAATAAATTCTTTGTTTTTCCACATTTTGTGTCTCATGGTTGAGGTTTACCCATGTTGACAATTACAGGCCTCTCTAATATTTTCAAGTGGGAGAACTTGCACAATTAGTGGTTGACTAAATACTTATTTGCCCCACTGTATACTGACAGTAAAAGTAGTGTGCATGCAGGTGCATGTGCTTTTAGTACAAGTACACGCAAGTGGATGTACTGGTAGTACGAGCAGATGTAGTTGTGGTACAAATCACACAGAAAAAAAAGTACTGGTATGACTAGTACACACACTGTTGTCCTTGTCGGTAAGTACATGCAATGTGAAATGTATGTAAAAAATATTAAAGATCACGAAGAATGCATCTAAAAGAGTAAACACAAATGACTTGACTGTAATACTGGAAATGACCTACATGTCTAAAAACCAAAAAAGTTGTTTACAAAAGCAATGAAATTCAAACAAAAAAATTACAAAAGCTTAAAACACAAAAGTAGACAAAATAACACTGAGAAAGACATGCAAAGTAAATTCCAATAAACCTAAAAGCTAAAGTTCCTCTGTCATAATTACCTTTACTAATGTTGAGGTTGACTTCCTCTGCAGGAGCTTCATCAGGCTCCTCCATCTTGGTGGTGGTCTTAGGCTCCTCCATCTTGGTGGTGGTCTTAGGTTCCTCCTCTTCCTCTTCTTCATCTAGCGGTACCTCCTGAAAAAGACCATCATGACATTGTACATGACATGACTTTTGGATGAACTGTGATGTGACTACTACCTCTTCCAGGGCAATCCCGTCCTCTTCTTCAACCTGAGTTTCCTCGGTCTGATCCGGCTCATCTACTGTGGCCTCCTGGTTGGCAGTGGCGATCATGTCGAACACCGCCTCTGGATTTTCCAGCACTTGTGTCGGAGCGACGGAAGGCTTCCCCGCCAGCGTGGCGGATATCTGCGCGATAACTTTTTTACAATAACATTTTTTGGGACTCATAAGACCTTTAACTCATTATAGGGAAAGTGAATATTTTTAGTCATTTAAAAAATCATATATTAGCAATTATTATTGTTGAATATATTAAATGTTTGATTATTATTGGATTTTATATATTTGCATAATGATAAATACATTTATAAATTCATACATTTGTAAAAACTAAATTCAATTAAAATGGATAAAAACGGAAACACACGCTAAAGTTGAGGGCCCCCCCCCCCTCAGACTATTCAACTCATTGCCTGCCATTGACGGCGCTAGATGTCCAATCCATTTTGACTGGGAGCGTTCATTCAATCGTCCGTCCATTCGGCCCTCCAGGTCAAAACAGATTAGCTGTCTAAGCGCTGTCAATGGCAGCCCAAGTTAAATGAATGTTAAAAGAAAAAAATACATTAAACAAATTATAAGTTGTGCATGAAAGGGTATGTATGTATGTATGTATATATACAGTGGTACCTCTACATACGATCGCTTCGACACACGAACTTTTCGACATCCGACGTAAAATTTGACTCGCCATTTGTTTCTACATCCGACGACATGCTCGAAATACGACGACAATGGCAGCACCGCAGACGAATGCACTGCGGATTTTGTTGTGTGACAAATCAACACAGTTTTCAGAAAAAGTTGGTACAGGTGGTGAAAAGTTGACGCTTACCTTCTAAATGAAGATGCAAATGACAGAAAAATATGAGCGTGGGGTGAAATGGCTCAACAATACATCTCCACGGTCCTCCTCCGACCATCGTTCGCCAGTCTTTATAAGTTAAGCTGACAATTCTTATTGTGGTAACATCTCCAGAGAAATCGCCAGCTTCGCCACGTTTTCATCATTTCTTTCACAACTTATTTAACACAAAACGCCTGTTGTCTGCCGCAATTGACGATGTTCTCAAGAAAGCATTGAAAGCGAAAGTAAACTCTCACCCGCTCCCCTCCCTCTTTGTCACGTCAGCCCCGCGGTGCCTTCAGGTACAGAAAAAAACGTCCGCCTTATTAGAACCCGTTTCGTTACACTATTACAGGAATTATTATTATAATTATATTATTAATCCGATTTTTATTTATTATTTATTTGTTTTGCTATATGTAATTGCCATTTGTAATAGTACCAGCAGTATTTTTTAAGGATTTAGTGCAGGTTTTTGGGCTGTGGAACGAATTAATGGAATTATAATGTATTCCTATGGGAAAATCCTGCTCGACATACGACCATTTCGACTTACAAACAAGGTCATGGAACGGATTAACTTCGTATGTAGAGGTACCACTGTATGTATATATTATATATACACACACACACACACACACACACACACACACACACACACACACACACACACACACACACACACACACACACACACATATTAGAGATGTCAAACGATTAAAATTTTTAATCAAGTTAATTACAGCTTAAAAATTAATTAATCATAATTAATCGCAATTAATCGCAATTCAAACCATCTATAAAATATGCCATATTTTTCTGTAAATTATATATATATTCTGTAAAATAAATTGTTGGAATGGAAAGATAAGACACAAGATAGTTATAGAAGAAGTTATAGAAATTTTATATTAAAACCCCTTTTAATGTTTTCGTTTTAATAAAATTTGTAAAATTTTCAATCACAAAATAAACTAGTAGCCCGCCATTGTTGATGTCAATAATTACTTACACAATGCCCAATATATATATATATATATATATATATATATATATATATATATATATATATATATATATATATATATATATACATACACAAACAAAAAGGGAAAAAATGTTAATTTTCGGTTTTTAAATTTAATTAAAAATAAATAAATAATATTTATTAATTGATTATTATTTACGTGTACTCACATGTAAGGAGCCCCTAAAGGGACATCGACAGAAATAAAATAAATTTATCAATCTGGGGCGCACCAGATTAATTCTCGTGCGCACCAAAAACTATCTGGTAAACATTAGCATTATATAGCATTTAAACTGGCGGACTTTCGCTATGCAAATTAGCCAGTTGTTGCATTGTTGCAATGGGCTTATTTACTTGCATAGCAAAAGTCCACTAGCTTAAATGCTATATAATGTTGACAACAATTGGTTAACTTGCATAGCAAAAGTCTGCTAGCTTAAATGCTATATAATGCTAATGTTTACAACAATAGGACTAACAGGCATAGCAAAATTCCGCTAGCTTAAACGCTATATAATGCTAATGTATAAAACAATTGGCTAAATTGCATAGCAAAAGTCTCCTAGCTTAAATGCTATATAACGCTAATGTTTACCAGTTAGTTTCTGGTGCGCACCAGATTGCTTGAATTATTTTATTTCTGTTTATGTCCCTTTAGGGGCTACGTACACATGTAATTGTACTACATGCGCTGGTAGTCCTACATTTTAACTTAAAAATTCATTTTTTATTTTCAAAATATTTTTTTTTTCAAATAACGGGATTTATACATGAACTGATTAGTCTGATAATGGCAAAAAAATGTCATTTACCAAAATAGTCGTTTGTGGCAGCCCTTATTACATCTTAGTAGTAGCACAAGTACGTCTCACCTTGGCACTGAGCTCCTCTTTGTTGTAGCCGAGAAGCTCCAAGAATTGACTGCGGATGTCACTTTCAAAGTTGGCCTAGGTGGAGATACAAAAAAAAACACGTCCAATGTCAGTACTTTAACATACTTTTAACCAGCCTGAAACCAACCTTGAGGAAAGACCAGACAGTTTTTTCAAACTGATCCTGAGAAGCTTGGATCTTCTCCTGGCAGAATTCCTGGAAGGTTCCGGCGCTCAATGTGGCCTGGAGCTGCTCGGACCGCGTCAAGAAGGTGGTCTCCGTCACCACCTGGCTGACGTGAACCAAACGGGGGCCGCCGGGTTGTTGTCCGTTTGCCGGACCGTTCTCCAGACACACCAGCTTCCCGCCGAACTGCGGGAAAGCAAAATTAAAAAACGAACCAAGTTTGTAATCCTAAAGTCTTATGGGCCCTAAGATTGACCCTTGGGGAATACCTCAGTGGAAGATTTTTATTTTTACTTCCTAATCATAAATGGGTGTGACATTACATATCTCAAAACAGCTATGTATTGCAATACTTGGAATCTCAAAAGGTTATCGACATGCTCTCGCTAAGGATCGATATATCGTTTTAAAAAGGTGTCACTGTTTAAAAATAACCAATAGGTTGCTATCAAAATCTTCCATTAGAATAGTGTCTACGTTAGCTGACTGCATGGCTGCCATTGACGGCGCTAGATGTCTAATCCATTTCGACTGGCAGGGTCAAAGATTTACAGGTCACTTCCTGTTGATTTTGGAATATTCTAAGTTCATTTCCTATTCATTTAGGGATATTCCCTGGTAACTTCCTGTTCATTAACCAAAAATCAAAAAGGAAGTGACATGTAAAATCCCCAAAATCAACAGGATGTGGCCCAAAATCAACAGGAAACGACCTGAAATGCCCCAAAATTAAGCTCATTGGTTGCCATTGACGTTCAATCCGTTTGAACTAGGAGGGTGGCAGCGAATGAACTGGACTCGAATGGGAGGGACAAATGAACATTGTTCATTCGAAACAGATTTACGGAGCATTTCCACGTCAATTTCTGTTCGCTTTAGAGCATTTTCAGGTCACTTCCTGCCACAAAATCTACAGCAAATGACCTGAAATGCCGCAAAATTAAACTCATTGGTTGGCGTTGACCGCCATAGACGTCCAATTCATTTGAACTTGGAGGGTACCTCCCATTTCAAACGGATTGGATGTCTACTAGTGATAAGCTTAATTCAATTTACAGCAGAAGGATGAAAAGCGCTTGTTTTTCATGTGTTAGTTGTTTTATAGAATGTCCTAGGACTAATACCTGACACGTGTATCGATAATGGCGTACCGCAAGCAACACGTCACTTCCACTCATTAATATTCATGACATTAGCTACTGTTGCTAAGTAGGGAAAAGCCACCGTTTAACCCTAATAGGAAATGAATGGAAATCGTGTACTAAAGAGATGTTTACAGAGCTAAACCTGCCAATTCTCTCCGAAAATTATGTCCCTGGTGCCAAATTCACTGGCAAAGATATCGAAGAACAAAAAAATGTTCAGTTAAAGAGATGGCTTGAGTGTCGAAAGCTGAAAAAGATGAAAAAAAATAAGCCGACCTAAGCATAGCCTTAGCTTTTTTTTATCAACGCGACTGACAATGACATTCTCCTGTGTCAACAAGCTATCCTTTACCACAAGCCCTGTCTTTCTTACATATTATATCCTCCGGTTGTCCTACGTCTCTGACCGTTCTTGGAGGTAATTTAGTTAGTTTTATGTAGCAATCGCAAATGCTACTCAGTGACAGCCAACGAACACTTTAAATTTTTTCCATTATTAGCAAATCTTAATTCTATAACTTATTTTACACTTCCTCCTTACTAAAGTTGTTTTTTTTACAACAGAAAATGTAACAGTGGCAGTCAGATACCATTTTAATTCTTTTCAGGTCATTCATTGTCAGACAGAAGCAGCACCCGGCACGTCACGCCAAAAAAATAAGTTAAAAATATCAAAATGGCTTACCTTTTTGTCCTCTGAAAGACTATGCCAACCCAATGAAATGTTTACTGCATAAATGTTTACTGCCGAGCTGGCGTTAAAAGTCCACGCAAGTTGATTCAGTCTTCACATTTTCTCCCCCGATGTTTTTAGTTTCGGGAAACGTATGAAGAAAACATCCTTCATTTGTCGTGATGTCATTTCTTCAAGCTCCAAAAAAAGCAATGTGTGATCAGCATGCTCGTTTTTGAAAGATTACCGGAGAAAAGTAGCAGATTTTCCATTGCTTCTATGCGAGGGCGGGTCTATAATGTCCCACTTCTACTCCCGCTTTACGATGCGATGTCACGGTCTAAAAATAGCATGCGTGCGGTACGCCATTGTTGTTTCATATCGCCTTATCGTGAGTTCATCGGTAACGTGAGCCTTGTATCGCAAATCGTGAGCTACCCAGAGGTTCCCACCACTACCTAATAATGTAGATGAAACCCCTGATCCACAGTCAAATCTACAAACTTTTGACACTTATGTTTTACATAATGCGATTTCGGAACACTTTGCAATGTTTATCATCTAATCATCATCTAATTATTAATGAATACAGAGGTGTTCATTGACCTCTTCAAGAGGAAATATCCCTCTCAATTTTAATTTTAAAACACATGCACGAATCTTTAGACTCACGGCAAATGACGCCCCGACGGGCCTGCGGATCCACTTAGGGGGCTTCTTGAGGGGGTTGACGCTAGCAGAGGGGGCTGTTGTCTGAGGTAGTTGGAGTGGAGGTAAAGTTTGTCCTGTCCCGAAAGGATCCATGTTGCCGAAGGAGTTGCTGATCTGCCAAAATAAAAGCAGAAACACTTTCGACCACTGCTTGTCGTCATTTTATTGTAAGTCAAAATGGCGCCCCGGGGATCAGATCCGCACGTTATTTCTGCGCGCGCTTCGATTACGATGACATTTTAGTGCCATATCAGTACAGATACCGGTGCATGCAGTGTGCTTTACCTGGTCTGCACGCCTCTGGCTTTGCGCCTGGCTACTGCCGCCCATAATGGAGTAGACGTCAATGTGTCCATCAAAGCAAGCGGCCGACAGCACCGCCGGGTTCCTGGGACACCACTGCACGTCGAAGCACCACTGGCTACCGGAAGGCAGCTCATAAAGCACCTAATCGGTAGCAGACAGGGTAACATCTGTTACCCGGGATGAAAAACGCAAGAGTTGGCAGAGTTACTAGCTTACCTCGCCCGTGTTGGGGTTCCAGCACAGGATCCTACTGTCCTTGCCAGAGCTGAGGAGCAGCTCGGGATCGGCTGCGCTCCAAGTGATGGAGAGGATGCCTCTGCGAATGACGCAAACGGGTCAAAGTGGCACAAAAATAAACGAGATATGCCCGATTTGTTTGTTTTGTAACAAAGGCATGCTCAAACCAAACTTTAAAACCGTCGATTGACAGTTTCTGTGGTGAAAGTTTATTCGTTAGTCATTTCAAAAATCTTATAGATGAAATCCACAAGTTCAATTACATTTTATTTTCAGCCTAGGATGACGGTGAAAATACTTTATTATACCGTAATTTTCGGACCGAGCAGCTACTTTTTTCGTTCATTTTGAATCCTGCGGCTTATAGTCCAAGTGCGGCTATTTGTTGATTTATTTGGGTTAGCAGGTAACACTTTATTTGACAGCGGTGTCATAAGACCGTCATAACTGTAACATGACACTATCATGGGCATTACTGAATGCTTATGACAGATGTCATTAAGTGTCATCCGGCAAATTATGTCACTGAATCCCTTTATGTCCAGCTCTGATGTTTTACATCCATTCACAAGAGATAATTTACCGGATGACACAAAATGACATCTGTCATAAGCATTCATTAATGCTCATGGCAGTGTCATGTCATAATTATGATCATCTTATGGCGCCACTGTCAAATAATAGTGCCGTTTGCCTTCAAGTAGGGGGCCATCCCACAATCCGCTTCAGTTATTCGCAGTCGGTCGCAGCGACACATGCAGCAATCCAACGCTGGATTTATGTTGAAAAAGTGTGAAAGCTCTACCGCATACAAAAAGGAAGGATTGTCTCAGGAATGATTTGTTCGAGGATTCAAGGTAATTATTATATTTTTCGTACCATGCATGCATTTTGAAACGTTGTGAAAAAAATCAATGGGAGAAATTAGCCACAACAGCATTGGCATTATACTTCGCAATATTTACGTAAAATAAATGCTACCTGCACGCTTTTTTCTTTTGCTTTTAACCAAGAATCGAGACTCTTACGTCCATGTCCATAAAGAATTCAGGGATTTAAGCATTTATTCACAAGAATTTTCAACTGAAAAAGCTCTTCGTTTACATATGGCGGCCGCTAATTTCCATATTGACTAAACTCACAATTTGCAATATTCATGTAAAATAAATGCTACCTGCACATTTTTTTTGCCCTTAACCAAGAATCGAGACTGTTTTACGTCCATATCTAATAAGAATTCAGCGATTTAAGCATTTATTCACAAGAATTTTCACCGGAAAAGCTCTGTTTACATATGGCGACCGCCACATTGACTGACAGACTAGCATCGTACTTCGACATATTCAATCGGAGAAATTAGCCGCTACAGCATCGGCATTATACTTTGCAATATTTACGTAAAATAAATGCTACCGGCAAGTTTTTTTTTTTTTGCTTTTAGCCATGAATCGAGACTGTTTTACGACCATATCTATAAAGAATTCAGGGATTTAAGCATTTATTCACAAGAATTTTTAACGACTGACGGCCACGCCAACAATGCATCACCCCTATTAATCAGCCCCGCTGCCCATGTCCCGTCAAAATGATTATAAAGTCTATGGTAAAAATGTTACCAAATAACATAACTGGCAATTAATCAAACAACTGGAACAGTAACTGAAGAAAAAATTAGCAAAGAACATGAATTTTGATTGTTATTTACATATGTAGCGCTGCAATGCATGCTAAGAGGCATGTTGGACAACAACAGTGTTGACAGCAAGTGGCAGCAGAGGTTGACTATCTCCCCTTAGGGAGCAGTCATGGCCAAATAAAGCTTCTTGAAGCTTTGAACCAATTGGCTGCAAAGCTTCACAGTGGTTAATTTGGTCTTATGACAGCCGTATGAAGCCGCTGTCAAATAAAGGGTTACAGGTTAATATCTTTGGTGTAGATATCCCAAAATACAGTGAGCACAGCTGGGTCTTATAGTCCAGTGCGGCTTATCTATGAACAAATGTCATTTTCGTGTCAAATTTGGTGGGTGGCGCCTTATAGTGTGAAAATTACGGTACATACTGTATATTAAAATGTTAATTCAAATGTTTTTTTTTTTTAAATAAAAATATTCTAATTGAAATGCTTAGTTAAAATAATGACTTTTTTTATTTATGATAATTGAAAATTTCAAATTAAAAAATGTAGACAAAGACAAAAGATGGCAGCAGGGTAAAATTGTTATATATTTTTTTAATATTGTTAATAATCAAGTTTATGTTTGTATATATCCCTGCATCATTACCATAATGTGTAACATTACATGTTTTTAGACATGAATCAATTAAGATTTTGAACTGTAAAAAAAAATATTGGGGAGCTCAAACTGTTGATGAACAACAAATTACTGAGGCATAATAGCATTCTGCTATTTCAAGCTAGCTTTGGTAAATATCCTTCATTACTGTAATGCATTGCTTTCATGGGGTAGGAAGGACACCATCATTAGAGACGCACCTTGTATGATTCTCCAGAATCTTGACAGGGGAAGTAGCAAATCGTAAATCCCACATCTGGATGACGGGCATGCGGTCGTCCTCAGAAGCCAGAACCAGCTGGGTGGCCACCTCTGGGTTCCACGCCAACCCGGAACAATGCATCTGCAAGCCCAGATGTTTTTATAAGTATCGGATGCTTGATTTGAGGTTGTTATATTTTTTCAAATACAGAGAGTCTACATACTCTGTTGCTGTGGTCGCTGACTTTAATAATGAGGTCATTCTTGCGGAGGTCCCACACAGACGCGCGACCGCTCGGGCTGGCCGAAGCCAGGATGTGCTGGACTTGCCGGTTCCATGACAAGCACCCGATGTCCTCCACTGGCTGTCAACATGCATACATTCATCATTATTAGACATATTGACATAATAATTTATTGTCACTTCAAACTTTTAGTAACCACATTTACTGTGGAAATCAGTTTGACAGCTCCACATAACACCGTGGCACTGGATAAAAATGAAAAATATTTGAGAAGTGCAAGGAAATAAGAAAAACAGTAAAAAACTAGAGTTGTCATATAAGGGCTTTTTGGATGCATTAATAATGATAAATGTAACAACTTCAAGGTTTTCCAAATAAAATAAACATTCCGTGAAAAATAAGAACAACCTCAACTTAAGTCATTGAAAATAATTTCCCATATCAATAATGTAAATTGAAATGAGCCAAAATGTCCATCATTAAATAATAGCAATCACTAACAATTAAATCCAATTTGAAGTACATACTGCAAAAAACCACCAGGCGGCGCCCAAAGCAAATAAAAATACAGCCATGCTATCATAGGACATCAACAGAGTGGACAGAGACACTGGGCACAAAATGAAAACCTTTTTTTGTAATTAAATAATATATTTTCATTTAAAAACAACACATAATTAAAGACATAAAAATCCCAACAATTCTTTTGAATTTTTTCTACATATATGAGTTTTTTTTTTTTTTTATTGAATTTCAAAGCAAAATCCCTTAACTGTTTACCAGATGTAAATTCAAAAAATAGAATTAAGGAGCCTGTACCCTTGAATTTATAATAGACAGCAATTGATATTTCACCCCCACCACCCCAAAACAAAAAAAACCTTGAATGATTATTTGTCCAACAGAAAATACAGCTTCATTTATACTGGGGACAAAAATGGCCCGCGATCAAAAAATGACCAAGTTATATTTTCCCTCCATATATGCTATTTCAAAGTTTGGCAGCTTTAAATGATTGAATTGTGATAATTATTTAATTAGTACCAGTATATCGTGTTTTTTAATACCTGTGTTTTAGGTCCTGGCGTCATAGGTGACTCAAAGTTGTTAATATCCCAGATGTAGATTTCAGACTCGTTCCCACCAGACGCAAATAGGTTGGGCTGCACCACAGAAGAAAATTTAGTGAACGAACTTTGACGGCAGAAGACAGAACACGGCGGCTGCGTACCTGGAAAGGATTGACGTCCAGTCCTCTCACGGGGCCCGTGTGCCGGTCACTCTCGGCCACTACCGCTTCGCTCTCGCCGGCGATGATCTTGGCGGCGTCGTACAGGATGACATTGCCGTTCTCGCCCCCGGCGATGATCAACCCGGCTGGGTGACCCGTGGCCTCCGTTCCGCAGGGACCCCAGACCAGCTTGTGGTACCTGAAAGCAACAGAGTATAGAAATGTAGTCTTTAATAAAATCAAAGAAAATTTGGGGAACCTAGCCTACCTCCCGATTTTTTTGGGTGTACCTGTGAGATGAAGATAAGCTGCCGCAGGACGTCATATCAAGAGACGGGTCGGACAAGTCCAGCTCGAAGAGCTCCAGGGACGCGTTGGTGCTGAAGGAAGCATCCAGCTGCTGTGCTGACGTGCCTGGATGATGATTGGTTTCAAAAATGAAATGTGAGCTGAAATCGCTTAAAAAATGTTCCATAAACACTTGTTATGGATTCAAAGTTACATTGTCATGAAGCACATTGGTTTTTCTGAAAGGCACGGAAATGAAACAATGGTTAAGAAGATTTAATAGTGCTTTGGAAGAAGACAGAGGTTGCAGACTGTCTGAAACAGCAGTTGGCTGTGATTTGGACAGTGTTGCAATGCATGGCAATAAACTGAACTGGCGTCCAACTAATTGGGCGTAGGCATGTGCCGGTAACAGATTCTGATGGTATAACACAAGGGCGTAGGTTTGGTCTCAACACTGGTAGGGAGGATACAACAGCATAACCTGCATGTACACTTTTTGATGGGGACGGGACATTAATAAGACCAAACAGATTGGGTGAACGGGGGTCAGGGATACATGTCTCACGAATATGAACCTAATTAATTGATAGGCTAAATGATCAATGCAAGATAAATCTGTATTGACTTATACTAACATTCATATGTATTACTTCAAGTGATACATCGTTCGATTCAAACCTGTTTTCAAAAACTACTAAAACATTTTGAAAACTTCCAGAATAAATGCCTGGATTTTTTTTTGTTTAGCAAGTCTAAATTGCATTATTTGAAATGAATTTTAATTATATTAACATATACAATAATCTCAACTATCCAGGAATGCAAAAAAACCGAACAATTGTCTTAAGACCACTCAACATTGTCCGTGTAAATAAAGAAATTAAATACAACTGAAAAAACATCTTAGTTAGGGAATACCAAAAAATAAATAAAAATGGAACCTTCCTTAAGGTAAAACACTACTGCTTTTGTCCACAAACACAACCAAATTCAACAAAAAATGAAAGCTCCTTTGGGCGGCTTTAGGACCACATAAATAAAATAAATAAAATTAAAATTAAAATTGGGGAGAAGGGGTTAAACCTCTGTTCACTACATTTCACACAATCAACGTTAACAGCAGAAAACATACCCAAGGAAACTTCTCTCTAAGCAGCTTCCTACTCGAGTTTTGCAGGTTAGCATATTCATACAGTTTAATGTTATGCTAACTATGCTAAATGTTATTCAGGTCGGACTTTCAGTAGCAAAATTAGTGGTGTGTTCCCCACCTCCACAACATTGTTGTCTTTTTATATTACTTACTGTACATGGTTGCTGCTGCTGGCAGAAATAAAATTCTAATAACCATCGTCTTCGAAGGGGTCAGAGGAGGTGGTATTGTTGTCGACATGTTGTATTTCTGTCTGGGCTGTGAGTGTGTGTGTGTGGGGGGGGGGTGTCTTCAGCCAATCAAACGTGTGTTTGAGGGGGGAAAAAAAAGGACTAGCACATTCAGCAAGCGAAAAGGGGTAAATGTCAACCTGAAAATAATGAAAGTACCGTAATTTCCCGAATATAACGCGCACTTTTTTCCCCCAAAATCAACTTGTAAAATCATGGTGCGCATTATACACGGGTACAGGGATGGAGACAGATATATATATATATACATTAGGGGTGCATGATATACATTTTTTGAAACCGATATCGATAACTTCTTGCTCCTCAAGGCCGATACCGATACGATAACCGATAATATATATGTAATTTTCCAATATATATTCACCTGAGTTTTTGAACACCTGTAGGTCAAAAATACTAGTGGTTGATTCAGCTTAGATTTGCCTTTGACCGAACCAGAATTTTCATGATGACATGAACATTATTATAATGAAAAAAACAAAGACAGTAACAAAACTGCATACTGGAAAAACAGGAGTGGAAACAAACGCACAAATCCCAATCCGACACCGTCCCAAAAATTAATTAATAGGGCTGATAATATATTATGTTATCGGATTTATTGGGAAGACGTCATAATTCCTATTATCGGACCAATAATTATCGGACCGATAATTATCGTGCACCTCTAATATATATAAGACCAATTTTTTTTATTGGCACGGCCATGTTGTGTTGAAGAAACGCATGCGGCGATCCGTTGCCGACCATTACGGTACGTGACGTCACCATTTTGTTTTCGGTAATACTTCACTCTGATTGGTCGAATGATTTCGTCTGTGTTAAAGTCTGCTTTTTTCACTCTTCATAAAGCACAGAATTTAGTTTTTGGAACTGATTTAAGTCAACGTTTATTGCAGCTCCGCAACTCGGACCATAACAAACGTAACACAATACAGACATCCTGTTTCCGTCAACTATATCTGTCCCTCGGGAAACTCAAACCCTAATAACAGTAGTTCCTCTTGTTAGTCTACAGCGATGTGCTCTTTCTGATTTCCGGCGTAAATCCTCACTTTTATTTTACCGTATCAATCCATGGAAGAAACATTTTTTCATCATGATGAAACGAGCAGCAGCCTTTAAAAGAAAAGTCACATCTGTTTTGTTTTCTCCTGGATTCTGGTAAGTTGAAGAAGTTGTCAGATCATATTATTACCGTACATATTGTCAGTTTACGGTAATGTTTTGAACTACCAATGTGCTATGCTGGTGCTGTGTTTCACCAGTCAGTAAAATGACATTTCTGCATCTGTACACGAGCTCTGTTTTCTTGTATTCTTCTATTTATTGGTGCTAAAATTAGGGTAAATGTGCGCGTTACACACGGGTACAATAATTTTCCCTAGATTTTACAAGTAAATTTGGGGGTGCGCGTTATACACTGCTGCGCCTTATATTCAGGAAATTACGGTAATTCACTTAACAATGGTAGGGTCAATTCTATCCATACAACTTGTGGAAAGACAATCTAAATAATCTATATAACTGAATTAATGATATAATGCCAATAAGGTTGCTTAAAAGTTGGTGGGGACAATTTGAGCATCCTAATAAGTTGGTAGTGTCATGTCCCTACTGCCCCTATGCAAATCAACGCCCTTGGTATATAACCTTAAGCCAAAATATCAAGGTATCATGGTATTGCAATTACAGCTCTAAAGTGTGTTACTTTGAGATATCTGGGCTTAAGAAAAAAAAAAATCCCATTGAACAGGATTTGTATTTTTCTAAACCATATTAGCAAATTGAAACATAAGTACAATGTTAAGTTAAAAAAAAATAAATAAATAAAATTAAATTAAAACAAATGCAGTCCTTTAGGTGAGCCTAAAACCACAGACACAGCTCAACATTAATATCATCAGAACAAAAATAATGGAATTATTTTCCATTAACCCTTTATTGCCGAATGCATCACATCACCTATTATTTCATGATTTTGAGACTAATTCAGAATTTTGACATTTCTTTTTGAAAAAAAAAAAAAAATGATGGATGCAAGTTAACACATGCATCTGCGGGTTCCATGAGAAAAAAAAAACAAAACAGGATTTAGCAAGGGTTATAGATATTAGAGCGCTTATTACACATATTAATTTTGACTTTTCTTTTTACAAATTTGATAAAAGGGTTTCATTAGGACCTTATTTTTTAAATTTTGGGATTCTCTGATAATTGCTTCATGTTGCAGGTATTTAAGGATTAAAAGCACGTGTGTATGACTCTTATCATGTTTACATTATAAACAGACTCTCTTTCTCAACACAGACAGTTGCCAGAGAGGAAAAAAAAAAGTTTTACCACCGCTAGACTCGACATGTGCCGATTACCGGTTTCATGGTATACTGTGGTATGAAAACATCAAGGTTTCAAAACCGCGAACGTTTTCCGTCATACCATTCCTAAGGTATTAGCTAGTTTTATGTTCCAAAAATACATGAAGATATCCCTCGCTTGCAGCTGAAGGCTCAACTCTCCCCCACCGGTTGTTGCGCAGTGTCAGTGAATCAGCTGTGCTGCACGATGGCTGGAGAAAGTGAAACTCCTCAAATTTTTCCCCCAACGAAGAAAACGAAAACGCTGGTATGGGAATACTTCGGCGACAGAAAAGTTACAGAAGGCCGCGGCTTACAGGAAGAGGGACAACCGACATGTAAAACATATTTGCGGAGGGTGGCTGCCGAGGAGTCAATACCTTCCGCATTTATATGAAATTAAAGTTTAGCAAACACTGTCATGAACGCTTGCCACCAGCTACAAGAGTTAACTGCAGCGTGTTTAGTGTGTCTAGCGGTCGTAAAGCATGTGTTTTTTCACTCTGGCAACTGTGTTAAAATAGTGCGTGTAATGTAAACATGATATGAGTCATAGACACGTGCTTTTTATGGAAAATAATTAAATTAATTTTATTAGTCTCAAGCCACAGCTCAACATTATATATATATATATATATATATATATATACAGTATAAATTACAACTTGTAATATAAAATACTATATTTGAGTTTTTTTTTTTTTTTTTAAATTATTTTAACATTATACTTATGTTCCAATTTGCTAATGTTTTGAAAAATAAAAATCTGTTCAATGTTTTTTTTTTTTTAACCCGGATAACTCAAAGTAACATTTTAGAGCTGTAATTGCAATATCGTGATACTGTGATATTTTGGCTTAAGGTTATCATATTGTCAGAATCTTATATAGGCACATGCCTACGCTAGACACACTAAACACGCCGGAGTTAATTCTTGTACCGTAATTTCCGGACTACAAGCCGCTACTTTTTTCTCTCATTTTGGGTCCTGCGCCGTGTGCAATGACGCGGCCAATTTGTGTATTTTTCTGACGGCCGCCAGGGGCCCTCGAGAATGGTATGTGGGAGTGAGATACGTGGAATATGTGTCGAGGAAGATGCTAGTTTGCACTATTACCGGTAGTTTAACTTTGTGCGTAGGCATGAATAGAGGTGGCGGACCCTCGTCTTTGTGCATGAGTAGAATTGGCAGACCTGCATCATGGAAAATGCTAGAAGAAATTAAATTGGCCATCCGAGTTGTATGGGACACTTTGATGACGAGCGGCGAGAGATCGTTTGCCAAGACTCGCCGCATGCGAAGAGCAGCTTTTGTACAAGTTTGCCGGGGGAGCCTGGCAGCGTGAAGCGCTGTGAAAGAGTCCACCATCACCAACGGGCTTTGAGGGGCCAGTCTACTGCGAGGAGGACGGCACAGGCTGGGAGTGAATATGCCTCATTATGGGAGACATTGAAGGCGACGCGAAGGAGAGACTGAGTAGGGGCGTGCGAGGCGAAGTGCATCTGAGCGTCTTCATATCCGACACTGAGGGTGAAGACTTTCATGGTTTGAATGCACAGGAGGAAGATGAAGATTGCTAACAAAGAATTTTAGGTACCAGCACAATTAGTGCTGCACCGCCATGCTGATGCTATGCAACTTCCGTGCCGCTGCTATATAACTGCCGTGTTTGCAGGCGCTGCTTGGGACGAAAAGTTAAGTTGTGTTGTTAAACGTTTGAAAACTGTATTTCTTTGTCAATGTCTCTTGTTACTAAGTGGGCACACGCGGCTTATAGGCAGGAGAGGCTTATGTATGTACAAAATGGTTATTCCTTTAAAAATGTACTGGGTGAGGCTTGTAATCAGAGGCGCCCAATAGTCCAGAAATTACGGTAGTTGGTGGGAAATGTTCATGACAGTGTTTACTAACCTTTAATTCTGTATAAATGCGAAATCATATTGGAGGTATAGCCTCCACGGCAGCCACCCTCAGCAAACATGTCGGTTGGCCCTCCTCCTCTAACCTGCGGCCGTCTGTAACTTTTTTGTGGCTGAAGTATTCCCATACTAGTGATTTCGTTTTCTTTGATTGGGGATTTTTTTTTTCCAGCCATCGTCTAGCACAGCTGACTCACTGACACTGCGCAACAACCAGTGGGGGAGGGTTGAGCCTTGCAGTAGTGTTGTATCGGTCGCGAACGATTCGTTCTTTTTGAACGAATTGTTTGGGTGAACGAGACCGAACTAATCACCATCTGCACTGATTCGTTCTATGAAGTTGGTGGCGCTTGTTCGCTGCGTGGGAGGGCGTTGAGCAAGCGGCAGCGTCTTCTGACATCGCACACGACCAATCAGACGCCAGCCTCATCGCGGGCAGGGGAGGGAGCGGAAACAGAATCATGGCGTATGTCACTCATTTCCACGTGTGGCCAATAAGCAGCCAGCGTGCAGGCAGGGGGGAAAGACTGAGTTTTGTCACTTCCCGTTCAGTGATTCGGTCCTCCGGTTCCTGACCTAGCTTGCTGCTAACTTGACTTTCCAGTAATGACTATGCGGTGAACGAGTCATAAAATGAAAGGAAACGACTTTGTCACATATTTGTTAACGTGGAGCCTATCAAATGCTGCTCAAAAAGACAAAAACACCACACAAATCTAGCGAGCATGGTTTAGTGTTCTACTTTTCTCAACAGACTCGGGACTGTGCCTATGACGATATACTATCAAATTTACAGTAATTTAAAACACGCGTAGCTGCGAGGCAAGCAAAACCTGAGCTGCGGTCGCGTGACGGCAGTGAAGCGGGCAGAGAACTGTCACTATATGGAGGCTTCATGGCAGCGATATGTACCTCATATGTGCACAGAAAAAAAATAATATTTAGTATGATCACCATAATACTGATTTGCAATGAAACTGTATATACATGTCAATTTTTTCCGAGTGTTTTTTTTTTTTTTTTTCGTGTCAGAGGGTGTCGGTTGGTTTGACAAATTATGTCAATCCGTCCATCATGTGCTACCAAGCGCCCCAAAAACAAAGCGCGCGGACACGGGAGATGTCGCAATATGTCTACATTTTTCTTAACAGACTAATGAGAGTAGAAAGGCGAAATCATAAAGCAAACAATTATTTCTCGTCAGCATTTGACGATCTGAGATGCGGGGACGACAGGGGAGCTGACCGGATTATTTTATTTATTAATACCAGTGCAAAAATTCAAAACGATCATCTTAATAATAAAAAACAAAAATACAACAGAGCGAGAGGTTAATATGATGTGTTGGCCGTTCCATAATTAGAAATTAAACTTTCGATTTATTTTTATTTTCGTGACAGCAGGCATGCCGCGTTGGCTGTTAGCAGCAGCATTGTATATGTGAGCAAGATCATGCTAAAGAAAGTCCGTGCGCCCCCGACCCCAAACCCCGACTTCCCCCTCAAAAGGAAAATGTTTAACCGTGTCCTAATTCGAAATGCAAGCACGAGCCATGACTTTGAGCCCATAGAACTAGGACAGACGACGCGGAAGTTCTCCCTCGCTTTTGCAGCAGCGGGAGGGAGACGAGGCTGTCTCTGAGAGCAGAATGATATCGCCTGTCACTCATTTCTGAAACTACGACGAGTGGTCAATGTGCAAGAGAGGGAGGGACCAAGCAATGTCACTTCCCGTTCAGTTATACTGCGAAGCGGTCTTTGGTGATTCGTTCGGCAACGTCACTTCCCGTTCACTAACCGAACGATTCATTTGGGTGGGGAGGGAGATGAGGGGGGCGAACGATTCGTTGAACGATTCGTTTGAACGAATCGTTTTACTGAACGAACCGGAATGGATTCGTTTACTCAAGTGAACGACAGATCCCGTCACTACCTTGCAGTTTGCAAGCGAGGGATTTTGCCCTGCATTTTTGGGACATAAAAAATAGCTAATACCATAGGGATGGTATGACGATAAATTTATCCGGTTTTGAAACCACAATGTTTTCATAGCACACTATACTTTGAAACCAGTAATGGGCACATGTCTAATGGTGCGACGATAATGGACGTTAAGGCGCAATTGGGTGGAATAAGAGAATGAGGATGCTAGCTTGAAAATTACACTAGCCATGATAAAATAAATAGGAATGACAATAATCGGTCAGGTTTGCTTTTTCTTCCTAACTTGGGAAATTCCACATTTTTTGTTTTTGATTAGGGCCAAACCTCATGATTTAGATTTATTATTCCGCTTAGAGAAATTAATCTTGGCTGGCTCTACAGAACATTGCACAGAGTACATTACGTTACGTGACATTAGACGTACATTACACATATATTCAATACGTGTAAAGTGCTTTTGCCGCACCTGTTGCCAGGTAGATAGGGTGCTGTTGTGCTGGACTCCAGCTCTGGATGGCCGTGCGGTTGATCTCTTTCAGTTTCATCCTGGGGAAAAAACTTTCATTATTTTACATTCAAATTGTGTATTTTAGGAAATTTCCATTCATTTGATTGTTAAAACATTCAAATCATTACCAAACATAGTTTGTGATCATTGATATGCGATGATATTGAAATATTACGTCGTTATTACACACTCTGGCTGCCTGATGCTTTTTAAAGTTTATTCCTCACTTACATTCAATATGCCACTTTAAAAGGGAAGTTTATCTTTCAGTTTACCCTTGACAGATCCATACAGAGATAAATCATGACAAAGTGCAGCAGTAAAGTTATAAAATATGCAAAGGGAATCCACATGGTGAGCCCAAATTAACACAAGTGAGAGGACGAAACTTAATAAAATATTCTAAGATTCGAATTTATGGATAATTAATAGCCTACGATGACTTGGCGAGAGAAGCTGGACAGCTCGCCGGGCAATGCAAGGGTACTTCCAGACAAATGTGCATTTATGCGCACATTCAAAACGATACATAACACTTACACAACTGCAGCACACAATATTTAATCTGGAGAGTTGGCAATAAACTGACAGGTATACGATTGCTTACCTTGCTTTACTTTCCCGATTCTGGCACTGTACGTGCGAGCAGACAATGAATGGAAAATAGCGGTTTTTGCTCCCCTTTCCTTCTTTTTACGGTGGGGTTTAAAAGACTACCGTACTCCCCGAAGGACGAGACAAGACGGCGACCACTCGTAGATAGCGGTCCCCGTAGAGCTCGCTCTCGACTCGGCTTTCCACGTCCCCACTGGGCTCCATCAACGTGGCACTTCGCGTCTGCCGGAGACCTCCAGACACGAAGAAGAACGGTGTAGAACCACGAAGAAGAACAAGCGGCGACTTCTGGTGCCGCTTCCGCTTAGCATTGAAAACTAAAATTGTTTTGAATAAATAATAGTCAGGGGTGAAAGTGGCTAGAAAATTTCTTGCCGGAACTCCCCAACGTGAAGGTCGCCACGGAGCCAAACCTCATAAACTACTGAAATTCAAAGAAAACTGTTTCAGCAGTTATTTCTATAACACGTACAAAAACAGATTTTCATTCAAAATTGTATTGTTTCAATGATTTGCAAAATAAAAGTTAACAAAAACAGCTATCCATCTCCTAATTTTTATTTCCCCCCATTTCCTCACACACTAAATGCCAAATCTCAATTTTAACTACTTTAGAACATAGGATATTTATTACAATTGAAGTTAACGTAAACTAGGGTTGCCACCTGTCCCTTAAAATAAGGAACAATCAGAAATTGGGAATTAAATGTTGCGTTCCGTATTGAACTAATACGGAATAAAAATGAAGAGATACATTACTATGCATTTTACGAGTTTTGGGGATGTCCCTTTTTTTCCTCTGCCTGTACAGCTTTGGGAGCGAGGGGGGTGTCCCGTAGTTCTTATTTCTGAAAGGTGGCAGCCCTAATCTAAACATTTACTTTTTTTATACATACATTCAAAAAAAAAACCGGACAAATGACTTATATTATGCAGAGTGAAATGGAATATATTTTGAAGATCGCGCAAACATTGACTTTTTTAAATCATAAGGAAATGAATAAGTACAATGAACAAAAATATAAGTCCAAAGTGCACATTGACAGCTAAGATGTTCTGAACCTCCCCATTAGAGCAAATAAAACTAAATATGATAAATAAGCCCCCTGAACTTTTTTGTTGCTCTTAAAGATTTGATCCATTTTATGTTGCCTTGCCCTTTTTTGTTGCATTATTTATTTATTTTTTGCTGTTCCAGAAAACATGCACATTTGAACCAATCAGAGCTAACCATCTCTGCTGATCACATGCCAGTATGTCAGCCAATTGAACTGATAAATGAGTCCAGGCGTTTTGCTTTGCATTCGCACATTGACGTGACTCATCGTCGTCAGGCTCAGATAACTGCAGCAGCTGGGGACACCTCCATGCCGTCCATGGAATAAAATCAACAATAAATATTGGTGGAAACGGATTACGCTACACAAGCACTTTATTATGCTTGTTTTTAACACTTGTGTATGTAAATCTGATGTTGGTAGATTGTTTTCTTCTTGGAGCTGAAATGCATTTGTGGCAGCTTAGCAATTTTTTTTTTACATAGCGTTGACAGTTGCTGTCATATTTTCAGAATCAAAGCACCGTGTACCGGAACAGTAGCCTGGTACACCAGACTCACCGCTGTTCCAGCCATTGAGTCTGGCCACCATTCCCGCGGATACAATTTCCAGGGCGGAGCAAGCCACAGCAAACAGACAGCGGAGTGGACCAATCAGCGACGGGCAGGACAGACGTCACGTTATTAAAGCGACGACGGCAGGACGAGGGACTTGCGCGCGGAAGTAAACGTACGAGGAGAGCGGAGTTTATTCAACATGGCTAGCGCGGGACAGACTGTTGTCATTGACTCGTGTCGATGTGTTTTGGTAATTTAAAACTGATTTTACCGTGGATTGGAACATATTCTCGCCTCTCCTGTTCAGCTTTGTTGTAGAGACGACTTCCGACGCGCAAGAGTGACGTTGCTCGTTAAGAGCACGTCACGCAAATAAACGAATCTGATTTGTCAATTGATTTTGTACCTGCTCGAAAAGGCTGTTAATGGGATGGTTCCCAGACTATTTCTCTCAGTGTTTGAAAAATACAGAGAAAAGTCTGGCAGAGCCAGGCAACCGGAACAGCATTCCGGCCCTGAATCTTATACCGGAACTGCGTTCTGGCCCTGAATCTTATACCGGAACTGCGTTCCTGACCGTTCTGGCCCACTTTCACCCCTGATAATAGTTCACCAAAATATCACACCAAGAACCAAAATTAGCCAACACCAAAATACTGTTATATCGTAATAGCTATCGTTTGAATTTAGCCTGTTGTTCATATGAAGGAAAACAATGTTTAATCATGTTTTATTGAAATGTTAGCAAACAATACATGTTTTGCTAAAATAATTACAACTTTAACTTAATAGCTAAGGTTAGGAAGGAACAAGGGCGTAGGTTTGGTCACAATATTGGTAGGGACGACATAACAGCATAACCTCAATGTACATTTTTTCCTTGAGACTGGACATTAATAGGGCAAAGCAGATTGAGTTAACGGTGGTCAGGGCTACACTTCTCACCAATGTGAACCAAATTAATTGATAGACTAAATTATTAATGCAAAATAAATCAATACAAATTTAATTTATAACGTCTTAATCTGATAATTTTTCTTAAATCTAGTCGAATAATTTTCTCAATCTTGTTCTAAGTGTTAAAGGCTGGTTAACAGATTAATGAATCAGATTCTTCCACTTATTTTAAGTAAATATTACTATTACTGCAGTATTTCTTCTTATTAGGGCCATATAACTACAAGTTGGTCATTTTTCACCTAAATCAAGAAAAAAATGCTTTCAAATAATGTTTTGAACAATATCTATTGTTGAATTATCAACATTTCTGACAAGTTTCAGCTAGGTATTTTTCTTATTTCAAGAAATAAAAGTGAGTAAAATTTAGTTGAAGCACTAGCAGATAATTTCAGTTATTTCTAGTAGATTTACACTGAAAACAAGGGAAGTTTTTTTTTTTTTTTTTTGGGGGGGGGGGGGGGGGGGGGTTGCAGTGCATATGTATTGGTTTCGGTTGTACACCGCTTGACTAAACCTTTGTTTTTAAAAACTACTACAGAAACATTTTTGAAAACTTCCAGAATAAGAGTCTGGATTTTATAAGCAAATTTAAATTGCAATATTTAAACGCAGAGGTGGGTAGAGTAGCCAAAAATTTTACTCAAGTAAGAGTACCGTTACTTCAAAATAATATTTCTCAAGTAAAAGTATGTCATCCAAAAAATGTACTCAATTACAAGTTAAAAAGTATACAGTGAAAAGAATACTCACGTAAGAGTAACATTTTGAGTAACTGCTCATTTTTGTTTGATTTTTTTTTTGTAAACAATGGTATATGAATTGTTGTTATAATGATACTGGACAATAACACATTACATAGCCGCATTAAGCCAAAGAAATACAAAAAAAAAAAAAAAAAAAAAAAAAGTCATTGAATTCCAATGAGAAAAAACACAACACGAGGTATTATTCGTCCAAAGAGCATGAGTGCCCTCTGGTGGAGAAAACAGTTCATAGTTTTAATAGTGACCTTCGTTATTAGCCTACTATTTAGAAATCAAAATGAGCATATATCCGGTTTTCCTTGGTCAATTAGTGCCAAATAAAAACTGGGATAGAGGCTGAAATTTGCACTTTCGAGTCATGTTGAAAGCAGCGCTCAATATC
This sequence comes from Corythoichthys intestinalis, assembly GCF_030265065.1. Lineage (NCBI taxonomy): Eukaryota > Metazoa > Chordata > Actinopteri > Syngnathiformes > Syngnathidae > Corythoichthys > Corythoichthys intestinalis. The sequence continues at coordinate 13,696,611 of NC_080411.1, read as the reverse complement.
AAATACTTCATTTTTTACGGGTGCTAAAGACCACGATTGAGCAGGCTGGCGTGAAGCTAGAACGGCAAGCTTGCGTCTGATTGGTATAATGGAGTCATGTGATTATTTTTGCGAGGTCTCATTGGTGAAATCGGTAGAGCTACTTGCTACTACTACAACTGTTACAGCTACTCGGCACCGATGGCAAAAACAATAATCTAATAATTAATCTAATAATCTCTTGTTTATTTAGCACCTTTGGATAACTTTGGGGGTCCAACTGAATGTAAAAGAGTGCTTATTCACCACCACAAAAGCTTCGGGAGCAAAATAGTATCAGGGTGAAAAAATTCACAGAACACCGGCTGTGAACAAATGTGTGAATGTTTGGGTTACTAGCACATTTTGCAAGTGAAGAGGGGTCGATGTAAGTCTAAACATATTGAAAGTACAGTAATTCACTTAATAATGGTAGCGTTAATTCTATCCTTACAACATGGGAAGACAATTTAAATTACCTATATAATTGAAGTCAATACATAATGCAAATAAGATTGCATAAAAGTGTGGACAATTTAAGCATCCTGAAAAGTTGGTAGTGACGCGTCCCGTCCCAATGCAAACCTACGCCCTTGGGAAGGAACGATGTTCATTTTTTATCTTTTGTTTTTAGGCATTCCGCGGGTGTGTACACATTAATAAATCATTCATTATTTCACATTCTAACAAGTGTGAACCACTGCTCCCTAAAATATGGACAATTTACATTCTGTTGCTGGACAGTCATCCTCATCCAATGAATAAAATAACATAAAACACAAAAGTTGATTTAGACATTTATTATTCGACGTACAGTACATACATACAATATACAAATTTCCAGGGTCAATCAGGGACAGCTCTGAAAGAGAAAAAAACGACAACAAACCATTAACAGTAATTGATTACACGTTCTGAGGCGCAATAGTCCCAAAACCCTCATCATCATAACTTGTATAATCTTCCCCAAACATATGAATGGGTCAGATGGGTAGTGATTGATATAATCATTGGGATTCCTTTGAAATTAATTAGCGCAAAAAGATATACTTACTTTTTACTTCAATTTGCGTTTCGAGCTCTTCGTCGACTGGAAAGAAAAACGTGGTTTCACAAGGGCAGTGCAAAAACCATGAAAATAATACGCTCGGAATATAAATAAAAATCTCAAAGCTATGAAACCTTTACGGATACTTTACGTTTACAAAGAAAACAATGAAATAAACCAACATTTCTTTACCTACGTCGTATTGGACCACGCTGCCTGATGAAAAATGGTAGGCTCCGCCTCTTCCGCTATTTCTTCTTCGCTTGCTGTCAATTCTTCCTCGATGGTTAAAAAAAAGTTGCTTTTGAATGGACAAAACAACACTGCTTTCGAGCTAATAATTATGTATACAAAACAACATTAACGAAGAAACAAATATCACGTTTTTGTGTTTGAATTAAATACATTGCCAAATAGCTTTTTTATTTTTATACAATTAGCGAACTGTACACAATTTCCCACCAGATTACTGAACTATCGAAATGTTTATGTTTATATTGACAAAAGATGGGTGGGGAGGGATAAGTGACACATTTTTTTCATTTAAAAATTATTGAAACTGGCAAATTATGCAGTGTTTCACCAACATGTAAAACACTCACTACACAGTAAAACAATTACTGCTAGTTTTGAACATTTTGTTGAATTTTGTGCTTGTGGATTTTATATTTATCCTCCAATATAATGTCATCTTCTTTAAGCACAAGGATATTTGCAGATGCTTGGCCAGTATTTTGTCATTTAGAGTTGTGCTTACATGCACAGATTCAGGATTTCTGGGTTAATAACAATAATTGTTATAATAATTAAGAGTAAGCAACAAGATTAGCCCTAACTAATGACAAATACTTGTCGAAATAAATAAAAATGTGTTTTGTCAAGTGGGATCACAAACATACCATTTGACACCATGTTTCTGCCTTAAAACGTCAGATAAGAAAGAGGAAAGCAAGAGTGTATAAAAGGACAAACGACACAAATGTCTCTTGTTCCAAGTGAGTTCATTTCAAGCCGGCCATTGTTTTCAACTAGCGGATAAGAACCGCGACCTAGCTGTTGATGGCGGCGGAGTCCGCTTTAGCTTTGCCTGCCGAGTTGATGATGCTCATGAGGCAGTGTCCAAACTCTTCCAGGATTAGGCGCTCGGCCTCCACTTGAGGTTGCCGCGTCTGCTCCGCCCACTTGGCCTGCTCCAGGAGGCACTCGCACGTGGCTTCCAGCACTTCCTTTGTCACAAACGTGTACGGGAGCCTGAAGAAGGTGAAAGTTGTGTCAAAAAAATGGTCAAATAAAATATGGTGTAACAATATTTTGAGTTTAGGACTAGGTGTGCTCCAGTGTCCCCCTGAAGTGGTCACCCATACCTGGATAGCGCTCTGTTTTTTTAATAAAGGGACAATAATGGATTATTTATTTAGACAGACAATGATGAGTGGTTTGAAGACAAATGTTTATTTTTCTGCATTCCTGGATAGTTAAGAGGTTATTCAAAAGTTTGTTTCATTGTGTAGGTTAAGATAATTTTTGTTCAAACATTGCAATTTAAATTTGCTAATAAAATCCATACATTTATTCTGGAAGTTTTCAAAAATGTTTCTTTAGTAGTTTTTGAAAGCAAAGGTTTAAATCGAACGGTGTATCACCTGAACCAATACACATTAAAGTTAGTATAATTCAATACATATTTATTTTGCATTGATCATTTAGCCTAACAATTAGGTTCATTTTTGTGATGTATCTAGCGCTGACCCCCGTTCAATAATCTGGTCTATCGAAACTTCCAACATGATTTCCCTATTAATTATCCATCATAGTCATGCGTACCTGCCGCCCCCACTTGATATTACAGGCGTTGTCCTCATGAGCAAGTCTGAAATCTGTGAGGAGAGCTTGGTCTTGGCCGCCGTCTGTTGCTGGACCCTCACCTCCGCGGCGTCCGCTAAGTGCATGAGCGTCTTCCTCTCCGGGCTCTCCTCGAAGTTCTTGCAGCCGATGCACCTGCAGATGGACGAGCACATGATCTTGGCCTGTGGGGAGGAAATAGAGGAGTTTGCATGGGACGTTTTGTCACTTTTGGAGGCGGTGCTGGCAGAGGACTCACCTCGTAGCACTCGCAGTAGTTTTTCAGGCAACCCGACCGTTTACAGTTGCAGCCTTTGCTGTGGCGCCGGTCCGACTCGCCCTCTTTCCCTTTGCCGATCTTGGGCTTGAAGGCCTCCGGGTTGCGGTCCAAACATGTCTGTGGTGCACAAATGTCACATGGATCGGATTTCATTATATTGCTACAGTAAACTATCAGAAAGACTCAATATGGGACGCATTTAACTCATTGGCTGCCATTTACGGGGCTAGATGTCCAATCCATTTTGACTGGGAGGGCTGACAGTGAATGATTGCTGCCACCCCTCCCAGTCAAAATGGATTGGACGTCTAGCCCCGTCAATGGCAATGTAAGATACACATTCAGTCCTCTCACTTTTAAATGAATTTGACATCTATCGTTGTCAATGGCAGGCAGTGGTGGAATGTAACAGAGAAAGTATTTCGTTACTGTACTTAAGTACAAGTATGAAGTGGTACTTTTTACTTCACTATATTTTACAGCATGTATCTGTACTTTTTACTCCCCTACTTTTCAAATTGCCACTTGCTTTACCCTTTTGTTTTTTGTTTTTCTCTTCATTGTGAATTGATAGTTTTGTTTTCATGCCTCTGGTGCATTCGATAAGACCCTGTAACTATACCATAATTGAACACTTGAGGCAGTAACACAAGTTCAAGCACGATTAGGTAGGTAGCAAGATATTGACCGATTAAAAAAGAAAAAACAACAACAGTGAGAGCAGATGAGTGCTGCATACTCTTGTACAGTAGGTGGGGGTATGCACCTGATAGTTGCTTGCAATCCGCCATTAAACTCAGGTCATGTCCAAACCAAGCAGGGTTTTGTAAAACAAGGGATCCTGCCCTAATACGTTGAGAAAAAAAGAATTGCGCCCACACCTGCATGTTTGTGTAAAAAAAAAAAAAAAAAAAAAAAAAAATTCCAAAGCCAACCGCTTTCATTCATTTTAAGTACATTTATAACAATGAAATAATTATCCATGCGCCTGTCTAATTTACTCCAAATGTGAACATTGGTCTCATATGTGACGTAGGGACAAAGTTTGTCGCAGTGAGTGACGTTTCCAGTTAAATCTTCAGTTATTAGTAGGGATGGGAATTGATAGGATTTTTACGATTCCGATTCCATTATCGATATTGCTTAACGATTCGATTCTTTATCGATTCTAATTTGGGGAAAAAGAAGAACAAACGTTTTGATTGGCATCGAGTTTGTTTAATCAGAAGTCACAACCTTACAAACTCACAACGAGATCAAAAGAGGCCCAAAGGCTCAATGTTAACTGTGGCAATAAGTGGCAAATACACAAGAATGTGTAACATTTTACTGAAACATTTATCTAATAGAAATAAAAAAATATTGGTATATATTGGCAGATATGTTTTTGTTCTGCCTTTGGCAATATGTGTTAAAGCAGGGGTCCCCAAACGTTTTCCTGTGAGGGCCACATAACTTTTCCCTTCTCTGATGAGGGGCCGGGGTCAGTTTGTAACAGAAAAAGTGTGACGATTGCAGCAGTGCATAAATGTAAAAAAATATTGTTTTTCAGAAAGCCACAATCAAATAACCCTTTCTGGACTCTTTATAATAATAATAATAATAATAATAATTAATATTAAAAACACTATTAATTAAATAGATAATAACCAAATAACCCTCTCTGAATTCTTCAAGGAAAAGGCCAGAAAATAAATAATACGATTGAGAAAAAAAAATTTTCAAAATGGCCGGACCAAATGTGGAGGCGGGCCTTATTTGGGCCGCGGGCCGCAGTTTGGGGACTGCTGGGTTAACGTGTATTATTTTACCATTACATTGAATTGCATGCCTTTTAGTTTTTGTGGCGCTTACACGCTCAAGTGGGGGCGCCCTTGCGCTTCCTCACTTGAAGAAGAACGCGCTCACGTGAAGAAGAGCGCGCTTACACCCAAAGAAGAAATGCCGCATCCAAGTGAGTGGGCGAGTTAGTGAGAGAGGGAAACACTTCTACGAGCCAATGTTCTTTGTTAATGTTAATATCTACAGAGGCAACGCCTGTATGTATCATCTTTCGTGTTGTTGTTGTTGTTTCCACTCGCGATCGGACACTTAAATCCAGTTGTGTAGTGGTTTGAACGATGTGCTAATGCTAGCGAACGAATGCTAACCATACTGTTATTAGCAGCTCATCATCGCTGATTTACGTTGATGCAAACCTGTTTGTTATTGGGGACGAAATTGATTTGTTTCATTTCTATTCTTAGTTTCACTCTACAAGTGATGGTTGAATAAAGTCAGCAAATCTCCACCTTGCAATGACTGTAAGTCGCTTTGTTGTAATTTTTCCTCGTGAAGTGAAGACACACTTTCGAGCGTTTGAACCTACGTTCTGTCATTGTTATGTTTATGGCTGCAATGCTCGTGCTTACCCTTCGTAACCTTTCATTTTCACACTCTTTCCTGGTGAAGTGTAGTCAAACTTTGGAGCGAGTGGTTCTTGGCGCCATGCTAGTTTGATGCGTCTGGACAACAAGACACGTCACGACGCAATACGCGTCTTTTGGAGTCGTTAAAGGGATCGTTAAGGCTTTTTCATTGTGATGTCGAGGCCTCGAAACACTTGGAACCGGTTCCGAATTGGAATCGGATTTCGATTCCCATCCCTAGTTATTAGTGTCCACATGATGGCGCCACAAACGCAGACTTCGCACTTCTTCACTTTCCCCGTCGTTCTTAAGAACCCTGGTTTAAATGTGCGCGTGGATGATAGGCCTAACCGTAGAAAAATGTCTCCTTTTTGCCAAATATCCTGCTACGTGTGGACATGGCCTAAAGCTTGGTTCATACCGCAGGTCTTAATGCACAATGTTTTTTGGCGTGCCGTTCAGACTGCCTTTGTCCATTGAGATCCTTCAAGTATTACGTATACAGACTAACTTGCAGTCCGACACGCTGAGCAAACTGACCGGCATGTGCAGAAGCATCAAAACAAATGACTACACATGCTGGTTCTACATCATTCTAGGGTGATCATATTTTGATTTCCAAAAAGAGGAGAAAAATGACATGAATTATCTCCTTTTAGTCTTATATTTAAAGTGTATAGGGATCGATAGAACACATGCATGTGTGTGCGTCCTGAATGCACGCACACACATATGGTCAGTTTGGCCCCACTCTCTGTCAGGTAAGCAATATTTAAATACAGTACCGCACATTTAGTACACAGAAAGAAAACTGAGCATTCTCAGGCTTGCCCCCCCCATTTAATTTCTTTTTTTATGACTGTTGTCAAGCCCGCCTCTTCCCAAAAAGCCTTAGTTCAAGCTAGGCGCTAAAGCTAATGTACAGCTTCATTGCTGTCGTCCTCCGTGCCTCTCGCTCTTTGCTGACGTAATTGCTGCATGAATTACGATTTGGGAGACTTGACAGCTCAAACTGCAACCACATTCTGGAAAAATGTGGCCCAGATCAGATTTGAAATGGTCCACTTTTATGCCACATGTCCCATTCAGACCGTCAAATTAATGCCTCACTGGAGTTGGAAAAATGCGTAAAAAATCGTATTCGTGCACTAAGACTTGCAGTATGAACCTAGCCCAAATTATGGAGTTTTAACTTGTTAAGCTTCTGTTTACAGAGCAGTTAATTTTATTGCTTGTCCCCCCCATTATGCACAGTTTTAAAGAAAATTGAGCAGTTCCTAGTTCTTTCTTTGAATATTGTCTTAGATCTCTGTATACAGTCCCTTGCAAAAGTATTCAGCCCCCTTGAACCTTGCAACCTTTCGCCACATTTCAGGCTTCAAACATAAAGATATAAAATTTTAATTTTTTGTCAAGCATCAACAACTAGTGGGACACAATCGTGAAGTGGAACAAAATTTATTGGATAATTTAAACTTTTTTAACAAATAAAAAACTGAAAAGTGGGGCGTGCAATATTATTCGGCCCCCTTGCGTAGCTTTGTAGCGCCACCTTTTGCTCCAATTACAGCTGCAAGTCGCTTGGGGTATGTTTCTATCAGTTTTGCACATCGAGAGACTGACATTCTTGCCCATTCTTCCTTGCAAAACAGCTCGAGCTCAGTGAGGTTGGATGGAGAGTGTTTGTGAACAGCAGTCTTCAGCTCTTTCCACAGATTCCCGATTGGATTCAGGTCTGGACTTTGACTTGGCCATTCTAACACCTGGATACGTTTATTTTTGAACCATTCCATTGCAGATTTGGCTTTATGTTTTGGATCATTGTCCTGTTGGAAGATAAATCTCCGTCCCAGTCTCAGGTCTTGTGCAGATACCAACAGGTTTTCTTCCAGAATGTTCCTGTATTTGGCTGCATCCATCTTCCCGTCAATTTTAACCATCTTCCCTGTCCCTGCTGAAGAAAAGCAGGCCCAAACAATGATGCTGCCACCACCATGTTTGACAGTGGGGATGGTGTGTTCAGGGTGATGAGCTGTGTTGCTTTTACGCCAAAGATATCGTTTTGCATTGTGGCCAAAAAGTTAAATTTTGGTTTCATCTGACCAGAGCACCTTCTTCCACATGTTTGGTGTGTCTCCCAGGTGGCTTGTGGCAAACTTTAAACGAGACTTTTTATGGATATCTTTGAGAAATGGCTTTCTTCTTGCCACTCTTCCATAAAGGCCAGATTTGTGCAGTGTACGGCTGATTGTTGTCCTATGGAAAGACTCTCCCACCTCAGCTGTAGATCTCTGCAGTTCATCCAGAGTGATCACGGGCCTCTTGGCTGCATCTCTGATCAGTTTTCTCCTTGTTTGAGAAGAAAGTTTGGAAGGACGGCCGGGTCTTGGTAGATTTGCAGTGGTCTGATGCTCCTTCCATTTCAATATGATGGCTTGCACAGTGCTCCTTGAGATGTTTAAAGCTTGGGAAATCTTTTTGTATCCAAATCTGGCTTTAAACTTCTCCACAACAGTATCTCGGACCTGCCTGGTGTGTTCCTTGGTTTTCATAATGCTCTCTGCACTTTAAAGTGCCTGTGACACGAAAAAGCATGTTTATTTCATAATACACGCGGTATTTTATGCTCCTGAATGATATGGACCGCTTGGATGTGTGTGGAAGCGATCGCTATATTTATTTAGTTTTTTGAATCCCGCGCCATGAAAATGAGTGACTTCCGGCTTCGGTCTCGCATTGAGGAGGAGGGCGCTGTGACGTGTACGGTAGAAGACGTCCTCTTCACGCTACAGTGTACTGTTGTGTATGAGGACGAAGGATTCAGCTGATTTTGCGGATTAATACGTTTATTTTTCGCATCACGCCAGCCAAACGGCTGCAGAAAAATCATTCTGTATGAGGGAGTGGCGTATGCGCCTTTTTGGAGTTTCAAAAGGTTCCCATTCACCGTGGATATTTACTGTGGGACCATTGAACTTACGAGGAAGTGAGTAAACATCTTGTTTTGTATTATGTCAAATATGAATACAGCGATTACAAAGTAAACACTACAAACTTCCTTTAAATGAAGGACTACTTACGTTTGATCATTGACAGGCATGTAAAAAGCTCTCCTAATGCATTAGCAGCAGCACTGTTAGCTGCACAACAACTCCAGCCACCCTCCTCCGGGGAACGAACTGTAAATTGCTCTCTGCCGGGCGGTTTGCCGATCCGCTAAGACATTCGACAACCAGGTCGTCATGTCAAATAATCCAGGATAGCTATGTGTGATTTTCCGCTTTGAAGACTTTGAAACATCACTCGGTTCGGGTTAGCATGTCGGCTAGCTGCCACGCCTTCTGGTTTGTTTACATTCTCCGAAGCCGGGGAAGGGAAATGACATATGTCCGATTTAGGTGTCATAAAATATCGTTCGGGAGGTGCGACAGTAAAGGTGAAGTCGACAGTTTTGACCATTATGGAGTAATTTTGCCATGTCGTCCTGAATAAATGCATTTTTATTATTTCATATTCCATTCAGCACAAGACTGTTATTTTTCATGACCATGCCATTTATTTAGCAATTGGGGAAAATACTTGGATAAAAAGAGTATCCTGTAAAAATATTAAAGTGAAGAGACAGAAACAATGACATTTTGCAGCTCTCTTCGTCGCGTTTTCCTCGTTGTGAATAGTTCCCCCTCAACGGGCTGACTGGTCCTTCTCAAGCCATTTATATAACTATTGGGGAAAAATACTTGGGTAAAAAGAATATCCTGTAAAAATATTGGAGTAGAGAGACTGAAACAATGACATTTTGCGGCTTTCTTCGTCGCGTTTTCCTCGTTCTGAATAATTTCCCCTCAATGGGCTGAATAGTAAAATCGATGAGCCAAGTCTACCGCTGACGTCATCCACCTGTTGGGGACGCTAAAGCCCTATAATGGTAGGCGTGGCTAACCGGCAGATTAAAAGACTAATTTCTCGTCATCTGTGCTTTGCTAAATTGTTGTATATAGTCGAATCGTCTCAAAATATGATTCTAATTCACATAATAATGCCATTTAAGACTTTTTTTCTCGTGTCATATGCTCTTTAAACAGAACCCTGAGACTATCACAGAGCAGGTGCATTTATACGGAGACTTGATTACACACAGGTGGATTCTATTTATCATCATCGGTCATTTAGGACAACATTGGATCATTCAGAGATCCTCACTGAACTTCTGGAGTGAGTTTGCTGCACTGAAAGTAAAGGGGCCGAATAGTATTGCACGCCCCACTTTTCAGTTTTTTATTTGTTAAAAAAGTTTAAATTATCCAATAAATGTTGTTCCACTTCACGATTGTGTCCCACTTGTTGTTGATTCTTGACCAAAAAATTAAATTTCATATCTTTATGTTTGAAGCCTGAAATGTGGCGAAAGGTTGCAAGATTCAAGGGGGCCGAATACTTTTGCAAGGCACTGTATATCACTTTTTTTTGCAAGCAAAGCAAGTAATTTTGTACTTTTACTTGAGTATTTTTATTTATTTATTTATTTTTTAGATATTTGTGCTTTTACTGCAGTAGTTTTTTGCCCCTGTATCTGCAGTTTTAAAAGTGAGTACTTCATCCACCACTGATGGCAGGCAATGAGTTAAATGCTAAGAAAAAACAACTTTAGAGTGTTATTGGACACCACAAACAAAGTACAGTATATTTCTGGTTTTATTTAGTTTTAATTAGTATTTTCTTAACCTATAAAAAAAAAAAAAATAAAATAAACATATTTAGAGGGCATTGGAGGTTATAACTAGAGTATACCTGTTTCTATTCATTTGAATTGTATTATTTATATATATTTTTCTATTTGTTATTTTTTTATACAGTTGTGTTCAAAATAACTCAGCGAACCAAATGGGAATATCCCATATTGCCCGCCCTTCCTAGTAACGTCATTAATACCCATTATCACGTGCCGGAGTCTATAATTTCGTATAATTTGACGTCCTAAAATGGCAGCGCTCATAAGAAGTATCACCCTTTAGTTGTTATGTTTAAAGCTTTAAGTGTTATATTTAATACTACCAAAGTACAGTTTAAATCTCCCGTATACTAGTCAGTGAAGTGTCTACCCCTGGCCACCACTTCAGGGTGTTATTACAGAGTTGCTGTTTACCTTGATGGCCTTGGAGCGCTCGGTCTCATGCTCCAAATTGTTGAAGCAGTTGTTGCAGTTGCAATTGCTGCAGAACTCGCCGTTTGCGAAGCAATCGCAATATCTGTCGGGGGGCAGAAATTAGGTATGTACGATATAAAAATCTGCAAACGATTGGGACTTCAGTGAGTGGAAGAACCAATGTCAGAACAACGTTATCCTATCATCAAGCCTCCCTATAGCGTTTCACCTCTGATTGACATTCATTACAGCAAATCAGATCGTTTTTGCGTGTTTTGCGACCACACATATCGGGACAGGAGTCAATCTCTTTTTCATGCATTCCAAGTGAGTTTCCATTCAGTGCAAGTTTTCGGAGTGCAGTAAAAATATTTTCAATTGTTGTGTGCCAAAATACAATGCTGTTATACTTACAGTTTAAGACACTGAGACTTTGTGCAATTACAAGGTTTCCTTGGCCGGGACGTCGCCTCTGCCGACATGCTGTGAGGAAAAAGGGACATCACGGGTTACATCACATTTAGGATTTTCTTCGGAGGGTTATTATGTGTGGCAACTAGGGCTGTCATATTAAACTTCTAATCAATTATTAACTGAATCGAAAAATATTTTGATAGTTGATGATTTCGAGATATTGTTGACTTAAACATTGTCCAAATTCATTTTTTTAAGCCTTTAATACGAAATATTCTGCTTTATATTTTCTATTTTTAGCATTTTTTCTATTGATTGAAAAAAAAGTGAAAATAGTAAATATTCTATATCTTTTTTAAATCTTTAATATCAGAAAAGCTGTATTCTCCTATTTATAAAACTTATTCATTATTATTTTCATTTCTTTACTTTTTCTTTTTATAATGAATAATTTGTATACATATTTTTTAATTAACTGATTCATATAGTAATGATTTCCCCCCCCCAATACTGTAGTTAAAAATCCAGGACACGTTAAAAACAAAAGGATAAGAGTATCAAACGGAAATAAATATGTTCAACTCTGAAGTTTAGTTTTCATCGGAGATGGGCTTTAGCTCAACCTCCGTGAAGATGCGCCCCTGTTTCACGCAAATTTATATAAAAATGATGTCAATTGTTTGTGCTAAGTTTGCAATGTGAAAAGTTGTTTGTGCTGCGATCGTTTTTGAGAAATTTACAATTCTTTTATATGTCAATCTGAGGTCAAACAGCCCACCATTTTGATGTAACCTGTCTAAAAATGGTGTCAATCATATGTGCTGTCAAGGTTTTGTCGATATTCCGCTTTTAATTTGTAGTGATGACATCATAAATACTGTTTTTTTCTTATGAAGTCCATGCATCTAAAAGTTGGTAATTTTTCACCTAAGTCAAAAAAAATGTTTTCAACAATATTTTAAATAATAACACTTCTGACATTTCAAAGCTTTGTTTTAGATTAAAAATACAAACTAATTGCTTAAAATAAGTCTATTAAGCTTTATTTTCAGCTATTTTTCTTATTTCAATCATTCTGAAATTCATTTGAAGCACTGGCAGATAATTTCACTTATTTCTAGTAGATTTACACTGAAAACAAGGGAATTTAACAAGTTTTAAAGTAGTTTTTTTTGTAATGTATACGCCATATACACTATACGTTTTCCCCACTTATTGCATTCATAAATCAATCATGGTCAAAACAATTTGGCATTATTAGCACAAAATAATGTCTAGTCTGATGGCCAAAAAGCTCCCCCCCCCCCCCCCCCAATCTCTTTGGCAAACTCTAGTCGAGATCCAATATAACTTGTCTTCAACAGTGGTTTTCAACAGTGATGTTATGTTTGGCGGAAACCAAACACTGCACATCACAAAAAACACACCATCCCCACTGTGAAGCATCAGGGTGGCAGCATCACGCTATGGGTATATTTACACTAGGCATGTGACGGTATGAGATTCTGACGGTATGTTCACTTAAAGCAAAATTATCACGGTTGAATGGTATTGCAATTACATCTCTAAAATGTGTCATTTTAAGATGTCTGGGTTGAAAAAAAAAAAAACGACAACAAAATTCCATTGAACATGATTTTTATTTTTGAAAACAACATACTAGCAAATTGGACCATGAGTATAATAGGATAAAGGTTTTGTTTACTACTTACCCATTGAGCGGTAGTCGGGCCTGAGTCTGAACGGTGGCGGCGGAGTTGGAAAATGTGGAGTTGTTAGCAAGGGTCACAATGGGCGTCTGCTGAAGCTTCACATGACACACATGTGAGTATCAATATTCTTAAGTTTGACAACAACAGAAACACTACCTACCTGCGTGACGTACTGTGCCGGATACACGGCATAGCCCACATTCGCGCCGCCTGGGGCCGGCGCTAGGACGGTGCCTGGCGGCAGGTTAGCAAAATTGGGCTGGATTTGGGGAAGTGCTGTGGCGGGCATAATGAGGCGCTGCTGGGTCGTCGACCCGGTGACCACCTGGGTGGCTGGTTTGGGCGCCACCTGCAGGCGAAGGGTTAGGGATACCGTGAGGCCCGGAAGCGGAAAGGAACGGCGCACGAGGTTTAGGCCTTTACCTGTTTTACCGTCTGAGCCGTCACAATGGGGACCGACATCCTCACCGCTCCTGTGCTGACCACCATGGGTTTAGCTGTAGAATATGTCACAATTAGTATACACAGAAAAAAATTGGAGTACTGACAGACGTTTACTGTTAAAAATAGAGGGGGGCATAAAATACAAATGAATTTGTTCATATTACAGGACTCCAGCCGCACCATTCTTTAATCTGAGCCACTGTAGTTTCCTCTGCATTTCTGCTTCCTCCCACGAGAGTACGCCGTTAAACCACAAGAACAACAACAACAACCATGGGAACCGGCGATTCTGCTACTTTTGCCCAGCCAACTAGGCATGTGCCGGTATGAGATTCTGACAGGATGATACCCTTAGCCAAAATATCATGGTTTCAAGGTACTGCAATCACAGCTATAAAATGTGTTACTTTGAGTTATCTGGGTTAAAAAACAAACAAAAAACAAACACCTTTTTCCCCATTGAATAGGATTTTTATGTCTCAAAACAATAACATTATAGTTACGTTCCAATTTGCTAAGTTAAAATACATTTTAAAAAGTAACAAAAATAACTGAAATATTCTAGATAAAATTAATGCAGTCCTTTAGGTGAGCCTAAACCCACAGACACAGCTTAACATTATTACTGTCAGAACCAAAATAATTGAATTATATTCCATAAAATACAAGTGTGTATGACTCGTATCATGTTTCCATGGTACATACACTCTCTTTCTCAACACAGACAGTTGCCAGAGAGAGAAAAAAAAACACGTTTTACCACCGCTAGTCACACTAAACACGCTGGAGTTAACTCTCGTAGCTGGTGGGAAACATTCATGACAGTGTTTACTAACCTTTAATTTTCTATTAAATGCGAAATCATATTGGAGGTATTGTCTCCTCGGCAGCCACCCTCCGCAAACATGTTTTACATGTCGGTTGGCCCTCCTCCTCTAAGCCGCGGCCGTCTGTAACGTTTCTGTAGCCGAAGTACTTCCATACCAGTGATTTTGTTTTCTTCGACGGGGGGAAAAAGTTCAGGAGTTTCACCTCCTCCAGCCATCGTGTAGCACAGCTCACTCACCGACACTGAGCGACAACCGGTGGGGGTGGGTTGAGCCTTGCAGCTGCAAGCGAGGGACTTTGCCCTGCATTTTTAGGACTTAAAAATAGCTAATATCGTAGGGACGGAATGACGGAAAAATTTTTTAGCCTTTTTGAAACCGTGACGTTTTCATACCATGGTATATCTTGAAACCGGTAATCGGCACATGTCTACAAAGGTCACAAATTGGAGAACGCCATGAGTAAGATTATTATCTCATGATGTACTTAAAGCATTGTTGTATACTGTATGTAGAAGGATTGCAGTGGATTGTCAAATAAAACTGCAGCCTTGAAACAAATCAATGAATGGATGTGCCAGAATTTTCTCCAGTTAAATGTGGAGAAGACAGAGGTGATAATTTTTGGGCCAAAAAAGGAAAGGTCAAAGGTATGTAGGCAACTTAGCACAATGTCACTTACAGCTACAAATCAAGTCAGAAACCTTGGCGTAATTATTGACTCAGACCTAAAATTTGATAGCCATCTAAAGTCCGTCACTAAATCTGCTTATTACCACCTAAAAAATATAACCAGAATTAACGGGCGACTGACTCAACAATAGAAGTGTGCAAAATTTCCGATTCTTAGATTATTCGCGATTCGGCCGTGGAAGATTCGAGAACGATTCACAAACATCCAAATTCCGATTATTGAAATATGTGAAGTAAAGCGGAAGTACACAACACTCAGCGCGCCGCGCGGTCTTCGGGATGGAACGGAGCGAGAGTAACTAAACATCATGCTTCCCATTAACCGGCCCCTCGGGTAATGCCAATGCTCAACTCACGGCTCTAGCTCAACTCATGCAACGAGATAAAAAAACACAACAACATACCTGACTGCTGCCGAAAAGCTGCTCCAAAGTTCATCCATATAATTTTACAGTGGATATCATTTATATAGGACTAGATGCACCATAGATTTGGTAGTGTTAGCAGCACATCTACAAAAAGCTAGATGCGGGTGTTATAAACGGCCGCCATCTTAAAGCAGTACACTTCCCGACTAGGCTGTTGTAGCGAACCTTCCAAGCAAACCTAATTAATTTTTTATCTAAAATACTCCTAAATCGGTAAAATATTGACTTGAATCTATCTTTAAAATAGTTTTAAAACTTTCACATGTCGAAAGTAGACAAAAGGGAAATTATGGAATAACGGGAGCAATTTTAACAAATTTAATGGTTGATTCACAGCACTAAATTAATTGAATGTAGTTTAAAGCTGCTGGTACAGAATGGGGACTGGAGTTTTTTTATTTAATGTTATTTTTGTATATTTGTTTACTGCTATATGTTAACTTGATACTGAAATAGTAGTGTGGTTTAGCTTGAGAGTATTTTTGAACAATTTTGGAACTAATGTACAAAACATTAAAAAAAATAAATAATAATAATAAATAAATAAATAAAAGGAGGGGGGTGCATCAATAATCGTTTTATAATCGAATCGGAGCCTCTGAATCGTAATCGTAATCGAATCGTTAGGTGCCCAAAGATGCCCAGCTCTACTCAACAAGACATGGAAAAACTTATGCATGCATTCATTTTCAGCAGATTGGGCTATTGCAACGGTATATTTATTGGTCTTGATAAAAAATCAGTCAGGAAGCTGCAGCTAGTACAGAATGCTGCAGCCAGAGTCCTCACAAATACAAGGAAGCTGGACCACATTACACCGGTTTTGAAATCTCTACACTGGCTTCCAGTGAGTCAAAGGATAGACTATAAAATACTACTGCTCGTCTACAAAACACTTAATAGCCTTGGACAAAAATACATGCTTGATTTGTTAGATTCCTATGAGACGTCTCCTGCATGTTCCAAGAACAAGAACCAAGCAGGGTGAGGCAGCATTTAGTTATTATGCTCCTCGCCTCTGGAACAAGTTACCTGAACGTCTGAAATATGCTCAAACTGTTAGCTCTTTTAAATCAGGGCTAAAAACGCTTATGTTTAGCACTGCATATCCATAACTGTCTATATATTTCAATCTACTTGCTTTCTATTCCTCTTGCTTATCTCTATTGCTGATTTCAATTATTATTAGTAGTAGTAGTTTTGTTTTATTTTTATTTATTTTTATTCTATTTGTGATTAATTGCGATTTTGATGTATAATTTTATTTCAGATTTTGATTGTCTTGGTTTTTACGTTGTATTGATTTAAATGTGATTTTTATGATCTTCATGTGATGTAAAGCACTTTGAATTGCCTTGTGTTGAATTGTGCTATATAAATAAATTTGCCTTGCCTTGAAACATTCAACACTTAATTTACTTCGCCTGCGCACTTGTACAACAAAACAACAGACAGTTATATAGCGCCACGGCTGGCTGAGTGTATTTTGCAATATACCACAAGTATGAAAATTTATGCTTCACCTGGCTGCATGGCGCTGGTGCTGGAAGCACTGGGCTGCATGCCGCCACTCGCCGTTGTGGCGGTGACCAAACGAACGTAGTGGAAGCGGCTTCCTGGTACCTGGATCTGTTGCATGTTAGGCTGGGCAGCCAGTGGGATGATGGTCTTGAACTGGGAGCCGGCCACCGCCACAGATTGGACCGGTTTGATATTCTGGGCATATGAGGATAAGAGTTAGGAAAAAGTTATGATTTCTACAAACATAATGAACATAAACCAGATGTCGTAAGGAGCATTGATGAACAATAATGAGGTTTAAACTCAATTAAAGGAGCGCCAAGCAGGGAACAAACAAGCGTTTTTGTCAACGGTGATGATAACGAAAATACAAGTCGTCGCCGGGTTCCGAACAAGTTCCGTCCCTGGTTCTGGCGACGCGATCCGAATTTTTGCGCTAATCAAAACTAACCCTTTAAGTACCTCTAAATCTTAAAATAACTATCCAAAAAGTCCAAAAGTATGGTATTTTGTTTAATGATGGATGATACATTGCCCTCTGTTTGCAGCGTTGTGTCTGGCTGGACTGTCGCCTTGTATGACTGAGGAGCAGACTCCTCTGACACGGATAAAGGACAGCTGTGCTCTGGTTTGGCCCACATAAGGCTGTAAGTTCTTTCAGCTAATAAATGTTTGTGTATGCATTTGAATTTAAGTTTAGAGCTAATGTTAAATACATTAGCATTCGTAGCATTTAAGGTAGCGGACTTCCGTTAGGAAAATTAGGCCAATTTTTTCTTCTATTCCTTTTGGCTTCTCCCTTCAGGGGTCGCCACAGTGAATCACTTGTCTCCCTCTAACCCTGTCCTCTGCATTCTCTGCTCTCACACCAACTACCTTTGTGTCCTCCTTAACTACATCCATAAACCTCCTCTTTAGTCATCCTCTAGACATCCTAATCTACTAAACTTACATATTGATCAGACTAGATGGACGTTTGAACAAGAATTGTTTTGCGCCAAGTGTTTTATTGTTAAAATCCATGTCGTTTTGAAAATAAGTGTACATACAGTATGCGTGTTCCAGCTTTACAAATAATCAAAATTGAAGGAAGTAAAAAGCTTCAAAATACACAATTGCCTTGTTTGCTGTAAAGTAAAAAATAAAATAAGGTACAATACGGTTTTGTTTATGCGACTAAAACAAAAAAAGGAGAGAAAAAAAAAAAAAGACTGGAGAGAAAATGGCGGACGAGACTCCGGTGTCGTAAAGTCGAAATCGCGTAATTAGAGTACGTCGTAACCCGGGGAGACTATCTGTATTTTGTCAATGAACACTTTTTTCATGATGATGACGAGACGACTACAAGGTAAAAAACATGTTTTGGGAGACTAAAACAAAAGACGATTGCCAGTTTTTGTCTGACGAGTCGAGAACTAGACGGAAATGTGCTATGGCTTCGTCACATGGTCACGATGTGTGACATTTTATATGTAGTTAGCCTGCATCATAGCAGTGTCTTGTTATGTTATGTTATGTTGTTAAAGTGATCCTCTAATTTTAAGACAAGTAATTCTTAAAAGATACATCTTAGTATGAGTTATAATAATTTGACATTAAATCCCTCTTAATGTTTTCGTTTTAATAAAATTTGTAAAATTATTTTAACTGATTGTTCGCCATGGTTGTTGACGTCGCAGTGCTGTGACGTCACAAATCCCGCTGCCGGACTTCTCTCGACTTCAGCGTGTCATTCATTAGCAACATCTCGTCAGTTCGTCCCTTCCAATTTGAACCAGAGCGGAAAAGTGAAGAGCAGGACAGCACTGTCGGTCGTTCACAAGACGAGCAGCAAAGGCGAAATGCAGAGCAAGAAATACCTGATGAGGCAAGAGTTGGGCTAAACTTCTGGTGTACTTGCGGCAAGTGCATCTCGATGACAACGGAGCGAGAGAGCGTATGTTGTCGAGAACTCAGGTTTTTGTCAGCAGATCTTCAAGGTGAGTTATTGCGTCATCAAACTCATTCCAATATAATTGTGTAGATTGTTAGCATCCAGAGCTGTCGTATGCTTTACATACAGTACAGGCCAAAACACATTGGCATTCGTGCCTTTTTATTTTCTTGACCATTGACATTATAAACTCTCACTGAAGGCGATAAAACTATGAATGTGTGGCGAGCTAGGGAAGGATGCGGAGTATCAAACCACGGAGCTAATCCGCGTTGTTTTATTGACATTTAGGCTGCAAGAAATAGCAATGTCTGTCTGGCATGCGACCCGCGGAAGGTAACAGTTATTTCCAGCTGTTCCCTTCACAAAGAACCCCCCCCCCCAACCACACAACGTGCCAACATAATTTCCGCCGGTGAATTCTGTTATAACTTGCTACAAATGCACACGTGTGTATTGTGTACTTAGAAAAAAGGTGAAATAACTAAAAACGTGTGATATTCTAGTATCTTCAAAGTAGCCACCCTTTTCTCTGATTACTGTTTGGCACTCTTGCCATTCTCGCGATGAGCTTTCAGAGGGAGTCCCCTAAAATGGATTTTGACTTCACATGTATGCCATTCCGGCGATGAGAATTTATTGCTTTATCAATGGGGTTGGGACATTTGTATTGCATTGAATGAATTGCATTGGACGTGCTTTGATCAGTTTGAGTGGCAGCATCACTCATATTAGCTGAATACTGAACACACACTGCCTGATGAACTGACAGTAGAGGTGAATTATTAGCTTCCTCTGTGACTAGCGGTACGCCCGAAGGTTCGCCTCCCGCTGTAGCGACAGGAGCGGCTTGGGTGCTTAAGAGGGCGGCCAGAGTGTCTCGTCCGTCTCGCTTCATTGCGCGCATTACACTCGATATCCGAGCAGGCTGAGGCTTCTTGTGCGGGAAAATAGTTGCAACAGCATTTGGTTTTAGTCTGCGCTTATATCTAGCCGCTCCGATGAGATCTTTCATTAGTTGTCATCTACTAAAATCCTCAAACGCGGTAGGAGAAAAATGGCGACAACAAAGCCTTGGTTGTTTGGGAAGATTTGCTTGTCTACAGGCATTTTCCCAAACCTTTCTCCTCTTCTTGTCAACAGGAAATTTGTGGAGACTCGCATCACTCTCCTTGTTTCCATTTGACTCGAAATTGCATCCATAAGCAGCACATCGTGGCATTTTACTTCGCGAGTTAAGCCAGTAATACCCAGTTGTTGTACACACGCTACACGATTGGAAAAATATCATCTACGTCATCACTCCGCGCCCGCAGAACATGGCGCCAACTATCGGTCAAAATATGCACTAAATATTATAAAATATTTCCATTGATTTAACATTTTATGTGTTTCTAACGACATATTTTAATACAAGAGAACAATTGTGATTTATTAGAGCCTACATGTCTTTAAAATCGAGGATCACTTTAAGATTTGTTTCCTTATCATAGCCAGAGAGAATATGCAATGTATCTTTTCCTTCAAAGATCTGTGCTGAGTGATCAACACACACCAAATGTAACTTGTAGCATTCGCCTAATGCTAACGGCAAGCATCCTCAAACTCTCAGCAAATGTTTTTTTTAATTTATTTTTTTATACAGTTTGTGGCATCCAAGTGGATATAGTTAATTGAAAATAATGTACCGTTTTCCTGCTGAGTGTGTATTATCGCCAAGTTGGTGCTGTCCTAGTAGACGCTACAATATGTGCTAGTCTGTCAATGTTCATTCGAAATAGCTGGAAACCTTTATTTATGTTGAGAGTAGGGCTGTCAAAATTATCGCGTTAACGAGCTGTAATGATTTTCTTAAAATTAATCCCGTTAAAATATTTGACGCAATTAACGCACAAATGCCCTGCTCAAACAGATTAAAATGACAGCACAGTGAAAGCTTTACTTGTTGTGTTTTTCGGAGCTTTGCCACCCTCTGCTTGCGCTTGGGTGCGACTGATTTTATAGGCTTCAGCACCCTTGAGCATTGTGTAAGTAATTATTGACATCAACAATGGCGGGCTACTAGTTCATTTTTTGATTGAAAATTTTACAAATTTTATTAAAACGAAAACATGAAGAGGGGTTTTAATATAAAATTTCTATAACTTGTACTAAAATTTATCTTTTAAGAACTACAAGTCTTTCTATCCATGGATCGCTTTAACAGAATGTTAATAATGGTAATGCCATCTTGTTGATTTATTGTAATAATAAAGAAATACAGTACTAATGTACCGTATGTTGAATGTATATACCCATCTTGTGTCTTATCTTTCCATTCCAACAATAATTTACAGAAAAATATGGTATATTTTATAAAGGGTTAGAATTGCGATTCATTGCGATTAATTACGATTAATTAATTTTTAAGGTGTAATTAACTCGATTAAAAATTTTAATCGTTTGACACCGCTAGTTGAGAGTTAAATTTTTTTTTTATGTTACAGACGAAAACAATTTTTTTGCAAAATGCAACAAAATCTAGACGACAAATACATTTTGAGATGACCAAAATACGACTAAGACTAATAAGTATTATAGTGCAAAAGACTAATACAAAGATGCCTGCCACCCTCCCAGTTCAAATGGATTGGGCGTCTACTCGTGATCAACTCATTGAAATTCACAGCTGAAGTATGAAAATACCTCTTTTTTCTATTCATTAGTTGTTTTATAGAATATTGTAAAATAATTTCCTGAACCATGTATTGATAATTGTTGTATCACCATATCGTGAGATCATCGGTATTGTGAGCCTCCCACCCCTAGTGACAATTGCAAAGGCTATTCTGATTCTCTAAATACTCTTTCACCTGCGCTGCTGCCTGGCTGGTGGCCACCTTGACAGGTGACACCGAAGTAGACTGCGGCACCGAGAGAATCTGCTGGCCCAGCGCCACGCCGACCGGCAGAGTCATGGACTTCTGAGCACCTCCGGAGGTTGGCGATGCCACGGAAACCACCGTTACCTGGGGGGAAAAGAAAGCATTCCGGATGCTCCGTTTAAGGCTAACCATTGAGGGTGAGGAATATTTTGTGTGTGTGTGTGTGGGGGGACGACATCTACAGTTTACCACTCATGGCTAACGCCGACAACGCTAGCCAGCTGCTTCGTTGAACTTCATCGTCGACAAATACTGCCCTGTCCGATGCCTAGTGTCACTCCATAAGAACGATTTAAGACTAACTGTTTGTGAAGGGACGAATTTCAAAAAGACTGATATCCAGTTTGCTACTGCAAGGCTGCTATGCTAGCAAAAACACATGGCTGGCCATTTTCATCGAGTATGCAGGGGATTTTATTCGAGCTGCAGCTATCGATGATTTTAGCAGTCGATTAATCGATGAACTACCGTATTGGCCTGAATGTAAGACGCCCCTGATTATAAGACGACCCCCTCTTTTTCAAGACAAGTTTGAAAAACGACTTTTTGAACACCCATTGGCAGTGTATCAAATACTTGTTCTCCCCACTGTAATTAATTTTTATACAGAAAATAATCACAGTACATCTGAAACAAATGATTATAACAATATATTTGAGAGAAAAAGCATTTTATTTTGCCTCATTCAAATCTTAATATCTGAACATTTAAATATGTAAACTAAAGTGCAATCACATTCGTAAATGAATGGCTTCTGGCTTTTGAGATGTAAATAAACCAATCTATTATGATAAAACAACAAAATTGCAATAACTGCATTAAGCATCAAAGTGAGGTCTAACTGTAACTATAGTCTTGAAACAAATCTGAATAAGGAAAAACATTGCAATAAAATAATGCAAACTGGTTAAACTTTGAGAGTAGCTGAGATCTGTCATGACAGAACATTACTCCTCAAGTTCAGCATTCGCTTCAATGATATCTGGCGCCATCTAGCGTCGTGAATGGGTATAATGTCTAGACCCTGAATATAAGACTCCCCTCACTTTTTCAGTCTTATTTCAATGCAAAAAACACTATATTCGGGTCAATATGGTAGTTAGTTCGATTAATCGAGTAATCGGATAAGGAGCATAGAAAATTTAAATACCAGAGCTGAGCCTCAAACGGTAGAAATGAATAAATGAGGATCTAAGTATAACAAAAGCACAATTGGCTAACTCACATAGCAAAAGTCCGCTATCTTAAATGCAATAAAATGATAAAAAAAAAAAAAAAAAAAAAACTCTTAGTCTTGACAAATGGTTCAAACACGTATTCGCACAAAAAACGGCTAAATATACCAATACACTCAATTACAAATGCATTAAAAAAACATTAGCTCAAATAAAAACTTTGCTTATGTTGGTCTTAACAGGGAGCAGCTGGATTCAGCCATGTGAAATGAGTTATGTCATTCACTGTCGCCTCTAGAGGGGGCGTGTCATCGTGACGTCGTTGTCATAAAAAAAACTGTTCGTTGACAAAATATTTTTGTTGTCATCATTGTTGACGAAAACAACACTGACCCCCACTCACCAGTGTTCTCTTCAGGCTCGTTTGTTTTGAAACACATGGTAAGATTTGCCTTTTTATCTTGGCAAGAGAGAATATGCAATGTTTCTTTACCCTTTAAAGGTCTGTGCTGAGTGATCATCACACACTAAATGTAACTCGTAGTGTTAGCGTAGCCTTCGTAGCATTTGTATTAGCATTAGTATTAACTTCACCGTGGCGTGCGTAATGTACCGTTTTCCTGCTGAGTGTGTATTATCATAGGAAGAAGTTCTGAATTCAACGGTTTTGACTTGGGACTAGGGATGTCCCGATCCGATGTCGAAATTGATGGGAAACCATTTTTTAAATAAGATTACAACCTTTGAATTTTTGGGGAAGAAAACATCTCGAGTATTCGTCAACTAAAACAAGACGAAGACTAATCTATTTTGAAATGACCAAAATATGACAGACGAAAAAGTGTTTTTGTTGAATGGACTAAGACGAAAATAAAAATGGCTGCCGAAAACAACTACTACAGAATTTAAAATTGTAGGCATGAAGCCTCACCTTGCTAGGAGACTTGAGGGGAGAGATGGCGATCTTTTTGCCGGCGATGGTTTGGATGCTGGCCGCCGTATTAAGCTGGGACTCGGTGAGCGTGATCGTCCTCTGAGGCATCGTCGGAGAATTCTGCGCCAGGACTCTTCCTGCGAAAGAAAAAGGGGTTTCAGCGAGGGAAAAGCAAACTGTGTGTTGAAGATAGTCATCAACCCGCTCACCGGCAATGACGGGAGCGCCTGACGTCTGAGGACTCAGCGCTTTGCTGTTCACCGGTTTGGTGATGATGAACTTGATGGGCGGAGTCGAAGACACTGGCGTTTTCTTGGCGATCTGTTCCGACAAATGACCAGGTTAAGGCTTCTTTACTAAAATTGTCTGATTTATTCTTTCTGATCCATGATTTTCATAGGGTTAAAATGAATAAGTGAACTCCTTAATCTTTTGATTTCCCAAAAAATGTGAACTTTCTGCAGTATGACTAGTATATAATAAGCAAAAAAAAAAAAAGAGCAGGGTCATGCAAAGATATGGTGTATAATATATATATATATTGGTAATGTATTTAATGTTTTTTTTTTTTATACGACTCGAATGTTTTAGCACTTTAATTTTGTTGTACATGTTACAATGACAAAAAGATATTATTTTTTGCTTTTAATCCGTGCTTTTGCCTACTTTAATTTGTATCTCCTTTGTAAAGTGTCCTCGTGTGTCTTGAAAGGCACTTTGAACTGTATTATTATCATGAAAGTAAAAAAAAACAAAAAACGCAATGTTGTTTATTCAATTCACATGGCGTTACATTGGATTCTAGATTAACTTTCACAATTCGCTGTCACTACTAAATAAAAGCACATAAACCAATGACAGCTATAAACATCTCATTTCATTGACAAAATAAAATAACGCCCAGGGGTTAACCATTATTTTGCTCAAATTTTTTTCAAGGATGGTAGCCTTTTGTCACATTACAGAGATCCTTGACCAATTCGCGCTTTGACATTTTCAATTTCAGTTATTTGTGGGGTTTTAAAAAGTATGAAAAAATATGCATCCTTTCATTTTGAGAAGCGAGGGAGAATATTTTGCAGCAAAACAAACTGTACATTGACTCAGGGGCTTTGTACATCCCAAAGGGCACTCATCAGAGGTGTGTGATTGGTTCCTGGTGCAAGATTCACCCATGTCCAATGAGCACCATCAAATCCGCCCCTACTATGACCGACACGACGATGCCACCAATAACAGTGGCTTTATCGCATGACAGCAGCATCATAAGACTGTCATAAGACCGTCATAATTATGACATGACACTACCATGGGCATTACTGAATGGTTATGTCGTTAAGTGTCATCTGGAATATTACCGTATTGGCCCGAATATAAACTGTGTTTTTTGCATTGAAATAAGACTGAAAAAGTGGGAGTCGTCTTATATTCGGGGTCTAGACATTATACCCATTCACGACGCTAGATGGCGCCAGATATCATTGAAGCGAATGCTGAACTTGAGGAATAATGTTCTGTCATGACAGATCTCAGCTACTCTCAAGTTTAAACAGTTTACACTAAGTCTGATTGATATATCGTTTAAACATCGCCATCACGATGTACGCATGCAAGGGCGTGCGATAGTTTAAAAAAAAAAAAAAATTCCAATCCACAAACCTTTGTTCTGTTTCATTCGCTCGCACAGCCTCTCTCACCCCCTTTCCCAGCTCTCAGTCACTGCGGCACTTGCTTATTAAAGTTAACGATGGCTTTGATCTGGCCAAAGAAGCCAGGAAGCAATCTGTCAATCATCCTTTAACTTGTTAAACAGTTTCTGCAAGGAAGCGCGGGCTGGAATGAATGCGTGTGTCTGTGGGGGGAGAATGTGGAGACGTTCGAGACATATAAAATAAACGCCAGAAGTGATTATGAGGTGTTTGTAATTTCTACATGTCACTCCAAGAGTCACAGCCATGTTAGGTAAACAGAAGCATTTAATAAAGCCAAGCATTTTTCTACTACAGTACTTTATTCTTGTTTAAAAATGATTCAGTGGGACAGTTATGTTTAAAACTGATCATAATTATTATATTTGAAGTGCTTAAAAAGCATTTATTAAAATATATATATACAGTGGGGAGAACAAGTATTTGATACACTGCCAATGGGAAAACCCATTGGCAGTGGTGATTCCCCGAGAATACGAAAAATGTCAAATTTGCATTTGCGTCTCCATTTGAACAATATCGCATTTCCGCATGAAAACGATGTAGTATTCATGCCAGGCTCTAGAGGGCAGTGCAGATTGACATGGCGACAGAGAATGCACTTTGACCCCACCAAGCTCCCTCAGCCCAGAAAAAAATATGCCCGCCCACTCGAAGCAATGTCATTTTTCTTTTGTTCAAAAAGGCACAAAAATTTAAACGTTCAACATATTTAATTTAAAAATATTATTAAAACAGTAAATTAAAGGTGACATTCCGCCATATTTGCAGTTTTTAATGTTTAGTAGCACCGCTGCAATGTGACGTGTACGAGTGCTGACGTTAACGGCGCGGTCCCGTGCCGCAGGAGCCTTTGATATGCATGCTGAGGAAGCCCTCCTCAACCCCCCGCAATCAGATTCTTCCACTTTAGAGGCAGGATTCAGAATTTTTCGTTTTCGCCGACACCATATGCACGCGAGGCGAGTCCGCTACTCAGTCATTGCGTCTTTGTGTTGCAGAGTCGCCATGTAAACTGCCCCTACAGTTAGACCTCACTTTGATGGTTAATGCAGTTATTGCAATTTTGTTGTTTTATCACAATAGATTGGTATACGGTATTTACATTTCAAAACCCAGAAGCCATTCATTTACGAATGTGATTGCACTTTTGTTTACATATTTAAATGTTCAGATATTAAGATTTGAAAGAGGCAAAATAACAAGCTTTTGCTCCCAAATATATTGTTATAATCATTTGTTTCAGATGTACTGTAATTATTTTCAGTATAAAAATTTGGTATTCAAAAAGTATTTTTTTAAACTTGAGTCTTGGAAAGACAGGGGGTCATCTTATAATCAGGGCCGTCTTATATTTGGCCAATACGGTATGTCACAAACTCCATTTATGTCCTGCGTGGATCTTTCACAGCCATTCAAAACTGAGATAATTTGGCAAATAACACTAAATGACATCTGTTAAAAGCATCCATATTGCTCTTGACAGTGTCATGTCATAATTATGATTGTCTAATGACAGTCTTATGGCGCCTTTGTCAAATAAAGTGTTACCAAATACCATAACTAGCAATTAATGAAACAACTGGAACAGTAACTGAAGAAATAATTAGCACATAACATGAATTTTGATTGTTATTTACATCTGTAGCGTTGCAATACATGCTAGGAGGCATGTTGGACAACAACAGTGTTGACAGCAGAAGTTGACGGTCTCCCTCAAGGGAGCAGTGATAGCCAAATGTAGCTTCTTGAAGCAATGAATTCATGGTGGTTCATTTGGTCTCATGACAGTCGTATGATGTCGCTTTACAAATAAAGTATTACCGGTTAATATCTTTTGGTGTGAATATGCCATAATACAGTGAGGACTGCTGTGGCTTATTGTCCAGTGCGGCTTATCTATGAACAAATGCCGTTTTCGTGCCAAATTTGGTGGGTAGCGACTTATAGTCAGGTGTGCCTTATATTGCGAAAATTACGGTCCTCGAATAACTATTTAAAAAATTGATCGAGGAATTTTCTCCGCCTCGAGAAATCGTTAATTATGCAAGATCGAAGCATGACGTTTTGCTTGGACTACTTTTAATGCAACACAACGCGCTGACGTCACGTGCGTACAGGAAGAAGATAAAGGCGGCGGATATAACGTAATTCCCGGAATATAAGGTGCACCTGAATGTAATACCGCACCCACCAATTTTGACACGAACACGGCAATTGTTCATAGATAAGCTGCACTGGAGTATAAGCCGCAGCTGTCCTCACTACAGTGCCCTCCATAATTATTGGCACCCCTGAAAAAGATGTGTTTTTTTAGCTTCTAATATATATATATATTTTATTCAAATAATATGGGATCTTAATGGAAAAAAAGAAAAATCCAACCTTCAATACAAGTGCATTCATTCAGTGGGAAAAAAATCCCACATAAAGAAATTATTTGACATCAAATAATGTGTGTCACAATTATTAGCACCGCTGGTGTTAATACTTTGTACAACCCCCTTTTGCCAACAAAACAAGGTCTGGGGACTGAGATGGCCAGGGGAGGAGCTTGATTTTGTGTCTGGTGAACCATTTCTGTGTAGATTTGGCCATATGTTTAGGGTCATTATCTTGCTGAAAGACCCAGCGACGACCCATCTTCAGCTTTCGGGCAGAGGGCAAAAGATTTTGATTTAAAATGTCCTGGTATTTCAAAGCATTTATGATGCCATGCACACTAACAAGGTTCCCAGGGCCTTTGGAAGCGAAACAGCCCCACAGCATCACTGACCCACCCCCATACTTCACAGTGGGTATGAGGTGCTTTTCAGCATGCGCATCTTTCGTGGCACGCCAGACCAACCTAGAGTGTTTGTTGCCAAAAAGCTCAATCTTGGTCTCATCATAAGCCAGTTGAAGCCTGAAGAAATGGTTCACCAGACACAAAATGAAGCTTGTGAAACATTATTAGAGAAGATTAGGTGCTGTTTTGTTGGCAAAAGGGGGTTGTACAAAGTATTAACACCAGGGGTGCTAATAATTGTGATACACATTATTTGATGTCATATTATTATTTCTTTATGTGGGATTTTTTCCCCCACTGAATAAATGCACTTGTATTGAAGGTTAGATTTTTCTCTTTTTTTCCATTAAGGTCCCATATTATTTGAATTAAAAAAATATATATATTAGAAGCTAAAAAACACTTCTTAACCACAGGTGCCAATAATTATGGAGGGCACTGTACATCTAAATAAATACTGTTTACGTCGATCTTTTCAATTTTAAGTATTTATTCTATTTTTCCAGTTGGGGCAAATCCTACTTTGCAGTTTATCACTTTTCGCGGGGGGTTCTGGTCCCCATTAACCACGAAAAAGGATTATGATATTAGAATAATTGTTCTACTTTTTAGCCTACCTGCACAGTCTTGAGCTGTTGCCCTTGTAAGGCAGTCACGTGACTGGCTGCACTGCCGACCAACGGCTTTAAATCTGTCCTTCCGCCGATTGTCACCAACTTGATGGACTTTCTGTCGGTCACTCCCGCCGCTCCTCCCACCTTGGTGGTGGCATGGGGCAGCTGCAGCACGATGGGCTGCCCAGTCTTTCCTATGGTGGTCAATACGAGCTTCTGACCACCCGCCGCCCGTGCCGACTCAGAGGCCTGCGCCACCTTGTTGAGGATGATCTGATGGTGGTTGCTGGCGGAGATGCTGAGCGGCGCCAGCTTCTGTAAGGTGCTCGTGGTGACCGTCGTCCCCGTGACGCTGTCTGTGGTCTTGGTGGTGGCGGCGGAGGTGGCCAGCGTCGGCCTCAGAGTGACCGGCTGGGAGGATAAACCGGAAGTGGAGACTGTGTCGCCGTGGAGGCCACGTTCCGTCGACGTGCCGACGGAGTCCGTTTCCATGGCGACGGACGCGTCTTGGCTGGACTGCGCCACCACCTCGATGGCCTCCATGTCCATGATTTCGTCGGGAAGGAGGCTGTTGAGTTCCGGCGAAACCACGTCCATGTTGACGATGACTCAGCACCCCAGGACACTTTTGCAAAACACAGATGTTCATTTTTAGCAGATTGGATTTATTGCAATGGCATATCTACAGGTCTTAACAAAAAATCAATCAGGATGCTGCAGCTAGTCTACAGTGTTCTCACACTTATAGCGTCAGTGTCAATGTAAACAACTAATCGATTAACTCAAGTAAGTCGATTAGAAAAAAAAGCTTCGAAACAAATTTTGCTGTTTCGACTAATCATTTAATTAGAGTGACGTTGTAATGGTTTGCTTTGAAAGTGTTGGATTTAGTTAAAATGATTTGGGTGGATACACTGCCCTCTAGTGGCAACAGTGCATAACTAGTCTAACATGGATGAATCCAACTGCTCCCTGCAACAGATCAACATCGGATATGTTTTTGTTTGAGCCATTTTGTTTGTTTATGCTTTCGTTATTTAGTTTAGAAGTATATTTAGCAGTTTTTTGTGGGAATAGGTGTTTGAACGATTTGTTAAGAGCATTGTAAGAGAAACATTAGCATTTTAGCTCGCGGATTTTCGCTATGCAAGTTAACCAGTTGTTCACTTAGATCCTCATTTTTTTATACTAGTATATCTTTTGAGGCTAAGCTTGGGTATTTTACTTTATTTTTAAATGCATTTATTGCTCTTGCAAAATGAAAATGCAATTCTACATAGTTTGAAGTAACACTAAGGAATTTTATTTTGTATTAGCATTTAATGCGCTTTTGAAAGTGTAATCTTAGCAAGCCAAAATAAATACTATTGCAAGAACAAACACTTGTTTTTTTTTTTTTTTTTTTTACGAATTCTAAAATTGATTCTGCAATGCATTAAATGTTCGTAATCCAATGACTCAATTATTCAAACTAAATAATTGATAGATTCTCTCACTCTTTGCTGACGTAATTGCTGTATTAATTCTGATTTGGGAGACTTGAGATTTCAGACAGCCGCCACATTTTGAAAAATGTCGCCCAGATCAGATTTTAACCACATGTAAAAGTGACCCAGATTGGATTAGAAATGGTCCACTTCCGTACGACTTCTCCCGTTCAGACGGTCAAGTTGGTGCTTTACTCGAGTTGGAAAAATTCAAAAAAAATGGGAGCAAAATCTTATAAGGGTGCAAAATTTGACAGAACACCGGTCCGTGAAAAAAAAAGACCCAAATCACACCTGTTCGTGATGCAAAAAAAGTTGGGGACCTTATAGCAGGGGTCCCCAACCTTTTTTGCACCACGGACCGGTGTGATTTGGGTCTTTTTTTCACGGACCGGTGTTCTGTCAAATTTTTCACCCTTATAAATTTTTGCTCCCAAAGCTTTTGTGGCGGTGAAAAAAGCCCTCTTTTATATTCAGTTGGACTCTCAATGTTATCCAATGGTACTAAAAAACTATTTACATCATAAACATACATGTGCAACACGGAAATGGCGTAAATTAATGCTTAACGACACGGCGGAGTCGTTAAGTGAGAAGGCTACGTGCAGTTGTTGTGTGCACCTAACATGGCAAACGTAAGTTAATATTCCTTTCTTTAAAGAAAGTTTGTAGTGTGTACTTTGGAATCGCTGCATTCGCTGTCCTTTTTAACGTTACGCGCATGCCAACTTTGTCAGAACACCGGCATTGTGCGCCAGAAAAATACAGCAAATATAAAATGGCATTTGTTTTTAGCCCCGTCGTGTTAAGTGCAGGGAAAAAAATACAACATACCCGCTGAATCAGTGGGATGCCTGAGACGAGATGGTCCCGAGATGGGAGAGTGAGAGAAGCTAGCATCACAAATACACGATGTTGGAAATTGTAGCACAGTTTTCAGCGCGCTCCTAGCGATGTCACGATATTCCAAAATGACTTTAATCCAGAACTTCGGTTCTGTTGTTCAGTTGTTGTCTCAAATGTATGTTTAAGGTCGTCGTGATTTGCGATCTCTACAAGCTGATATTCCTGTTGCACAGACATGCTCGAATCACTCAGTTTATTCACATACGGGTCACGAATTCACTCCTTCGCAGTTCGTGGGTCTTTAGTGATTGGGAAGTAGCATAAATTTTGTTTTCTTGAGGTTGTAGGCACATCTTCTGGCTTGTCAGGTTCCCTTGTCCCCGTAAAAAGTCTGTCCAAAGACGTCTGTTATTCAGTCATTCTAGTGTGGGGGCAAATTACTTCCGGGAAGAAATGTGATTGGCGACGACCTACGTCATACGTTATTATCGAGTTCAAGCACGCATAGATATACAAAACGAGATTTAGTGCTAACAGCCCAATCAATGCATTTCTATGACGACCTCCAATCCTGTAGTTGTATACCTAGAGTAGACAGGGATATTGGTGAGTTAAGCAGCACAGGCCAAAGTCAATCGGCCAGAATGCAGTCGCAAATAAATGATTAATTATTTCTGCGCGGCCCGGGACCAAATGCGCCACGGACCGGTACCGGTCCGCGGCCCGGTCGTTGGTGACCCCTGCCTTAGAGGACCCAAAGCACCCCTCTTAAGATCCGCCCCTGACTTGCTCTATATCCATCCATCCAACATCTGCCACTTAAAGGGTTAAAATGTCAGATGTCAACTTTAGAGCAGAACTGTCCCTGATAGGGTTAAAAACTTGAGAAAAAAACAATTCTACACCCCATAATTTGTTCAAAATCGCTTTCAGACAGTAACCCAACCAAAATGATGTTCTCCACTGTCATCCATGACTGTGAATGTGTTAATAAACATTGAAAAGCAAACATAGATGCTTTGTTGAAGAGGCTTTGTGCTCCCGAGTAGCCTTGAGGAGAACGTAAACAAACCAGCCAGGCCTTACAATAAAAATCCCTCTTTTGATGCCATCAAATATCATTTACCGTCCATAGAAAAGCCTGCGTGTACAACAATCGAGCTGTCCTCGTTTATAAGCACGACTGACAGCTGATTACAAGCAATCGGCATCATCATCACCATTCACCGGCTGGATCTTTGTGTCTACCCGGGTTCGCCGACCCCCTACACTCGGCTGCATTTAAACAAACTGTTCGGAACTGCTATCATTTATCGTGTACGGAGATGATAGACAAAATATGCCAACTGAAACAAGAAGAGGGGAGACAAGCTAGTTATTTGGCTTCGTTACTATTTCAGGCCAGGCTTGGATTTCGAAAGATCCGCCATTTTTATCTCGTCATCAACCCTGTTAGCTGCGTGGCTAGCAGCAAGCTCACAAATGGGAGTGTCTGTTACTGTTTTTATTATTACACATGACATAAAATTTTTAAATAATAATTAAAAAGACAACATACAGCGAGCTAAAAGTTCGCAAGTAAAGTCTTGGCGTATTAGGCTAAATTTAGCTTTCCGATAGCCCCCTCCCCATCTGTCACTTGAAATCATTCCGATAGTGCGAAAGAAAACAGTCTCGAGTCAAAGGTACGGACTTATGAACGTGACGTCTTTCACTTGCTTTCTGTTTAACTGGTTCGACTTATACGCATCCAGTTCGGATCTATTAAATCGCGTCTTGGGACAAAATCTCAGACAGCTCGGTTAAAATTGAGAGCGTAAATATCCACAAGGTAAAAAAATAACTAACGTGGACATTTGACTCAAAATAGTTGCTTGGCCACAAAAACAGTACTCGGAAAAATCTCTCCTGAGGCCAGTTGCGGAACATTTGTGCCTGCTTTAGTTAACTTGACGTTGCAAAATGCTGTAAACAGGTTGGTCGTGGACGGTTAAGGGGGGTTGTCAGCCGACCGGGCCCCAACATAAAGCGGCATCAACAACTGCTGTACTCCTAGCAAACTTGCCGAGCTGGGCTAACCCGAGCTAGCTTGGACTCTACGTTTATTTTGTGCATATGAAAAACATTGACCCGCCCGTTTGGGGAGCTGGTGTTTTCCGCCGGTGCTCCGGCGACGCTCTCGGACCGAGTCGCGCTTACCTGAGTTATCTGGCGTGGGCCAACGATAGCGGGCGAATCGAGGAGAGCAAAAGATGATTGTTCAAAATACCGCGCCGAGCGCCATTCCTCCCGGACATTTCACAGGTCGGCCACGCCTTCCTTGTTCTACGTCATTGTGACGTCAGTCTTAAAGGTACAGTTTGCACTTGGCCAAAAGAGGGTTTGTTTGCTGTTATTAACATAGATGCCATATATAAGGCTAGATGTTCATCGCGCTGCGAGGCAACGGGGACGACGTCATTGCTTGTGTCGGCCATTTTGTGACAGAGCCATTCGCTCACAGGGTCTGCAGTAAGGTTGGGAATCTCTGGCATGAAGCCGATTCGATATGTATCTAGATACACAGGTTAAGATTCGATTTAAAAAATGATACATTTTTAAGGCCGAGCGATTCGATACAGTTTAACCCTTTAACACCGAACGTGTCGGCAGCGACGCGTTTACGCATATCGTCTTTGAAGCTTCGTCACGCTGTAATTACGTCACCCACGTGCCGCTGGTTGGTGTCATTTGAAAGTGTGGAAGTTGATGTCCACACCAGTTTTTATTTGAAGTCAATCGACCAAGAAAAACGGGAGATAATGTCATTTGAATTTTATATTTTTATTGCACTCATAAATATGCATTAAAACACTGCATGGACCATGTATTTATCTCCATATTTCCATCATTTCTTGTCTTTTTTCAAAACCGAAAGCAGCACAAAAGACTACATATCCCGAGAGCCGTTGTGATGTCACGAAGGACGAACCGAATGTGATCATTTTTAATAAATTTCCGAGCAAGGCGCCAACTAATAAAAGCGAGGCATGCGAAGCAAGCAACGCCCGGTTGGTTTGAGCGAGCGCCTTTGAAACGTGCAGAATGAATCTAAAACCACATTTAGCGCAAGATAATGCATTATTTCATTAACTCAAGGAAGAAGATGAGCCGTATTTGTCGTTGTTTTCTTTGGATGAGTCGCGGTCTCGGCGAGTAGAAGTGACAGCAGCGCGCAAACGGCGAAAGAGTAGGCTGTGTGACATTGTGTGTGACGCAACTCCGTGACCTGTTCAAGGAGAAGCTTTATTGAGTGCGCAAAAAAAAAAAAAACTTTATTGGTTCGCATTCCTGAAAAATTGCAATTGAACTGAACTACTTGTCAATATTTTTTAAAATACTGTACTTTTTTTCATTGTTATATATATTTTTTCTTCACTATAATCTTTTCAATTTTATGTAGAATTGTGTTCGAGAAGCTTGATTGCATGTACGTATATACTTTTGATAAGGTGATGGGTACAACACCTAATTTCAAAAAAGAGATATCCTCCAAACCCTTCGTGTGTTAGATGATATATAATCTTTTTTCTCACTATTTTGCACTGTGTATAACCTGTTTTGACCATAGTATGTGTAAAAGCAAAAAACGCCTATGACCATACCTGCTGTTTGTTTTGAATTGTCAAACATAAAACTATTGTTTTAACATGTTTAGACTGTATATGTTTTTTTTTTTTTTTTTTTTAATTGTTGTCTTCTATTTTGCCACCATAATGTAACCGTATTGATGCATCTGTATGTGTATTTTTTTTTCTTGTCAAGTGACGGTTTTGTGAGGCAGATGTTTGTATACGCGTAACGTTTGAATTTTAAAAAAGGGTTCAACAAGCCAAATTTAAGACTTTTAAAGAGTTTTTTTTAAGACCATAATGAATAAAATTTGAGACCCATTTAAGATTGATAATGGCAAAAAAAAAAAAACGTAAAAAAGTTTTGAAGGAAAATAGGAGGCCCGAAATTACTTGAAAAGTATATGAATTTATTCCCATATTTTTAAGTATTAACTCATTGGCTGAAATTGACAGTGATAGATGTCCAATCCATTTTGACTGAGAGGGCTACCAGCGATCAAACCCGGTCAAATCGGATTGGAAGTCTATCACCGTCAATGGCAGCAAACATAAACACTCAATAAATGCCAGCCTTCCTAGTTCAAATTAATTTGAGTTCTATAACTGTCAATGGGAGTTAATAAATAAAGGGCTGGATAGCTTAATTAAGCACATAGGATTAAAAAAAAAATTTGTTTATCTATGTAAAACAAAATACAGTACTGAAATTCTTTTGACCCTGAGCTAATGGAGAACCATTGCTTAAGTGAAAAGCTATATATAGTGTTTAAAGTGAGAAGTGCAACAGAATGTAGGTTTATTACATCTTAAACAATCAACAGACTTAATCATAGCCACATTAATATGGTTTTTCCTCAACCAAACCATTTGTAAATACTTCAAGAATTCAGCAAAGAGCCAGCTAGAGAAAGATGGCCGCCGATTACTTACACCTCTAACTCTACCTTAATTGAGGCATCTAGCCTCTTATATGATACTTATGGTGGCGACCCTCTTAAACCCCCCCCCGTCAACAATGAAATAAAAGACACACTCGATTTGACACCTTTTTTCCTGTTATGACAGTGCCTTGAGATACGAATTTCGATTATCCCTGTAACTCGGAACTCAAAACACCAATTTCAAATCCTCTCAAAATAAGAACAATGCTTATAATGTGTGATTTTTAATAAGGAAAAAAAAACTAACATATTGTAGCCTACTTTATGAAAACGTGTAATTAACATGATAATCATAATTTTTCCAACTAGTGGGACCCTTAGACCCTCATTTTCCTGTTTAAAAAAAGTCTTGACACAGTTTTATCGAATTTAAAACTAAGAATGCCAGAAATACTAAAACAACAGTTTAAAACATTTGTCCATTTTTTGTGGAAGACCGAGACAAACTGAGCAATACCATAAAAATCTCTTAATAAAAACAATAAAATGTATATTCACGTTTTAAAACGTTTGACACCGTATTTCCAGCTAAAATTTAGCTTAAATTAGCATCTTTTATATAGCATCTTTGCATGTATTCAAACGCGGCCTTCCATAGTATTGTTTATTAGTATTAATTTTGTTTGGGGAAAAAAGTATGAATTTCACATACAACGTCTGTAATAAGTATTGCAAATAAAAACAAACTAAATACAGTAATATAATATATTTTTTAAAGTTTTGTCATTAGGCGGAAGTAGGTCGTCTTTACGACGGAAGCGGTGTTGTTGACAACCCGGACGGCGCGACAATGGCCACCGAAGTGCGGCAGGAGCTCGCACAGTTGATGAATTCATTTGGCTCCCACAAAGATTTATCGGCCAAGTACGTAGACTCTACTATAAACGAATTTTCTTACTTTATTTCATATCAAGCGCTCCTTTGTACAGGATATGAAGCAGGAGATTATGAAAGACCAAGCTAAGCTAGCGTTAGCTTCTTCCGTTAAAAATAATGCGTATTCTGATTATATTCCCTTGGGATTAGGACTAGTTTTATCTATTCCAATTACTAAATTGAAGCAGTAAACGCCTGGATAACGTCCAAGACAGCACCATTGTTAGTACAGTTAATTTATGCACGTTTTACTTATTACTAGCTAGCAAGTCATTGAGATTTACGATCGAAGTACATCAGACCAAAACACAAACGCAAGCTATTCTTTCAAGGTTAAACTGCAAATTTAACCCTTTTTACACAGCTTTCCCACAGAGAGCATACTACTTAAAATGTTGATAATAGCACATATTATACTATTACTTCAAAAAAATCCAATCAAAACAATTAAAGTGCCTGTGACACAAAAAACATGTTTATTTCCTA
Organism: Corythoichthys intestinalis; assembly: GCF_030265065.1. Lineage (NCBI taxonomy): Eukaryota > Metazoa > Chordata > Actinopteri > Syngnathiformes > Syngnathidae > Corythoichthys > Corythoichthys intestinalis. The sequence goes on along the minus strand of NC_080411.1, from coordinate 13,659,503 downwards.
TTACTCGCGGTATTTTATGCTCATGAATGAAATGGACCATTTGGATGTGTGCAGAAGCGATCGATATATTGATTAAATTTTTTTAATCCCGGCCACGGTCTTGGATTGAGGAAGAAGGCGAATGTGATGTGAACGGGAGACATCTTCTTTCACTATACAGCCATACTATTGTATGCAAAAGGACTGGCGCATCCAGCTGATTTTGCGGATTCCTTAATTTTTCGCGTCACGCCAGCCGAATGTGCTGCAGTCTTTTGTTGCTACACCAGGGAGAGTGGTGTGAGCCTTTCTGGGTTTGCAAAGGATTCTGTTCACCACGAAGAATGGGCAAAACAAGTATGACAATGTAACGCCCATTGGACAGATGAGGAAGTGAGTAAGCTACGTGTTATTAAGTCATATTGTGGGATCATGGCACACGTTTTAATAAGGAGTTGGATTACATTTTGTGGATGTCAATGCTCCCTGTCCACCAAGAAAACAGGAGTGGCCGCCTCCTTCGGACTGTTATTTGTCATGAACATAAAATTTATTTAGCAATCGGGGAAAAATACGTAAATACAAAGAATATCCTGTAAAAATATTGGAATACTGTAGAGAGAAAAAACAATGATGACATTTTACAGTATGCTCTAGTCATCAGCAGGCATGAAAATCTCTCACCTTTCGGCGAAATTCGCCATTTTGAAGTAAAAAAAGGTGACCTACGTGAATTGTGTAGATCCAAGGAGAAAATTTATAAGGGGGCGGGGGGGTGTCAAGAGTAGGCATGTGCCGGTTACTGGTTTACCATGGTATGAAAACGTCACAGTGTCAAAACCACTAAAATTTTCCGTCACACCGCGGTACGCCATTCGCTATTTTTCATGTGTCAAAAATGCTGCCAGAAGTGGCTTGGCACGGCAGAGCTCACCCCTTCCCCTGTTTGTTGCTGTGTGTGTCAGTGACGCTATTCCAACGAACCCAAAAACAAACTCAAGGCGTAATTTTCTTCAATTTATTGAGCTCTCAAATTGTAGTAACTGAAATATACAAAATGAATACATTTCAAACGTTGTATAATCATATTTTTCCATGTGTGAATAGCTTCAACAGGTTAGGACCATGAAAAAGTTTGCCAAAAACCAAACACACATTTTCCTTTCAATTTCAATATACAATCTAACTAAAAACTCACAAAGACAAATGTTAGCCTAGGCTTAGTTGGGAGAGCAACTTCGTTGAGGTTATAATCACAGCCGCTGAGTGAGAAACAAGTTTGATGTGGAAAAAGGATAGTGTCAAAGATCGCTAATTGCGACAGATGATCTTGCCCTAAGCACCAATTCACGTTTGCTGGACGAGGAGAGGTCTCACTCCCAATGTTTTTTTTTGTTTTTTTTTAGATGCATGCAGTTGCCAGCATATTGAATTTGATAAGTAATGGTTTCAATTGTTTTCATATTTTGCGGTAAAACAAAGTTACTGCCGTTCGTTGCAGCTTGCGTTGATCTCCGGTGAAAAAATTGCGTCAAGCTTGTGTATTTAACGGTAATTTAAAAGAAGGAACACAAGCTTCTTTCTAATATTGCTGTAATTGGTATTTCAGGGACGTGTGGCGCCTTTTTTTCTGTGCGACATTCGTGTCCAGTGTTGAACACCTAACTCGTTTACTTTGAAAGTAAACTTTATTTCTAAATAAAACCTGGCCAGCACAAGGTCTATATGTGTCTGTGGTGCCTCCTGCGGATTACTGAAACACAGTGTGGGTCGACAGAGCTCAATATTTTGTTGAGTTGTACAGGTGTTCACCAAGTCCTTGCTACGCGGCGAAACGTCTACAAAATGCTCAGCGCGCTTCGGTTAAAAGTGGCGAGTGCTCACTATTTTTGTTTGTATTGAGTTTTTTTATTACCTTTTCATTCCCTCAAAAATACTTTTGCATGTATTACCCTCTCATACTTTTAACCATTGTTTGTTTGTCGCAGCTTTAAAGCAGTTGACCACATTTGTCACATAGCGTATTTAAACGGTCCTTATTTGATATAACTACATTTAAGTATTTTCTTAAAGTTCATGTGACACCAAAAAGCATGTTTATTTCATAATACCGCGTGTATTATTATTGTATTATTATAATACATGCGGTATTTTATGCTCCTGAATGATATGGACCGCTTGGATGTGTGTGGAATCGATCGCTATATTTATTTAGTTTTTTTAATGCCGCGCCATGAAAATGAGTGACTTCCGGCTTCGGTCTTGCATTGAGGAGGAGGGCACTGTGACGTGTACGGGAGAAGGACTCCTCTTCACTATACAGCCTACTGTTCTGTATGAGGACTAAGGATTCAGCTGATTTTGAGGATTAATACGTTTATTTTTCGCATCACGCCAGCCAAACGGCTGCAGAAAAATCTTGCTTTATGAGGGAAAGTCGTGTGCGCCTTTTTGGAGTTTCAAAAGGTTCCCATTCACCGTGGATATTGGCCAAGTCCTACTACTGTGGGACCATTGAACTTACGAGGAAGTGAGTAAACATCTTGTTTTGTATTATGTCAAATATTAATACAGCGATTACAAAGTAAACACTACAAACTTTCTTTAAATAAAGGACTACTTACGTTTGATCATTGATAGGCATGTAAAAAGCTCTCCTCGTGCACATAAGCTGCGCGTTAGCTCCACAACAACTGCAGCTGCCCTCCTCCGGGGAACGAGCTGTAAATTGCTCTCCGCCGGGTGGTTTGCCGATCCGCAAAGACAATCAACAACCCAGTCGTCATGTCAAATAATTCGGGCTAGTTATGTGTGATTTTCCACTTCGAAGACTTTGAAACATCACTCGGTTCGGGTTAGCATGTCGGCTAGCTTCACGCCTCTTGGTTTGTTTACATTCTCCGAAGCCGGGGAAGGGAAATGACATATGTCCGATTTAGGTGTCATAAAATATCGTTCGGGAGGTGCGACAGTAAAGGTGAATTCGACAGTTTTTGATCATTATGGAGTAATTTTGCCATGTCGTCCTGAATAAGTGCATTTTTATTATTTCATATTCCATTTGGCACAAGACTGTTATTCGTCATGGCTATGCCATTTATCTAGCAGTTGGGGAAAATACTTGAATAAAAAGAATATCCTGTAAAAATATTGATGTAAAGAGACAGAAACAATGACATTTTGCAGATCTCTTCATTGCGTTTTCCTCGTTGTGAATAGTTCCCCCTCGATGGGCTGACTGGTCCTTCTCAAGCCATTTATTTAGCTATTGGGGAGCAATACTTGGATAAAAACAATATCCTGTAAAAATATTGGAGTAGAGAGACTGAAACAATGACATTTTGCGGCTCTCTTCGTCGCGTTTTCCTCGTTCTGAATAATTCCCCCTCAATGGGCTGTATAGTAAAACCGATGAGCCCAGTCTCCCGCTGACGTCATCCACCTGTTGGGGATGCTTGAGCCCTATAATGGTAGGCGTGGCTAACCAGCAGATTAAAAGACTAATTTCTCGTCATCTGCGCTTTGCTAAATTGTTTTATATAGTCGAATCGTCTCAAAATATGATTCTAATTCACATAATAATGCTATTTAAGACTTTTTTTCTCCTGTTATATGCTCTTTAAGGCATTTTTTTAGTACGTTCTGCCTGTATGCATCCAAACAAAACAAATTGAGAGCGCACGGTAGTACTTTGGGTGTCAAATTCCCCTCATATAGGACGTTTCGCCGATGTAGGACATTTTGGCAGAAAGCCGCAACATATTTACTCCTCACCCTTCTCACCTTTTTAACCCCTGACCCATTTTCATGCCTGCATCAGCCTCATGTTTTTTGTCTCTGTCTCTTTTTCTCGTTCTGAATCTTCTTCCTCCTCCAAATACGACTCAAACATATATGGCTGTATGCCACAGGCTTCCTCTGGATCGAAATTATCACTTGAAAGATCCACACTTGTACCAGAATTGATGAAAAATGCTTCCTCCTCCATTGGGCTGAATTCTAAATCCGCTGAAATCGCTACTCCGCTGACGTCATCATCCAGATGGAGGCACCAGAGCACTATAATGACAGGAGGAGCTAAACGGCCCATTACAAGACCCATTTCTCGTAATCTGCGCTTTGCCAAATTGTTGCGTATAGTCGAATCGTCTCAAAATATGATTTTAATTCCAATAGTAGTGTTATTTAAGATTGTTTTAATCGTCTCACAGGCACTTTAAGCTTTACTAGAGTGTTGAAAACTGCTTTGAAAAGTACTTAAGACTGCAATATTTTATTATCATTAAAGAACGGGTCCGATCACGTCATTTTCAAAGTATCGGAATCGGCAAAAAAATATCGGACATTTTTTAATATATATATATATATATATATATATATATATATATTTTTTTTTTTTTTAATTAAATCGTTTTCTGATTGTATTTAACTTTACAGACAAAATGTCTTACACTCATCCAGAGTCTTTAATTTGAACTTAAAGTAGGGCTATCAAGTTTATCGTGTTAACGGTAGTAATAACGTTAAAATATTTAATGCAATTAACGCATGCGCTGCACGACCCACTCACGCATTGTTGCGTTCAATCTATAATGGCGCCGTTTTCCCCATATATAGAGCTAAAAGGCAGCGTAACATGAGTAGAGAGAATTTTGGCAGCCTTTGGAACCTTTTTTTAATTGGCTAAAGCCTTACAATCCCTCTCTCAGATTCAGAATATTTATTGTCATTGTTGCAAAAAGCACAACGAAACTTTGTTTGGAGCATCCATACAACTAAGTTGGTAAAGTGCAAAACCCATATAATAAATACCTTTAAGTACCAAGTGTAAACATTGACACAGTATTAGACATAAGTACAAAAAAAAACAAAAACAAAATCTCGACAATCCAAAATATCGTGGGAAGCAATGTGGGGAAGAAATGTAGTAGTTAATCATTTTCTTAACCCCCTATGTTATTTCCCAACGCAGAGAAGATATATCAATTGGTGCGACTATGCACAGTCATGGTTGCACTTCCCATCATGCATTTGGGCAGAACAGTTAAATGGCTACAGTATCATTTACTGAAAGCTCAACAAATACACTAGATGGCAATATTTAGTCACAATATACAAAGTCACATTTATCCTTTAAGAATTACAAGTCTTTCTATCCGTGGATCCCTCTCACAGAAAGAATGTTAATAATGTAAATGCCATCTTGAGGATTTATTGTCATAATAAACAAATACAGTACTTATGTACTGTATGTTGAATGTATATATTCGTCCGAGTTTTATTCATTTTTTTCTTAATGCATTGCCAAAATGTATATGATCGGGAAAAATTATCGGGAATGATTGGAATTGAATCGAGAGCAAAAAAAAAAAAAAAAAGCAATCGGCTCGGGAAATATCGGGATCGGCAGATACTCAAACTAAAACGATCGGGATCGGATCGGAAGCAAAAAAAAAAAAAACATGATTGGAACAACCCTAATTATCATGCAATATTGTCTGCATTAACTTTAGTGTTGCACTGGAATCATAGATTACCAAACACGAATTTGGGAATATGGATTGTAAATTCTTTATATTTTTATGAATTCACAATATCAAAAAGTTGTTTAATACAGTGTTTCCCCATTAAGATACAGACAAATCCTGGAAAAAGCTGTCCAGTTCACAGATGCAGATCAACTTGACTCCTTGAAGGCCTTTGTTGAAGCAAGTATGGAGCATTTGAATACATTTTCACAAGCTCTACAGTGTCACATCTTCTCTCCTTGAATAACTGTTTCCCCTCCTCTGTTTTTACCCTCTTACAGTGGTCAATGAAAATGTAAGTCTTGTCATCTCAAGACAGCTGCTCACAGACTTCTGCACGCATCTACCCAACCTGCCAGACGCTACGGCCAAGGCGGTGTATCATTTCACCTTGGAGAAGATTCAGCCAAGGGTAATTTCCTTTGAGGAGCAGGTAAGCATTTGAGGCAATGATTTGACAAAGTCAAAGTCACAGCATGTGATTGATTTACAACTAGGGCTGCAGCTATGGAATATTTTAGTAATCGAGTAATCGACTGAAAATTCTATCGATTAATCGAGTAATGGGATAAAACATTTTTTTTTTTTAGGTAAAGAGCAATTATACATATAGATGTGAAAACAAGACATTTCATGTAATACTGAACCATTTTCAGTGAGTCTTTATTTTCGATGTACATTGTTGAAAACGGCCAACAATTTCATCTCAAATGTGACTAAAAAAAAAGACTAATTCACTGCTTTCACGCCAAAAACTTTTAGCTCTTATAAAAAAAAAATATATATATATATATATATATATATATATATATATATATATTTCTTACCTAAAAATGTCATTACCCTTGATAACACACATGACTTAAAAGTTAGGTGTTTTTCCTACGTGTTTCATTTGAATTTTCACTTGTGTCAAGCTATAAGTTCTAATTAAGTTTTAAGTTAGTCTAAACTGTAAGTCCTGATAGGATTTTGAGTTTTTGCAAAATAAACGCTGTGCTGTATTGGAGCACATTAGGCACCAGTGCTACTTGGTGTTTTATCCAGCAATGACTACTGAGCTAAAATTGACAGTTAGCATTATTATGTTTTTATTTTACACCCTAATCACTCTACAGCGCTGTTTTCACAGATTAAATAAAGCCTGTATGTAAGAGCCACGAATCGACAGTGGTCATAATGAATAGAAACCTAGCCCTCCGCAGGGATAACGTTACGTGAGCGAGTGAAAGTAACGTTAATCTTATTTATGAGCGCCGAGAAGTGTACTGCTTTAGGATGGCGGCTGTTTTATTAACGCCGCCGAGTCGGTCATTTCGCATCTAGTTCTACGTACATGTGATATCTATGACACGCATCAAACGCTACCTGCTAGGCTGCTACCACCATAGCAACATGCGGGCATAGTTTTTAGTAACGTCAGCGCAGTTTGTAACGGCTGTCAGTTGCAGTAAGGTATTTTTTTATTGCTTCTTCCTCTACGCACGTGACGTCAGCGCGTTGTCCCGCATTAAAAGTAGTCCGGAAAAAACGTGATGCTTAGAGCTGGCAAAATTAAACGATTCCTCGAGGTGAATAAAATTACTCTGATCTGTTTTTAAACTCGAGTTACTCGAGTTGCTCGAGTATTCGTTGCAGCTCTATTTACTACCCTGCACCGATCGCACATGTAAACGAATAATTCTGTAAGTCTCAAAAGAAAAAAGGAATATTGGCCTAAAACTGATCTAGTACTGCAACGATTAATCGATTAACTTTAATTAAAGTGGTGTTGTAATGGTTTGTTTTGAATGTGTTTGCATGTAATTTTTATTGATTTGGGTGGAAACACAACACAGTGACAATGACATAACTAATTTCACATGGCTGAATCCAGCTGCTCCCTGTTAAGACCAACATTAGCTAAGTTTTTGTTTGAACTAATGTTTTTTAATGCATTTGTATTTTAATTTTTAGGTATATTTAACCGTTTTTTATGGGAATTTGTGTTTGAACTATTTCTTAAAAGCACTGTAAACAAAAAAGTTAGCATTTTTAAGTTTGCCAATTGTTCTTTTGTTGTACTTAGATCCTCATTTACTTATTTTGTTATACTGTTTGAGGCTCAGCTCAGGTGTTTTATTTTTTTATGACCCTTATCCGATTACTCAATTATTCGAACTAAGTAGTTCATTGATTAATCGACGACTAAAATAATCGAGAGCTGCAGCCCTAAGCTGATTACTGATGTATGTAAACGTGGCCTCGGTTTGTCTCACTCTTTGTCTTTTGGTTTGTCTGACTGTTGTTTTATTTTTCTGTCTCGATGTCGAGGTGATGAAATTCCTATTCTGTCCACACAGGTGGCATCCATCAGACAACACTTAGCGACTATTTATGAAAAGGAGGGCGATTGGAGGAACGCCGCCCAGGTTTTAGTTGGCATTCCTCTGGAAACGGGGCAGAAGTAAGCTAACAACGCAATCATTTCACACCTTCCTGGCCTCTTCATCTTTGTTTCCCGGTACCCCCAGACAATATAATGTGGACTACAAGTTGGACACCTACCTGAAAATAGCCCGTCTCTACCTGGAGGATGATGACCCAGTGCAGGCTGAGGCCTACATCAACAGAGCCTCCTTGCTTCAGAATGAATCCTCCAATGAACAGCTGCAGATACACTATAAGGCAAGTAGATGGGGTTGGTTCGGTGTTACAAATGTAGGCCTATCGCTATAACAAATTTTAGTAGGTGATATATTGTCTTATAAATTATTGACGATATGCGATATTATTGTACATTTTTTTAAACCAGCGAGTTTTCATGTTTTAAGTGTTACCTTTTCACCGCAAGTTTGCGTTTTGGAGAAGACTGCCAATGTTTTAGAGAAGGCTAAAGTGGTTGGTACATTGTCTTTTTTACAGTAGCCCCAATGTAGCATTGCTAATGTTTTACAATGTTTAATATAGACAAGATGTGCAAAAATTAATCGATTAATCGACAACTAATCCATTAGCAAATTAATCGACAAGTATTTTGATAGCCAATTAATCGTTTAGGATTTTCTTCGCCTTGTGTAAATTCTTGAAATCATAACATATATATATATATATAACTTAATTGTAAATATTAGATTTCTTCATTATATTTTTGTTAAGTCAAAGTAGCACATGAAAAAAATATTTTAGTTTCGAAAGCAATTCAAGTGTTTGCCCATTTTCAGCCATCGAACTGTCTAAACTAGCTTCTTAATGAGGCTGCAACAACTAATTGATTAAAAGCAATTAATAATTTAGTTGCCAACAAATTTGATCATCGATTTTTGCCCGCAGCAATATAAGTAGTCCCATTTGGGTCCTTGTTTGTGTGTAATGTGAGGTTGTACACGCTTGCCAGTGAATAGAGCAAGAGAGAGAGAGTTCACTGCTACAATCAGGTTGGGTGGCTGAATCTTACGAAATGTTGAGAGTTAGATTGTCTTTTGTGTTGTTAGAGCCAATTTGCCTCGGTCAGAGGTGAGTGAATGAAGCCATTTGCATTGTTTGTATTCTTTGTTGATGAGACAGTACTACTTATCTCGGAGGGCTAAGCTAGTTAGCGATCATATTAATCAGTGTCCTAACCGTCCATTTGTATTGTGTTTTGGAGAAGTATATTAGCGCTTGAGTTATTGTTAGATAGTAAAGTTAAAGTAGTAAAGTAAAAAGAAACCACACACATACAGTAAACCCCTTATTATAAAACTCCCAAACTGTAAATTGTCATACAAGAGAGTGTGCTCTGAAATTGGATTTTGTCTTCATTGTTACTTACAATATGCCTCAAGTTAAACTGTGAAGGTAATTGAAAAAAGGGACATTTATCCGATTAATCCTTTAATTAATTGGCCGATTAATCGATTATAAAAATGATCATTAGTTGCAGCCCTAATATAGTTGTGTTTCCTTATTTTGTATGTCTGAACATTAATTCTATGGAGTGTTGATTTCCAATAAACATTGCAAAAGGAACTGACGTCTCATATGGAATCAACACGCACGTGTGCCGAGTGCGCGCACCACACGCAAATGCACGCACAAATGTATGCATTCAGGCACGCGGCAATAAAGGACGGGAAAATTACCGACCTAAATTTTATTTACCTTGCGATAAATTGACTTATTGCATATCGCGACAGGCTTATAGAAATGTTCATCCTACTTTTACGTTGCGAGTCAACTGTCAAATGCATTATTTTTCTTTAGGTGTGCTACGCCAGAGTCCTCGACTTCAGGAGGAAGTTCATCGAAGCGGCACAGAGATACAACGAGCTGTCTTACAAATCCATCGTCCACGAGAGCGAGCGTCTCGAGGCGCTCAAGCATGCGCTCAACTGCACCATATTGGCCTCCGCAGGTAAGAATACCACTTGAATCATCTATAATAGCGCTGCAGCTATTGATTATTTAACTAATTGATTAACCTATCGATTAGTTAGTTCGAATAATCGAGTCCTTAGATTACCAATATTTCATGCATGGCAGAATCCATTTTAGCAGATGTAAAAGAAAGAAAAAGTGTTAATGCTTGCAGTAATATTTATTTTGGCTTGTGAAGATTACACTTTCAAAAGAACATTAAATGCGAATGCAAAATGAAATTTGAGTGTTTCTTCAAATGATGCACAATTTTGCTTTCATTTCACAAGAGCAATAGATGCATTTCAACATAAATTAAAATACCTGAGTTTACCCTCAAACGGTATAAAAAATTAATAAGTGAGGATTTAAGCACAACAAAAAAAACAATTGGTTAAATTGCATAGCAAATGTATGCTAGCTTAAATGCTATATAATGCTAACTATTTTATTAACAATGCGCTTAACTCATTCACTCCCAGCCATGTTCACCGGAGCAAGGCCCTTCGCTCCCGGCCATTTTACTGGATTTTGACTGATTTTGCAAGGCCCACAGAAAATTCTGTTTTGTTGTTATATAAACATGGAACCCACCAAAAGAAAGATTTGACCCTCTTCTTTCTGCAGAAAAAAAGTTAGTTCATATCTTTTTCCATTCTTTAGAAATCAGCATTAGAAAATAGCTTAGTGTAAGCAATTTTCCAATTTCTGATGAAAAAACTGAGAAATTGAGCTTTTTGTAAAAGCATACATTTCAAACATAACTTTGACTTATACACAGCTATTTTTTTTGCTGAAGTTACATCCCAAACATCTGAATGTTTTCCTTTTACAGAATAAGATAAACAACAAGACAAATAGAGCTTTTGATAGCAAAGTAACAATTTATTTACACATAACTAACTGAAAGATGACGCTGTTCTGGCCGCGACAGCAGGTTAAACTTTTCCCTCATCGCCGCCTGTCTCATAAAGATGATTTTTTTTTTAGTCTCTGCGGGCTCTGCTCGCAAGCAGCACGGACTCAAAGGCAACTTCCGCTGCACTAGAGGTCCCAGTCGTCCAGCGCCGGGCATCCCGGGCGTCCTACCGGTTGTTCTGCTCGGTCGTCTGCCGCCTGGCATCCATTCGGTCGTCTTCCGCCGGCGCCTGGCCGTGCGGCTTGGCCATTTGTTGCCGTTGAATAGGGTTCCGGGTCTTACCAAATGCGCTACTGCCCTCCAGTGGCTAGTTTTATTGCTTTAAAATGGATTTTCAGCTTTTTGCTTTGGAGCTAAATTGAATCACGACCAGAGCTGTCTTTTTAAAAAAAAAAAAAAAAAACGACATATAAATAGACATATAAATACGTTTTTGGGACACTGAAACAATTAAAAATAGAACGTATTTATACGTTTTTGGGAGCAAATGAGTTAAGAAATCACTCAAACACAAATCCTACAAAAAAACTAAATATACCTCTAAACTAAATTAAAATTGCATAAACAATCAAATTGGCTCAAACAAAAACTCACAACCTTATGTTGGTCTTAACAGGGAGCAGCTGGGTTCTGCCATGTGAGATGAGTTATGTCATGTTCACTGTTGCCACTAGAGGGCAGTGTATTCACCCATATCAGTGCAAAACCTTCAAAAGCAATGATTACAACGCCACTCAAACGAATCCTCGAAGCAGCAGAATTTGATTCAAAGCTTTTTTGTAATCGAATTACTGGATTTAATCAATTAATCATTGCAGCACTAGTCTATAATTGTTGGTGTTCCAGGCCAGCAACGTTCCCGAATGTTGGCCACCCTCTTCAAGGACGAGCGCTGCCAGCAGCTAGCCGCGTACGGAATCCTGGAGAAGATGTACCTGGACCGCATCATCCGGGGAAACCAGTTGCAGGAATTTGCCGCCATGCTCATGCCTCACCAAAAGGCCACCACGGCAGACGGTCAGCACCCATATCGATGTTTACGCTCAGCCACACATTCATATTGAACTCCTAGACTCTAATGAGGCAAAGAACTGAAGAAAGAATGTTAGCTTGACACAAGTTTCCCACAAGTTGTGTGTCACCTATTTTTAAGTACAGGGAGTCTTGGGGTTATGATGTCCCCGACCCACGATGTTTCGACTAGGACTCCAGCTGTCGATTATTTTAGTAGTCGATTAATCTATCAATAAGTTAGTTAATAATAATCAAGTAATCAAATTAGGAACATTTAGCCCTTTAACACCTAATCCTATTTTGGCCGAATTTGCATGCATTTGATGTTGCCTTTATATTTCAAAGAAAAAAATGTTTACAATGGCAAATTTGGGTCCCTTTTTTCAGGACACCTTGAACTTCATGTCCAAACTGTTGTTTGTATATATGTAGTCTTTTGTGCTGCTTTCGGTTTTGAAAAAGGACAAGAAATGATGGAAATATGGAGATAGATACATGGTCCATGCAGCGTTTTAATGCATATTTATGAGTGCAATAAAAATATAAAATTCAAATGACATTATCTCCCGTTTTTCGTGGTCGATTGACATCAAATGAAAACTGGTGTGGACATCAACTTCCGCACTTTCAAATGAGACCAACCAGCGGCACGTGGGTGACGTAATTACAGCGTGACGAAGCTTCAAAGACGATATGCATAAACGCGTTGCTGCCGACACGTTCGATGTTAAAGGGTTAATGAACAAATTTAAGGAGATGTTAAGCAAAAGCTTACTAAGATTGCACTTTCAAAAGAGCATTAAATGAAAATACAAAATAAAATTCCTGAGTTTCTTCAAACTATGCAGAGTTGCACTTTCATTTAAAAAAAAAAAAAAAAAAAAATCTGAGCTTAGCCTTAAATGGTATTAAAAAAATAAACTTGGATCCAAGTAAAACGAAAGAACAATTGGCAACTTGCATAGCAAAAGTCCGCTAGCTTAAATGCTTTAAAATGCTAAGTAGCTAACTTTTTTTTTCTTTTATACAGTAGTCTTAACAAATTGTTCAAACACATATTCCCACAAAAAATAGCTAAATATACCTGTAAATTAAATTACGAATCCATAAAAAACATTATGATGGTCTTAACAGGGAGCAGCTTAATTGTTGCAGCCTAGTTTCGACTTTTTTGTCTGTGTTTGTGCCTTTTTCGCCCTCTGTTTTCTCAAAGAAGAAAACTGGGTCTTCTAGGTCCAGCCAAAAGAATAGCAATTGCCATGGAAATGAAGCTTAACATCATAAAATGATCAGAGAAATGAGAGAAAGACTATCATTAGTAAAAATATGCTGCGTTAAGGCCAAAGTAAAACCGTTGCGTGAAAACGCCTTGCTCGTTGCTAAAAGCGGTCTTGTGTTCACAGTTGAAGTCCGCAAAACACTACTTCCAGTTCACTTCACGTAAATATAAGGACGGTCTTGGAACGAATTGGGTTGCATGTATGCTTCAGGTAGTAATGTTGATGTGTTCAGTGTGTATTTTCTGGGCTGTATCTAAACGCACCGGACATGGAGTGAATAGTGGGAGGGGCGGTCGTACCGACAAGGCCGATTCGGTTTGTTTTTTTAGGGTCACAGTACAGTAGTTGTTGGGTTGCAAACAAACCATTGACTTTTAACACTCTATCCACATCGCAGCAGTAATGGTAAATAAATACAGCAGCTTATATTTTTGGTCACTTTTCTTGTTAGGGAATTTACAGGTGACTTCCTGTTGATTTTGGGTTATTTACAGGTCACCTGCTTTTGATTTTGGGTTACTGAAAAGGAAGTGATGCAAGAATGTTCCCAGATGAATTGGAAGTGACTCAAAATTGAAATGTAGTAAGTGTAAATGCCATAAAATGAGCTCTGGTTGCAATGCCATTGACAGTGCTAGACATCCAATCCAGTCAAAATGTATTGGATGTCTACTCCGTGAATGGCAGCCAGTGAGCTAACATAAGTACGATTCTAATGGAAAAGTTTGTTAGCAACCTGTTGGTTCCTTTTTTGACACCTTTTTAAAACGATAGAGCAATTCTTGGTGGGAGCGTATCGATAACCTACAAAGTATTGCCATATATTACCTTTTTGAGATATCGTCACATTCTTACTGTATGACCTCTTCAGGCTCCAGCATCTTGGACAGAGCTGTGATTGAACACAACCTGCTTTCCGCTAGTAAACTCTACAACAACATCACCTTTGAAGAGCTTGGAGCACTTTTGGAAATCCCGCCAGCCAAAGTGAGAAACGGAGACAACTTGATGCATTTTTTCTGAAATGATTGCAATTTGTACTGTTTAATGTCGTTTCTGTCCCACGAGAGCCTTAATGCAATTTTTAAACAACAGCCAATAGTTAATTTTCTTTTCTTTGCCTCTTTTTGATTGATTGACTTATTTACAGGCTGAGAAGATTGCATCACAGATGATCACTGAAGGACGCATGAACGGCTTCATCGATCAGATCGACGGCATCGTGCACTTTGAGAGTGAGTGGCGTGTTTTTCTCAACTACAGTGAAGCAACAGTCTTTTTATTAAGGGAACTAGCAGTATAGCCCGGCATTGCTCGGGTTTGTTTTACATGAACGCAATACAACCGAACGACATATAAAACATACTTTCCTTAGAGATCCAGCTGGAATGTTGTGATAGTAAAAGGACAGTATAAAAGGGTTAACGCGCAATCGCTTTTCCTTCATTGTGTACAGTATTGTGGCAAGCGACGTGGAGAAGTATGAGAGTCAGATTTTGTTTCATACTTGCAGCTCTCGTGCCTAATACACCTCACGACTCCGAGAGACAGCACCTTTATTGAACAGAAAACCCCATGATATGACAACGGCAACCACCACTCTCAGTCATTGTTGCCACAACTTCTATGAACCATTGCTGGCGTAATACAACATAAATAACTGTCGCTACGGTATGAATATCCAGCTGAAATTAATCCCTAATTACTATTCAGGAAAATTGTATATTGTTTTTTTTTAAATACAGCATCTGGTTGTGGAGTACTCAAAGCCACAACATATTATCACAGCAAATATAAATGTGTACTCGAAAGCGTAAAGTTTGAAAGCCAATTGCGACATTGCAGTCGCAAGAGACGCGTCTTTTTACCAAATGATGGCGGTGTCGCATCGACAATTAGGTTGCGTTTTTCATGCTAATTTTTGGAGTTTCGAATTAATTTTCCGCACTAAATGGAGGCCTACAGACATCAAACTCATCTAAGAACACTCCCAGACACATAAAGTATAATTAGCGTTGTCGGATCATTACTTTTTAATCGATGTCCTGTAGGCCTGTTGCGATAACAAATTTTAGTGTGCGATAATTATTCTCATAAATTATTGCGATATGCGATATTATTGCTGTATTATTTTTAAACAATTTACAATAACACAGTGCGAATACAGTATATATTAATAGATCAAGTACACCCATTTAAATGCGATATTTTACTCTTAAATTCAAAAATACATTGTAAGAAATCACAACTAAAAACAATAGACCATGCCTCTTAAGTAAAAAAACAACAATATTGATACCGCACAGAATAAATGTGTTTAAAAAAAATAATTAAAAAATTTGCACTTAATAACTTAAGCATTTAGGCAAATAAAAACGTTTCCCGTCATAGCTTCTGCAATGGTGTTCCATAGGGATGCAACGATACAGTTAAGTCATGGTTTGGTACGATTTTTGATACGGGGGACACAATTTTCAAATCCGATTCAATACATTTAATGCTCTGTAAAAAAACAAAACAATTATGTATATGTTTTTTTTTTTTTTTTTTTTTTTTTGCTAACGAGCAAAAATTACATTGCCATCATATAAACATGCATTTTAGTGCATAATATTTATGTGCTTACTTCTTACTGATCTGAAAAAAATTTGTATAAAAGTCCTGAGAACAAACTTTACTGTTTGTAAAGTGAGGCAGGGCACACTGTTAATTGCTACAGCTCTCTCAGCAGCTAGGTTTACTAAATGAGCAAGACATCCTATTTGTGGTCCGAATCCATCTGTGTCACATACTGAATTAACAATATTTGCAACATTATCTATAGTCACTGGTATGGATTGATTTGGCCTTCTTAACTTCCATTCAGTCATGACAGTTTAGAATTCATCGATATAGTATATGGACTATGTGTCCCATAATCACTTTGGGCTCACGTAGCCAATGGCATGGGACGTAGCACATCTAGTTTGCCATTTCATGATATCTAGTGTGTGCGCACATTAAATTAGCAAGCGCCGCTGAAGTCACGTCTGCTCATTACTACACAACACCAGCATATGACAATCAACTTTCATAAACAGGACGAGTTTGAAGCACAGCGCTCTTAATTTGCCACTCAAATATCCGGTATTGTGCCGAAAAATAGCCGCCCTGCGTGAAATGTCGCTCCTGACGGGAGAGCCCACACGTCAACAACACCGGCACGCCGTAGATGGTCCACAGTCACTCCGGAGCACTGATGCGGCCGGTATACGTGGAACAATGGGATATAATGGGAACGATTGGCTCCGCCACCATTTTTTGCCGGACCTGGAACGAAGATGCATTTTGCGCAGTTGGTAATGAGGAATCCGAATTTTAACCAGCACGTCTGCCGCACGCGTGCACACACGTGCACGCGAGGCGATAAATCGCAGCGGAAAAATTACCGCCTTCATTTTTATTTATCGCGCGATAAATGGAATTATTGCATATTGCAACAGGCTTAATGTCCTGTTACTCCCAAAATCTGTGACAGATATCAAGCTGATATTGATATATGCGGTCGTGGAATTAATACTTTTCTCGCACCCATCATTTAGATAATATTATATTATCTAAAAGTATTAATTTTCAGTTGAAATGGCATTAAAAAAGGTCTTAAAATTCTTGAATTTAGATTTATCAATCCTGGTGGCACCCTGTGTCGGTTTGATATCAGTATTGGATTTTTTGAGTTGAAGAGATATCGGGATATCGGATATTGGTTAAAAAGTCATTATCGGACAACTCTACTTGAACTTTGTGTGTGTAAAACTATCTGTAGTGGGGCATGGGTATTAAATTAGTTTAAAGTGGCATTAAAAAAGCATTAAATGAGATTTGCTGATACCTGTTGAAACCCTGACTAAATGAACCTCAGCTAGATACAAAGAAAGCTCACAAGGCTTTTTCCATGGTTTTCAGCACGAGAGCCGCTACCCACGTGGGACAAGCAGATCCAGTCGCTGTGTTTCCAAGTCAACAACCTCCTGGAAAAGATCCGACAGGCGGCTCCCGAGTGGGCCGCCCAAGCCATGGAGACCCAGATGAGTCAGTAAAACATCATCCCACCTCCAGCTGCCCTTCTTTTCGTTTTGTCTTCCCGTTCAAAAGCATCGTCGCAAGGTGCGCCAGAGGAAGTGACTTCCTCCACCGTTCACATGCCCCTCTGAATATTCCGATGGCCCGCTTTTACAGTGACTCATATTTGCGTCGACCACACAAGTGCTCCGGGTGTGTAAGCGTTGGCGTTTTATTGGGCAATATGACAAAACACAGTGTTGACATGGAACAAGATTAAACGTGCACACGGCGAGTGGCTCAATTTGTTCTTTTTCAACACACCAAAAACTGGATTTCATCAAATACGGTTATCACCCACTATGATTTTTGAATACATCAATTTCAGCTTTGCAATCCTAACGTTTCATGAACATAATCTATGTGTTTTTGTTATAATCAAAGACATTTTAGAGTCTTAAGCAACAGTGAACCTGATTCTCTGATTCTCAAAAGTTAAAATTCGTATGCAAAGTTGTGAATTTTACATTTTTATTATTTTTAATTTACCTGTTATTTAATATAATATGAAAATGTTTTTCTCATTTTTTGTTTACAGTAGCACATTTAACAAGCCATATTAATATTTTTGTTCCCCAATTTGAGAAAAAAAACCTCATACTTGATAAATGATTTACTACCGTATTTTTGGGACTGTAAGTCGCATTGTAGTGTAAGTTCCACCAGCCAAAAATGCACAATAAAGATGGAGGGAAAAGTACTGTAATATTAGTCGTACGTGTGTATGAAAAAATTTGGTGCCTGAATAGATGCAGGGCCAGCCAACTATGAAAAGAAAGGTGCAACCTGTAGTCCTGAACATACAGTGATGAGAAACATTTTCAGTGTCATGCAAAACTTGAAAAATCAATCAATAAATGAATGAATGAGACATAAATGTAAAATATGCAGTATGTAAGATGTGGCCAAAAATGGTACTGCAACCAGGATCAAAATACTGAAACGCACATCTTTTTCCTTCCCTTTCGGGCTGCTAAATAAGTGCTTCGCAATGGAGAATCAAGCTATGTTATCAAATTTGTTGTACTGGTCTGTACACTTGTAGTACTGGTACACGTACTAAGTACACATAATTGTAGTACAAGCACATATAATTGTAGTACAATGTGCACGCACCTGTAGTGCAAATGCAAGTACACGCAAGTGCACGTACCTGTAGTGCAAGTATACAAAAGTGCACGTACCTGTAGTGCAAGTACACCCACCCGTAGTACATGTACACACAAGTTAATGTAGCTGGAGTGCATGTACATGCAAGTGCAAGTACCTGGAGTGCAAGCACACGCAAGCGCATGTACCTGGAGTGCAAGTGCACGCACTAGTAGTGCAAGTGGACGCACCAGTAGTGCAAGCACACGCAAGTGGACGCACCAGTAGTGCAAGTGCACATACCTGTAGTGCAAGTACACGCCACTGCACTTACCTGTACTGCAAGCACAGTATATGCAAGTGCATGTACCTGTAGTGCAAGTGCATGTATCTGCAGTGCAAGTACACGCAAGTGCACGTGCCTGTAGTGCAAGTGCATGCACTCGTAGTCCAGGCACCTGTACGCGTATACTAGCACACGCAAGTACACGTACTTGTAATACTCGTACACATAGTTGTAGTACATGCACATGCACCTGTAGTATAAGCACATCTAGCTGTAGTACAAGTACACGCACCTGTAGTACACCCAATGCACTTACTTGTTGTGCAAGTGCATGCACTAGTAGTGCAAGTACCTGTACACGTAGTACTAGAACACGCAAGTACACATATTTGTAGTACTAGAGTATGCCATTACATGTACTTATACTACAAGTACTTGTATTGACTGGAAGTTGCGAATGAATTAGGGCTGCAGCTATCGATTATTTTAGTAGTCGATTAATCGATGAAGTAGTTCGAATAATCGAGTAATCGAATAAGGAACATGAAAAATTTGAATACCTGAGCTGAGCCTCAAACGGTATAAAAAATAAATGAGGATCTATGTACAACAAAAGAACAATTGGCTGATTTACATAGCAAAAGTCCGGCAGCGTAAATGCTATAAAATGCTAACCTTTTTTTTTTTTTTTTAAATACAGTGCTCTTATCAAATGTATCTGACTCATATTCCCACAAAAGACGGCTAAATATACCTGTAAACTAAATTACAAATGCATTAAAAAGCATTAGCCCAAACAAAAACTTACCTTACGTTGGTTATAACAGGGAGCAGTTGGATTCAGCCATGTGAAATGAGGCAGACCAGAGGGCCGTGTATCCACCCTAATCAATAAAACTAAATGTAAACATTTTCAAAATAAACCATTACGCCGCCACTTTTTTCTAATCGAATGCTCGAGTTAATCGATTAATCGTTGCAGCACTAGAATGAATACTCGGCAGTAGGTGTGGATACCTCTTGGTACCTGACGATATGATACGATTTGCGATACAAAACTCACGATGACGATGATCTCACAATATGGAGGTACAACGATTATCTATACATTGGTCAGGAAATCAATCTACAAAACAACTAATAAACAGAAAAACAAGCTATCTTCATCCCTCTGCTGTTAGTTTATCACTAGTAGACGTCCATTCCATTTGAACAGGGAGGGCGGCGGCGAATGAACCCCTCCCACTTCTATGACCATCAGTGGCAGCCAATGCCAGGCAAACAAGGTAATTTTGGGCCATTTCATTTTCATTCACTTCCTGTTGGTTTTGGGGCATTTCAGGGTCTCTTCCTGCTGATTTGGGGGCATTTTCTCGGTCGCTACCAGTTCTGTAACCCAAAATCAACAGGGAGTGAATAGGCAGTGACTCAAACTCGATTTGGGTCATCTGTAAATGCCCTAAAATGAACAGGAAGTGACCTGTAAATGCCCCCAAAATTGGAAAGAGTGACTGAATGCTCTTCTTTTCAATGAACAAACGTTCATTCGCCCTTCCCGGATTCAATGAACTGGGTGTCGAGTGCCATCAATGGTGGCCATAGAGTTAACTGAGAGAATATTGTGGTGGAGGATTTTCGTAGCAGCTTGTTGATTCCTTTTTTTATTTTAAATGGGGTTAGGTTAGGGTTTAGGAAATGGGCTTCCTGCTTTGTTAAAAAAGGGTTGATATTGTAAATACTCATGGGACAGTGGTTATTTGCTTATGCTACCTATGAACTCCAGATTTATGGTCGTTGAAAGTGAAACTCTTCATTTATTAGTGTGACTAAAACGCATTCTCCAATTCAAATTCCCACATCAATAAACTGCCAGCCAATTAAAAGGTCCCTTATTGACTTTATTTTTTGACTTTATTGACTTTTTATTCACTTTATCAAGAATCCAACAATACTTTTTCCAACGAACAACTGCTCCAAGTTCATGACACCTGCAACAGATAATAGAAAAGTGGTCAAGGATAACTGAAGATTATGAACGTTGACTCATTTTTATCACATAATTGCGCTGCAATCAGATTCAGGTCAGTTATTTCCGAATACCATTCCAGGGGCAATTAATGTTTAACTCACAGTATCACCATGATTCACGCTGAAGCGCTCCTTTCTCAGAAAATGCCTTGCTCCTTCCTGCGGTCGATGTCCCTCTTCAGCTGGCAGGTGGCGCACACCAGGCAGCACCAGTTGGTCATGAAGTCGCTGCAAAGCGAGCCCTGAAAAGAATGTCGCACAAGCACACACGCGTACATTTGTGTTTGACTTTCAGTAGTAAAGAGGGTGGAAAACAATGGCCTCGCTGAGTAAATATGCAGTCTCATCACCAGAAAGGAACTTGGGCGCTAGCAACAACAAAGCAAATAGGCAATGTTCAATGTGTAGCGTTTTGCCCGAAACATGTTTTTG
Source organism: Corythoichthys intestinalis (assembly GCF_030265065.1). Taxonomy (NCBI): domain Eukaryota; kingdom Metazoa; phylum Chordata; class Actinopteri; order Syngnathiformes; family Syngnathidae; genus Corythoichthys; species Corythoichthys intestinalis. The sequence goes on along the minus strand of NC_080411.1, from coordinate 13,638,470 downwards.
TTTATAAATTCATGTTTTGAACAGTGTGTTTCTCAATGATTGACGCATGACTATGTGCAATCAGGCGCATTCAGGTAAATAAAAATGTTGGCGCCAGTATTAGCGATCACATAGCAAAAAGGTTTTCGACTCATTAATGCTCACTGGTTATTTGTCCTAATACTGGTTTCACCACCTCACATTACTGGAATTGATCGCGCACTCACTAGAGATGTCCCGATCGATCGGCATCCCCATCGATCGGGTCCGATCACATCATTTTCAAAGAATCGGAATCAGCAAAAAAATATCGGCCATGCCTTTTTTTAATATATATATATATACTAATTAAATCGTTTTCTAATTGTATTTAATGTTACAGACATAATATGTTACACTCGTACAGAGTCTTTAGTTTAGGCTTAAGGTAGGGTTATCAAATTTTTCCCGATAACGGCGGTAATTAATTTTTAAAAAATGTATCGCGTTAAATATTTACCGCAATTAATGCATGCGTTGCATGACCCATTTACGCATTGTCGCGCTCAATCTGTAATGGCCCCGTTTTACCCATTTAGAGCGATAATAGGCAGCGTAAAATGAGTAGAGGCAGCCTTTGGAGCCTTTGTTTAATAGGCTAAAGCCTTACAATCCCTCTCCCTACGAGTAGAAATATCGTGGGAAGCAATGTGGGGAAGCAAGGTCGCAATTGATCTTTTTCTTAACACCATATGTTATTTCCCAACGCAGAGAAGATATATCAATTGGTAGCACTACGCACAGTCATGGTTCCACTTCCCATCATGCATTTGGGTTGAATGGCTGCAGTATCATTTACTGAAAGCTCAACAAATACACTAGATGGCAATATTTAGTCACAATATACAAAGTCACAAGTCTTTCTATCCGTGGATCCCTCTCACAGAAAGAATGTTAATAATGTAAATGCCATCTTGAGGATTTATTGTCATAATAAACAAATACAGTACTTATGTACTGTATGTTGAATGTATATATTCGTCCGAATTGTATTCATTTTTTTCTTAATGGATTGCCAAAATGTATATGATCGGGAAAAATTATCGGGAATGATTGGAATCGAATCGGGAGCAAAAAATAAGCAATCGGATCGGGAAATATCGGGATCGGCAGATACTCAAACTAAAACGATCGGGATCGGATCGGGAGCAAAAAAACATGATCGGAACAACCGTAGCACTCACCTTGCCCTATCACGTCCCTATCCGACCTATCTTCCCTAATATACATTTATGGTTGGATAAATATATATATATATATTTTTAGATAATTACAAAATAAACATATATAGGCTTTAAATGACCTAACCTGTGTGGTTACGTAAACAAAACAAAACAAAACAAAAAACCAAACACCTTTAAGAGCCTTCATTTGAACTAGCTAATTGTTTTCGTTACCATTTGTGCTGCAACGATTAATTGATTTACTCGAGTAATTTGATTAGGAAAAAAAGCTTTGAATCAAACTTTGCTGCTTCCAGGTTTCGTTTTAATTAGAGTGGCATTGTTATTTTTTGTTTTGGAAGTGTTTGTATTTAGTTTAATTGATTTGGGTGGATACACTGCCCTCTATTGGCAACAGTGAATAGGACATAAGTTATTATCACGGCTGAATCCAGCTGCTCCCTGTTAAAACCAACATAAGGTAGGTTTTTGATTGAGTTAATGCTTTTTTTTTTTTTTTTTAATGTATTCCTAATTTAGTTTACTTGTATACTTAGCAGTATTTTGGTGGAATATGTGTTTGAACGATTTTGAACGATTAAAGCATTGTAAGAAAAAGTTAGCATTATATAGCATTTAAGCTAGTGGACTTTTGCTATGCAAGTTAGCCAATTGTTCATTTGTTGTACTAATATCCTCATTTATTTTTTATACCGTTTGCGGCTACACTCGAGTATTTAAATTTATTTTAAAATAATTTATTGCTCTGCATAGTTTGAAGAAACACTCGAGAATCTTATTTTGTATTCCGATTTGATGCTCTTTTGAAAGAGTAAATGTTATTGCAGGCATAAACACTTGTTTCTTTGTTTTACATCTCCTTAAATGTATTCGGCAACGCATTAAAAGTAATCTGATTATGCGATTTTTCGGACTAATCGATAGAATAATCGATTACCTCATTAATCGATAGCTGCAGCCCTAGTTACCATTGAAAAAAATTTCGTTATAACCAAATGTATTTTTTTTTATTTGCGGGACATAACATCCATTTGTTTATAGAATTGAAGTGACGTTACAGAACCAATCGCACATACTTTCATGGCAGTGTGTGTTTTTGGAAACAACTGCAATTTAGTCTTTTTTTGGGGGGTGGGGGGGTAAAACGTGTAAAAATACAATTTAACGTTTTTGCAATAAAACAATTTAGTATTGAATGGAATTAATCTATATTGGTTGCCTCAAATAAAAAACTAAAACATTTTTTAAGAATTAAAATAGATGGATAAAAAATCAAATACAGTGGTACCTGTACTTACGAAATTAATTGGTTCTGGAAGTAGTTTCGTAATTTGTAAATTTCCATGTAAATGCCCTAATCTGTTCCAAGCGCCCCAAAATTCAGACACAAATCTTTCACAATGCATAAAAATGCATCAAAACATGTAACAGATACATGCTACAATTATATTATTGCACAATATACATAAAATCAGAGTTTTGCATAATGTAAATAACCAAGAATAAACAAAAGTTAATACTTCATCTAAAAGCTGTCGGAACACGAGGGGTGAATAAAGAGGACGTTGGGATAAACACATACATTACAGGTCCCTCTTAGCCAATTGGATGCCAGGAATGCTAGGCAATAGCCAATGGCAGAGCAGCTATAAGTATGTTATGTTTGGTAAACTGCATACTGTATTTTTGCCTTTCGTATTCTGAAATTTCTTTCATAACAAGAGGCAATATTTTCCTTTTGAGATGTGTCTTAACCTGAAAATTCTGTATGTAGACGTTCGTAAGTAGAGGTACCACAGCATATAGGACAGAGAATATTTTCAGTATTTTTTTTAAATGAAATAAAATGTAATTATACATTTTACATTCAATGAATGGCCTATTTTAAAACTGTTTTTATGTATTATACATCTACTAGATAGAGCTGCATGAAAGGGAATATTATGCCATTACTAACCAATATTGATCCATATATAAGGCGCATCAGTTTACCCCGTAATTTTCGGACTATAAGCCGCTACTTTTTTCCTTCATTTTGATACCTGTGGCTTATAGTCCAGTGCGGCTTATTTGTTGATTTTTTTAGGTAACACTTTATTTGACAGCGATCTCATAAGACTGTCATAAGATCATCAAAATTATGAAATGACACTATCATGGACATTACTGAATGCTTATGTCATTAAGTGTCATTTGGAAAATTATGTCACTAACTCAATTTTTGTTCATCTTGGATCTTTTGCATCCATTCAAAAGTGAGATCATTTGCCGGATAACACTTAATGACATCTGTTATAAGCATTCATGAATGCTCAGGACAGAGACATGTCATAATTATGATTGTGTAATGACAGTCTTATGGCACCACTGTCAAATGAAGTGTTAGTAAATACCATAACTAGCAATTGATGAAACAATTGGAACAGTAACTCAAATATTTAGCAGAGAACATGATTTTTGATTGTTATTTACATCTGTAGCGATGCAATGCATGTTAAGAGGCATGTTGGATGACAACAGTCAACAGCAGTTGGCAGCAGAGGTTGACTGTCTCCCCCAAGGGAGCACTGATGGCCAAATGAAGCTTCTTGAAGCAATAAAGCTTTGCAGTAATTGGTTCAAAGTTTAATGATGGTTCATTTGGTCTTATGACAGTCGGTCGTATGATGCCGCTGTCAAATAAGGTTGTACCGGTTAATATCTTTTGGTGTAAATATCCCATGATACACTGAGGACAGCTGCGGCATATAGTCCAGTGCGGCTTATCAATGAACAAATGCCGTTTTTGTGCCAAATTTGGTGGGCTGCGGCTTATAGTCAGGTGCGCCTTATAGTGCGAAAATTAGGGTATATGTCGGGTTTTGAGAAAATTGAAGGTTTTCAGATGCGTCTTATGGTGCGGAAAATACAGTTCATAAATAAATATAAGTAATAGTTTTTGTTATTGTTTTTTTTCCCCCATTCTTAAATAAAATATTTTTGAGCATATTTGCTATTAACAGGCTCAAAATAGAATTTTTTTAAAAGTCTAAATGTCTCAACGACTGAACGACTATCAAAATAGTTGAATTAATTTTATAATTGTGATTCATCGCTTAATCCTGGCCACTATACTGTAAACAGGTTATACAATTTAGACTTCAATGATCGTAACCATTTTTGCTTTCATATAAGTGGAAGCAGTCTTCAATAAACACAAATTGTCAGTCATTGAAATCGCACTTCTGAAATTGCAAGAATGGAATGTGTAACAATGGAATTGAATTTGGCCTTCAATTATGCTCATTTAGCCTAAACATGAATGTAATTCAGTGTTTTTAATGGATGATTCGATGGGCCCCCTCTATGAACGTACGTTGATGTTGTATCGGGTCCGATAGACGCTGCGGATAGCCATGCTCAGGCCGCACAGGCAACACTCGTCCATGTCGCTGGCGATGGTGCAGCTAAGACACGGGAAGCACCACAGGCCGTAGCAGCCTGCAGACAAAAGGAGAAGGGGATGGACATTGTACCATGAGGTACACCTTCACATACTCATTCATACATGAATACATTAAACTTTTTTTTTTTCTTTAAATCATGTGATGCTAAATCTACTCATGCTTCTTTTTTTATCATTATCGCGGGCAGTTTTATGGTCATGTCAGTTATATTGCTTTATGCTATATACTTTAACCTTTTTATGGTTTGTCCTAAGACGACACTTGATTTTATAGTGATTGATTGTTTTGTTTTACCCGATAGAGAACTTACATGTTCCACAATCGTCGCAGAAGTCACACAAGCCGGTTTGGAAGTCAGAAGCCGGATATCTGCCGGGTTGATTGGTCACCGCCATGATGATAGTGATAACTGGAATCGGGGAAAAACTGCTGATGTCACCTAAATTCACAAGATTAGAAATGTATTATATCTGTCTTTTAAAAGTCGAGTCAAAAAATGTACACTTGATAAAAATTAGCAGCCCGAGTTGTAACTTTATTTATCTTTTGCATTTTAAGTTAAAAATTTTGTTTATCTCATGTCCATTGCATTTTAATTAGTATTTCATATTTTCCTTTAGGTAAGCGCAGTTTCAAACTGCTTCATGTTGTGGTTGTCTGCAATGGGAAATATTCACTGTAGAAACATTTTTTTGAAGAAGCAGAACTTAAAATTTCAAGTTTCATTTTCAATTTCACTTGATGGAAAACATGCAAATGCTATCATGGTAATTCATGATTTTAGGTTGATAGAACTTACATTGAGGAAGCAGAAGTCAATATTTCAAAAGCAGAACTTAGTAAGCAGAACTCATCATTGTAAGTGAACTGGACTCATGTTAAGCAGAACGTAATAGAGAAAGACACTTTTATCATGTCCATCCCTGCAGAAAAAAATATTTTTTAATAAGTTGCAAAGTGTCTTAACAATGGAGAAAATGTAAATAAATTCCAGTACTTCCAGGTAGCGGCCAAACGAATACGGGGGCAAACATTTTACCACTGCCGGTCCTATTTTAGCCAATCAAATGTGAGTATCCGGAATTTCCCTGCTCTTCCTCGATATGTCATTAATACCCATTGTTACATAAACCTGTGCTGGAGTCTATTAGTGGGTATGTAAGTGGGTATAACTGACATCACAATATGACTACATCCATAAACTCCCTTTTTGGTGTTAAAATATTTTCGCCATTATCAGAGGTCTAATTTGCGACTTGTCTATAAATCGAGTCACTGAATGTCATTTATACTAGGTGTTGTCTTACGCTTTAAAATTCTAAGTAAAATTGATTTAAGTTTAATAATATATAATATATATATATATGGCGGAAAACACAGACAAGACTGAAAAAGCAGTTTCTGCTCTTGCACTCCTCTTTAATATAAACTGCTGTATTTTAAGCCAAAAGAACTGTTGTATTTGATAGAACAATATGTCTATATGCTGCCATAGCAGATTCACGGTGCATTAAGCCCCCGAACTATTTTCAATTTGTACGTTTTACCCTTTAAAAAAAACCTGTTTACAGATGTCGCGCAACCGCTTTTGTGTCAACCCATCCATAAAACGAAGGTAATTAATTATATTTATGATTTAAAATGTCAATCGTTTTAGCTTAGAATCATTAATTGATGTTTCATATTTAGTTTTTTTTTTAAAAAACGACTTTAAAAAATTATTCACTCACATATTTTAAACAAATTACGTCACAATGAAAAAAATGGTGTCTGTAAGAAAGTCACAGATATCTACCTCATAACTATCGCTTAATTGTGTTTTTGTTTGTTTGTTACTGTCGCATTTTCTCTTAATATTTCAAGTTCACATTTTAAGTTCAAGTTAGCAAAACATAACATTTCGAATTAGCACAACTTAACATTTTAAGTTAGCACTTCTTAACATTTCAAGTTAACACAACTTAATATTTCAAATTAGCACAATTTTATGTTTGAAGTTCTGTGAACTTGGAAAGGTAAGTTTTGCCCCAAAACAAAAGTTTACAGAAGTTAGCATTATAATTTAGCACGACTTAATATTTCAAGTTAGCACAACCTACATATGATGCATTTTAAATTGGCACAACTGAACATTTCAAGTTTGCATTTCAAATTCAAGTTAGCAGAACGTAACATTTCAAGTTGAAGTTAATATTCTCTGAATTTAGGTAACTTTTGCCCCAAAACAATAGTTTAACAGTAACATTTCAAGTTAGGACAACCTACATTTCAAACATTTCAAGTTAGCACAACTTAATATTTGAAGTTCACATTTAAAGTTCAAGTTAGCAAAACATAACATTTCGAATTAGCACAACTTAACATTTCAAGTTAACACAATTTAAAATTTCAAGTTTGCATTTTAAGTTCAAGTTAGCAAAATGTAACATTTCAAGTTAGCACAACTTAATATTTCAAGTTAACATAACTTAACATTTCAAGTTAGCACTATTTATCTTTGAAATTCTGTGAACTTAAACATGTTTTGCCCCCAAACTTGTTAATTCAAGTTAGCACAATTCATTTGATCAAGTTAACTCGAAATAAGTCACAAGAACACTTGAAAAATTTGAGTTGTGCTTAAAATCTGTCTAAAATCTCATCTAAAATTTATTGGAAGTTGTCATTGTACTTCTTGGGGTTAAAACTGCCTTTTTGTATTAACACTTAAGTCTTAAGCTTAAACACCATTTTTTGGTAGTAGTTTTAGATATTTTTAGAGATAATATCTGCATGGTGAGAAAAGAGAATGCCTGCTGTAAAACGACTATATTCTCAATATTGTTTTTGCTTTTTGTTCTCAAAAATATTATTTAATTCACTTAATAATACACTTTTTGGTCAGAAAAAAAAAACAAGTTAATATTCATGTGATAAAACCTAACAGTCATATCAGAACTTTTATTTGGTCCAAAGCTTAAGTAGGGAGGAGTAATGAGTTTATTATCTATGTGTAATCAGTGAGCTGGTCACCATATCTACTTTTTGTAAGCACTTTTTAGATCAAATATTCAAATGTTTTTATTCCAAATAACACATTTTACGAACAAACCCCCCCCCTTTTTTTTTTAAACAAACAAAAAACATTTCTCCAAAGTAAATAAATAAATAAATAAACGTACTTATGAATAATACTATGATTTAATGTTTTTATTTTTATTTTGCATTGTATAGCACAGAGGAACTTTATTTCAACTGGGACACTTGTTTTAGGAAACAAATGCAATATTTCAAATTACTCTGCATAACCAAAGTGGGAAAAAAAACAATCGTTCTAATAAACTAAAAATAAAAAAAGTAGAATAATACAGAGGACATTCTTACCTTACGATGTGAAGAAGTTTATGAGACGGGCGGATGTGTGCTGGACGTTATTATTGAAGGCCACACCCTATCCCCCCTTCTTTACTCACAGCTGCACCTGTTCACAATACTTACATTCGAGTTGGGAATCCACATTTATCATGAAATCATAAGTAAAATCACGAGTAACATTGTGTGAAGTGTCATAAAGTTTATACACAGCAATTGCAACCACACCTTCACTTTAGTTCACTTTAAAACAGAGAGGAACTAAAACTGTATGATCATCAACTTCTCCTGTCTTATCAACAGGCTGAAACCACTTTTTTTTTTAAACTTGACAGAGTTGTAAAAAGAGTGGGTGTTAAACATAAGTCCGTTTTATGTTCTTTGTACGCGACCACCAAACAAAAATGCACTAATACGATATAAATTTGAAGTTGGAGTTCTGAGTTAGACATATTTTTTTTTACAAATTAATTAAAATGACATCATTTCTTGTAGTTCACTTGCTGATCTCACTGCACAACAGCGTGATAAATCTGTGAACTACACAATAGTCATGACCCCTGATTGTCTTGAACGTTTACAAAAAATTATATCGAATAATACCCTTTGTATGTATCCTACTTTTTAAGGGACAAAAAATTGACAAATTAAAAACTATAAATTACAGTAATCCACTTTTTTTTCTCCTTTCAGTTTTGTCTTCAGCAAATGGAATGTACTCCCAATGGGTTTTGGGTCAGGTGATTAATATGGCAAAAACAAAACGTTTTTATAAACGTTTGTATCAAGGGTCCTCACTGAAGATGTGAATAATAGACCATCTCCAGTCAAAATGGTATGGACGCCTATTGCTGTCAATGGCAGCCAAAATAGTGAAGGGAAAAGGTACCGTTCTTGCCCACACCATATAATTGTTTGCATTAGTATAACACATTCATTTAACTATAGTTTAGGCAGACTCCACTCAGTGGCCTTGAACACAGGAAAGTGAATCACCTTATCAGCGCTCATGAGGGGGAAAAGGAAAAATGGTACCGTTTCTCGTAGGCACCGTCTAACTTTGCATTACTCGAACACACGTAATATAATCAATCAGGGAATAGGATCATTTCTCATATTCACTGTAAGACTTCACTACTCTAACACACCTTATGTAAAATGAATAGCACACCATAGTTTAAAGAAACAGAATAGATACACAACGCCATCTTATCACAGAAGCCCAACTCTGGCAATCAGTCCTCCCGACAAACGAGCAAGGACAAAGACCAGCGCGCTTTGTCCTAAAACAAGGCGTGCCAGCCCGGATAACAAAGTTGATAGCAGGCGCTTGTGACGTCAAGAGCAGCGTCGGTCGCTGTGGCAACCACATCCCATCCACGCACGAACCTAAACAGCCCGAAACCGGCCAGAGAGGGATGATCCCAAAGTAACGCCCGGACACACCTTCGGCCGGCCCACAGACTTAAAAAACACTGGACACTGAGATAAGATAGATTTGCTGCTCGGAAACATGTAGCCTTGTTTTGGATTCAGAATTGTCCCTCCGTCGTCTGTTTTTGACCATTCTCGACGAATAAATTGTTAACCTGCTTTCGGCGAGTCTTTTTCAAACTTTTGGAACATGGAGTCAGTACAAAGGGTTAATATCAGAGATGAACGCGCGAAGTTCCGCCTTCCCGGTTGGCGCGCGCGGAGGCAGCATCGGCAGAGCAGCACTTTGTTCAGCTGTCTCTGTTTCCGTGCGGCTTGTCTGGGGAGGCAAATTTCAACAATAGTTAACCCAGCAGTCAGCAACCCGCGTCTCCGGAGCCACATGCCGCTCTTCGGTCCGTCCTTTGAGCCTCAGTTTCAAAAATAAAACACAACTATTTGGTTGAAACATATTGTGGCCTTATGATATTTGACAAAGGAATTTAGCGTTGCTGTAGTGAGCAGAACAAGTCAGACTCACTTTCTTTGTCAACAGAAAACAGACCCGGGTCATTAATTTAGCAACTATGTAAAGCCACGGTGCCACCTTGCTGACACCGTGACTTTACATAGTTGGTGAAATAATGACCTGCCTAAGTGTTCTGTGAATAACGGTGTATAAACAGTGAGCTTGACTGGTACCCGGCCGTAAGTAGAGATTTAGGGTGGCCCCCTGGTGGCCGACCATGTCATTGCATGTAACTGACTTTCCTGTATATGAATTAATATTAAGACTTTGCCGGTAAAATGTTCTCTATAAAAGTTGTAAAGCATTAAAACAACAAAACAGTGATTAAATGAACAAAAAATATATTTATATACATTCCCTGACAAAAGTCTTGTCGCTTATCCATTTTGTAGAAACAATTGCTGTAATAACCTAATTTTTAATTATTCAATTGGTTTCAGAAATGGCTCATATGAAAGCTAAGATCCTCCCAAATGATGTCGAATGTACAAAAAAATATTTGTTTCACTGAAAAAAGATTGATCATTTAATGACAACATAAAAGTCAATTTTTGGCAAGACAAAAGTTTTGTCGACTACAGAAAATAGTGTGAAAATTGAACAAAAAACGTACGGTACTTCAAATACAAAAATATGTTACACAACATAAGCGAATTAAGTGGTGGTGCTGTGAGATCCAAATTGAATATTTTGTATGATTTCCATGGGCTTGAAGGACTGCATCTATCGCGGTTCGGCAAGGATTCATATGATTTATTGATGAAGTCATCAGGAACATCAAAAAAGTCTTGCATGCCTCCCAGAGTTAATCAACATTCTTAGGTTTCGTCTTCCATGCTTCCTCTTTCATCCTGTTCATGTCTGGTGACTGGGCTGGCCAGTCCTGGAGGATCTTGATCTTCTTTGCCTTGAGGAACTATGAGGTAGAGATTGAAGTACGTGATGGAGCACCATCCTGCTGCAGAATTTGTCCCTTTTTATGGTTAGGAATGTAAGAGGCAGCTATGATTTGTTGATATTTCAGACTATTTATGTTGCCTTCCATCCTGCTGCCGAATTAGTCCCTTTTTATGGTTAGGAATGTAAGAGGCAGCTAAGATATGTTGATATTATAGACTATTTATGTTGCCTTCCACCCTGCAGATCTCTCGCACACCCCCATACTGGATGTAACCCCAGACCATTATGCCCTATTATGCCCTTGGTTGTGTCGGTGGGTTTATATCTTTGTGCACATTTAGAATTTATGGCACATAACATCTGATAGAGCTGTTATAAACAGCTGTTAAATAATCTGCAATATTTATAAAATTGATAGCGAATTACATACTACACGAGCTAAAAAACAGCGTACTTGGAATTGGTGTCTCAACACTGCAGATTCCTGTGCCCTGCGCAAACTTCTGGTTTTTCTATGAAAACTCAAGTAAAATGTAGGAAAGAAAGAGAAACGTCTCGAATAGACCATCAGGTCGAAACTTGTGGGTGTCTCTATTCTCTTTCGTACGTTTCTTCCTCGACTCTGTATACAAACCGACATTGTGTGTGCGCTGGGCACGAGAACTTCTGCGGTGGAACCACTTCCAGCTACGCTTTTTTTTTTTTTCGCTCAAAGTTGTCAGCACGTCGTGTGTTTGATATCATTGCCAGAAAAACACACATAATAGGACACCTTGCAGCTTCCCTTTTAATGCTGTCCTTATAATAACGATCTGCCGCATCGTATATCACTGTGTGACTTTCCACCTCCATGATGAAACGTTCTTCGTCCATGTTCGCTGGTGTTTAAAACGTGAATATGCAACTGGGCTGTTACGTCCAGGCCCAGCTCCGCCCATTTTGTCGGATGTGTGTCCGGCAAAAATAGAAAATAACCTATGCCCTATACCATCCGGCGGGCATGCGGCACGCCGGAGATGGTTCGCAGTCAATCCGGTCATGCCTCTGGTGTACTTGGGCCCTAATTCGCTTATGTTATGTAACATATTTTTGTATTTGAAGTACAATTTCTCTTCAATTTTCACACTACTTTCTGTAGGCGACAAAACTTTTGTCTTGCCAAAATTTGACCTTTATGTCTTCATTAAATGATCAATCTTTTTTCAGTGAAACAAATATACAGTGGGGCAAATAAGTATTTAGTCAACCACCAATTGTGCAAGCTCTCCTACTTGAAAAGATTAGAGAGACCTGTAATTGTCAACATGGGTAAAGCTCAACCATGAGAGACAGAATGTGGAAAAAAAATCAAATCACATTGTTTGATTTTTTTAAAGAATTTACTTCCAAATTAGAGTGGAAAATAAGTATTTGGTCACCTAAAAACAAGCGAGATTTCTGGCTGTCAAAGAGATCTAACTTCTAACGAGGTCTAACGAGGCTCCACTCGTTACCTGTATTAATGGCACCTGTTTTAACTCATTAGCAGTATAAAAGACACCTATTCATAACCTCACTCAGTCACACTCCAAACTCCACTATGGCCAAGACCAAAGAGCTGTCGAAGGACACCAGAGACAAAATTGCAGACCTGCACCAGGCTGGGACGACTGAATCTGCAATAGGTAAAACGCTTTGTGTAGTGATGGGTCCGTGATTGCCTGGCACGGCCATACTGTTCTCCATGTATTTTTCAAACACTGAGAGAAAAGTCTGGGAACCAGCCCATTAACGGCCTCTCGAGCAGGTACAAAATCAATCGACAAATCAGATTTGTTTATTTGCGTGACGTGTTCTTAACGAGCAACGTCACTCTTGCGCGTCGAAAGTCGTCTCCACAACAACACAGATGGTGAACAGGAGAGCCGAGAATATGTTCCAATCCACGGTAAAATCAGTTTTAAATTACCAAAAACACATCGACACGAGTCATTGACAACAGTCTGTCTCGCGCTAGCCATGTTGAATAAACTCTGCTCTCCTCGTATGTTTACTTCCGCGCGCAAGTCCCTCGTCCTGCCCTCGTCGTTTTACTAACGTCACATCTGCCCGTCGCTGATTGGTCCACTCAGCTGTCTGTTTGCTGTGGCTTGCTCCGCCCTGGAAATTGTATCCGCTGAATGGTGGCCAGACTCAATAACTGGAACAGTGGTGAGTCTGGTGTACCAGGCAAGGTCCGTGAGACCTCATGAAGCGTGTCAACACAGTGACACACTGTGTTGACACAGTGTGGATACTGTGTCATTGAATACTGACACCTGCTGGACATAAAAAATCCCTACAGGCAACTCACTTGACAGACTGACACTGAAATGATGACATAGCATGTAAAATCAAATCATTTAAGTCTTTGCATTCATATTGCGTTATTCCATATCTTTATGTGAACATATATTATAATGTGAAAATGTAAGTAATTATGAATGCCTGTGGACTTTTTGTTCTGATAAAATTTTATTCAAAAAGTTTTTAATGTTTAAAATTTAGTTGGTTACTTTTTTTTAAATTTTTTTTCAAACAAGCCTGCTGTGGACAACACACTCGCATGGAACCAACGATGCCAGCATGCACAAGAATTTCCAGTTGAAAGAGGTTTGGATAAGATGTCCGTTGGCTCCTCCAGTATTGAAGAAAATCGGCATTGCGTGCCATGTTCGGCTCAGCCATACATCGTTGCACTTTTGCAATTTCATCTACAGTTGCATTGCCTCCTTGACTCCCCACTTCGTCATCTAAGTGCTACCATAGCCCATCAGAAAGAAATGAAAGTGGACAAAAAATAAATTATAGCTTAATTACAGATTTCTAATAAATTACCAAAAAAGTGACTGTGGGAAAGGAAAGGAATGGCCCTATACCTGTGTTTATTTTGGGATTATCAGAAACGTCATTCTCATGCTTGGCTCAATAATGCTTCAGCATTGAGGAGGTGGCAACTGTTTGTATATGACAGGTTGGTCATATTCAAAGTACAAATGCGACATTTCACCTGCAAAAAAAAAAAAAAGAAATAATAGTAAAATCGAAACACATAACGTCGTGGTCGATTAGTGTTTTTTCAGACCACTAAGGTATCAGGCCAATAACAAAAGGCTTTTATAATGGCACCACAAATAACGGACCCACGTGCACCCCTCACACTAATAAACTAAGATTTAACTTAAAATTAATTGTATTTTGAATGGAAGATGACAAGTGCGTTTTCCCTGTCTTACGTCCATTTCCACAGCATGTAGACAACGAGGAAGTAACCATGAGATGTGGATTGTTTCAGCAGCTCCATCGCGTTGACGCGCTTCCTTTTGAACCAGTTTGCAGCGTCATGACTGTGTCGACACAGTTCAATGAGTTCATGCATGGGTCACGTGATTTTCTTGTAGCGATACGCGCACCGACGCAGGAGTTGCTCCATGAGCTCGGCGCGCGCGCCGGCGCATTAGTATCACTGAACCCATCACCACTAGCTTGGTGTAAAGAAATCAACTGTGGGAGCAATTATTAGAAAATGGAAGACATACAAGACCACTGATAATCTCCCTCGATCTGGGGCTCCATGCAAGATCCCACCCCATGGCGTCAAAATGATAACAAGAACGGTGAGCAAAAATCCCAGAACCACATGGGGGGACCTAGTGAATGACCTACAAATAGCTGGGACCAAAGTAACAAAGGCTAGTAACACAATGCGCCGCCAGGGACTCAAATCCTGCACAGCCAGACGTGTCCCCCTGCTGAAGAAAGTACACGTCCAGGCCCGTCTGCGGTTCGCTAGAGAGCATTTGGATGATCCAGAAGAGGACTGGGAGAATGTATTATGGTCAGGTGAAACCAAAATAGAACTTTTTGGTCGAAATACAGGTTCTCTTGTTTGGAGGAGAAAGAATACTGAATTGCATCCGAAGAACACCATACCCACTGTGAAGCATGGGGGTGGAAACATCATGCTTTGGGGCTATTTTTCTGCAAAGGGACCAGGACGACTGATCTGTGTAAAGGAAAGAATGAATGGGGCCATGTATCTAGAGATTTTGAGTGAAAATATCCTTCCATCAGCAAGGGCATTGAAGATGAGACGTGGCTGGGTCTTTCAGCATCACAATGATCCCAAACACATACAGCCAGGGTAACAAAGGAGTGGCTTCATAAGAAGCATTTCAAGGTCCTGAAGTGGCCTAGCCATGCTCTAGATCTCAAACCCATAGAAAATCTGTGGAGGGAGTTGAAAGTCTGTGTTGCCCAACGACAGCCCAGAAACATCACTGCTCTAGAGGAGATCTGCATGGAGGAATGGGCCAAAATACCAGCAACAGTGTGTGAAAAGCTTGTGAAGAGTTACAGAAAACGTTTGGCCTCCGTTATTTCCAACAAAGGGTACATAACAAAGTATTGAGATGAACTTTTTGTATTGATCAAATACTTCTTTTCCACCATGATTTGCAAATAACATTGTTTGATTTTTAAAGAATTTATTTTTTTTTTTTTTTCCACATTCTGTCTCTCATGGTTGAGGTTTACCCATGTTGACAATTGCAGGCCTCTCTAATATTTTCAAGTGCGAGAACTTGCACAATTAGTGGTTGGCTAAGTACTTATTCGCCCCACTGTATTTTTGTACATTCAACATCATTTGGGAGGGTCTTAGCGTTCATATGGGCCATTTCTGAAACCAATTGAATAATTAAAAGTCAGGTTAACAAGACTTGTCAGGGACTGTATACAGTGGCGCCACCAGGGGGTGGCCAGGGGTGGCCATGGCCACCCCTATAAACTGGTTGGCCACCCCACTGGCCACCCCGCTTGCCAGTATATCGTTAGATTGTTGTAGCATCAGTTATGCATTTCATCCCAAATGAATGCATTTATTTTGTTTTGTTAAATGTAGGGCTATCAAATTTATCGCGTTAACGGGCGGTAATTTCTAAAAATTAATCATGTGAAAATATTTATCGCAATTAACGCATTCGCGGTACGACTCATTCACGCATTGCCGCAAACAGCCTACACTGGTGCCATTTTACTTATATACAGAGATAAGAGGCAGTGTCAAGTGAGTGGAGGAGATACGAACATTCATTGGGGCCCTGCTTTTAATTGGCAAAAGCTTTCTCATCTCTCACACAGCAACTATAAATATTGTGGGAAGAGACGTGGGGAAGAATGACAGGAGTTGATCTTTTTCCTAATACCCTGTAGTGTACCCAACGCAGAGAAGACATAGCATTTGCAGCCACGACACACAATCATGGTTGCACCACTTCCCATCATGCATTTGGGCAGAACAATTAAGTCGCTACAGTATCATTTACTGACAGTGTTGGGCACGTTACTTTAAAAAAGTAATTAGTTACATTACTCACTACTTCTTCCAAAAGGTAACTGAGTTAGTAACTGAATTACTCTATAGTAAAAGTAACTAGTTACCAGGGAAAGTAACTATTTCCGTTACTTTAAAAAGAACTTGTTGTATGTCAAAGAATTTGAAATTTTCTGAGCAGTATTCGAGTCAGTGGAATAGAGAAAAACAGACAGGTAGTTAACTTGTTAGGTGCTTCAGCAGATTTGAATTGCTCACCACAGATGTCGACAAAAGCTTTGCCCCGGGACATAAATTACACATTACATGCAGGTTCTTTCCTTAAATTTTGACAAACTTGAAATAGTGTCTATATCTCCACCTCTTAAAGGACAATTTTTCTTCTGAATGCTCTGCCATCCGGACCCTGTGCATCTGTTTTGCGTGTGTGTGTTTGCCGCACGCGCTGTTCCGGTTTGCTTGTGAAATCACCGGCTCTGATTGGCTAACCACGACACATGACTCTAACCCTCAGCCAATCACAATCACTTCCATCGCATCTCTCGAGGGGCTGCATTTAGGTAGGCTCGTTTCCCGACAATTCACGTCACCTTCAAAGCGTGTGCCGTCCTCAAGATGGAAGCAGAATTATTGCTGGCTGACAGTGGGAGATGGGAACGAGGCTAGCATCAGGTGTAGCAAACAGAGAAACGTTACCAAACTTCGGAAAGCATTGTCTAATTGAATGAGCAGGGACAAACAGCTTGGAGTCAGAAGTACGTGCGCTATTCTCGAACCTGAACGCACCCCAAGTCTTGGATGACAAATCAACAGAGCAGAGAGTCGACTCGACACGGCTGGTAGTTTCTTCAATTTATTCAGAGTAAGTAACGCACCGCTTTTGACCGTCAGTAACGGTAACGGCGTTGTAAGGGCGGAAAAAGTAATTAGTTAGATTACCCCTTTACTGAAAAAATAACGCCGTTACGTAACGGCGTTATTTATAACGGCGTTACTCCCAACCAGAGGTTGCGCTAGACATTTTCGTTGTCTGTCATTTTGACTGACAGGGTCATAAAAATCCGGTCATAATCTATTTTTACCCGTCACTTAAATTTTTAAAATGATAATGATGACATATTCAATAGTATTTAGTTTTCATTCATTTTTAATTAATATTGTAACGCTTGCTTGGCGGCGAAAAATTAGACACGGAAGTCGTGGTATTTTTCTCCCTCTTTTTACTCTGCTTACCGCCAACAACACCAACAAAACAACAACTCCGCCCCCAAAGAAAAAGAGGCAACTATATAGACCCCAATCACCAACGTCACACAATGATCTTAATTGTGGTTGTCTGCCCAAAATCTTCTAAATATATATTAAATGCATCTTACCAGATATAAAATGACTACTACATAGTCTGTGGTGATCGTTTGGTGCCCAGATTTCTTGTCGAATTACAGCAGTCCATCTCGCTCTCCTCTTCGGGTCTCTCAGAATACGGTAGAACTTCAAGTCTGTCCGTCTATCTTCTCTGTTACTGCAACCAACCGCCACACACGCCTTCACCATTTTGATTATTAATGCTAACGAGCAGAAAAACACGCCGTGATAGGAGGCATGTACGTAGCGGTAATGTGTAAACACGACGAGCTGACGGACAATATGGCGGCTCCAGTCAGGGGGGCGGAGTTGTGATGTCATGTGATTGGGGTCTATACACAGGCGGCAATCTAGTCCACCAATTGGATGACGCGCTGGCACACCGGGTGCAACAATAAGAACCTCGCGTTGATGTGTCAATCACGGTGCCGCCGCCAGACCCCGGTGACGCTACAATATTCTGACAGAATAGCAAACGACGTCATGCATTAAGAGAGACAATAGCTAATTAATATGCTCACTTGCCACCCTGTGGTCTGGGGTGTGAATTGCAACCTGTCAAAATGACGGACGGACTTCAGTTTTTTCTGTCACCGTTTTAAAAAACCGGTCAACGACGGAAAATATTCGGTTAACGCGACCCCTGCTCCCAACAGTTTACTGAAAGCTCAACAAATACACAAGATGGCAATAATTAGTCACAATATACAAACTCACATTTATCCTTTAAGAATTACAAGTCTTTCTACCCGTGGATCCCTTTCACAGAAAGAATGTTAATAATGTTTATGCCATCTTGTGGATTTATTGTTATAATACACAAATACAGTACTTATGTACAGTATGTTGAATGTATATATCCGTCTTGTCTTAGCTTTCAAATTCCAACAAAAATTTACAGAAAAATATGTCATATTTTAGAGATGGTTTGAATTGCGATTAATTACGATTAATTTTAAAGCTGTGATTAACTCCATTAAAAAATTTAATCGTTTGACAGTCCTAGTTAAATGTACACCTTATGCCTAATATATACATAACAAAACAGAATTGTTGTGGAACTCAAAATGTTGACTGGACAGCTATGGACTATGCACATTAAATCATTAGTAACATCAAATATTACACAATACACCAAAGTATATCAGTAGCCGTGTCCTTAAGTCTTTCTGATAGTTTTCCCCTGACCTTTTTACTGCAATAATATAATGAAAACCTGAAATCATGGCTTTTAGTTTTGGTGTGCCACCCCAAGATTTTAAGTAGCCCCAACTGGCCACCCCTATGAAAAATTTCTGGAGGCGCCACTCACTGTATAATTGACAGAAAGCAGGTCCTTCATTCAGCCTCACGATGTCGCTGTTTGCCACGCAATCCTAAAAGTGAAGCAGTCGGTGTTTTGAAAACGTTGGCTGCCATACATCACTTGACGAACTCACCACGTCTTTTGGAGTCACCATGGAACATTAGAGGAATCTTTCTATGAAATAATTCTAGTCCTAAAAAAGTGACTATTAAAGTGGTCACCATGACAACACCTCGAGTGTCATCCTGAAGTTTTGGATCTGATGGACATGCGCGCAGATGATTCGACAGGCACAGCTGCAGTGACGTCACCGGGGGGGGGGGCTGGACAAGTGGGACATACCCCGGTGAGTGCGATGAGTAGAATCCTCCCTCCTCCAAAGACGAAAGTCGCTCTCGCTTGGTTTTGCATGCATGCATTGCAAGCGTGCCCCCCCTCCTCTCCTCTCTCCCTCCTCTTGCTACCTCAACTCACTTTTTAAGCCAGCCTGAGTCAAGATTATAACGGCTTGGAAATAGAGATCCCCGCTGGAGGAAGTACATTGTTGTTGTTGTTGTTTTTAATTTGGATCGTTCGAGCGACTTGGTTGCTTCCATGCGCAGCCGAGAGGATGAACGAGGAGCCCGCCAGGAGATGAGCGCAGGACCACGCACCGGGCCGGTGCTTCGCGGGGTGGACGTCGGTTTTTTGAGGACACATCCTGCACACTTGGACAGGAGCTGACAACCAGAATGGTAAATAGAGCTCTACTTTCTTGATCTAACAGGTGCTTGCTGTTGTTGAGTAGTGAAATGCGCTCTTAAAGGTACACCTGCACAAATCATTTTGGAGTGAGCACGAAATTCACTTTTGGAATGTTAAAAACTCAAAATTGCATGGAATAAATAGTAGCAAATGAGTTAAATATCCGTTTGTGTCATTTAAATTCATTTTGGATGCTTGTGTCTTTGATGGTTTCTAAGACACACATTAATACAAAGTACTTCACTATTGGTTTTACAACTTTAAATTCTCTTTTGATGAACTCATAAGTGATGATGAGGTTGACTTCATGAATGACTTCAGTGTCTTTGATGTCTCGTTTGCCAACTACCAGAAAGTACAGAATGTTCGCTGAATTAACGCTGAACAAAAACACATCTGGACTAACTGAAGACTCTAAATGTGTTTGACACGATTGACACAACACTCTTTCGGGGCTTGGAGGCTCACGTGTCTTTGTTGTTTTGAAAATATATATGCAGAGTTTCCCAAGTAAAATTGTTTATGTGATAAACGTTGAGGTCAATTGAAGGGGGCATGTGTCTTTGACGTATAAAAACAGCAACTGTTTAAGTGAGTACAGTTGTTCTAGATGCAATATATCTATTAAAGTTGATGAAACTTTAAGTAATGATTAAGTTGAGCTCATTCATGAGTTCAATGTCTTTGATGTTTTACCCATTTCATTCAATTTCCCAATGGAAATGCACATTTCTTCATCATCTTGATTGGATTTTTCTTAAATTTCTTCATGATGCGGTCGTTCTGTATTAGTGAGTACAGTTGTTCCAGACACAATATTTTGTTTAAATTGATAAAATTTTAAGTAATGATTAAGTTTGAGCTCATTAATGAGTTGAGTGTATTTGATGTTTCGCACATTTCATCCAAATTTCCCACTGGAAATATCATCTGGACTGACTGAAGACTCTTAATGTGTTTGACACAATTGACACAACACTTTTGGGGCTTGGAGGCTCACGTGTCTTTGTTGTTTTGAAAATATATTTATTTGCAGAGTGTCCTAAGTAAAAATTTTTATGTGATAAATGTTGAGGTCCATTGTAAGGGTCATGTGTCTTTGATGTATGAAAACAGCAACTGTATTAGTGGGAGCAGTTGTTCCAGACACACTATTTTCTTTAAATTGATGAACAATTAAGTAATGATTAAGTTGAGCTCATTAATGAGTTGAGTGTCTTTGATGTTTCGCCAATTTCATCCAATTTCCCAACGGAAATGCACATATATTCATCATCTTGGTTGGATTTTCCTTAAACGTGTTCATGATGTGGCTGTTCTGTATTAGTGAGTACAGTTGTTCCAGACACAATATTTTCTTTTAATTGATAAACTTTTAAGTAATGATTAAGTTGAGCTCATTAATGAGTTGAGTGTCTATGGTGTTCCGCGTATTTCATCCAAATTTCCCATTGGAAATAGTTTCCCAAGTAAAATTGTTTATGTGTAAAATGTTGAGGTCTATTGAAAGGGTCATTTGTCTTTTATGTATGAAAACAGCAACTGTATTAGTTATTTAAATTAATTAACAATTAAGTAATGATTTAGTTGAATTCATTAATGAGTTGAGTGTCTTTGATGTTTCGCCAATTTCATCCAATTTCCCAATGGAAATGCACATTTCTTTATCATCTTGGCTGGATTTTCCTTAAACGTCTTCATGATGCGACCATTCTGTATTCGTGAGTACAGTTTTTCCAGACACAATTTCATCCAATTTCCCAACGGAAATGCTTATTTCTTTATCATCTTGGCTGGATTTTCCTTAAACGTCTTCATGATGCGACCATTCTGTATTCGTGAGTACAGTTTTTCCAGACACAATCTTTTCTTTGAATTGATCAACTTTTAAGTAATGATTAAGTTGAGCTCATTAATGAGTTGAGTGTCTGTGGTGTTTCGTCCCTTTCATCCAAATTTCCCATTGGAAATATATGCAGAGTTTCCCAAGTAAAATTGTTTATGTGATAAATGTTGAGGTCCATTGAAAGAGCCATGTGTCTTTGATGTATAGAAACAGCAACTGTATTAGTGAGAAAAGTTGCTCCAGGCACTATTTTCTTAAATTGATGAACAATTAAGTAATGATTAAGTTGAATTCATTAATGAGTTGAGTGTCTTTGATGTTTCACCCATTTCATCCAATTTCCCAATAGAAATGCACATTTCTTCATCATCTTAGTTGGATTTTCCTTAAACGTCTTCATGATGCGGCCGTTCTGTATTAGTGAGTACAGTTGTTCCAGACACAATATTTTCTTTAAATTGATAACTTTTAAGTAATGATTAAGTTGAGCACATTCATGAGCTGAGTGTCTTTGATGTTTCGTCCATTTCATCCAATTTCCCAATTAAAATGCACATTTCTTCATCACCATGGATCATGATGCGGCCGTTTGTTAGTGTTAGAGAAGTTCATCGGAATCCACAACGATTTGTGCAAAGAACCTCAAAGATGCGTCTAATTTCAAATGTTTCTTAATATGAGTTAGATTTCCTTATAATATCATCCTTTTCCTGTTTAAAGATGCGCAATTGCTCTTTATTCGTCCATCTTCACATGGCTTCAGCTTTTGCATTTTAAAACAAGAACCCAAAGAGCCTCTGTTTTGGATTAACACGAGGATGATTAAGAGGTAGCTCAACAACGCGGTAAAGCAAGAGCGGTCATCTCAACACCTTGATTGATTCCCTTGGCAGGAATGCAGATGGATGGGCTGAGACAAGTTTCCGATGTAGAGCTTCCTCTCTGGAGTTCCACCTGAACGTCTGATGGATCACCGTGTTCTAGCCAAGCTGCGGACATGAATCGTGAGGCCTCCGCCGCGACGTGGACGCGCCTGCCTGCGGGAGTAATCTGAGCATCCTGGATACGCGCAGACCTTTTTTTTTTCTAAGCCAGCGAGGGGACGCAAACCATGGAGTTGTTGTGGTTTGGCCTCGGACTGAGCGCATGTTTTTAGTCCAACTGTAGCGCCCTCTTCCCCTTCCTCCTCCTCCACCATCCCGCCCCCCCAGTCCCGTAACCCACCACCCCCCTCCCCCATGTCACATCTTTCTCAGAATTATGGAAATTTTGTGGAAGACGCTGACTTGGACATTGAGCCTGGTGGTTATGGCTGCTTCCGAATTTCAGAGCTTCAATCGACTTTCACACAACTCTCAAGGTAGGATGCCAATGAATGGTGATTTTAAAATACTCAAACAACATTTGAACCCTTTCAGGGGTCATTACAATACACCTGACGTTCAAGACACACATATATATATATGTATATGTACTGTACATATACACATATACAGTGCCTTGCAAAAGTATTCGGCCCCCTTGAATCTTGCAACCTTTCGCCACATTTCAGGCTTCAAACAAAGATATGAAATTTAATTTTTTTGTCAAGAATCAACAACAAGTGGGACACAATCGTGAAGTGGAACAACATTTATTGGATAATTTAAACTTTTTTAACAAATAAAAAACTGAAAAGTGGGGCGTGCAATATTACTCGCCCCCCTTGCGTTAATACTTTGTAGCGCCACCTTTTGCTCCAATTACAGCTGCAAGTCGCTTGGGGTATGTTTCTATCAGTTTTGCACATCGAGAGACTGACATTCTTGCCCATTCTTCCTTGCAAAACAGCTCGAGCTCAGTGAGGTTGGATGGAGAGTGTTTGTGAACAGCAGTCTTCAGCTCTTTCCACAGATTCTCGATTGGATTCAGGTCTGGACTTTGACTTGGCCATTCTAACACCTGGATACGTTTATTTTTTTAACCATTCTATTGTAGATTTGTCTTTATGTTTTGGATCATTGTCCTGTTGGAGGATAAATCTCCGTCCCAGTCTCAGGTCTTGTGCAGATACCAACAGGTTTTCTTCCAGAATGTTCCTGTATTTGGCTGCATCCATCTTCCCGTCAATTTTAACCATCTTCCCTGTCCCTGCTGAAGAAAAGCAGGCCCAAATCATGATGCTGCCTCCACCATGTTTGACAGTGGGGATGGTGTGTTCAGGGTGATGAGCTGTGTTGCTTTTACGCCAAACATATCGTTTTGCATTGTGGCCAAAAAGTTCAATTTTGGTTTCATCTGACCAGAGCACCTTCTTCCACATGTTTGGTGTGTCTCCCAGGTGGCTTGTGGCAAACTTTAAACCAGACTTTTTATGGATATCTTTGAGAAATGGCTTTCTTCTTGCCACTCTTCCATAAAGGCCAGATTTATGCAGTGTACGACTGATTCTTGTCCTATGGACAGACTCTCCCACCTCAGCTTTAGATCTCTGCAGTTCATCCAGAGTGATCATGGGCCTCTTGGCTGCATCTCTGATCAGTTTTCTCCTTGTTTGAGAAGAAAGTTTGGAAGGACGGCCGGGTCTTGGTAGATTTGCAGTGGTCTGATGCTCCTTCCATTTCAATATGATGGCTTGCACAGTGCTCCTTGAGATGTTTAAAGCTTGTGAAATCTTTTTGTATCCAAATCCGGCTTTAAACTTCTCCACAACAGTATCTCGGACCTGCCTGGTGTGTTCCTTGGTTTTCATAATGCTCTCTGCACTTTAAACAGAACCCTGAGACTATCACAGAGCAGGTGCATTTATACGGAGACTTGATTACACACAGGTGGATTCTATTTATCATCATCGGTCATTTAGGACAACATTGGATCATTCAGAGATCCTCACTGAACTTCTGGAGTGAGTTTGCTGCACTGAAAGTAAAGGGGCCGAATAATATTGGACGCCCCACTTTTCAGTTTTTTATTTGTTAAAAAAGTTTAAATTATCCAATAAATGTTGTTCCACTTGACGATTGTGTCCCACTTGTTGATTCTTGACCAAAAAATTAAATTTCATATCTTTATGTTTGAAGCCTGAAATGTGGCGAAAGGTTGCAAGATTCAAGGGGGCCGAATACTTTTGCAAGGCACTGTATATATTAGAAGCTAAAAAACACATCTTTTTCAGGGGTGCCAGTAATTATGGAGGGCACGGTATAATTTTGTGTTTTTTTTTTTCATGTGATATGAATCACTTTGAATGACCTTGTGTTAAATTGTGCAATGCAACTAAATTTGCCCTGCCTTGGTTACGTCAACAGAGGAGTTCCTGTCCTACCTGCAGCACTACCAGCTGACTGTTCCTATGCGAGTTAAGGAGAATGGAGAGTTCCTGAGCTACACTGTAAAGCACCACCGACCTGGCCGACGGCGACGTGGGGCGGCCGACCCTTCGGCGGGCACCTACCCGGAGCCGCCCGAGTCCCGGCTTTTCTACAGACTCTCCGCCTACGGGAAAGACTTCCACTTAAACTTAACTCTCACCCCTCACCTGGTGTCCAAGCACTTTACGGTGGAGTACTGGGGCCGCCGAGGCATGGAGTGGCGCCACAACCTGGTGGACAACTGCCACTATGCGGGATTCTTGCAGAACCGGAGCGGTGCCACTCAAGTGGCGCTCAGCAACTGCAACGGCCTGGTGAGCTCCGAGTATCCGTTATAGATGCTTCCTAACATGGACAGCAATAGACGTCGATACGTACTTCGCCACGATACAATAATGACAATAATATATAATATAATATGTAATACTAACCCTTTGCGATACAAGGCTCGCGATAATGATTATCTCCGTCCGTCCGTCCGTCCGTCCGTCCGTCCATCCATCCCGAGAGCCTCAGCTCAGCTCCTTCTTTACCGCTCCTTCTTTACCACCTCCTTCTTTACCACTGCGGACCGGTGCAGAATCCGCATTACTGCAGACGCTGCACCGATCCGCCTGTCGATCTCCCGTTCCCTTCTACTCTCGGACTTGGCAATTTTGGGGCCTGAGGCGAACATATCCAGGGGCCCTCTTCATGGGTCAGGGGTTAAAAAGATGAGAAGGGTGTAGAGGAATTATGTTCCGGAAGACTAGGGCTGTCCTGAACGACAAATTTCCTCCTGATTAGTCAGCCGACTAGTTTTACGATTAGTCGACTAATCTAATAATTTTCTTTTTTTTACTAATTTAGCAATTTTTTTTTTTTTCACACTTATTAATTCACAAAACCATTTTGGAACACTTAAATTCTTTATTAAAGTACAAATAATCATGTAAATAACAATAAATAATCACAAATAAACAATGAGGTTAAATGCTGATAGCATTTACTAGTGCAAAAGAATGGAAAGTAAACAGATTCAGAACACTGACTTTGCCTTTCCAACATTATTCAAAACAATTCTTAATAAAAAAATTCTAGCATTATCATTATAGTATACTACTATATATAAAAGTAGTATAATAATTATTCATTGCCAATCATATTTGTCATAAAGAGTGTCATTTGAAAGCTATTCTTAGTGTAGAATCTGTATTCTGTAGTATTTACTCAACATATTATAATATTAATTCTGAAGGATGTGGGATTAACTCCAGAAATCGTTATTTATATGACGAACATGACATGCTTTTATTTTGAAATGTTCACCGGAGGTACGTTCGCTAAACCGCTAACCGAAAGCTTTACACTCCGCAAAAAATATATTCTTCATCATTGCTTGTGGTGTCACTAATAGATTTAATTTTTTTTTCGTTAGCAAATGCTGTTAACCAGCTGTTGAGTGTTATTGTATGACTGATTGGAACTGTACTGCATTGTTTCGCCACAGGGTGTGCTGTCGTGTATTTTATGTTCGGTGTGAAGAAGAAGAAAGTTAAAAGAGGCAATAGCGTCCTGTTTTCAACTTCTCCCTCACTGCACTTTGGATCTCATGGAGAGCACGTTCGCTCATGTGTTCGAAATAAACGATAGCCGACGTGCAAAGTAGCAAGTGAGCTGTAAAAATAGGGAGCTTAGTGGCGTGAAAAATGCGGGAGAGCTAAGTGAAGGTAACGAACAGCTAAGCGATGCTAAACCGAGCTAAGCGAAGCTAAACGGTGCTGAATGAAGCTAATTGTAGTGCGTGTGTGTGCGGGAGAGATAATATAAATGCAGCATTCAAATGGCTTTCTTTTTTGTTATTTGTTTGGTATGCTGACATAATTATACATGACGAAGAGTTGGGGGTGCTGCTGGCTCCAGTGGCCCAATCCCTTGCTCGTTGGGGGCCCCCTACTGGTTGGGGACCTAAGGCGATCGCCTACTTCGCTTGAATAGTAGATCCGCCTATGCCTCACTCGCGAATAAGACCCCAAGATACTTGAACTCCTCCACTTGGGGAAGGATGTCATCCCCGACCCGGAGAGGGCACTCCACCCTTTTCCGACTGAGGACAATGGTTTCGGATTTGGAAGTGCTGATCTTCATCCCAACTGCTTCACACTAGGCTGTGACCTGCACCAGAGAGAGAGGAGGGTCCGTCGGGAAGTCGAATTCCAGATTCAGGAGGAGCAGTGTGGTTTTCGTCCCGGCCGTGGAACAGTGGACCAGCTCTACACCCTCGGCAGGGTGCTCGAGGATGCATGGGAGTTCGCCCAACCAGTCTACATGTGTTTTGTAGATCTGGAGAAGGCGTTCGACCGTGTGCCTCGGGGTGTCCTGTGGGGGGCATGCTCTGGGAGTACGGGGTACCGAGCCCCTTAGCAGGCCCGGCCCAGGCCATTTGGGTTGCCTGGCTCTGCCAAACTATTCTCCCTGTATTTTTCAAACACTGAGAGTATAGTCTGGGAACCAGCCCATTAACGGCCTCTCGAGCAGGTACAAAATCAATCGACAAATCAGATTCGTTTATTTGCGTGACGTGTTCTTAACGGGCAACGTCACTCTTGCGCGTCGAAAGTCGTCTCCACAACACAGATGGTGAACGGGAGAACCGAGAATATGTTCCAGTCCACGGTAAAATCAGTTTTAAATGACCAAAAACACATCGACACGAGTCATTGACAACAGTCTGTCTCGCGCTAGCCATGTTGAATAAACTCCGCTCTCTTCGTATGTTTACTTCCGCGTGCAAGTCCCTCGTCCTTCCCTCGTCACGTTTGCCCGTCGCTGATTAGTCCACTCCGCTGTCTGTTTGCCGTGGCTTGCTCCGCCCTGGAAATTGTATCCGCGTGAATGGTGGCCAGACTCAATAGCTGGAACAGTGGTGAGTCTGGTGTACCAGGCAACATTTGGGGGCCCGAAGCAAAATAATGCCAAGGGGCCCATATTTTTGGCCCAGCATTTCAAATGCATATTATGCCAATAGTTTGTTTTACTACAATCAGCGGAAGCCGTACATTTGCCGTTGCCAACAGGTGACAACTTGCTCGGCTTTACTTGATTCACTCTGGGCATTCGCCCTGTGGCCAATGGCAATTCCCAGTACGACATATTGACAAGCTCAGCTGACAACAACGTTCAAGTTGGAGTGTCTTGCACAACAACAACAACATCAACAACATGCTCTATTACCTTGATACTGTTGTTTCTTTTCTTCTCCGATTTTCTTCTTCTTTTGTTTTTCTGCTCCAGAAGGATAAATTCTTTTCGACATATTTGTGCATCTATTTTCCAAGCAAGTTTGAGCACCAATCATCGCAAAGCAGGTTCATCGTCACTCCCCAGGTTGTCAGATTTTAATCACAAGAAAATTGATGTTTGCATAAATAAACGGCAATGCGCGCCACATTATTCACAATGCTCTATTAACAATGTATAAAAGGAGGTTGCCAGATTGGGGGCCCCCTAGCGGTCAGGGGCCCTAAGCAGCTGCATAGTCTGCGTATAGGCTGGGCCGGCCTTGCCCCTTAGTAAGGGCTGTTCAGTCCCTGTACGACCGGTGTCAGAGTTTGGTCCGGATTGCCGGCAGTAAGTTGAATACAATACAACTAACACAGTGTTTTTCAACCTTTTTTGACTCACGGCACGTTTTTACATTGGAAAAAATCTCGCGGCACACCACAAACCAAAAATGTTCCAAAATTATTTTCTGTACAGTATATTTGATTATAAAATAATTTCACAGTATGTATACTTACTCGGTGTGAAACTTGAGCCTGTTTAGATGAACACAAAGTCAAAATCCTTATTCTTCAACAGCTCTGTCTTTGCTTTTATTTTTTTTAAAGCAGTTAGGCTTGAAAAAGCTCAGAATTGTCAGACGGGGACCTGAGCAATGTCTTTAACCACATCAGGGCCGAGCATCTCGCAGACAATGGCTTTGCAGGCAGGTAGTATTAATGTCTCTGTCACGGTGTGGGACTTTTTGGACTTAGCAACAAGGTTTGAGGGCTTTCTCATTTACCTTTGTAGTTTTTATCAAAAAAGTTGCCTGTTTCTGTGTGTTTTCACGAAGGCGAACAAAATAGTCCATCGAGTAGTTTTGAAGTGACGGGTGTTTAGTTTGGAGATGACGTTTAGGAGAGCTGCTCGTGTCGCGTTCAAGAACTGCTCGGATTTCTAGCCGTCAGCCATTTTGCTGTCCTTGACAATGTGTTGGAATAAAACACAGGGGGAGGATTGACGGTCGTCACATATGGATAAAATAGAAAGGACACTTTCGAGTATATCGACACATGACGAGTCTAACCAAATAATGTGCAGTAGACATGCTGGGGTCCACATTGTCGCGGACAGCAACGTCGTTTATGGCTAGAAATCCGAGCAGTTTTTGAACGCGACACTAGCATTACTGCGCTCATCTGCACACGACCGAGAACTTTCTACCAACTCCTTCCTACTGCAACTCCGCCCGACGACGTAAAAAAAAAAATTGTAATAGCCCCGAATGGGGAATTAGAAAGGAGAGGAGTCGATGATGACTTTCCCACTTTATTGTGGCAACAATGGAAAATAATAAACAAAATAACAGCGGCATCCGCAACATGTGACCGCTAACTTCCTTCTCACGCTGTTCCCCCTCCCTCCTTGCTTGCTTACCGCTACGTCACCACTCTGCAGTCTGATGGCCCCTTCAAGGGCCCGCACAGTTACGGACAATCATAGGCGGATCTACTATTCAGGCGAAGTAGCTGATCGCCTTAGGCCCCCAAACAGTATGGGGCCCCCAACCAGCTGCCCTTGCCCCAACAAGCAACTATTCGTCATGTATAATTATGTCAGCATTCCAAACACACAAATAACAAAACAGAAAGCCCTTTTAATGCTGCATTTATTAACACACACGTACTACAATGGACTGTTCCACGACGACGGACTGAGTATCAGTCGCTCAGTTTCATTTAGCGCCGCTTAGCTTAGCTCCGTTTAGCTTCACTTAGCTCTCCCGCGTTTTTCACGCCACTAACCTCGCTATTTTTACAGCTCACTTGCTACTTTGCATGTCGGCTATCGTTTATGTCGAATACATGAGCGAACGTGCTCTCCATGAGAGCGAAAGTGCAGTGAGGGAGACATTGAGAACAGACAGCTAATGCCTCTTTTAACTTTCTTCTTCTTCACACCGAACATAAAATACACCACAGCACACCCTGTGGTGAAACAATGCAGAACAGTTGCAATCAGTCATACAATAACACTCAACAGCTGGTTAACAGCATTTGCTAATGAAAAAAAAATTAAATCCATTAGTGATGCCACAAGCAATGACGAAGAATGTTTTTTACGAAGTGTAAAGCTTTCGGTTAGCGGTTTGGCGACCGTACCTCTGGTGAAACTTAAAAAAAAAAAAAAAAAAAAAAAGCTCGTCATTAAATAACAATTTCTGGAGTTAATCCCACATTGTTCAGAATTAATATTCTCATATGTTGAGTAAATACTACAGAATACAGATTCAACACTAAGAATAGCTTTCAAATGACACTCTTTACGACCAATATGATTGGCAATGAATAATTATACTACTATTATATATAGTAGTATACTATAATAATAATGCTAGAATTTTTTTTTCAAGAATTGTTTTGAATAATGTTAGATAGGCAGAGTCAGTGTTCTGAATCTGTTTACTTTCCATTCTTTTGCACTAGTAAATGCTATCAGCATTTAACCTCATTGTTTATTTGTGATTAATTATTGTTATTTACATGATTATGTGTAGTTTAATAAAGAATTTAAGTGTTCCAAAATGGTTTTGTGAATTAATAAGCGTCAACAAAATTTCATTGCTAAACTAGTAAAAAAAAAAAGAAAGAAAATTATTAGATTAGTCGACTATTCGTAAAACTAGTCGGCTGACTAATCAGGAGAAAATTTGTCGTTTAGGAAAGCCCTAGTGCACCGGAACGTATTTCCTCCACACCCTTCTCACTTTTTTAACCCCTGACCCATGACGAGGGCCACTGGATATGTTCGCCTTAGGCCCCAAAATTGCCAAGTCCGTCACTGCGGACAATATTTATAAATAGAAATGCGACATTAGATCATTTCTCGCAGCACACCTGACGATCTCTCACAGCACGCTAGTGTGCCGCGGCACACCGGTTGAAAAACACTGAACTAACAAACAGGAAAAACAAGCTATTTCATTCAAGGCCAGCCTTGTTAGATTCAAATGGATAGGGTGCTGATCACTATCAATGGCAGCTAATGAGCTAACATGGACTATTGTGGGAAATTTAGCTAGTGTCAATGTTAACTTTAAATGTCCTTTTATAACAGTGTCCCCTATTATAAATGATGGATCGATTCTCTAATCTAAGAGGATGCAAAGTATTGCGAGATATCACGATATCGGCTCGCGATAACAATTATCTAGCCCTACAATATTCTAAATAAGCAGAAAAACAACATATTTTCATCCATCTATTGTATTCATCACTAGTCGATGCCTAATTCTTTTCCCTCCTGGACTCAAATGGATTGGACAGTATCGCTAACAATGGCAGCTAATGAGCTGACATGGAAAATTGTGGAAAATTTAGCTAGCAATCTTTGCTAGCTTCCTCTTTCTTAGAACAGCGACACCTTTTTCAAACAATGTATCAATTCTCTAACCTTAGGGGATGCAAAGTATTGCGAGTAGGGTTGTTCCGATCATGTTTTTTTGCTCCCGATCCGATCCCGATCATTTTAGTTCGAGTATCTGCCGATCCCGATATTTCCCGATCCGATTGCTTTTTTTTTGCTCCCGATTCAATTCCAATCATTCCTGATCATTTTTCCCGATCATATACATTTTGGCAATGCATAAGAAAAAAATGAATAAAACTCGGACGAATATATACATTCAACATACAGTACATAAGTACTGTATTTGTTTATTATGACAATAAATCCTCAAGATGGCATTTACATTATTAACATTCTTTCTGTGAGAGGGATCCACGGATAGAAAGACTTGTGACTTTGTATATTGTGACTAAATATTGCCATCTAGTGTATTTGTTGAGCTTTCAGTAAATGATACTGTAGCCATGCCCAACTGCATGATGGGAAGTGGAAACATGACTGTGCGTAGTGCTACCAATTGATATATCTTCTCTGCGTTGGGAAATAACATAAGGGGTTAAGAAAAAGATCAATTGCTACCTTGCTTCCCCACATTGCTTCCCATGATATTTCTAATCATAGGGAGAGGGATTGTAAGGCTTCAGCCAATTATAAAGAGGCTCCAAAGGCTGCCAAAATTCACTCTACTCATTTTACGCTGCCTTTTATCTCTCTATACAGGTAAAACGGCGCCATTGCAGATTGAGCGTGACAATGCGTGAGTGGGTCGTGTAGCGCATGCATTAATTGCGTTAAATATTTTAATGTGATACATTTAAAAAAAAAAATTAATTACCGCCATTATTGGGATAAATTTGATAATCCTCCCTTAAGCCTAAACTAAACACTCTGGATGAGTGTAACATATTATGTCTGTAACGTTAAATACAAGTAGAAAACAAGTAAAAAAAAAAAAAAGAATATATATATATATATATATTAAAAAAAGGCATGGCCGATATTTTTTTGATGATTCCGATACTTTGAAAATGACGTGCCGATCGATCGGGACATCTCTAATTGCGAGATACTAATTTATTGTTGCAGCCCTAATTGAAAATATATCACAATATATAATACGATTTGCGATAAAAGGCTCGCGATAACTATCATCTCAATTTACGATATTCTACAATATAACTAATAAACAGAAAAACAACATATTTTCATTCTTATGCTGTGTTTATCACTAATAGACATCCAATCCATTTGACGTGGAAGGGTTTGTTCATGTGCTGTCAACCCTCCCATTTCAAATGGATTGGACGTCTATCACCATTAATAGCAGCCAATAAGCTAACATTGACACTCGTTGTGGAAAATGTAGCTCGCAAACTTGCTAGCTTCCTTTTGATATAATCCATGTCACTACAGCAAGTACCATTTAGCCATTTTTAACTCTGAAGCAGATATTTTCCAAAATGTTCTAGACCAGTCTTATTGATATTCTCCAGCCAAGAACCGATAAATCGTTTTGAAAAGGTTTCACTGTCTAAAAAATGGGACCAACAGGTTGCTACCAAAATCTTGAACATGGATAGTGTCTATGTTATCTCATTGGCTGCCATTGATGGCGTTAGACGTCTAATCCATTTTGACTGGGTGGTGTAAATGAATGAATGAATGAAACCAAAGCATTTACAATCATTCTTCGGCTCCAAACTAATAGGCCAGAAATTTACAGGAAGTGACCCATAGAGCATGGCATCCTCTTGAAACTACTCTTTGCTTTCTCAATGGCTGTATTTTACTTTGTTGACTGATGGTGCCATACCCAGAACGCTAAGACGTCCTGCTTAATTGACATACGACAAAAAAACGCCTTGGTTCGGCCTAGTGGGCGCCGACCGCCCGAGCGTTTAGGCGAAGCAGTGCATGATGAGAGCTATTGTAGCGCCGCCGGAGGAACACCAAAACGGGCATCCGTTTCACGCTTGTTAAATGCTAACCGTCACCCACTGATTCCTCTAAAAAGGGCTCTAAAAAACCCCTAACTTTAACTCACTGGCTGTCTTTGACAAGTGATAAACTCATTTCAGTTCACGGCAAAAGTTTGTAAAAAGACGTCTATCGCACAAGCAAACATGTATTAGCCTCCTAGCCAAAAGTGTTGGCAGTATCTAGACGCACCATCATAAATTGAATTAGTGTTTGCGCTATTTTTTTTTTTTTTCCAACCCCCCCTTACTCACAACACCAAAAATGGTCAAAAGTGAGAGTGTGCTTTAATGCAATCAGCTGTCTGGACAATTGGAAAACCTTGACTCACTCTTTTAAAAGACGTAAATAAAATATGGTTTATATTTTCACAGCGCCAAGACGACTTTTGTCTACTCAAAGAGGTGCTTTAGGGTAATTGTTTGAATGCTAGTCCTTGCTCTAATTGCTTGTTTGACTGCCTGCTAAAAGATTACGTATTTAAATACCAAATGTTTGGCTTCGTGTCTCTTTGTGGCTTGGAGGAGATGCAAAAATAACAGATATGGGTCACCGAATGTAATTTGAACAAGTTGCGCTTATGAGAGAGTCATTTTTTTGAAGGAATCCCTCACAATTCTAATGCCAATCAAACATAACCGTATTTTCCGACTATAAATCCCTTTGGAGTGCAAGTTCAACAAGTCAAAAAATGTGTCAAACAGTAAAAAAATAAGTCGCACTGGATTTATATTTAAAAGTTTATTGCCAAGTAGCTCAGAGCCAGTAACTAGTATTAATACAAGAAATTGAACAGCTGCCAAAACCACGGCACAGTCACCAGTGTTGTTAATAACGGCGTTACAATATAACGGCGTTTTTTTTTTCAGTAGTGGGTAATCTAATTAATTACTTTTCTCATCTTGGCAACGCCGTTACCGTTACTGAGGACGGAAAGGCATGCGTTACTATGCGTTACTATATTGGTCGAAAAGTCTGAGGGAGACGGACTCACCGAGACGACAGAGCAGAGCAGGAGTGTGGAGGAGGCAAGAAAGTGGTGACGCCGAACAAACGCGATGCTAGGTAGCTCCAATAATACATGTTGTAGCCGATAGCCTTCAAACTACACCCGCATGTTATGGTAGACATGGTAGATATCACATGTACTGTATATAGATATAACTAGATGCAAAATGACAGACATGGCACTAAATGCGTTAGTAGACAGCCGCCATCTTGAAGCAGTAGACTTTTTAGGACGGCTCTGTTGTAGAGAACCTTCCTAGCGAACCTAAGTAACTTTTTATATAAAATACTTCTAAATCGGCAAAATCTTGACTTGAATCAATCTTTAAATGGTGAAACAGTTTTAAAATTTTCATATGTCGAAAGTAGAGAGAAGGGAACTAATGCAATCATGGGAGCAATTCTAACAACTTTTAACAGTTGATTCAGGGTAAAGAGTAAATTAGGGTAAAGAATTGGGCTCGGGCCAATTGTACCAAAAACCTTCACAAAAAACTTAACATAGTGTGGCCAATGTTTTTTTTTTTTTTTTTTTTTTTTTTTTTTTGGGAGGAAAAAAAAAAAAAAAGTAATTATCACCAATTACTTTGCCAAGTAACTAATTACTCTTACAGGTAATTGAGTTACTAACGCAATTACTTTTTGGGAGAAGTAATTTGTAACTATAATTAATTACTTTTTTTCAGTAAGATTAACAACACTGACAGTCACTAATAAAAGTAGTGCTGCTATTGCTAACGCTAGCGCCTTTTTGCTTAGCAAGCTACTACTGTCCAGCACTACTTTTATCGCGTGCTCACGGTTTTGGCTAATATTCAGCTCACTGACAGTCCTGTTAGCTTAGCTTAGCTTATCTTAACTGTAGTGACCTCCCATTATCCACATTAGCTCTCTGTGTTGGTTACTAGTTGCAAGTGACCAAGTTGTAGCTAAGCTACCTTCCAAAATGTTCCGTCACGTGGTTTCAGAGACAATTTAAGACTGTCCAGATTTCTGTAGCTACTTTGTGTAGCTTTAACTCCTTCTGAGCGCTTGTCGAAAACAGTCAGGACAAATACAACTCCAGCCGGCCTATATTTCCACTCAAAATAAACAAACGAACTCATTTCAGCAGCTATTATTGAAAATAAGATAAATACAAGCCGTATATACCCTGTAGTCGTAAAGTACAATACAGTAGGAAGCACTACTGCGGACTAGCGGACTAGAGGCAAGCAAAATCAAAGAGTTAAAATGAAAACGTACATCAAACGTCTTTATTATATCATTTAATCATTGAGTCAATCATTATTAGCTATACGGTTTGGTAATGTATAAATTAGGGCTGTCAAACGATTAAATTTTTTAATCAAGTTAATTACAGCTTAAAAATTAATTAATCGTAGTTAATCGCAATTCAAACCATCTATAGAATATTATTTTTCTGTAAATTATTGTTGGAATGGAAAGATAAGACACAAGACGGATATATACATTCAACATACGGTACATAAGTACTGTATTTGTTTATAATAACAATAAATCAACAAGATGGCATTAACATTATTAACATTCTCTTAAAGTTATCCATGGATAGAAAGACTTGTAGTTCTTAAAAGATAAATGTTAGTACAAGTTATTAAAACCCCTCTTAATATTTTCGTTTTATTAAAATTTGTAAAATTTTCAATCAAAAAATAAACTCGTGGCTCGCCATTTTTTATGTCAATAATTACACCATGCTCACTCATGGTACTAACCCATAAAAGCAGTTGGACCCAAGCGCCAGCAGAGGGCGCCAAACACAAAAAAAACAAGTAACAAGCGGACATTACACTGTACTGTCATTTTAATCTGTTTGAGCGGGGCATGTGCGTTAATTGCGTCAAATATTTTAACGTGATTAATTTAAAAAATTAATTACCGCCTGTTAACGCGATAATTTTGACAGCCCTAGTATAAATATAGTCAGTACTGTTAGCTCACTAACATTTCTTGGCTAATTCTTAATCACCAGCCAAGAGCGCGCTCCATTTTTTAATGTATACACCACATTACCCTTCCCACACAATCCCTTCACGGTGCTGGGTAATGGCTGCCAGTCGCGGACCTGTTAGCCTCAGTAATAGAGCAGTAGGTGGGTCCCACACTTGTCTTTATGGGTTGGCTCCTTGGGCGGGACCTCCTCATCACCTGGGCAGCCAATTGCGGGGCTGGGGTTGGGGGATCGGGGCTCTGGTCCCGCGCTGCCTTGCGGTGGTCTCCTGCTTCCACCTTCCCCTCACTTCTCTACCCGGGTATCCACCAGTGTGGTTCGCCGGCTGAGTGCCGTGGGCCGGCGAGGCGTCGCCCACTCTTGGTGGGGGGCCTGTCCTGCCCCGGGCCTGGTGGGCCGTAGAAGTCCCGCAGTGTAGCATGCTGGCTGGGAGTTGCGGCGGCAGTGGTTGGTATGCAGGGTGGGCGGGCAGTGTTGGGGGCGGGCAGTGGTGCCGCGTCCCCTCACCCTTTCCTGAAGGCCGGTTAATGGGGGCGCGTATGGTTCGGGGGACTATCCTGGGTCCCGGGGGGATGGCGGTGGCCCCCTTGCCTGAGCTGCAGGAGGAGGGATTGGCCGCGTTTGCTCACCACTACCGATTGGCTGGGGAGGGGCCGTGGCCCTGGGGCAGCCCCCGCGCAGGATTTCCACTTGTCTACAGGATTATCACACGTCTGATGGGATTCATGCATGAATGGGTGCAATTTCACACAAGACTCAAATAGTAGACTCAAGTAGAGAAACTGTTGGTGCCAGGATTTGTGATCAGGCACCATAGAATAACATGTCAACATATCCACACTTACAAGTGATACACATATTGGGTACAATCACATCTCTTTTTGACTCACCCCACCCTCCTTGGCCATAAGGCCTCCCACATGGTGTCCACGGGAAATACAAATAGCTAACAATAGAACTGCTATATTCATAGGTAGTGTAGGTGTTAATTGTATTTTTTGTCGTTGTTTGTTCTTTTCCTCTTCTGTCTCTGTCTCTCCTCTTCTGTTTTCCTATCCGTCCCCCCATAAGCCCTACTGCTTATGCCCAGCTGCTTTCACCTACTAAATGTATACATTAAAACTGTTCAGTCCAATAGGACACTCAGATTCCATTCTCCGTTTTAAGCACCTGAACAAGACAGGTTTTAAAAAAAAAAAAAAGAGTGCCCTCTGACGGCTGGTTGCAGGGTAATGTTTACTCCATGGTTGCTCAGTTTAACATATATAAAGGTGTTAAATTTTGACAATATATCGGGCGCATCTGAGTATAAGTCACTGGCTCAACCAAAGTCTAAATAAAAGTGTGACTTATAGTCCGGAAAATACGGTAACTACATTGTATTTGCTATTTTATGGACGGCGTACCATCTAAATTAGAGTAGATTAAACATCTTTATCTCTCAGATTTCATCAAAGCTAATGTGAAAATATGAATTTTCTGTTTATAACCTCTTTGCTTCGTCATTCTTCTTTCACCCTGAAAAGCACGGTGTCATCACAACGGAAGATGAGCAGTATTTAATCGAGCCGCTAAAGAACAGATCCTCCCCCACCGGCAACTGGAACCCGGAGGAAGCACAGCAACACGTTATTTATAAAATATCCGCCATACCCTCGTCGCAGGGACAGAGCCGGGAGTTTAGCTGCGGCATTTCAGGTGGGTCCATCATCGTGGTTTCTCAAAGAGGTTCATGGTTAGCAAGTCAAGATGAGTGTTTCACAGGTTTTAGCCAAGGAACCTACTAAAATTGCGGCCCACATTGGACATCCAATTGTTGTACTGTATTAGTGTTACCTGCATGTATTTTGTGATGTGCAATTAAAAGAAAATGCATGAAAAATTTTAAATAAAATGAATCAATTTTTAAATAGTTGTACATGAAAATGAATTTTAAGATAAAAACTGCAATTATAAAATACGATGAGTAATAAAAACAAATATGAATAATTAAAAAATGAAATTAATTGATTTTGGGGAAAAACATATCAATTATTTAAATAGTAATACGTTGTAATCATTAAAAAAATGCAAATTAAACAAAACGATTAGTTACAAAAATATGAATAATTTAAAAGTAATTTAAAAAACATGAGCAGTAAAAAATATGGATAATTCACAAAGAAATGAATCAATTTTAGGGAAATATCAGTTATTTAAATAGCAATAAATTAAATATACAAATACAATTAAAACATTAGTCACAAAAATATGAATAATTTGAAATTAAATAAAATTAATAAAGTAAAAAGCAAATAAATAAATGAGTAATAAAAATATGAATAATTTAAAATTAGTACAAAAAACGCAAATTAAAAAAACTGATGAAAATATAAATGATTTAAAATTTTATAAATAAAAAAAAACTATAAAAAACAGCATTAAAAATATGAATAATTTAAAATGAATTAAGATTAATAAAAAATAAAATACAAATAAAAAAAATGAGTAATAAAATATTAATAATTTAGAATTAAATTAGGAAAAAAACTAATTAAAAACATGAGTGATGAGAATGATTTAGAATTGAATAAAATAAATAAAAACAAAACACAAACTCATAAAAAACAGCAATATGAAAAATGAATAAAAAATTTAAAACGCAAATTAAGAAAACATGAGTAATAAAAATATAGTTTAAAATTAAATTGATTAAATTGATTTAAAAAATTAAAACACAAATTAAAAAAACATGAGTGGAATAAAAATATGAATACTTTAAAACGGAATAAAATTGATTTAAAAAAACAAACAAAAAAACCCAAATAAACCCCCCCCCAAAAAAAAAACTAATAAAAAGGTGAATAATTTAAAACTAAATAAAATTAATTTAAAAAAAAACTTAAACCTGAAAAAAAAAAAAAAAAAAAAAAAAAAAAAACTGGAATGAATTAAAAAGAAGAAAAATAAAGACCTAAATTCAAATAAGTTTGGTCTCTATAATTTGCTGTGGGAATTTGTATTATTATTTTTTTAATTGTGACCGCACAACGCTTCAGTCTTTGGTTGCCATTGACGGCAATAGACGTCTGATTCATGTCAACTGTGAGGGGCTGTAAGCGATCGAATGACCCCGTTATAACGGATTGGACGTTTATTCCCGTCAATATCTGATTTCAATATCAATTACTAACTACCAAAACACGTATACTCACTCATCTGGGCTGTTGAATGAGTTAAGCTAATGCTAATTTTTTCATAGATGTTCACTGTCCGTGAAAAGCTTAAGCACGGTTAAGAACCTCTGCCATTGACGACGATAGTTATCGAGACATTCACATTTTTCTACTAGTTCGCAAAAGGAAGGAGAACCAGCTGAATATTGAGGTCACAGGGTCTTATAAGAACCAGCGAAAAGCTG
The DNA here is from genome assembly GCF_030265065.1 of Corythoichthys intestinalis. Taxonomy (NCBI): domain Eukaryota; kingdom Metazoa; phylum Chordata; class Actinopteri; order Syngnathiformes; family Syngnathidae; genus Corythoichthys; species Corythoichthys intestinalis. Next base: position 13,598,654 of record NC_080411.1, on the reverse strand, counting down.
TCACGGGCAGGAAGCCGACATGCCCTGACACGTACGATCTTAACGCTTATTCCCAGAGCATCTGGGTCATAAAGCGAATGGCGAGAGCTGCGAGGTTCAAAGGTTTCATTTATCACTCGAAGCGACTGCATAGCTTTGAATTTTCTTTGTAAACTGTACTATTTGTTGTGGTTTACAGATTTGGTTAAAAACGACACCCTCTCCCCGGTCCGGGCGTCGGCTGATGGTGCCCGACGAACGCGGCGCTCCGTCAGCACCGAGCGTTTCGTGGAGACGCTGGTGGTGGCCGACAAGATGATGGTGGGCTACCACGGTCGCAAAGACATTGAGCACTACATCCTGTCCGTTATGAATATTGTAAGTTTGATCTCGCTTTCTCGGAGGGCGCCCCCTGATGGGCGCCATTTGTCTGACTTTGTGTCTTTTCTTCTTTTCTGGAGGTCAGGTTGCCAAACTTTACCGCGATGCCAGTCTAGGAAATGTTGTGAACATCATCGTGACACGGCTCATTATTCTGACCGAAGACCAGGTGAGGAAATAAATGGTCAACTTCACTATGATGGTTCATTTCACGGGTGTCCAAACCTTTTCACCGAGGACTTGAAATCCTCAAATTTTCAGTTGTTAAACACAGGATTAGAATCGGTTGAAAAAGACACATTGGGTGATAGATGTCCAATCCATTTTAGGTAGAAGGGCTGCCAGTCCACTCAGTCAATGTATTAACAAGAGGGATTAAAAACGTGGTGTCCGGTACCAAGACATGCTCCCTGGTACCATACTGCACACCACTCTGGGCCCGGGGGAGTGGTGGTGGGGGGCTACGCCTATGTCCCTTGGGTCTGTCTCCGGCTCTGCCTGCCTCTCTGGGCCTGCGGCAGCCAGCGCTACCCTTCTGTCGGTGCGGTCATTCGCAGGCCCTCCCAGGGTTCTGGGGTGGGGCTTGTTGTCTCGTTTGGGGGGGTCGTTGTGCCCTGGTCGTCGGCGCGTATGTGGCACCCATTGGGGATGCACCAGGCGAGATGGCGCTGGATGTGGTCTGGGGCGCCGAGTTATCATGGCCCTGGTGCTTCTCTTGCCCTTTGGCCGGTGCTTCTAGGCCCCACCTACAGGAGCCTGACTCCTAACTGAAGCACTCTTAACTTTGCAGTGTAAATATCTTTCACTTTTGGCACTTACACACTCATTCAGGTCTTTTGTGAAAGTCGGAACGGGGCCGTACAGTCCTGGGGCGGCTTCCCCTTGATTCGAATGCATCATACACCGAGGACATGGGGCGGCTGGGACCGGTTGGGTACAGGGGTGATGTGACAATTGTCTCCCCACTGTCGGCCCCGCCATTGCTGCACCTCTTTTAACACACCGCATACATGATACTCATGGGGGAGGTTTGACGAGTGATTGTAGGATTTATGGCTGGGAAGAACTTCCATGCGGTGGTCCCACTGCCCTCAGCCGGGCGCTTCTATTTTATTTAATGCATACACTGCACTATCCTCCCCACACAATCCCATCACGGTGCTGCAATGGCTGCTAGTCGGGGACCTGGCAGCCAGTATAAAGGGTGGTAGGTGGGTCCCACACTTTTTTTTATGGTATGGCTCCTGGAGCGGGGCCTCCTCTTTGTCTGTGCTGCCGGTTGCGGGGGTGGAGGGGTTGGAGGGGTGGGGTGCTGAGGGCCCAGGCTCCTGCGTCTGCCTTCCTCTCTCTTTTTTAATCAGGGCCCCAGCACGGGTTGCCAGCTGAGTGCCGGTGGGTCGGTGGGATGTTGCCCCCTCCGGGTGGGGATCCTGTCCTGCCCCTGGGCCTAGTGGGCCATGAGGGTCCCGTGGTGTGCCGTGTCGGTTGGGAGGTTGCAGCGGTGGCCGGTGGGCCGGGCGTTGGTGGGGTCGGGCGTGGGGGGTGGGGGCGCGTCCCCTCATCCTTTCCTTAAAGCAGGGTTTCCCAAACTATTCCACATCGGGCCGCTGTGGGTGCTGCATTTCTTTCCGACAAAACAGGATGACACATGTGTACCAATCTGGTGTTTTACAAGTTTAATCAGTTGATTGTAGTCAGGTGCTGCTTGTTTTAGCAGAAACCTCATGGTTAAACAGTCTGTGCTCGATCGGTAGGAACAAAAACCAGGACCCACAGGGGTCCTTGAGGACCGGTTTGGGAACCACTGCCTTAAAGGCTGGTCAATGGAGGCGCGAATGGTCCGGGGGACTACCTTGGGTCCTGGGGGGGATGGCGGTGGCCCCCTTGCCTAGGCTGCGGTAGGAGGGTTGAGTGCTGGCTAACCCCCGCGATTGGCTGGGTAGGTGGCGTGGCCCTGGAGCGGCCTCTATTCAGCATTTCCACTCGTCTGAAGGACTATCACACATCTGATGGGATTCACACATGATGCAATTAGACACATTAAATTAGTTTAAAGTGGCATTAAAAAGCATTAAATGAGATGTGCTGATACCTGTAGAAACCTTGTACTTCTACTACAACTAGGGGTGTGACAAAATCTTGAAATGGTGCTATATCGTGATACTTTGCATCCCAAAAGGTTGTCAATACGCTCATGCCACCTGAAATGGCCCGAAATTACCATGTTGCTTGGCATTGGCTGCAACTGACGGCCATAGAAGTGGGAGGGGCTCGTATGAAGTGGGAGGGGTTCATTCGCTGCCACCCTCCAAGTTCAAATATATTGGATGTCTAGTGATAAACTTAAAGCAAAAGATGAAGATAGCTTATTTTTCTGTTTATTAGTTGTTTTGTAGAATATCCTACAAGGATTTCCTGACCAATTTCTCGATAATCGTTGAATCGCCATATCGTTTGTTGGGTAGGATTCATTCCCTTTCCAATCTACCCCACAGCCCAACTTGGAGATCAACCATCACGCGGACAAGTCTCTGGACAGCTTCTGCAAATGGCAAAAGTCCATCCTGTCCCACCACAGTGATGGCGGAAACAGCATTCCGGAGAACGGGATGGCCCACCACGACAACGCTGTGCTCATCACGCGGTGAGGATGAGTCGCGGGTTTTCCGGCGCGCTCGCAGTTATTACGCCAATAAAGATGAAAATAGAAGGTGCGCTGCTCTGCGCTTTGTCAAGCGGCGAGAGCCAAAAGCTTTATCTGCGGTATTGTTGTCAGGACTGTTTGGCCTGGCAAACTATAGCAACTCAAGTGTTTGTTCGCTGATTCTGTTTCAAGAACGGCGTCTTCGCTTCCTGTCAACGGAGTGCTCTCGCTCGTTGACAGGCTGCAGATTTAATCCTGGATGACAATGCGTTTTTTTTTTCCTGCTAGCGGGCTGGCTAACGCGGCCATCAATGTTGTATTTTTGTACTGTATTTCCTGCACTGTAAAAATTATTAATATATGAATGCTAACGTTAGAAAAAATGAGAATTAGAATTGAGTCAAAAAATATTTTTTTATGGTTTTTAAAATTTATTTATTATTTTATATCTAAGTATTAATTCCTTGGCAGCTATTTTTTAAAATGTATTTATTACTTTTATATCTACAGTGTATCACAAAAGTGAGTACACACCTCGCATTTCTGCAGATATTTAAGTACCCTAATTTTCGCACTATAAGGTGCACCTGACTATAAGCTGCCACCCACCAAATTTGGCACGAAAAGGGCAATGGTTCAGAGATAAGCAGCAGCTGTCCTCACTGTATTATGGGATATTTACACCAAAAGATATTAAACGGTAATCATATGACTGTCATAAGACCAAATGAACCACCATGAAGCTATGAACCAATTGGCTGCAAAGCTTCTTTGCTTCAAGAAGCTTCATTTGGCCATCGCTGCTCCCTTGGGATAGACAGTCAATCTCTGCTGTCACCTGCTGTCAACACTGTTGTTGTCCAACTTGCCTCCTAGCATGCATTGCACCGCTACAGATGCAAATAACAATCAAAATTCATGTTCTGTGCAAATTATTTTTTCAGTTACTTTTCGAGTTGTTTCATTAATTGCTAGTTATGGTATTTGTTAACACTTTATTTGACAGTGGCGCCATAAGGCTGTCATTAGATAAGATAATTATGACATTACACTGTCATGAGCATTAGTGAATGCTTTTAACATATGTCATTTAGTGTGATCTGGCAAATTATTTCACTTTTGAATGGATGTAAAAGATCCAAGATTGACATAAATGGAGTTAGTGACACAATTTGCCAGATGACACTCAATGACGTAAGCATTCAGCATTCATGATAGTGTCATGTCATAATTATGACAGTCTTATGACAGTCTTATGACGCCGCTGTCAAATAAAGTGCCAACTATTAACCCATATAAATAAATAAATAAGCCGCACTGGACTATAAACCGCAGGATTCAAAATGACGGAAAAAAGTAGCGGCTTATAGTCCGAAATTTACGGTATTTTCATGGGACATCACTGACAAAATGACACTTTGACACAATGAAAAGTAGTCTGTGTTCAGCCTATTTAATAGTTAATTTATTTTCCCCTCAAAATAACTCCAAATATAGCCATTAATATCTAAACCCCTGGCAACAAAAGTGAGTACACCCCTTAGAAACTACGTACATTCCTAAATGTCCAATTGAGTACTGCTTGTCATTTTCCCTCCAAAATGTCATGTGACTCGTTACAGCATTGCGGCAGAGATTGAAGAAGTGGGGGTCAGCCTGTTAGTGCTCAGACCATACGCTGCACTCTACATCAAATTGGTGTGCATGGTTGTCACCCCAAGAGGAACCCACTTCTGAAGATGGTACACAAGGAAGCCCGCCTGTCTCATCAGACCATAGGACATGGTTCCAGTAATCCATGTGCTTTGTTGACATGTCTTCAGCAAACTATTTGCGGGCTTTCTTGTGTACCGTCTTCATTCATTCATTATCAATCATTATTATTTTACACAAAACTCCCAAAATGGGCCGGACAAAAGTACTGGCACCCTTTGAAAAATCATGTAATGCTTCTCTAATTTGTGTAATTAACAGCACCTGATACTTACCTGTGGCACATAACAGGTGGTGGCAATAACGAAATCACACTTGCAGCTCGTTAAAATGGATTAAAGTTGACTCAACCTCTGTTCTGTGTCCTTGTGTGTCCCACATTGAGCATGGAGAAAAGAAAGAAAACCAAAGAACTGTCTGAGGGCTTGAGAAGCAAAATTGTGAGGAATCATGGGCAAGCTCCAAAGACCTGAATGTTCTTGTGTCTACCATGTGCAGTGTCATCAATAAGTGTAAAGCCAATGGCACTGTGGCTAACCTCCCGAGATGTGGACGGAAAAGAAAAATTGAGGAGAGATTTCAACGAAAGATTGTGCGGATGGTGGATGAAGAACCTCGACTAACATCCAAACAAGTTCAAGCTGTCCCGCAGTCCGAGGGTACAACAGTGTCACACCGTACTATCCGTCGGCGTCTGACCGAAAAGGGACTCTACGGTAGGATACCCAGGAAGACCCCACTTCTGACCCAGAGACATAAAAAAACCAGGCTGGAGTTTGCCAAAACTTACCTGAGAAAGCCAAAAACTGTTTGGAAGAATGTTTTCTGGTCAGATGAGACAAAAGTAGAGCTATATATAGAGTTTACCGTGGAAAAAAATAGGCCTTCAAAGAAAAGAACACGTTCCCCACAGTCAAACATGGCGGAGGTTCCCTGATGTTTTGAGGTTGCTTTACTGCCTCTGGCACTGGACTGCTTGACTGTGTGCATGGCATTATGAAGTCTGAAGACTCCCCAAAAATTTTGCAGCATAATGTAGGGCCTAGTGTGAGAAAGATGGGTCTCCCTCAGAGGTCATGGGTCTTCAAGCAGGACAATGACCCAAAACACACTTCAAAAAGCACTAGAAAATGGTTTGAGCGAAAGCACTGCAGACTTCTAAAGTGGCCAGCAATGACTCCAGACCTGAATCCCATTGAACACCTGTGGAGAGATCTGAAAATGGCAGTTTGGAGAAGGCACCCTTCATATCTGAGACCTGGAGCAGTTGGCCAAAGAAGAATGGTCTAAAATTCCAGCAGAATATTGTAAGAAACTCATTGATGGATACCGGAAGCGGTTGTTCGCAGTTATTTCGTCTAAAGGTTGTGCTACCAAGTATTAGGCTGAGGGTGCCAATACTTTTGTCCGGTCCATTTTGGAGTTTTGTGTAAAATGATCATGATTTCATTTTTTTTTTTCAAGCAAAATTAAATGAAGATTATGGCCAGCAGTGTATGCTATTGTTCAGCCACAATTGGATCCATTACCTTATCACTTTTCATCCCTTACACAGCCGCTAGAAACAGAAATGTTGTTTAATCCATCTACAGGCCACCATCATGATTTTACGTCACTAAGTGTGTGTACGCTGGTCCTCATGGGAAACGCAGTCTTCCTTAAGGCAAAACACTACCGCTTTTGTCCACAGGTGTCGCTAAAGTAGACCAAAACTAAAAGGTTACCAAGTGTTACTTTTAGGGCAATATTACACAATGTGTCTGTTATCTATCAAAATGGTATTTGGAGAGGGGCAAATAAGTATTTAGTCAACCACTAATTGTGCAAGTTCTCCCACTTGAAAATTTTAGAGAGGCCTGTAATTGTCAACATGGGTAAACCTCCACCATGAAAGACAGAATGTGGAAAAAAACCCAGAAAATCACATTGTTTGGTTTTTAAAGAATTTATTTGCAAATCATGGTGGAAAATAAGTATTTGGTCAATACCAAAAGTTCATCTCAATACTTTGTTATGTACCCTTTGTTGGCAATAACGGAGGCCAAACGTTTTCTGTAACTCTTCACAAGCTTTTCTTTCACACACTGTTGCTGGTATTTTGGCCCATTCATTCTTTCCTTTACACAGATGAGTCGTCCTGGTCCCTTTGCAGAAAAACAGCCCCAAAGCATGATGTTTCCACCCCAATGCTTCACAGTGGGTATGGTGTTCTTCTGATGCAATTCAGTATTCTTTCTCCTCCAAACACGAGAATGTGTGTTTCTACCAAAAAGTTCTATTTTGGTTTCATCTGACCATAACACATTCTCCCAGTCCTCTTCTGGATCATTGAAATGCTCTCTAGCGAACCGTAGACGTGCCTGGACGTGTACTGGCTTCAGCAGGGGGACACGTCTGGCAGTGCAGGATTTGAGTCCCTGGCGGCGCATTGTGTTACTGATAGTAGCCTCTGTTACTGTGGTCCCAGCTCTCTGTAGGTCATTCACTAGGCCCCCCCGTGTGGTTCTGGGATTTTTGCTCACCGTTCTTGTTATCATTTTGACGCCACGGGGTGAGGTTTTGCACGGAGCCCCAGCTCGAGGGAGCTTATCAGTGGTCTTGTACATCTTCCATTTTCTAATAATTGCTCCCACAGTTGATTTCCTTACACCAGGGGTGTCCAATCTTTTTGCAAAGCGGGCCAGATTTGTCGTTGTAAAAATGTGGGGGGCCGACCTTGGTTGACGTCCTTTACGTAGAACAATATATTTAAGCAAATTTTAGCAAGCCATTCTGTGAGTCACATTCGCTTTGTTATTATTTTTTAATTACCGTAATTTTCGGACTATACGCCGCTACTTTTTTCCCTCATTTTGAATCCTGCGGCATATACTCCAGTGCGGGTTATTTGTTGATTTGGTAAAGATTTATTTGTCAGTAGCGTCATAAGAGTGTCATAAGACCCGTCATATTATATGACACTATCATGGGCATTATTGAATGCTTATGACAGATGACACTAAATGGCATCTGTTATAAGCATTTATTATGCTCATGATAGTGTCATGTCATGATTATGATTGTCTTATGACAGTCTTATGGTGCCACTGTCAAATAAAGTGTTACCAAATACCAGAACTAGCAATTAATGAAACCACTGGGACAGGAACTGAAGAAATAATTAGGACAGAACGTGAATTTTGATTATAATTTACATCTGTAGTGCTGCAATGCATGCTTGGAGGCACGTTGGCCAACAACAGTGTTGACAGCAGGTGGCAGAAGAGGATGACTGTCTGCCCCAAGGGACTCCCAAATGAAGCTTCTTGAAGCAATAAAGCTTTGTAGCCAATTGGTTCAAAGCTTCATGGTGGTTCATTTGGCCTTATGATGCCACTGTCAAATAAAGTGTTACTGGTTCATATCTTTTGGTGTAAATATCCCATAACACAGTGAGGATAGCTGTGGCTTATAGTCCAGTGTGGCATATCTATGAACAAATGTCGATTACGTGTCAAATTTGGACGGTGGCGGCTTATAGTCAGGTGCGCCTTATAGTCCGAACTCCGAAAATTACGTTAATAATTTCAACAATCTCACAACTAGCCTTTGTGGCGTTCTCTTTCGACTCTCGAGCTCATGCGAAATACTGCTGCTGAGAATTTAAACTAGCTTCAAGTTGTCAACATATCAGCGTGTCTTGTTTGGTAATATCGCCTCACATTGAACTCAGCAGCGACTGTCTTTGCAAATGAGGTAGACACAGTTGTTGCATATTTTAGTGAAGAAATAGTCCAATCTCCACCTATCCTTGAAGCGTCGGCCGTCGCAGTCAACTTTCTTTTTTTGTTGTTGTTGCCATTTTAGAAAATTGGAAGTCAAGGGTCACACAGGGTAATGTTGCTTAGAGTGCTGATACCTTTTAGTGGGTAAATAAAGAGCAGCATTTAGTGTGCAAGCTACTTCATATGCTGGTAGAAGTACTTCTGACCAATTTATTAAGTCTGGGTGCGGGCCAGACGTTATTGATTTTATGACAGAAGCAGGGGGCCGGATGAAATTTGACCATGGGCCGCATTTGGACCCCGGGCCGGACTTTGGACATGTCTGCTTTACACCAAGCGTTTTACCTATTGCAGATTCAGTCTTCCCAGCCTGGTGCAGGTCTACAATTTTGTGTCTGTTGTCCTTCGACAGCTCTTTGGTCTTGACCGTAATGGAGTTTGGAGTGTGACTGACTGAGGTTGTGGACAGGTGTATTTCATACCGATAATGAGTTAAAACAGGTGCCATTAATACAGGAGCCTCGTTAGAAGAAGTTCGACCTCTTTGACAGCCAGAAATCTTGCTTGTTTGTAGGTGACCAAATACTTATTTTCCACTCTAATTTGGAAATGAATTATTCAAAAATCAAAAAATGTGATTTTCTGTTTTTTTCTTTCCACGTTCTGTCTCTCATGGTTGAGGTTCACCCATGTTGACAATTACAGGCCTCTCTCTTTTCATGTAGGAGAACTTGTACAATTGGTGGTTGACTAAATACTTGTTTGGCCCACTGTATTTCAAAATGTTTTTATTTATTTAATTCTGACCTTTTTTCCATAAATTTGACGGTAAACCTTTTATGCTTTTCCTGTGTTTTTTACAGTTGCCAGTATTTTTACAGTGAATCAATTTTTTAATAGCATATTGTCTGTAAAAACAAAGCTCTTAGTTCTCCATTTTAGTTCTGCAAGCCTGTACTGTAATGACGTCATCACGTAGAAGTTAACCGGCTTTGCAGTCAATTTGCCTACCAGGTTAGCGGGTTAGTTCAAGAAATGAGGAACCGGGCCTGCGAGGAGAGTGGAGAAGGCGGGAAGCCAAGCGAAATCAAATTTGCCGTGCCCTTGGTTTTAATAGATTAAAAGCTTTAGCTACGATTGGATCATTCGTAGCCGGTGTAAGATGCACGCGGCCTCCCTCGGCTGCGCTCTATTGGATTAGCGGCACGCGAGTCGGAGGGGTCAACGGTCGGGTCAGGGCGTATATTGGTACACCTTCGTGCGGTAGGGCGGGAACCCAGTCGGCACGACAAGTGCCTAAATTGCTGACATCTCATATTTTTTTTTTTTTTTTTTAAGGTATGACATCTGCACCTACAAGAACAAACCCTGTGGAACGTTAGGTGAGTTGAGCGGTTGCTTTCAACGCAACAGGGCGGGCATTTACGGGTCCATTCCTTTTGATTTTGGGGGGGCATGTACAGGTCACATCCTATTTTTTACAAGGCTCGCAGGGGTGCTGGAACATGTCCCAGCTAACTAGAAACTGCAATTTCGGGAGAAATTACACCTGGGTCTTTCCTCTGTGGAGAAACAGATCTTAGCCCCACTCAGGTCTATCAATAGAATGGACAATAATGCCAGTCAATGGCATTAAACAAAGTAAACGCCATTAGAAATGATTGGGAGAATTGGACGTCCATGTCCGTCAATGGCAGCACCCTCCATAAGCGTCAATGCAATCGGCGACATTTGGGGTACACGTCCTATTGATATCTGGTCATTTCCTGTTGATTTGGGGACATTGTTTTTTTTGCTGTTGAAAATGAATGGGAAAAAATTTGGACGTCCATGGACGTCAATGGTATCAACTTACATAGGCGTCAATGGAATCCAAGTACATTGGCATCAATAGAAGGAAAAAACATGATTAAATGCCATTAGAAATGAATGGGAAATTTGGACGTCCATGGCCGTCAATGGCGGCACCCTTCTTAAGCGTCAATGGAATTGGGAAATAACTATGGGCAGTAAGCTGGTGTTGCCATCCAATCGCAGGGCAAAAAATCTATTTTTACTAATAGAAACCGCAATTTTTGGAGAAATTGCAATACGAGCTTTTCTGTGGTAGATACCGATTTAAGACCCGCCCACTTGATTTTGTGGTGTTTCAGAGTCACTTCCTGTTGATATTGGGTCATTTCGAATTCACACGCAAAACACAATAAAAATACAAGTTAGTTTTTATCTTTTGGACAATTTTGTTGATGGGATATTTCAATTGAATTACATTCAATTGCGCTTAAGAAATCGATAAATTGAACCACATGGATTAGTTGTAATATCCCTAGTGTATACATATGACAGATGTATACACTATATATTATGTATACATTTTAATAATATAATAATATATAATTTAATTATAATATAAGGATCCTCACTGACCACACTACTGAATTGATGGCATTGAATGTCAAATTTAAATTCATCGGTGCCAAATGGGGTGGCAGTTGCCCCCCCATGCCACTTAGGTAGAACCGCCCCTGTTTACTTGTCCTACAATTTTTGTCCAAATCACATCATTTATATACATAAAAAAACAGGACACTAAGGGGTACAAAACTTGTAATTTTCGCTAAAAACAAATGTTTCAGGCAAAATTTGCCATAAACATCCCCGTTAATTTCTAATGGCCTAAATTTCCCATTCATTTCCAATGGCTATTTGCGATTCTTTTAAATAACACAAAAACCTTGCCATTGAATTTCCAAACCAAATGACCCGATATGAAGAGGAAGTGACCCTGGAATGCCTCAAAATCAACAGGAAGTGACTCGATATGAACAAGAAGTGACCCTGAAATGTCACCAAAACAATTGGAAATAACCAAATGTAAACAGGTAATATCACTGATATGCCACCCAAACAGTAGGAAGTGACCCTGAAATACCCCAAAATCAACAGGAAGTGACCCTGAAATCCTCCCAAAACAACTGGAAGTGACCCTGAAATGCTTCAAAATCAACAGGAAGTGACCCAATATGAATAGGAAGTGACCCTGAAATGCCCCAAAATCAACAGGAAATGAACCTGAAATCCTCCCAAAACAACTGGAAGTGAACCTGAAATGCCCCAAAATCAACAATCAAGTGACCCAATATGAACAGGAGGTGACCCTGAAATGCCCCCAAAACAACTGGAAGTGACCGTGAAATGCTTCAAAATCAACAGGAAGTGACCCAATATGAATAGGAAGTGATCCTGTAATGCCCCAAAATCAATAGGAAGTGACCCTGAAATCCTCCCAAAATAACTGGAGTGACCCTGAAATGCTTCAAAATCAACAGGAAGTGACACAATATGAATAGGAAGTGACCCTGAAATGCCCCAAAATCAACAGGAAGTGACCCAATATGAACAGAAGGTGACCCTGAAATGCCCCCAAAACAACTGGAAGTGACCCTGGAATACCTCAAAATCAACAGGAGGTGAGCCTGAAATCCTCCCAAATCAACAGGAAGTGACCCAATATGAATAGGAAGTGATCCTGTAAAGCCCCAAAATCAATAGGAAGTGACCCTGAAATCCTCCCAAAACGACTGGAAGTGATCCTGAAATGCTTCAAAATCAACAGGAAGTGACCCAATATGAATAGGAAGTGACCCTGAAATGCCCCAAAATCAACAGGAAGTGAAACGGAAATCCTCCCCAAACAACTGGAAAAGACCCTGAAATGCCCCAAAATCAACAGGAAGGGACTTTATATAAACAGGAAGTGATCCTAAATGACCCCAAAACTACAGGAAGTGACCCCCCAAAACAACTGGTTGTGACCCTGAAATGCTTCAAAATCAACAGGAAGTGACCCAATATGAATAGGAAGTGACCCTGAAATGCCCCAAAATCAACTGGAAGTGACCCTGAAGTGCCCCATAACCAACAGGAAGTGACTCTTTATGAACAGGAAGTGACCCTGAAATGCCCCCAAAACAATAGGAACTGACCCAATATAAAAACGTAGTGACCTGGAAATCCCCCCAAAACAATAGGAACTGACCCAATATGACCCTGGAATACCTCAAAATCAATAGGAAGTAACCCAATATGAACAGGAAGTGAACTTGCAATCCTTCAAAATCAACAGGAGGTGACCCAATATGAACAGTAAGTAACACTGAAATAATAATAATAATAGTAATAATAATACATTTTATTTGTAGAGTTTACCAATGTTCAAAGACGCTTTACAGTTGGAAAAAAACAGCAAACAACGTGAACAGAACAAAACAAAGAAAAAACCAATAAGTTTAAAGGTAGTTTAAAAAGGCAGTTCTAGTGATTTGGTTGACGTGCAAGTCGAATCTTAGTTTATTGTCGAAAATGATACCTCGGTTGCTGGAATGTGTTTAGAGAGGCAGGATGCAGTTGGTGATGATGGCTGCAGGGTCGATGATGATTATGTCCGATTTGTTACTGTTGAAGTGTGGATTCCGTGCTGTGCGAGATTTGTTTTGTGGAGATGTAAATTTGTATGTTGTCAGCACAGTGAAATTGGAGTCCAAGTTTACGGGTGATATGACCAGGGGGGGGCACGTAGAGAATGAAGAGAGGGGGACCAAGAACTGAACCTTGGGGGACACCTTGTGGCAGGGGAACAGGAGGGGATGTGCAGGGATTGTTATTGATGAATTTTTGTCGGTCGGTGAGGTAGGAGCGAAACCAGGAAAGTGGAGTGCTAGTGATGTGTACAGATTCTAATCGGGAGAGCAGGATGTTATGGTTGATTGTATTGAAAGCAGCAGTGAGGTCCAGGAGGATGAGGATGTTAGTTGTCCAGAGTCCGAGGAGAGGCCCCTGAAGCAACTGGAAGTGACCCTGGAATGCCTCAAAATCAACAGGAAGTGACTCCATATGAACAGGAAGTGGCCCTGAAATACTTCAAAATAAACAGGAAGTGGCCCAATATGTGTGGTTTTCGTCCTGGCCGTGGAACAGTGGACCAGCTCTACACCCTCGGCAGGGTCCTCGAGAGTGCATGGGAGTTCGCCCAACCAGTCTACATGTGTTTTGTGGATCTGGAGAAGGCGTTTGACCGTGTGCCTCGGGGAGTCCTGTGGGGGGGTGCTCCGGGAGTACGGGGTACTGAGCCCCTTGGTAAGGGCTGTTCGGTCCCTGTACGACCGGTGTCAGAGTTTGGTTCGCATTGCCGGCAGTAAGTCGAATTCGTTCCCAGTAAGGGTTGGACTCCGCCAAGGCTGCCCTTTGTCACCGATTCTGTTCATAATTTTTATGGATAGAATTTCTAGGTGCAGCTGAAGCGTTAACGGGGTCCGATTTGGTGACCTCAGCATTAAATCTCTGCTTTTTGCAGATGATGTAGTGCTGTTGGCTTCATCAAGCCATGACCTCCAACTCTCAGCTGAGTGTGAAGCGGTTGGGATGAAGATCAGCACATCCAAATCCGAGCCAATGGTCCTCAGTCGGAAAAGGGTGGAGTGCCCTCTCTGGGTCAGGGATGAGAACCTTCCCCCAATGGAGGAGTTTAAGTATCCTTAGGGTCTTGTTCACGAGGGATGGTAGGAGGGAGCGGGAGATCGACAGGCGGATCGGTGCAGCGTCTGCAGTAATGCTGTTTTCTGAAATTTCCAGGTTCGCGGTGAATCAGTAACAGGCACACTTTTGCTCAATAGAAAATGTTTATTGATTAGAAAATGCAGAATAAATTACATTTATTGATTACAATCCCACAAGAACAAGCAACAAGCATCAAAAACAAGCATAACAAGGGTAACGATGACGCTAGATTTGAGTTTGTCAATCCCAGAATCCCCGCGCTACGTTACAGCACAACCAGGTGTCCCTTAGCTATGAAAATGGCTTACCGTGACAAATGAGCGGAAGCCAATGCTCCGGTAAGGCGGCAAAGGAACAAAGCCAGGCGATCCGTACGTGACCCGCTGGCGGACTTCACTGGTCGCCCGGAAATGCCCGGTTTTTGTAGGAACGCGCCACACGGGGGCAGAGACTGCTAACCTCCGCTCCCAGGCGGCACGGCCCCGTCCAATGACAAAGCTACTTTTGGTTCAGCCCCTCGAAAAAGGGGCTTTTCTTTGCGTGGTTCCCAGGTTGCGCCGTCCGGTAGTAGATGTTGTGTTCCCACGGTAAATATTATGAGTGCAAAACAAGTTATCTCGTGAGATTCCCTCCTAACTATGGAACCCAGGCGTGTAAGAAACAATCAAAACAAGTTATTTCGTGAGATTCCCTCCTAACTTGTAACTCAAGGTAAAAAACAATAGAAGTTGTTACAATCTAGGTCACAGAAGCAATCATACATCACAAAGGCATAATGTAATATTTTCCCCCATCAAATGCGGACTCTGCACCGGTCTGTAGTGGTGAAGAAGGAGCTGAGCCGAAAGGCAAAGCTCTCGATTTACCAGTCGATCTACGTTCCTACCCTCACGTATGGTCACGAGCTGTGGGTCGTGACCGAAAGAATAAGATCCCGGATACAAGCGGCCGAAATGAGTTTACTCCGCAGGGTGTCCGGGCTCTCCCTTAGAGATAGGTTGAGAAGCTCGGTCATCCGGGAGTGACTTGGCGTCGAGCCGCTACTCCTCCGCGTAGAGAGGAGCCAGTTGAGGTGGCTCGGGCATCTGGTTCAGATGCCTCCTGGACGCCTCCCCGGAGAGGTGTTCTGGGCATGTCCCACCGGCGGGAGGCCCCGGGGACGACCCAGGACACACCGGAGAGACTGTCTCTCGGCTGGCCTGGGAACGCTTTGGGATCCCGGCGGAGGAGCTGGTTGAAGTGGCTGGGGAGAGGGGAGTCTGGGCTTCCCTGTTAAAAAGCTGCTGCCCCCGCGACCCGACCCCGGAACAAACGGAAGATGTTGGATGGATGGATGGCCCAATAGACCCCACTCACATGACGTCACAACCACGCCTCCGCGCCATATTGTCCGTCAACTCGTCGTGTTTACGCATTACCGTGACGTAAATTCCTCCTATTATGGCGTGTTTTTCTGCTCGTTAACATTAATAATCAAAATGGTGAAGGCGTGTGTGGCGGTTGGTTGCAGTAACAGAGAAGATAGACGGAGAAGACGGAAAGACTTGAAGTTCTACCGTATTCCGAGAGACCCGGAGAGGAGAGCGAGATGGACGGCTGCAATTGATGAGAAAACTGGGCACCAAACGATCACCACAGATTATGTAGTAGTCATTTTATACCTGGTAAGATGCATTTAATATATATTTAGAGGGTTTTGGGCTGACAGCCACAATTAAGATCATTGCGAGGCTAATCGCCGACAACTACAGTTTCAAATTCAAGATGTTTATTTCTTCCGCCATCATTATTTTTTGAATAATATTTAGCTGGTACCAAGTGAAAGAAGCTGGCCTCGTCTCCGGATCATCAGTTAAACAGGGGTGTCCAAACTTTTTGCAAAGGGGGCCCAGATTCATTCATTCATTCATTTTCCATGCCGCTTATTCCTCACGAGGGTCGCGGAGGTGCTGGAGCCTATCCCAGCTAACTTCGGGCAGTAGGCGGGGGACACCCTGAATTGGTTGCCAGCCAATCGCAGGGCTCAAGGAGACACACAACCATTCACGCACACACTCACACCTATGGACAATTTAGAGTGTTCAATCAGCCTACCATGCATGTTTTTGGGATGTGGGAGGAAACCGGAGTTCCCGGAGGAAACCCACGCAGGCACTGGGAGAACATGCAAACTCCACACAGGAAGGCCGAAGCCCGGGATTGAACCCTTGATCTCAGAACTGTGAGGCAGACGTGCTAACCACTCAGCCACCGTGCCGCCGGGGGGCCAGATTTGGTGTGGTAAAAATGTCGGGGGCTACCTTGGCTGATTTACATAGAACAATATATTTAAACAAATTTTAGCAAGCCCTTCTGTGTGTCACATTTGCTTTATTATTATTTTTTTAATTCATAATTTCGCCTTTGTGGCGTTCTCTTTTGACACTCGGGCTCTTGCGAAATACTGCTGCTGTGAAATTAAACTAGCTTCAAGTTGCTGTAATTTCTCGCTGCGTATCTTCCCTGTAATGTACATGTCAGCGTGTCTTGTTTGGTAAAATCGCGTCACATCGAACTCTTTGAAAACAGCGACTGTCTCTTTGCAAATGAGGCAGACACAGTTGTTGAGTATTTTATTGAAGAAATAGTCCAATATCCACCTATCCTTGAAGCGTTGGCCATCGCAGTCAACTTTTTTTTTTATTGATTGTCGCCATTTTAGAAAATTGGAAGTAAAGGGTCACACGGGGTAATGTTGCTTGGAGTGCTGCTCTTAAAGTTTTTCAAAGTTTCGTGTGAATAGACTGAGTTTCTGTGGACAAGATAGTTGTAGATATCAGGGTAGCAGATGTCAGGCAGAGACGGCGAAGACAGCGGGTCGAAAAATATCGATTTAGGCATCAAATATGGCTCTGGCGAATGGATAGACTGAAGCTTTTCCACATAACTCCTTATATGCAACGCATCCAATGAGTTTACAGCGTCTGAAAGCACCGGGGCTTCCATGAATTGCATTATAAATTGCACGACAAATTGAAACCATTGAGAATACGGAAAACACTGACGGACGATATGGCGGCCGGATACAGCGACACGTCATTCTGTAACGTTGGTGAGTAGGGTCTATATCTACTGGAAGTGAACCTGAAACGCCCCCAAATCAACAGGAAGCGACTCTGAAATTCCACCATATCAACAGGAACTAACTCAACATATACCGGAACCCGGAAATTTTGGAAAACATATTGGCCACTAATGTTTTCCGAAATTTCCAGGTTCGCAGTGAGTCAGCAACAGGCACACATTTGTGAAACATACGATGTTTATTGATTAGAAATTGCAAAATAAATGAGGTTTATTGATTACAATCCCACAAAAGCAAGCAAAAACAAGCATAACATGGAATAACAATAACGCTAGATCTAGATTGTCACTTGTTACGTCTAAAATCCCCGCGCTACTGTTAAAGCACACAAGAACACAAGAAACAATAACGCTAGATATAGTTTGTCAATCCTAAAATCCCCGCGTTACCGTCAAAGCACAAAAAGATGTTCCTTAAAATGAGTGGAGAGCCAACACCCCGGTCAGAGTGGCAAAGGAACACGGCCGAGCGATTTCATACATTGATCCTACGGCAGACTCTGACAGTGTTCAGCGTCGCCCTGCTATTCGTTCCCAGCCCCCACCTCTCTTGGCTAGGCTGGGCCGCAATCCCGCGCACCGACGACGCTCCTACTTGTGAAGTAGCCGCCTTAACCATTCTGCCATCACAGTTGGCTAATTAAGTTGCCTCAGAATCAACCCGATATCCAAACCATCACAGGAAAGCTACCATCGCAGTTTCTCCAAATATTCCATTTTCTAATGGATAATACATGAATCAATTTAGTTTTTAATCCCCAAAATACTTCACCTGCCCTATAAAACGTGATCATTCTCTGCCAGCTCCAAATCTGTTTTTGGGTCAGCGTGTAAGGGGCTTCCTTCCCAAGTAAGGAAACGAGGACATGCGTACGGAAGGGAAAAGGACAATTGAAGGCAGCTAGATGAGCTGATATCCCGAAGGGAGCCCATGCAAAAAAACTCCTGTCTCCTCCTTTTCCCACCCGCCTCCTCTCGCCGTCTTATCTGCACAAGGCCCCGCAGGCGGCACAGTATATCTCAGAGGTAATATTGTGACTTCAGGGAGCGCTTTGACAGATTGACCGCATTCGTCGCATTAATTGCCGGGCTTCTCATTGTCCGCAGACCCTCATCTCGAGGATGGCACTCCAGGGTCGCGTCTCAGCCCTTTCGGGGTCGAGGTTTAATCACCCGGCCTGGAGATAGTACGCGGTCGGCGTAAAGAAAACATTCTTCAACTAATCGCAGAGTAGCCTCCCTCCCTCCCTCCTTTCCTCACCTTCAGGCTCGCCTCCTTCCCTTTCGGCCCATCGCGATTTGCGAGTCTATTCTTGTTTAGCCTCTTAGCAAAGAGGATACAAAAGCCGTGACACTCTTAGCCGAGGCGCAGCGGGGGGAGCTCGTGCAAACTCCTCGCCGCAGGTGTCTTTTCCTATTCGGACCCTCCGGCGTGCCCTAACTGCTCGGGATGTCGGGAGTTGAGTTTAAAGAGATTGTTCTTTGTTTCTTTTTCCAAATACAGCAAAGAGATGTAAATATGGATGTGTGGAGTAGGGTACGACACTTGTGACAATATAGGTCAGGTTAGGTTCAAGCTAGGGGTGGGAACCTCTGGGCAGTTGACTTCCATGTGCTTGCATTGTTTCCAACTCTTAAAGGGAACCACACATAGGCAGAGTTTGACTTTTGGGGCAGGAGGGGCACTACATGTTGATGACCCTGAAACGCAGTGTCAGCAATAAAATGAACTTACAAGAATATTTACAGTGTCCTCCATGTTTTTTTTGCTCCCGATCACGAACGTTTTAGTTTGAGTATCTGCCGATCGCGATATTTCCCGATCCGATTGCTTTTTTTTTTTTGCTCCCGATTAAATTCCAATCATTCCTGATATTTTTTCCCGATCATATACATTTTGGCAATGCCTTAAGAAAAAAATGAATAAAACTCGGACGAATATATACATTCAACATACAGCACATAAGTACTGTATTTGTTTATTATGACAATAAATCCTCAAGATGGCATTTACATTATTAACATTCTTTCTATGAGAGGGATCCACGGATAGAAAAACTTGTAATTCTTAAAGGATAAATGTGACTTTGTATATTGTGACTAAATATTGCCATCTAGTGTATTTGTTGAGCTTTTAGTAAATGATACTGCAGCCATTCAACCCAAATGCATGATGGGAAGTGCAACCATGACTGTGCATAGGGGCACCAATTGATATGTCTTCTCTGCTTTGGGAAAGAACATCGGGTGATAAGAAAATGATCAATTACTACCTTTCTCCCCCACATTGCCTCCCACGTTAAATTTAATTGCTGAGAGAGGTAATGTAAAACTTTAGCCAAATAAAAAAAAGCTCCAAAGGCTGTCAAAATTCTCTCTACTCTTTATACGGTGCGGTTAGCTCTATATATTGGCATAACGGCGCCTTAATAGAGTGAACGTTACAATGTGCGAGTGGGTCGTGCAGCGCATGCGTTAATTATTTAACGTGATTAATTAGGAAAAAATAATTACCGCCGTTAACACAATAAATTTGATAGCCCTACTTTAAGCCAAAACTACTCTGGATGAGTGCAAGACGTTTTGTCTGTAACGTTATATACAATTAGAAAACGATTAAAAAATAAAAAAAATATATATATTAAAAAAAGGCATGTCTGATATTTTTTTGCCGATTCCGATACTTTGAAAGTGATGTGATCGGATGCCGATCGATCGGGACATCTTTATCCATAATTATTGGCACCCCTGAAAAAGATTTGTTTTTTAGCTTCTAATATTTTTTTAAAATTCAAATAATATGGGACCTTCATGGAAAAAAAGAGAAAAATCCAGCCTACAATACAAGTGCATTCATTCAGTGGGGAAAAAAATCCCACATAAAGAAAAAAAATTATTCTACGTCAAATAAGGTGTGTCACAATTATTAGCACCCCTGGTGCTAATACTTTGTACAACCCCCTTTTGCCAACAAAACAAGGTTTTGGGACTGAGATGGCCATGGGATGAGCTTGATTATGTGTCTGGGGAACCATTTCTGTGTAGATTTGGCCATATGTTTAAGGTCATTGTCTTGCTGAAAGACCCAGTGACGACCCATCTTCAGCTTTCGGGCAGAGGGCAACAGATTTTGATTTAAAATGTCCTGGTATTTCAAAGCATTCATGATGCCATGCACCCTAACAAGGTTCCCAGGGCCTTTGGAAGCGAAACAACCCCAAAAATCTGAACCTTTTGGAATTTCTTACATTTTTGCATAAAATCACAATCAAATGTGATCTTTGTCAAAATCACACAGATGAAAAAACTGCTTGAACTAAAACCACCCAAACGTTTATAGGTTTCAATATTTTAATGAGGATAGCATGCAAACAATGCCAGAAGGGGGAAAATAAGTAAGTGAACTCTCTGCCTAAGGAGACTTAAAGAGCAATGGAAACCAATTTTTACTAAACAATTTAAGTCAGATGTGTTCCCAATCACTGATGAGTGGTATAAAGCTGCCCTGCCCACTATAAAACACACACCTGATAAGAATTGTCTTGATGAGAAGCACTGTCTGATGTGCATCGTGGCTCACAACACACAACGTCATGTCTGGAGGAAAAATGGAACAGCTCACCAATATCAGCATATCATCCCCAATGTGAAACATGGTGGCTGGAGCATCATGATTTGGGGCTGTTTTTCTGCCTCAGGGCCTGGACAACTTGCACTCATTAATGGAAGAATGAATTCCAAAGTTCATCAGGATGTTTTGCAGGAAAACCTGAGGGCGTCTGTCAGACAGTTGAAGCTAAAAAGAGGATGGATGCTGCAACAAGACAATGATCCAAAACACAGAAGTAAATCAACTTTGGAATGGTTTCAGAAAAACAAAATACACGTTCTGGAGTGGTCAAGTCAAAGTCCAGACTTGAACCCCACTGAGATGCTGTGGTATGACCTAAAGACAGCGATTCATGCCAGACATCCAAGGAATCTGAATGAACTAAAGCAGTTTTGTAGAGAAGGATCAATGTGCCAGACTGATCTGCAGCTACAGGAAGCGTCTGGTTGAAGTTATTGCTGGGGGAGGGGGCACAAAATACTAAACGTGATGGTTCACTTACTTATTTTTCCCCCATCTATAATTGTTTTTATACTATCCTCATTAAAAGATGAAAACCTATAAATGTTTGGGTAGTTTTAGGTAAAGCAGACAGTTTTTTCATCTGTGTGATTTTGATAAAGATCAGATCACATTTGATGGTGAATTTATGCAGAAATGTGATAAATTCCAAAAGGTTCAGATACTTTTTCATACCACTCCACCTCTAGTGACAGTCTTATTTAATGGATGTTATAAGTATGCAACTTCAGTATTATATACAGGATGTTATATGCTTGACAAACTGCCCACCGCTACCCTATAATCTTATTAGTGTTTTGACAGTGGGAATATCTAATATAAACGTGCCAAAACCTAATGCAAAATGACGTAATTTTGCCATTTTCGGTGAGTAAATACTTTATTAGTACACAGACGTGAACATAAAGAGCAACAATACTCATCGGCGTTCAATTCCGCGATTGCCCCCAAATGCTCCTGGAAAGCACCGGCGGGAATATTCCCGACATTTCTCCGAAATCGAGTACGGTGTCGTCACGGCCTTGATTTATCTGGCTGTCCTTTTTTGTTTTTTTGGAGGCTGCAATTTGGCTGAGTTGTCTTCATATTTCAAGCGTGGATGACAGACAGGGAGAGAAAGATGTTCTGAATTCCTTCCATGTATTGGAGACAATGCAGACATGTGTTCGTATCAGTACTTGAGATGTCAACGCGCACTAGAACTGCTATGATTTTTCGTTTTGATGACGTTAGGAAATTTCTGGCTGGCTGGAGCAGTGTTAGAGCGCTAAACGGTATTGACGGCACTGGACGTTCAATCCCTTTCGACCGGGAGGGAGCGAATGAACTAGGGCTGCAGCTACCGAATATTTTAGTGATCGAGTAATGGACTGAAAATTCTATCGATTAATCGAGTAATCGGATAAAACATATTTTTAGGTGAAGAGCAATTATAAATATACATGAGAAAACAAGACATTTCATCTAATATTGAGCCATTTTCAGTCAATCAATGTCTTTATTTTCAATTTACATTGTTGAAAACAGCACACAATTGCTTCTCAGATGTGACGAGAATAAAAAAAAGACCAATTCACTGCTTTCACTCCAAAAACCTTTTCTATTATTTATTTCTATTTCTTACCTAAAAATGCCATTACGCTTGATAACACACATCACTTAAAAGTTTGGTGTTTTTCCCACGTGTTTCAATTTAATTTCCATTTGTGTTAAGCCATTTTTAAGTTCTAGTTAAGTTTTAAGTTAGTGTAAACTGTAATTCCGGATAGAATTTTGAGTTTTTGCAGTGTTCAAAATAAATGTATTGTAACATATCAGGTTATAATATAGCGGGGATAATTGCATGTGTTCCTGAATGCACCGCGTGACGTGCGGGGGTGAAGGAGGTGCGAAAGAGCGAGAGACGTGCCTTCCTGTTGTTGTTCCACAAGTTCCCAAAAATGAAATAATTGTAACCTAACGAAGCGGGTGACTCTTTGTCAACGTTACAGTATGATACCTGCTGTATTGGAGCACATTAGGGGCCAGTGCTACTTGGTGTTTTATCCAGCAATGACGACTGAGCTAAAATTGACAGTTAGCTTTATCATATTTTCATTTTACAACCTCATCACTCTACAGCGCTATGTTTCACAGATTAAATAAAGCCTGTAGGTAAGACACATTAGCCACGCATCAACAGTGGTCTTAATAGAAACCTAGCCCTCCGCAGGGCTAAAGTTACGTACGTGAGCGAGTGACAGTAACGTTAACCTTATTAGCGCTGAGAACTGTACTTCTTTAAGATGGCGGCTGTTTACTAACACCGCTGACTGTCATTTCGCATCTAGTTCAACATGTGATATCTATGACACACATCAGATGCTACCTGCTACCACCGCATCACGCGAGCTAGTTTTTCGCAACGATGGCGTAGTTTGTAGTGGCTGTCGGCTGCAGAAAGGTTTTTTTATTGCTTCCTTTACGTACGTGACATCAGCGCGTTGTCCCGCATTAAAAGTAGTCCGGGCAAAACGTGATGCTTAGAGCTGGCAAAATTAAACAATTCCTCGAGGTGAATAAAATTACTTGGATCAGTTTTTAAACTCGAGTTACTCTAGTTGCTCAAGTATTCGTTTCAGCTCTACTTTGGTGTGCCACTGACTGTTGGTGAGATCAAAGGAGCTATCTGAGGCCTTCAGAAAGAAGATTGTAGACGCTTATGAGTCTGGTAAGGGATTTCAAAAGATTTAAAAATAATATAAAATCAGCCATTCCTCTGTCCAGAAAGTAGTCTATAAGTGGAGGACATTCAAAACAACTGTCAACATTGCCAGGTCTGGCCGTCCAAACAAATTCACCCCGAGAGCAGACTGCACGATGCTAAAAAAAGTCTCCAAAAACCCTAAAATGTCATCAACGGACCTACACCAGACTCTTGCTACTGTCGATGTGAAAGTGCATGCCTGTACAATCAGAAAGAGACTTCACAAGTTTAAAGTGTATGTCAACACCTGGGGAAATGCTAATATTCCATCATTTATCCATAAACGAATGCCTTTTGGATTCATATCATGTCACTTCGTGTAATTACACACATCGCAACACCAAGAAAATGAGAGAAATTTGGGTCAATTTCAAGCTAAAAAGACCCGCCCCCGAGATCCCGGAAATCTGGCAGATTGTGTGCGTGACATCAAAACAAGGAAACAACCGGCTCAGTGCTTTAGTACTGAATGGCGGCGATGATGGCGGACAATTACGTTTCTAGTTGCAACGACGAATCCGACGTAACGAACATTCTTCTAATGGTGAAGAGGAGAGTTATGAACCTTTCTTTGGTGTTTTGGGTTATCAATTTGAGCCCAAACGAAAGCCAATGCAGCCTAATGAAAGGATCATTGAGGGGAGCAATCACACCGATGAAACCCCGACAACAGTTCGTGTGGGAAACACCAAATGGTATGTTTTGCATTTCTTTTTGTGAAGCTGATACACCATGACCGCAAAATAAAGTAATGTACAGAATAATTATCATTTAATATGCTATCATCGGTTTCGCTCTGCCAACCGACACAAATATGAATGGGATTAGAGCAGGGGTCCCCGGTGAGATTTGGGTCTTTTTTTCACGGACCGGTGTCCCTCTTTTATATTCAGTTGGACTCTCAATGTTATCCATTGGTGCTAAAAAAACTATTTACATCACAAACATACATGTGCAACACGTAAATGGCGTAAATTAACGCTTAACGAGACGGCTAAGTCGTTAAGTGAGAGGGCTACGTGCAGTTGTTGTGTGCGCCAAACATGGCAAACGTAAGTTAATATTCCTTTCTTTAAAGAAAGTTTGTAGTGTGTACTTAGGGATCGCTGCATTCTTGGTCCTTTTTAATGTTACGCGCATGCCAACTTTGTCAGAACACAGTCAATGTGCGGCAGAAAAATACAGCAAATATAAAATAGCATTTGTTTTTAGCCCCGTCGTGTGAAGTGCAGGGAAAAAATACAACTCACCCGCTGAATCAGAAGGAGGGCTGAGTTTGTTTCGTTGAGACGAAATGGGAGCGTGAGAGAAGCTAGCATCAAGCTAGCGATGTTGGAAATTGTAGCACAGTTTTCAGCGCGCTCCAAGCGATGTCGGGATATTCCGAAATGACTTTAATCCAGAACTTCGGTAGAGTTGTTGTCTCAAATGTACGTTTAAGTCGCCGTGATTTGCGATCTCTACAAGCTGATATTCCTGTTCCACAGACATGCTCGAATCACTCGATTTATTCACATACCGGTCACGAGTTCACTCCTTCGCATTTCGTGCGTCTTTAGTGATTGGGAAGTAGCATAAATTTTGTTTTCTTTGAGGTTGTAGGCACATCTTCTGGCTCGTCAGGTTCCCGTTTCCCTGTAAAATTGCAAAATTGCAAAATTAACCCTCTTAGCACTGACGAACTTTACTCATTGTCTGCGTAGTCCAGCTCTTTTTCTCACGTTCGGGAACTCATGGGTACTACATTGCGACAAATGGCAATTTGTAAACCACATAGCATGACATATTTGAACCATTTTAGCGATTTTTTTGATAGAACAGGGACGCAACTCTCTCGTCGATAAACAACGATGGCACCTGCCTCGATCTTTTGTTTCCTTGTTATGACGTCTCCGCCCCATTCGGCTGTTTCCGGAACACTTTCGGAAATGTTCGTCATTTTCGCGATCTATTTTCGATAATTGCTCATTAATGTGATTGATTTTTTTGTTAACTTTATCAATATTTGTTATCTTGGCACATAACGGTTCTATTGATGTCTCACACCCCCTTTGCGTTTTCATACCCTTTAACATTCATGGGAGGTGTACAAGGAGGTTTTCCAGAGTGAATGTAGACAAAGACTAGGACTTCTGGAATAATGTCCTTTGGACAGATGAATCTAAAATGGAATTATTTGGACACCAGAACAGAGGACATGTTTGGCGTTAATCCAAAAGAGCATTCCAGGAAAAGAACCTCATACCAACTGTGAAGCATGGAGGTGAAAGTATCATGATTTGGGGATGGTTTGCTGCAGCAGGACCTGGCCAGCTCACCATCATAGAATCCACCATGAATTCTATTGTGTATCAGAGGGTGCTTGAGGAACAAGTGAGATCATCTGTGAAAAAAGTTAAAGCTGAAGCGAAACTGGACCCTGCAGCATCACAATGACCCAAAACATACCAGTAAATCCACCAAGCACTGGCTAATAAGGAAAAAAATAGAAAGTCCTGGAATGGCCGAGTCAAAGCCCAGATCTTAATCCCAATTGAGATGCTGTGGGGTGACTACATGCAAGAAACCCCTCAAACATCTCACAGCTGAAAGTATTCTGCGTTGAGGAGTGGGGCAAGCTCTCTTCAGACCGATGTCAAAGACCGTTAGATGGCCGCAAAAAGCGTCTCACTTAAGTTATTTCAGCTGAAGCGGGTAATACTAGCTATCGGGTGGTAGGGTGTCCTAACTTTTTCCTCGGTTAGAATATGCATTTTTGTTGATATAATTAATTTAATGAGTAAAACAATGTTAATTTTTGTTGTTTGCCTGCAATTAAATCACTTTCTTTTCCAGAGATAAAGAAAAACATGATCAGACATTAATATGTGAACATTTCTTGATAAAGAGCTGAATATTTAATGGCAGTGTTGTTACGGCGTTACTAACGGCGTTATTTTTTTCAGTAGTGGGTAATCTAATTAATTACTTTTCTCATCTTGGCAACGCCGTTACCGTTACTGAGGACGGAAAGGCATGCGTTACTATATTGGTCGAAAAGTCTGAGGGAGACGGACTCACCGAGTCGACAGAGCAGAGCAGGAGTGTGGAGGAGGCAAGAAAGTTGTGACGCCGAGCAAACGCGATGCTAGGTAGCTCCAATAATACATGTTGTAGCCGATAGCCTGCAAACTACGCCCGCATGTTATGGTAGATATGGTAGACATGGTAGATATCACAAAATGATAATGATAATGCAAAATGACAGACATGGCACTAAATGCGTTAGTAGACAGCCGCCATCTTGAAGCAGTAGACTTTTTAGGACGGCTCTGTTGTAGAGAACCTTCCTAGCGAACCTAAGTAACTTTTTATATAAAATACTTCTAAATCGGCAAAATCTTGACTTGAATCTATCTTTAAATCATGAAACGGTTTTAAAACTTTCATATGTCGAAAGTAGAGAGAAGGGAACTAATGCAATAATGGGAGCAATTCTAACAACTTTTAACAGTTGATTCAGGGTAAAGAGTAAATTAGGGTAAAGAATTGGGCTCGGGCCAATTGTACCAAAAACCTTCACAAAAAACTTCACATAGTGTGGCCAATGTTTTTTTTTTTTTTTTTTTTAATTGAGGAAAAAAAAAAAAGTAATTATCACCAATTACTTTGCCAAGTAACTAATTACTCTTACATTCAGGTAATTGAGTTACTAACGCAATTACTTTTTGGGAGAAGTAATTTGTAACTATAATTAATTACTTTTTTTCAGTAAGATTAACAACACTGTTTAATGGGGTGTCCTAATTTTTTCACATGACAGTATATAGGCGAATTCCCAGAGCCGTACCTACATTGCTGAATCCATTTTTGGCGATTCCGTGGGTTCCACTGGTTTGATTTTGTAGTTTTAACTTTGTCTACGCACTAATTACTTCAACCGCACTTCATGTCTAAACCGGAAGTCTGTAGCAGAAAATGTCAAAGATTGTGCCGCCCAATTTTCACTCAGGAAACTTGTCTATATGAGATGTTGTCTGTCCCTTTAAGTCATTAACTGACTTAAAAATCTCCACAATGGGGCGCGTTTTTTTGAGGGCAGACACACTCCTTTCGCGGCCCATCCCCCACTGCGCACCCACACACCTGCTTTGTGCTGTCACCTGATCCACTCTGCGCTCACCTGTAGATGTAATCTGTGAAGAATTGCCTCCAGTCTCCCTATCTGACCTCTGCTACTTTTTAGGAAGAAAGGCTTGGCGACACCTGGATTGCAGGGGAGGCTGAAAGTTAAACCAGCTTCTCGCTTTTCACCAGCTCACAAATGAGGAAAACATCCATCTTTTCCCCGATTTTCTGGTTAATGCCTGGCGCTTGGTGAAGTGTAAACCTCCTTCTTGATGTTATTCGACGGCCGGATGCCATTTTCTTGAGATTTTGTCTCGATCTTTGGGCAACACATAGTTGGAAATTGAGACTTTAACGAGGTGTGCAGCTATACAATAGGGAGAAAAATGAATCCTTTGATACTTGAATTAACATTTTACTCGGTCAGTGCTATGGATGATGCTAAACGTCCAATCACGTGGTGTTCAATCAGCCTTCTGTATAGGAGTTTATCAGTAGTTAGACGTCCAATCCGTTTAAAGTGGGAGGTCTGAAAGTAGATAAAAGAACATTCAGTCTAGGGCTGCAGCTATCGAATATTTTAGTAATCGAGTAATTGACAGAAAATTCTATCGATTAATCAAGTAATCGGATAAAACAAATATATTTTTAGGTGAAGAGCAATTATAAATATACATGAGAAAACAAGACATTTCATGTGATATTGAACCATTTTCAGTCAATCAATGTCTTTATTTTCGACGTATATTGTTGAAAACAGCCAACAATTGCATCTCAGATGTAACTAGAATAAGAAAAAGACTAATTCACTGCTTTCACTCAAAAAACCTTTAGATCTTATTCAAAAAAAAAAAAAAATTATATATCTTACCTAAAAATGCCATTACGCTTGATAACACACATCACTTAAAAGTTAGGATTTTTTCCCCACGTGTTTCAATTGAATTTCTATTTGTGTCAAGCCATTTTTAAGTTCTAGTTAAGTTTTGAGTTAGTCTAAACTGTAAGTCCTGATAGGATTTTGAGTTTTTGCAGTGTTCAAAATAAATGTATGATACAGGCTGTATTGGAGCACATTAGGGACCGGTGCTACTTGGTGTTTTATCCAGCAATGACTACTGAGCTAAAATTGACAGTTAACATTATTGAGTTTTTATTTTACACCCTCATCACTCCACAACGCTATGTTATGTTAAAGCCTGTATGTAAGACACGTTAGCCACGCATCGACAGTGGTCATTATTAATAGAAACCTAGCCCTCCGCAGGGCTAACGCTACGTGAGCTTGTGACAGTAACGTTAATCTTATTTATTAGCGCTTAGCGCTCTTTATTAGCGCTTAGCGCTCTACTGCTTTAAGATGGCGACGGTTTACTAACGCTGCCCAGACGCGGCCGAGTCTGTCATTTCGCATCTAGTTCAACATACATGTGATCTCTATGAGACGCATCAGACGCTACCTGCTACCAACTAGCATCTTGCGGGCAAGTATTTAGCAACGTCGGCGTCGTGTGTAGCAGCTGTCTGCTGCAGTAAGTTTTGTTGTTTTTGTTTTTTTTGCTTCGTCCTCTACGCACGTAACATCAGCGCGTTGTCCCGCATTAAAAGTAGTCCGAGCAAAACGTGATACTTAGAGCTGTCAAAATAAACGAATACTCGAGGTGAATAAAATTACTCGGATCAGTTTTTAAACTCGAGTTGCTTGAGTATTCGTTTCAGCTCTAGTTCAGTCTCTTCAGCCGTCAAGCAGAAGAGTAAACAAATATAAATAAAGCATAGGAGGAAAATATAACTACATGATAGTATCGATGAGAAAACTATACAAAGTTAAAGAAAGGCTAGGCAACTTTTCACCCTTTAAAAAATATTGTCATGACATTTTTGATGATATGTCGACTGACAACTATTTGAATGTGTCAGGGAAACGCGGGCAGGCAGGTGGACCCAAATGCAGGGAAAGGGAGGCGAGGCAGATGAATGGTGCAAAAATGATTTAATTAAAGCCAACAAAAAACAAAGTACAAAACAAAGGCTGTGGTGATCCCAAGAAAGCACAGAGGCAAACAAGATTGTCACTAACAAAAGACTGGTTTTCAAAAAACTTACTTGGAACACGAGGGCTTGGATAGACATCGACATTGGCATAGACAATGACGCAACAAGGAGTGAAAAGAAAATGGGAGCTTATATACACACGCAGACAAGGGGATAACGAGAACGAGGAACAGCTGGGCAACACATGAGGATGCAGCTTGGCGGATACACTAGGAGCAGGTACAACAGGTGAAATCAATGGGCAAGTGGACAAGTCATACTAGGGGAAAACCAACACAAAACCTAACAGAATGACACCTCTTTTATGTCTCGAGGGCATCTGTATCGCTTTCACCGGTACTAATTAACTTTGAGGAGTGAATTCTGCAAAGATGGCAGAGCAACGGAGACAAAAAGTTTTGTCTGAGGAGGAAAAAGAATGGGAATTGAAAGAATCTGACCTGTTAGCCAGATTGCCGGAATCACACCTGCCGAACCGCCGGAACCCGCTAGCTCAATTCAAACGACCCAGGCCGGCGGAATGCCGACAACGTGGCCAAAAGGCCAAACTCCGTGCGCTCACCTTAGTCTTAACCCCTTGGAGTGACTTCATTTGAAAAGCTGGAAAACGGCTTCGAAACACAAGTTGACAGTTTATTCCAACTCAGTAGCAATCATACAGCACAGAGAGACCCAGGCGAGGAGGCAAACTGGATCCAGGGTCACCATATTAGTCAAAAAAAAAATCGTGAGAAAAATGACAATGATTAGTTAAACAATTAGTCTTTTAAAGGCTCTGGTGAGGCGGACTGTGGTCCAGAAAGAGGGTGTGTTTGGGCGTTATTTAGGATTATTCTCTGTTGTGGGTCGGGCAGGAGAGTTTCAGGCGTTATTATTGTCAGGGCAACGAGAGTTGAGGATTTTGCCATCCTCAGCGCCACGTGAGTGCTGAGTGTTCACTTCTCGGTCGAGTGTTACTCCGTTTCAGATGTTCTTGTGGCAAGACAAGATGTCCCGCTATTTGTTCTGGAATGTCCAGAAGAATTGATTGCTAGATTTGGTGGTGCAGACGTGGGTGTCTTGCCTATTCCCTGGTTGTCAGCGTCAATCTTGCTCAGTCAGCTGAATGACGGGTGCCTTGGACTTCCGTGGTCACAAGGCGTCCTGTATATTTCTGCCCTTATCAGCCCGTTGTCTTGGCGCTGCAAGTTCTTATCTGTCCAAGTCCCAACTGTTCATAATATCAAATATATTCTGCTTGTTTTTCTTAAACTATGGAAGAAATGTTATTTATTTTATATTGAGTGTGTTAGAGTAATACAAACAGTCAAATAGT
Source organism: Corythoichthys intestinalis (assembly GCF_030265065.1). NCBI lineage: Eukaryota > Metazoa > Chordata > Actinopteri > Syngnathiformes > Syngnathidae > Corythoichthys > Corythoichthys intestinalis. Next base: position 13,567,640 of record NC_080411.1, on the reverse strand, counting down.
AAATACGAGAAAAGATACTATTCCCTAATTATGTTGAGTGTGTTAGAGTAATACAAACAGTCAAGCAGTAAATACGAGGAAAGATACTATTCCCTTCATTCACCCTGTTAGAATATGTCTGGGTCTCGGAATTTAGCCCTAAACACTGTCCTTCAATATTCCGTAAAGTAACAATATGAAGTATATATATACATTATAATTGAAGTTTGTGAACGCTACCTTTGAAATTCCCTGGCCCGTCGCCATTATCGCTGTCTTGTTGTTGTGTTACTTTGCCAGCGCGTGCCGTGCAGTTAGACAGCGTGAGGTTGAGGGCACTGTCTGCCCACCTAGCCAATCATGATTGTGTTTGCAACAGTGTCACCACACCGTTCTAATTAAAAGATAACTCAAAAAAGAATAAAGGGATTGTGATCAAACATGCGGGATATGTTTGTATTGATTAAATCTTGGGCTGATAATGTCAAAGGTCACAAAGGTCAGAAAAGAACATTTGCGATAACTTAAAAACAGTTTACCCTATTAATTTGTATTTTCAGGGGAATTGATATGATCAGAAAAGAGAAGGTCGAAGGTCGCAGAGGTCAGAAATTTGGCCATGCTTTGAATTAAGCTGCTCTAGTTTACACTCTATACTCTTACATCACCTTTATATAAGGAAAATAGTGTCATGTACGTGTCCAACTAATGCAGCGGTTTTTACATTTTTGTTGTTGTTGTTGTGTGGGCGGGGCTTTCAGGCTTGGCCTCGGTGGCAGGGATGTGCGAGCCTGAGCGGAGCTGCAGCATCAATGAAGATATCGGCCTTGGCTCGGCTTTCACCATCGCTCACGAGATCGGCCACAAGTGAGTACTGATTAGTGGTGGGAACCTCTGGGTAGCTCACGATAACGATGATATCGCGATAATCATCAATACATGGGTCAGGAAATCATTCTACGAAACAACTAATACACAGAAAAACAAGCTATTTTCAAACTTCAGCTGTGAATTGGAATGAGTTTATCACTAGTAGATGTCCAATCCATTTGAAGTGGGAGGGATGGCAGCGAATGAATGTTCATCCCTCCCACTTCAATCGGATTGGACATCTATGACCGTAAGTGGCAGCCAATGCCAAGCTACGAGTTCATTTTGGGGCAACTTCCTGTTGATACTAGGGTATTTACAAATCACTTCCTATTAATTTTGTTGAGTTAGATCAGTTTGTGTTTTTATTGAGTCGTTTATTACCTTTACATTGCCTCAAATTACTTTATACCTTATACCTTTAAGCATTGTGTTTTCTTGTGGTAGCTTTAAAGCAGATTGTTGATCTGGTAACCACATTAGTCACTTAGCATATCTAAACCACCCTTATTTGATATGACTAAGTTTAAGTATTTTCTTAAGACATCTTTAGTATGTATTGTCTGTATGCATCGAAACAAAACAAGCTGAAAGCGGGTGTTTTTTGGGTGTCAAAGTCGCCTCTTGTAGGACGTTTCGCCGGTGTAGCACATTTTGGCAGAGCACCGGTTTTGTCATACTCTTGTCTCATCTCATCCCGTCTTTCCTGTTCATTTTGCGTCTGCTGCTCGTTTTGTGAAATATTGACAGTGCTGTCACGCTCATTAATTTTTGTCTCGGGTTCAAATTAAAAAGGGTTGAAGAGATGACATGTTTATGTCGCTAGAGTCATAGTTTGGAATTTCACAAATTGTATAAAAACGAAACAAGAAATCAAATTATTTTATATCATAATAATAATTAAATCATAATAATGTGTAGAAGTAGAAGTCTTTTTACACCTTTTTAAAACGATATATCGATTCTCGGTGGGAGCATAATAACCTTTTGGGCTACAAATTATCATGACATATCACCTTTTCGATATATTGTCTCACCCCTGGTCCTGATGAAATAAAATGGCAAGAAATCCGTTAGCTGCCATGAAATATGAAGATGAAATTTGACGTACAGTGATCCCTCGTTTTTCGCAGGTAATGGGGATAAGTCAAAAACTGCCAAGTATACACCCCCCCCAAAAAAAGTATTTATTCAGATTTAGCATTGGAAAGAGATACATATAAGACATGTTTTTTTTCACCTTTTTCCCCCAATGTATAATTAAAAAAACCTTTTATGTACAGTATGTATATATTTCAATAAATGTAGTAATTATTGTTTTTGTAAGTTTTATACTGTACATGTACTGTCCCACCGATTATTTTCAAACAAGTAATGCTGCAACGATTAATCAATTAACTCGAGTATTCGATTGGAAAAAAATATACGAATTAAATTTTGTTCGAGTATTCGTGTAATTAAAGTGGCACTGTAATGGTTTATTTTAAAAGTGTTTGCATTTAGTTTTATTGATTAGGGTGGATACACTACCCTCTGGTCTGCCTCTTTTCACATGGCTGAATCCAACTGCTCCCCGTTAAGACCAACATAAGTTTTTGTTTGAGCTAATGTCATTCATTAGTTAGGAGGTATATTTAGCTGTTTTTTGTGGGAATATGTGTCCGAACCATTTGTTAAGAGCATTGTAAAAAAAAAAAATATATATATATAGGGTTTCATAGCATTTAAATTAGCGGACTTTTTCTCTGTAAGATAGCCAATTGTTCCTTTGTTGTACATAGATCCTCATTTTTAGAAAAAAAACATACCGTTTGAGACTCAGCTCAGGTATTTTAATTTTTCATGTTCCTTATCCGATTACTCAATTATTCGAACTAACTACCCTAATTTTCGGACTATAAACCGATACTTTTTTCTCTCATTTTGAATCCTGTGGCTTATAGTCCAGTGCGGCTTATTTGATGATTTATTTGGGTTAATAGGTAAAACTTTATTTGACAGCGGCATTATTAGACTGTCATAAGAACGTCATAATTATGACATGACACTATCATGGGCATTACTGAATGCTTATGACAGATGTCAATATGTGTCATGTGGCATATTATGTCACTAACTCCATTTATGTCCAGCTCAGATCTTTCACGTCCATTCAAAAGTGAGATAATTTGCTGGATGACACTAACCGACATCTATTATAAGCATTCAATAATGCTTATGGCAGTGTCATGTAATAATTATGACAGTATTATGGCACCACTATCCAAGAAAATGTTACCAAATACAATAGCTAGCAATTAATCAAACAACTGGAACAGTAACTGAAGAAATAATTAGCACAGAACATGAATTTTGATTGTTATTTACATCTGTAGTGCCGCAATGCATGCTAGGAGCAATGTTGGATGACAAAAGTGTTGACAGCAGGTGGCAGCAGAGGTTGACTGTCTCCCCCAAGGGAGCAGTGATGGCCAAATGAAGATTTTTGAAACAATAAGGCTTTGCAGCCAATTGGTTCAAAGCTTCATGGTGGTTCATTTGGTTTCATGACAGTTTTATAATGCCTTTGTCAAATTAAGTGTTACCAGTTAATATCTTTTGGTGTAAATATCCCATAATACAATGAGGACAACTGCGGCATATAGTCTAGTGCGGCTTATCTATGAACAAATGCCGTTTTCATGTCAAATTTGGTGGCTGGCGGCTTATAGTCAGGTGCGCCTTATATAGTCCAGAAATTATGGTGGTCCATCAATTAATCTACTACTAAAATATTCGATAGCTGCAGCTCTGCAAACAAGAATAACGTAGAAAATTGCTTGTCTTTATTAAATGCTTCAGTGGGGGAGTCCACTCAAATCCGCTCACGCTGCTCACTTACACACAATGAGTTGCCACAATAAGTGTTTAACAAACTAAATGATGATTGACTCATGCAGTGCTTTGAAGTTTGGGCTTCTAAGCACCTTTGGCAAGATCAAACCTTAACATCTGTCAATCATCGTTAACTTTAACAAGCAATTCCAGTTCACTGCCTGAGAAAGAAGAAGAAAAGCAGCAGAAGGGAGAGTTTTTTTTCAATTGGAAAAAAAAAAAATCTGGGATTGACTGAGCGCACAAAGTTTGAAGCGCGAAGTAGTGGCGGATCACTGTATTGTAAATAAAAAGCAGTTATTTGCCAGAACGCCTTGTTTTCGGGCTCCGTCACGTGACCCGTTTCCACGTCGCGTGAGCTCCCGATTTGCCTTTCCGCCTCCTCCCGAACCGCCGCGTGCATCGGGACTTGGCGCGAGCTCGGCGGGCCCCGAGTCCAGCGCGTGTCGTGCGCCGCATACCTCTGGCTCGCGACTCCGACGCGCAATAATGATGATGTATTAGCCTCCCCGGAGAGTTGAGCGAGATGGCCATTTCCTTTTATTATGTCTCGTGTCTGCTTCTATTGCGAGGGGCCTGTTGTAAAAATAGTCAATGCCTGCAGAAGATGTATAAGGAATAACAGCGCGGCCGGGTCTGATTTATTTCCAGAGCGTTCTGAAATGTCACATACACGGCCCGAGCTAGAAAAACAGCTCGAGACGGCGCGATGCGGTTGGGTTTGTTAAATACATTAGAGCTGATTTGTGCTCCCGGGGCCCGCGAGGAAAAGTTGAAATTGATTGTTAAGATGACTCGTTTTCAAACTCTCCGGCCCGGGAACTCTCCGGTAATTGATCCAAAAGGATTCCCGCCCTGCCTTCTTTCCGACCTTCCTGGCGGCCCGCTCAGACCTGCCGGCGCTGATTGACAGACAGGCATCGCAGTGGTGATTACAACTTAGGAGGCAGAATTTTCAAAAGTTTGGAAGCTAAACTGAATGTCTGGCCGTGAAACAAATAACCTTTCTCAGTGATTCAATGAAATTTGTTAGACTTGACTTTCACGAGTTGACCTAGAAAAATGTCAACCATGCTATTCACAAAAAACTGAAATTCTGCCATTTTGGTGTACTGTAAAATTAGGATTTTTTTTTTTTGGTCTTGAACTGCCTTCAGAATGAAAGCATAAATGCCATTTTTGCTTGATAACATTAAATTTGGCAGACATATTTATCATGAGTAGACCCACCCCCAAAAAAGCCTCAAATGACTATCATTTTAGTTTGAAGCAGCCATTTTGACTCCAGAATTTGAAATATTCTCAGTCTTTAAAGCAACACTATGTAACTTTAAGTTTTGGTCGATTTTAGCGACGCCGGTGGACAAAAGCGGTAGTGTTTTACCTTAAAGCAGAAATGTGAAGTAATTTCATAACATGCCAAATAGGGTCAAAATTAAAGTAATTAAACATTGTCCAAAAAATAAAGCATGAAAAAATAATTTATATGTTGTATATTTGACAAAATAATCGCGTTTCCGAAGTTCGAGCCTGAAAGGGGAGGAACCCGGAAGTGATACGTCACGAGAACAGCGATGGTAGCGCTCCATACGGCCGCCATACAAAGCCCTTCAAACAGCGATATAAGTGATAGATCGAGCGCAAGGGAGGACATCCAAGTTTTTGAAGAGTTGGAGGAAGAAGAGGAGGTTGGAATTTCATGTTGGACCTAACATGTATAAGCCAGACGCTAATCAGGATGCAAACAATGTGCCTAGACTACCTGACATGGAATGGAGACAAGACCCATCGAGATTACAAGACTGGTAAGATATAGGGTGTTGTTATTTTCATGATTTGAAGATGCAGGCATTTGCACGTAATTTTATGTTTTTGTCTATCTGATGACATTGTGTAAAAAAATAATAGACTTCATGTTCATTTTGGCAGATCCGGCAGCTCTCGAGCATTTCAAATAATAATAATAAAACATTGGGGGGAAAGAAGGAGATAAGTCGTTGATGGCTTTCTCCACTTTATTGTGGCAACAATCAGAAAACAAAATAATAGCGGACTGCCGCCACATTCCACCGCGAAGTTTTGCTTCTCGCTGATCTTCCCCTCGCCTCCTACTACTCACAGCTCTCCAGTCCCAGCGTTCCTTAAACGGATCGTGCATGGTGTTTCGTTTTGAGCTTTTTATTGACAAAGGTATCGAACACACGACATGCTGACAACTTTGTTTCTTTATTAACACATGGAGCTAACAGTACGAACACAGCTTGGGGCTCTCGGCAGGAAGTTGCGTCTAATTGCGTGAGGAAATGTAGTTTTTTCAAACAAGCGAACAGATTACAAAGCACCACTTCAGTGTCGTCCTGAGACTACATTTCCCATGATTCACTGCGTGACCTGCGCGCTGGCTGATTCGCTGCGAGACATTAAAACCAACAAGCTTTTTCGTCAGCTGTCACCTGTCAGCGGCTCTCGTAAAACACAAACTAGAAGGCTATCAAGCGATCACCGTGAAAGAAACGCTGAACCGTACAAATGCAATGCAATGCTTGAAGCATGAAGGTGGAAATACATAATACAAATACAAATAAATGTGCACAAACTCACCGGCCGTGTGTGTCTCTTACGGCAACGTGACCGCGAATTACCGCGACGCCGACCCGCTTATATTCACATCCACACCCCTTTCCCGATTGATAGTGGATTAACACTTTCGGACAAGATCGTAGATGAAGCACAATTTAAACACGCTTAACCTAGCGAAGGCAACAACAATTATGATCGGGGATTGCCACGAGTTAGCTTTTGGCTAACGTCGCTAGCTTCTATGGTTCATTCAACAACAGTTGGCAGCTCTGCTTTGACAAAGTCATCAGTCATCTATCCAAAAATCACACTTACTTACAAATCCTTGATCATTAGCAGACTGTTTAAGGAAGCAGGCATCTTCGAAGTGTTTGTAGCAGAGAACACGACTTGAAGATGGCGTGAAATTCATCCGCTTCGTGCGAACGAAAGATGTCCATTTACGTGCCCTGCTATCCTTTGGCCACTCATACAACTTTTCGTTTGAGTGAGAACAAAATATCGCCACACACCGCCGTGGCATCTTACCAAGAAGAAATGCAACAAACAATACTGTTCTATGGCGGACTTCCCTCCCACTTCTCAGTGTGACGTAATTCCGAAGATTGCCGAAGAAAAGCGTTTTCGTTGTCAAGGGCGTTGCTATGGGTTAAACAAAGAATCTGGAAGGGTTGCGTTAAAAAAAATAACGAAAATATGCTTGTAATTGTTTAGCCATTGATATTATTCAAAAACATGGTTGGCCAACCTTACTTCACATTTCCGCTTTAAAGTGATCCTCGATCTTTATGACAAGTAATTCTTTAAAGATAAATATTAGTATGAGTGATAATAATTACAGTACAGCCTTATGTGGGGCAAACCAGGTCGCAGCTATCCTTTATCCATATGGAACGTCTGAGTGCTCCTGTATGGAAGCATTATCGAACGAGAGTCCAGCCAGACCCAACGCTGCCACCAGAGGGCATTGTATCCTCCACTATTAAACAAAATATAATACGTTTGGACTTTTTTGGTAGTTATTTTGAAAATTTAAAGGGTTAATTCAGGTTACTTCGCCAACATAGGAGCGGAACTCGTAACCCGGGGGACAACCTGTATGTCTATATTGAGTAGATCCACAAAAAACTCAGGAAGACCTGCTTAAAAAACACTGTTAGGCTGCCATTTTGCTTTGAATCAGCCATTTTGACCTACCGTTAACCTCCAGAATTTGAAAAATAATTCAGCCCCCAAAGCCATTTGCACTTAGATTGCTGATATTTTCCAGATATGTGTATTGAAAGTAGACCCACAAAAAAGCCTCAAAAACACATTGCCTAAAAAGACATTGTTTGGCTGCAATTTTCTATATAATTTTGGCTTGCAAACCCGCTCCAGATTCTCACTCAAATAATTCCGCGCAAGAAGCTCATATTTTTTAAGTGGGCAAAATTTGGTGCACATGTCTATCATGGGTAGACCCACAAAAAAAAATCTTTAAAAAAAAAAAGCCATGCTCCCACTTCCCAGCTTCCCGGGTGGCCTGCTCAGGCCTGCCGGCGCTGATTGACATGCAGGCATCACAGTGGTGATTAGAACTTTTTTCATTCCTGCCAAACTCCAGACAGGGTTTGACCCTTGACCCCGGGCTGTGCTCCACACAGCTGTTTTAAGAGCCTGGGGAGAGTTGTCTTTACAACCGGGAGTTCGGACGGTGGCGAACTTCCTTTCGGGCAAACTCATCATCTCTGCTTTTGACTCGCAGCTTCGGCATGAACCACGACGGCATCGGCAACTCGTGCGGCACCAAAGGCCACGAGACGGCCAAGCTGATGGCGGCGCACATCACGGCCAACACCAACCCCTTCTCCTGGTCGGCCTGCAGCAAAGACTACATCACCAGCTTTCTCGAGTAAGTTGATCGATCAAAAACGGAAAAACTTTTAAGCATTTTTTCAACCACCTTGATGGATTTGGAGGGAGTAACAACAACATTAGACTAATCCAGTGCTTCTCAATTATTTTCTGTTACGCCCCTCCCTGGAAGACGTAAATGTTTCGTGACCCGCCCAACTCTCTGCCACCACTGTAAATAGTATCATTTGTCCATAAAATTATTATTATAAGTACAGCTCTGCATAACATTTTGCCCTTTTTAGTAATATAGATCAACTTACAATAAAGTATAACTTTATGAACATTGTTTTGTTTGTAACAGAAAAGACTTAAAGCGCATCAATTTGCCTGAATTAAAATGAAAAACATCCAAACTGTAAAAATACACTCAATTTTTTGACCATTTGATACTGAAAAATAAAATGTAATAAAATCGATGAATAATAATAAATTCAAATTGATTAGAAATATTAACTCAGGAGAACAATACGCCAAACAATTTTGCAGAAAAAAACAAAAATTAATAGAACAAAAACGACGGACAGTTTTTATTTCCGCTGCAGGCAGAAGTATCAGCTCCTTTGCTATGATGTGATGTTATTTTGCACTGAGCAACTTGGTATGCCACCTTATATGATGCTAACAGTGCTCGCTGATTTTCTGATGTAACGTTGACAAAGCGGGACGATTGCTGGCAATTTCGTCACATTTTTGCTAAAAAAAAAATTAAAAATCAAGCGGCTTTTCCATGTGATTGGGCTCTATTGTCTTTAAGTGAAATTTTAATTGATTTGGCTTTCCGCCGTCCGCTTAAAACATTTTTATACACAGTAAACAGACTGGTCCTTCTTTGTCTTCCACTGGATTAAAAGTCAAAAGCCAAATGCTACATACGCTTTATCATATTTTCTCGTCTTAGCTCTTCATATCTCCAGTGCTCTTTGCTATGTGCTCATGTTTGGGTCAAAAATACTGCACACACTCTGAAAATGAGAGGGCCACTGCCACCCACTGAGTGGATGTTCAATTAGACTTTATTTTAGTACCGCTAAAAAGTATGTTCCCGAGGTCACATGCGCCACCCCTGGTATCATTCTGCACCCGACTCTTTCAGAATTACTGGACTAATACGAGTAGAGATTTGTGTACGTCGCCCTCTAGTGTTTGCTTGGATTAGCCCTTATAATTCGGAAATTTGTGCTCATATTGGCTTTGAATGCAAAAACGTAGGCATGGAGTTCCGTACTTTTCGGGCTATAAGGCGCACCTGACTATAAGCCGTAACCCACCAAATTTGACACAAAACGGCATTTGTTTGGCGATAAGCTCCACCGGAGTATAAGCCACAGCTTTCCTCACGGTATTATGGGATATTTACACCAAAAGATATTAACCGGTAACACTTTATTTGACAGCGGCATCGTAAAACTGTCATAAAACCAAATGAACCACCATGAAGCTTTGAAGTAATTCACTGCAAAGCTTCAATGCTTCAAGAAGCTTAATTTGGCCATCACTGGGGGAGACAGTCAACCTCAGCTGCCACCTGCTGTCAATACCATTGTCATCCAACATGCCTCCTAGCATGCATTGCAGCGCTACAGATGTACATAATTAAAATTCATGTTCTGTGCTAATTATTTCTTCAGTTACTGTTCCAGTTGTTTCATTAATTGCTAGTTATGGTATTTAGTAACACTTTATTTGACAGTGGCACCATGAGACTGTCATAAGACCATCATACTTATGACATAACACTGCCATGAGCATTAATGAATGCTTATGACAGATGTCATTAATGCCATCCGGCAAATTATCTCATTTTTGAGTTGATGTAAAAGATCCGAGCTGGATATAAGTTGAGTTAGTGACATAATTTGCCGGATGACACTTAAATACATCTGTCATAAACCTTCATTAATGCTCATGATAGTGTCATATCATAATTACGACGGTCCATAGACTTGTCTTATGGCAGTCTTATGACGCCGCAGTCAAAGTGTTATCTATTTACCCAACTAAATCAACAAATAAGCTGCACTGGACTATAAGCCTCAGGATTCAAAATAAGGGAAAAAATTAGTGACTTATAGTAAAAAAATTACGGTATTTAAAATTCTGCATTCAAGCAGGTTTGCACTCAAAAAGAGAACATTTTATAGTGGAAGTCGTATGTTGTTCAAACATAGAAAAAAAAAGACACTTTTACTTGGTTGCTGGATGAGGTTTCAGGAATGAATGGATATAAATGTACTTATGTCCATTTTGATTTGTTTTTTCTAAAGTGCAGTGCTACAACAATTAATCAGTTAACACGAGTAATTCAATTAGAAAAAAGCTTTGAATCAAATTTTGCTGCTTCTACGATTCGTTTTAATTAGAGTGGCGTTGTTATGGGTTGTTTTGAAAGTGTTTGCATTTGGTTTCATTGATTTGGGTGAATACACTGCCCTCTAGTGGCAACAATGAATATGAAATAACTCTTTTAACATGGCTGAATCCAGCTGCTCTCTGTTAAGACCAACATTAGGTAAGTTTTCGTTTGCGCTGTTATTTTTTTAATGCATTAGTAATTTAGTTTACTTGGAATATGTGTTTGAACGATTTTTTAAAAGCATTGCCAAAAAAAAAAAAAAAAAGTTTGCATTTTATAGCATTTAAGCTAGCGGACTTTTGCCCTGCAAGTTACCCAATTGTTCATTTGTTGTACTAATATCCTCATTTATTTATTTATTTTTATACCATTTGAGGCTAAACTCAGGTATTTTAATCTATTTTTAAATGCATTTATTGCTTTTCATAGTTTGAAGAAACACTCGAGAATTGTATTTTGTATTTGCATTTAATGCTCATTTGGAAGTGAAATCTTAGCAGGCCAAAATAAATGTTATTGCAGGCATAAATCCTTGATTCTTCGTGGTACATCTCCTAAAATGTATTCGGCAACACATTAAATGTTCTGTATCTAATTACTCGATTATTCAAATGAACTATCGATAGAATAATCGATTACCTAAATAATCGAAAGCTGCAGCCGTACTAAAGTGATATACAAATGTCACAATTATCGTCTTCAAATGTAGTACTGGTGTTAATCGGGATCGAATGGAGTCGTGACCTATGAATCGTGATACGTGTCGTATCATCAGATATGAGGCAATACACTACCCTATTATATGTATATTAAATATATATTATAAGCCGATACTGATGACTTTGACTCCGATAGTAGAATCGGCGCAACACTGGTTGAAAGTACGAAACAATCATTCTACTCGTGGATTCTAGTCGTTTTATTAGGATGCTAAATTTTATATCTAGTAAGGGCAGAAAGCGCGGAGTACACGGGCTTTAAAGGGAACCAGGGACAGAAAGACTTGTAGCTGTTAACAGATAAATGTTAATACGAAATGAAAAAAAACAAGACAATGATGCAACTAGTAACAAAGGGATATCCAAACTGTCAAATGGCAGCAAGTCAATATCTTGGCAAGCCGCCTAGGATTGGTTTAAAGACACTGCTGATGCAGGTACGACGTTGGGAACTCGTCCCACATCTCTGTAACAAAACAATCTGATCAGCAGCAGAATGTAACAAAATCATGCCAGTCTTCATACTAGCTTCGCTTGCTAGCTAGCACAGCTATTCTCCCAATCCAGCCCAACCGCGTCATCACCCCCAGCGTGCATTGCGCGTGTAACACATGCCGCCCTCCGTAGTCAAAACATGTACTAAATATTGGAGATTTTTAAATTAACTGCAATATTTTATGTGTTTCTAATAACATATTTTAGTAAAAGAACAATTGTGGCTTATTAGAGCCAACAAGTCTTGAAGTCCAGGGATCTCTTTAAGATAAATATCAAGCATATCAAATATAAGCTCACGCACAAAAGGAAAAATGAAAAAAATAGCCTGGATATTTGTCGGAATGAGGCCCCTCTGGCTGCCAGCCTGGCACGGTGAAAAACGCGCACGGGCCCCAAGTCAGACGAAGCCAGACAAAACATCTGGAGTCGGCCTTCAGCGTCTGGCAGAAAGCAGATACCCGCCATCCTGACGGGGAGCTCCTGGCCCGGTCGCTCCTCGCACGTCATGACTTCTTCCCTGACCAGAACTTCCACTCATTCGGGCTCGCTAAAGCCGTCTCGGTTAAAGTGATCAGAAAAAAAACAACCTCGACTCGTTCGGGTCTGGTAATTGTTAGTTTTGCGGGCATTTTTCAGGGTATTTTTTCTCTTAATGAATCATCTGTCAAAGAGTGTTGTTTTTTTACAGTCAGTTTTGTCTTTAAACGCCAGTGTTGATATGGCAATTTAAAGTGGAGGAACTGAAATGTTGTTGAACCAACACCATTGACGGTGCTAGATGTCCAATCCATTTTGACTGGGACGTTTGTTTTATTTGCCCCGTCTGTGTCGAAATGGATTGGACATCTAGCGCTGACAGTGAGGATGCTTCTGTGGGCCGGCTGGGTATCCCCTGCTCCGGTGGGGGGGGTCCTTCCCTGCCCTGGGCTTGGTGGTCCGTTGGGGGTCCCTCGATGCACCGTGCAGGTGCAGGGGCCGTTTGGGTTGGTGGGGGTGGGCGTAGGGGGTGGTGGCGCATCCCCTTATCCCATCTCTGCAGGCCGGTTGATGGGGGCGCGGATGGCAATCAGTCAATCAATAGAGAATCAGAGAGAGAGGTGGTCTTGATTGTAATGAACATTTTTTTTACCCAATTTTTTTTTGCGTTTACCATGGGTTTGTGACACCCCAACCACGTCAACAACCCGCTCTCTACTATTTAATTACTGAACCTTTTGGAATTTCTCACATTTCTGCATAAAAATGTGATCTGATCTTCGTCAAAATCACACAGATGAAAAAACAGTGTCTGCTTTAACTAAAACAACTCAAACATTTATAGGCTTTCATATTTTAATGAGAATATATGCAAACAATGACAGAAGGGGGAAAAATAAGTAAGTGAACTATCACATTTAATATTTTGTGCCCCCCCCCCCCCCCCCCCCCCCCCCTTTGGCAGCAGTAACTTCAACCAGACTCTTCCTGTAGCTGCAGATCAGTCTGGAACATCGATCAGGACTAATCTTGGCCCATTCTTCTCTACAAAACTGCTGTACTTCAGTCAGATTCCTGGGATGTCTGGCATGAATCGCTGTCTTTAGGTCATTCCGCAGCATCTCAATCGGGTTCAAGTCTAGACTTTGACTTGGCCACTCCAGAATGTGTATTTTGTTCTTCTGAAACCCTTCTGAAGTTGATTTACTTCTGTGTTTTGGATCATTGTCTTGTTGCAGCATCCATCCTCTTTTTGGCTTCAACTGTCCCACAGACGGCCTCAGGTTTTCCTGCAAAACATCCCGATAAACGTTTGAATCAATTCTTTCATTTACGATTGCAAGTTGTCCAGGCCCTGGGAGAGCAAAACAGCCCTAAATCATGATGCCCACTCCACCACGGTGGGGATGAGGTGTTGATGTCGGTGAGCTGTTCCATTTTTCCTCCACACTTGACGTTGTGTGTTACTCCCAAACAATTCAACTTTGGTTACATCAGTTCACAAAATATTTTGCCAAAATTTCTGTGGAGTGTCCACGTGCTTAAATGAGCAGCAATGCTTTTTTGTGTCTTCCTCTGTGGAGTCCTCCCATGAATACCATTCTTGGCCATAGTTATGTATAGTTGCTGTATATTATATTGGACTGTGCCAGTAATTTCTGTAAGTCTAGCAGACACTCTAGGGTTCTTTTTTACCTCTCTGAGTATTCTGCACTGAACTCTTGGCTTCATCTTTGGTGGACGGCAACTCCTTGGTAGAGAAGCAACAGTGCCAAACTCTCTCCATTTGTAGACAACTTCTCTGACTGTCGATTGATGAACATCCAGACTTTTAGAGATGTTTTGTATCCTTTCCCAGCTTTATACAAATCAACAATCCTTGATCGCAGGTCTTCAGAGAGCTCTTTTGACTGAGCCATGATGCACATCAGACAATGCTTCTCATCAAGACAATTCTTACCAGGTGTGTGTTTTATAGTGGGCAGGGCAGCTTTAAACCACTCATAAATGATTGGGCACACACCTGACTTGAATTGTTTGGTAAAAATTGGTTTCAATTGTTCTTTAAGTCTCCTTAGGCAGAGGGTTCACTTATTTTCCCCCCTTCTGTCATTGTTTGCATGCTATCAAATATGAAAACCTATAAATGTTTAGGTGGTTTTATTTAAAGCAGACACTGTTTTTACATCTGTGTGATTTTGAAAAAGATCAGATGACATTTGATGGTGATTTTATGCAGAAATGTGAGAAATTCCAAAAGGTTCAGATACTTTTTCCATGCAGATTCCTTTTTAAACGTTATGACTTTCCACCTCCATATTGAATTGTTCAACGTCCATGTTCACTGGTGTTTAAGTCGTGTATAAGCACCTGGCCTGTTGACTGCAGGTCTGGCTCCGCCCATTTTGACGGATGCGTCTCCGGCAAAAATAGAAAATAGCCCAAACCATCCGGCGGGTTCCAGCACGTCGAAGATGGTCTGGAGTCAATCCGTACCGCAGACGCGTCCGGTATAATTTGGCCTTAACAGTGCTTCACTTAGCTTTGGCATCTGACGTGGAGCCTTGGATGGTGCACTTTTCTCGTCTCATCATTCAAGTTGACATCAGATTGAACTGTAGTCCAAATGCTTTTTGATTCCCTAATAAAATTGAAGTACTAGGTTAAGTACAGATAAGTGTGCACATAAAAGCTGGAGAATGTAAAGGTTTTCCGTGTTCCTTGGGACCACCTTTAAAAGTTTTTTATACCCCCTCGGCTGCGCGCTCCAGGACTTGGCGCTTTCGCCTTCCAAGTCCGGCAGACTTCTTGCTGCGTCGCCTTGTCTTGCCAGCATGCAAACGTCCATCTAAGCGACCGTCGGAAGCCGGCGAAAACATTTAGCGGTGATTTGAAAAGCCTTTGATATGAGAGTGGATGTCATAACAGGTCGAAGCGAGGGGAAGGTTTTTCTGTGCTCCCACTTAGACGGGAGGTCAGACTCACATCAAAGTAGCAGACGGCGAACGATGTACCCCGGACCCCCTGGCTTCTCTGCACCCGTTGCCCTGCTGTGCTCATGAACACATGATTTACGGAACCAACCGTCTGCTGGGATGGAAAAGTAATTGACGTGCGCATTTCAGCGTCCCAGCCGACGTCTTCGTGAACTTTGCCGTGTTTTAATGACCCATTTGTTCACATGGTGCAGTGTTGTTTTTGGCAGCTATTTTTAATTTTTGTCTTGGTCTTCTGGACTAAAATACTGGGGCCGTTTACATGGTGACTCTCCGAGAATACGAACATTTTTAAATTTGCATTTGCATTTGCGTCTCCATTTGAACAATGTTGCAATTCCGCATGAAAACGATGTAGTATTCATGCCAGGCCCTAGGGGGCAGTGCAGATTTACAGGGCTCCCTCAGCCCGGAAAAAAATATGCCCGTCCACTCGAAGCAATGGCATTTTTCTTTTGTTCAAAAAGGCACAAAAATGGAAACATTCAACATATTTAATTTAAAAATATTATTAAAACAGTAAATTAAAGCCGTCATTCCGCCATATTTGCTGTTTTTAATGTTTAGTAGCACCGCTACACACGCCCAATGTGACGTGTACGAGTGCTGACGTTAACGGCGCGGTCTCGCGCCGCGAGAGCCTTTGATATGCGTCCCAAGGTATCAATCCCCGGCAATTGGACTCTTCCACTTCGGAGGCAGGATTTAGAATTTTTCGTCTTCGCCGACACCATATGCACGCGAGGCGAGTCCGCTACTCAGTCATTGCGTCTTTGTGTCACAGAGTCGCCATGTAAACTGCCCCACTTATTAGTCTTAGTCATAGTATAGTCATCTCAAAATGTTTTCTTCGTTGTCTAGTTATAGTCAACGAAATCGCATACAAATTTTATCTAGTTTTAGTGGACGTTCACGAAAAATGTTTTCGTCTGTAAAATTTAAAAATTTTACTCCAAAAATAAATAAAGGTTTCCAATTATTTTGAATGAACATTGACAGACAAGCACATATTGTAGCATCTATATGTACTACTTTGTGATGGTAATACACACTCAGCAGGATTATTTTCAATTAATTATACCCATGTGGTCGCCACGAACGGTGTCCAAGAGTTTTAAGAAGACGGCTGCCATGCTAAATGCTAATGCTAATGTGAATGCTATGCTAACGAGTTACATTTAGTGTGTTTTCGCCTAGACTTTTAACAGTGGAAGTCCAGAGGGTTTTTTGGCTGTAAAGCAAGCCCAGAAAGTAGTCAGAAGACCCCGATACCAAACTGATTACTCGGGTGGATAGCTACAATTAGCGTCTTAACATTTGCAAATGGGTAAAAACACTTTTTCTTTTTTTTCTGCTGAAGATTTATTGAGAAAAAGTGTCTGACATGAAAACATTACAAAGGAACAACTGTCTCAATCACTCTCTGTCTGAAAAATTAGTTACACTGTATCTTGTATATATAATCCAGGGGTAGGCAAACTGCAGCTTTTGTGCCCAGTACTGTTCCACACCCAGGCAGTGACCACGCAGGAATATGTAAAAAGTTTGTCTGCTTGATTGTCTGTTTGAGTGGTCTATTGCTTGACAAAGCAAAAGTACCCTGCATTTGCAACTATTCAAGATGCTAACTGTAGCAATCCATGGTCGTGAGTTTCAAAACAGAGTTTTCTCACCACTTTCAGGCTATGTTGCCAAAAAAAAAAAAAAAAAAACTGTGGTTTTACTAGTGTGAATACCAATGACTAATGAGGACCTCAATGCTCACAAAATATATGCTGATTAGATTAGCTGTCAGATGACTCTTCCCTGGATTCAACAGATATGCACCAAGGGTCAAATAACCCTTGTCTGGATAAAACGGTGATTTGTATCAACTGATTCACCCTTGGGTTGTTGTAGAACTACCAAGGGTGGATCAGTTGATACAAATCCCTTTTGTATCCAAAGAAGGGTCATCTGACCCTAATCAGCATATCTTTTGTGGGCCACAGGGTTGCTCCAATCAGCATCTTGAGTTTGTTCAGGGCAGGGATGCCTTGGCTTTGTCGGACAGTGGACCGCTCAGGCAGGCAATCGGGCGGACAACCTTTTTACATATTCCAAAAGCTACAGTTTGTCTACAGTACTTGGGACGGTGTAATAAAAAACAAAACAAAACATTTTTTATGTGGTGACATATGACACTTCACCCTTTTCCCGGGGCTATGTGTTGGAGGTTGTTCCGAAGCAATTTTTCCTTCTGCGCCTTCTTTGCGCCCACATGATAGTCAGCCAATTCCTTTGCAAGACCCACCAAGAAGTCCACCCGTCTCTCTTGCCTTCCGGTTTCTGCCTGATACAACACATATGCATTCAGTGCTGCCATGTCAATCATATTGTAAAACACGGCGACTGGCCATCTTCGTGTTCCTCCTTGTTTGACAAAGCCATAGGAGCCCTGGATTTACAAATATTCAAGATGCTAATTGCAGCTATCCAGAGTGAAACAACCCCCTTCACGCCTAGGCAGCGACTCCACAGGAGTGTGTAGGGGGGTTGTCTGCTTGATTGCTTGTTTGAGTGGTCTATTTTTTGACAGAGCCAAATAGTCAGTTTGGTATCGGGGTCATTTGACGCCTTTCTGGTCTTTCTTTATAGCAAAAAACCCCGGGACTTCCAGTGTTAAATGCTTAAACAACATTGCATATTCTCTCTTGCCAAGATAACCAAGATAACAAATCTTACCACGTGTTTCAAAACAATCAAACCTGGGGTGCTTGAAATGTATCCTAAACACCAGTGAGGGGAGTTAATGACACGACCAAGATACGTTTTAGCTCGTCATCGCCATGAAAAAAATTGTCCGTCGACGAAATATTTTCGTTATCGTCAGATTCGTCACTGTTTACGAAAACAACGCAGACGGGTAAACTCGGCCTGAACTCCGCCGCTGTTTTTCGAAGCATTTCTTAAAAAGCCAAACAAAGCGCCGCAAGAAAGTGAATGTAGGCCAACGTGATGGCCAAAATTGTTTATTTGGCAGGCAGAGAAGCGTGTGTGTGATATCCCAAAGCTCTGTCTGGGGGAAAGGGTGGGTAAGGCAGGGTAATTGGAGTTTACAGACAAAAACCTTTTGTTGAAAACACCAAGGCATAAAAAAACAAATTAAAGTAAAAAAAAAAAAAAAAACCTGGCTAATGTCGAATGAGGTGTAACATAAGAGTAGACACACAGAGGCTCGGATACCGGATTCCTTTGAGCACACTAAGCGGCTCTTTGTTTGTCATCTCCATGCTCGGCTCACGGCTTTCAGCCGGAAACATTTTGTGACAAGCGCGCACGCTATTATCCACTTTCTTGGAGGGCCTCAGCGAACCAAACGTGAGCTCCTCTCCGTTTTGATCGAGGAGTTCCGGTCTATGAGGTACTATTGAAGGGCGAACAAAACTGAGGTGCCAATCGTTGGGATCAGAGTGTGATGTTTAACAACAGACGTTTATCGAAATCACTGAGGGGTAGTTTACATGGTGACAGGACGCAATGACTGTGTTGTGGAGTGTCCTCGCGTGCATATGGTGTCGGCGAAGATGAACAATTCTGAATCCTGCCTCCAAAGTGGAAGAATTGGATTGCGGGGGATTGAGGGGGGCTTCCTCTGCATGCATATCAAAGGCTCCCGCGGCGCAAGACCGCGCCGATAACGTCAGCACTCGTACACGTCACATTGGGCGTGTGCAGCGATGCTACTAATCATTAAAACAGCAAATATGGCGGAATGTCTGCTTTAATTTACTGTTTTTTGTGCCTTTTTGAACAAAAGAAAAATGCCATTGCTTCGAATGGGCGGGCATATTTTTTTCCCGGCTGAGGAACTTTGGTGGGGTCAAAGTGCATCATTCGCTGTCACCTTGTAAATCTGCACTGCCCCCTAGGACCTGGCATGAATACTACATCGTTTTCATTCGGAATTGCGACATTGTTCGAATGGAGACGGGCCCATGTAAATGAAAATTTGAAATTTTTCGTATTCTCGGAGAGTCACCATGGAAACGGCCCCTGAGAATGAGTCAAAATGGAGACTTATGGGAGTCAAGACTAAAACCAGACTGGGTCTTGAGTCAAGATCGGTCTCGTTTCTACACTACCAACGTTGTTTTCGTCGACTATGACATGATGACGACTAGCTAAAAACGTATCTTGGAAGACTAAAACATAATGAGACGAATGAATGAAAAGAAAGTCACATTGCAACCAGTGACAAGAAGCTAATTCTCAACAAAAGTTGAGCGCCTTTTAGCGTATCTTTAGTCAATGACATGTACACACAACGGTATACATTTGATCACTTATTTTTTGACATCTTAGGGGAAGCAGAGCTTCCCTTGCAGTCTTAAGGTGCATATGACATGGCAAAAAAATCTTAAATAGCATTATTATTGGAATTAAAATCATATTTTGAGACGATTCAACTATATACAACAATTTGGCAAAGTGCAGACGACGTGAAATGCGTCTTTAAATCTGCCGTTTAGCTCCTCCTGTCATTACAGCGCTCTGGTGCCTCCATCTTGGTGATGATGTCACACAATGAGCGATTTCAGCGGATTTAGCATTGAGCCCAATGGAGGGGGAAGCGTTTTTCAGTGATTTCTGGTTCAAGTGTGGATTTTTCGAACGATATTGTCGATCCAGAGGAAGTATGTGACGTACAGCCATATATGTTTGAGTCGTATTTGGAGAGGAGGAAGATTCAGAAAGAGAAAAAGGCGAGAGAGATGACAAACACGTTTTTTTTTCATCGATTTTGATGACTAGAGCAAACTGCAAAATGTCGTCATTGTTTTTATTTCTCTATTCCAATATTTTTGCAGGATATGATTTGCAAGTATTTTTTGCCCCGATTGCTATATAAATTGTATTTTCATGACCAATAACAGTCTTGTGCTAAATGGAGTATGAAATATTAAAAATGCATTTATTCAGTATGACATGGCTAAATTTCTGCATAATGGTCAAAACTACCGACTTCTTAAACCTCTAGGACAGTATTTTATGCCACCGGACTAACACCGGTGGCATAAAATACTGTCCTAGAGGAAAGAGCGTAAATAAAACAGGAGGCATGAGAGCTAGGTGTCAGGAAATAAAACACAACCAGTATTCTATTCTAAGGACAGTCGCAAGGACAAAGAAAAGTCATTCAAATTCAGTTTCTTTCACATGCACGTGGGGATAGATCTCCAACTCTTTTTTTCATCGTGCACCCCTTTTATTGACAAAGTCACATGATAATAGAATATGCAGAAAGTGAGTACATGGCATGCAGTGATTGGTTAGTTCAGAATAGCAACACTTTAGGAAGTGCCTTATTTGGTGTTGTTTCTCAAAACTGGATGCTTACTGTGAAACAGAAGTGAAACTTATTACAGCTCAACCTGGGGATTTTCCACAGAAGGTACAACATTGGAAATTTAGCTGTGGCTGGGACGAAAAGGAGTCAAAACTTGATCAGGCATGAAGCAGAAACCCAATGTTTCAAATGAATATTTGCAGCACATGAACAGGAAGTATGAGTAAAATCTCACAAACGAATATAGTGGAATATAGATTCACAACAGTTTATGTGTTTTTTAAGCATGAATAAAATATATTCCTTCACACTAGGCAATCATTCCCGATAATTTTTCCCGATCATATACATTTTGGCAATGCATTACGAAAAAAATGAATAAAATTCGGACGAATATATACATTCAACATACAGTACATAAGTACTGTATTTGTTTATCATGACAATAAATCCTCAAGATGGCATTTACACTATTAACATTCTTTCTCTGAGAGGGATCCACGGATAGAAAGACTTGTAGTTCTTAAAGGATAAATGTGACTTTGTATATTGTGACTAAATATTGCCATCTAGTGTATTTGTTGAGCTTTCAGTAAATTATACTGTAGCCATTTCACTGTTCTGTGATGGGAAGTGCAACCATGACTGTGCGTAGTGGCTCCAATTGATATATCTTCTCGACGTTGGGAAATAACATAGGGTGTTAAGAAAAAGATCAACTACTACCTTGCTTCCCCACATTGCTTCCCACGATATTTCTAATTGTTGATAGAGGGATTGTAAGGCTTTAGCCAATTAAAAAAAGGCTCCAAAGACTGCCAAAATTCACTCTACTCATTTTACGCTGCCTTTTAGCTCTATGTATATATATAGGTAAAATGGCGGCATTATAGATTGAACGCGACAATGTGTGAGTAGGTCGTGCAGCGCATGCGTTAATTGCGTTATATATTTTAACGTGATTAATTTAAAAAAATTTAATTACCGCCATTAACGCGATAAATTTGATAGCCCTACTTTAAGCCAAAACTAAAGACTCTGGATGAGTGTAAGACATTTTGTCTGTAATGTTAAATACAATTAGAAAACGATTTAATTAAAAAATATATATTTATTAAAAAAAGGCATGTCCGATATATTTTTGCCGATTCCGATACTTTGAAAATGACGTGATCGGACCCAATCGATGCCGATCGATCGGGACATCTTTAAATACAAGTATGAAATAAACATGCTTTCTTCTGTCATATGCACTTTAGAGCAGTCGCCACTGATGGAACCGGTGAAAAAGGTGGAAAATGTCTTCAAGTTGTTGGTTTAATTAGGAAGACGTTTTTAGAATAGGCCTGAATTATCTTCAGTCCCGTCGTCTGTATTTGTGTTGTCAGCCGGCCCGCTCTTCCTGTGTTGGGATGCGCCTTCCACCGCAGCTGAAAAGTACACTGTGTTATAGTAAACAGGGTTTTCCAAGTGAAATACACAAGGTCCATTTTATCCTAATTGGATAATTCTCTAATGTTAGCTCCTCGCTGAAGACGCTCAGTGGGTTGGTCCAGCGTAAACACCTATGCTAATCCAACAACAAGTCGTTTATTTTTTCCAGCCAGTTTCTAGCTTCTTTGTGGGCACTTGTTTCTCTCTGTCTCACAGACTAAACTTTATATTATATTGCTTGACTCCTTCTTGTGACTAGCTTCAGTTCGGGCTTAAATTATTCAGAAGCTCCAAATCTGCATTGCTTAAATGATTTAACTGCATTTTTTGGGGGGCATTTAAAAAATGTTTACACAAACATAAAAATGATCTTCGTTGACGACCTATTTGGCAGATAGCAAACAAACCCTCAGTAAATCTGTTCCACAGTTGGGGAAGATGTTGCAATTGAACACGGTTCAGGTTTATTTGTACAATCCTATTGTAGCTCTGTGTTTTTGACAGCTCAGGTCGGGGGACGTGTCTGGACAATGAACCTCTGAAACGAGACTTCCTGTACCCAACAGTGGCTCCGGGGCAGGTGTATGATGCTGACGAACAGTGCCGCTTCCAGTACGGGGCGTCCTCGCGCCAGTGCAAATATGGGGTAAGAAACCAGCACCCGTTCAATCGCCTCTCGAGTGTCACTCTCCAGACTGTACGTAGGAGCTTTTTTTACGTTTCTGTACTTGAGTAGCAAAGATTGTCAGTACTTTTGCCAATTAACTCTCAACTGACTTGCCATCTTAAAATCGGACTCTACTTGAAAAGAATCGAAATCAATGGCGTAGGTTTGGTCTCAACATTGGTAGGACGATATACAGTGGGGCAAATAAGTATTTAGTCAATTGTGCAAGTTCTCCTACTTGAAAAGATTAGCGAGGCCTGTAATTGTCAACATGGGTTAACCTCAACCATGAGAGACAGAATGTGGAGAAAAAAAACCAGTAAATTGCATTGTTTGATTTTTAAAGAATTTATTTCCAAATTAGAGTGGAAAATTTGTATTTGGTCACCGACAAACAAGCAAGATTTCTGGCTGTCAAAGAGGTCTACAGTGGGGAGAACAAGTATTTGATACACTGCCAATGGGAAAACCCATTGGCAGTGTATCAAATACTTGTTCTCCCCACTGTAACTTCTTCTACTGAGGTCTAATGAGGCTCCACTCGTTACCTGTATTAATGGCACCTGTTTTAACTCATTATCGGTATAAAAGACTCCTGTCCACAATCTCAATCAGTTACACTCCAAACTCAACTATGGCCAAGACCAAAGACCTGTCGGGACACCAGAGACAAAATTGTAGACTTGCACCAGCCTGGGAAGACTGAATCTGCAATAGGTAAAATGCTGGGTCTAAAGATTCAACTGTGGGAGACATACAAGACCACTGATAATCTTCCTCGATCTGGGGCTCCATGCAAGATCTCACCCCGTGGCGTCAAAATGATAACAAGAACGGTGAGCAAAAATCCCAGAACCACACAGGGGGACCTAGTGAATGACCTACAGAGAGCTGGGACCACAGTAACAAAGGTTACTATCAGTAACACAATGCGCCGCCAGGGACTCAAATCCTGCTCTGCCAGATTGTGTCCCCCTGCTGAAGATAGTACACGTCCAGGCCCGTCTGCGGTTCGCTAGAGAGCATTTGGATGATCCAGAAGAGGACTGGGAGAATGTGTTATGGTCAGATGAAACCAAAATAGAACGTTTTGGTAGAAACACAGGTTCTCGTGTTTGGAGGAGAAAGAATACTGAATTGCATCCGAAGAACACCATACCCACTGTGAAGCATAGGGGTGGAAACATCATGCTTTGGGGCTGTTTTTCTGCAAAGGGACCAGGACGACTGATCTGTGTAAAGGAAAGAATGAATGGGGCCATGTATCGAGAGATTTTGAGTGAAAATCTCCTTCCATCAGCAAGGGCATTGAAGATGAGACGTGGCTGAGTCTTTCAGCATGACAATGATCCCAAACACACAGGCAGGGCAACAAAGGAGTGGCTTCATAAGAAGCATTTCAAGGTCCTGGAGTGGCCTAGCCAGTCTCCAGATCTAGTTGAAAGTCCGTGTTGCCCAACGACAGCCCCGAAACATCACTGCTCTAGAGGAGATCTGCATGGAGGAATGGGCCAAAATACCAGCAACAGTGTGTGAAAAGCTTGTGTAGAGTTACAGAAAACGTTTGGCCTCCGTTATTGCCAACGACAGGTACGTAACAAAGTATTGAGATGAACTTTTGGTATTGACCAAATTCTTATTTTCCACCATGATTTGCAAATAAATTCTTTAAAAATCGCTGTGATTTTCTGTTTTTTGTTTCCACATTCTGTCTCTCATGGTTGAGGTTTACCCATGTTGACAATTACAGGCCTCTCTAATATTTTCAAGTGGGAAAACTTGCACAATTATTGGTTCACTAAATACTTATTTGCCCCACTGTAACAGCATAACCTGCATGTACACGTTTTGCTCGAAATGGGACATTATAAGACCACAGATTGGGTGAACGGAGGGCAGGGCTACATTTCTCACGAATATCAAACTAATTAATTGATATGCTAAATCAAGGGTGCTCATTACGTCGATCACGGTTGACCAGTCGATCGCAACACTAGCGTGGGTAGCTCGCGGCATCCAAAACCCCCCCCAATTTTTTCTTTTTACGTACATATTTAATTATGATTATGTTGCGTGAGCAACAGTTAAGATTATGCAGCACCAGTCCCTCTCTAAGCAGCTTCTTGCTCACGTTTTTCTGGTTGTGTAGTTTTCAGCAGAGTTCACTACATTCCTCGCAGTTTAATTACCATTAACAGAAGAAAACACAAACAGAACGACACTTCTCTCTAAGCAGCTTCCTACTCAAGTTTTGCAGGCTAGCAAGTTCACACAGTTTAATTGTATGCTAATTCTGATGCAGGTTGGACTTACAGTAGCAAAATTAGTGGTGTGATTCCCACCTCCACCACACTGGTATCTTTTTAAATTACTTATAGTGGCTGCTGCCGGCCCAAAAAACTTATTTCCCTCCTCTTCGAAGGGGGTGGAGGAGGTGGCATGTTGTCGACATGTATTACAATACATAATACACACATAATATACATTTTACACACCCCTAATATTGTCCATATCAAATATGAAACTACCTCCTGTATGTGGTTTGAATCTGTCTTGCAAAAATTTCTGTGCTTTGTGACTGTTCCGACTACAAAAGAGCCATCCAGTTTGTCTAGGTGGGCTATAAATTGTATTTTGCTTACAATCTGAACAATTCTAAAGTGCATTAACAATACATCTATCCTTGTTACCACTCACTATTGGACATAAGCCAATCAGTCAACCCCTAGACGGAATAAAGTTAAGTCTTGACGTCTTCGCATTTGCGGTTATGGACTTTTCTTGAGTCCTTGAAAAGTCAGGGAAAGCTTTTGAAAAGTGCTCGGCAGTTATTGTCTGTGACAGTCGCCCCTTCCGATGAATGTGTTTGGGCTCGTGCAGGAGACGTGTCCCTGTGGGAAATGAGCTAATAGGCTCTTCAGGTTTATATTTCCTGTTTGAGCGAAAGGGGTTGGCTTATTTTGGAGGACAGGGGTAACTGTTTAAGTACGGTCTGAGAAGTGGAGTCGGGCGGGAGGTTTCTTTCGGCACCTCCGAAGAGTCGATGCACAGAAGCCAATGCTCCCATTGGGCTGTGATGATGACGGTGATGAGGGCATTGATACTGACAGTGAAAACTAAAGAATAAGCTGAAAGAGTTATGTGGTAACAGCGCTTACGTAAGCCATTAGAATAGAGCGTACAGTGGGGCAAATAAGTTTTTACTCAACCACTAATTGTGCAAGTTCTCCCACTTGAAAATATTAGAGAGGCCTGTAATTGTCAACATGGGTAAATCTCAACCATGAGAGACAGAATGTGGGAAAAAAAACAGAAAATCGCATTGTTTGATTTTTAAAGAATTTATTTGCAAATCACGGTGGAAAAGAAGTATTTGGTCAATACTTTGTTATGTACCCTTTTGTTGGCAATAACGGAGGCCAAACGTTTTCTGTAACTCTTCACTAGCATTTCACACACTGCTGCTGGTATTTTGGCCCATTCCTCCATGCAGATCTCCTCTAGAGCAGTGATGTTTTGGGGCTGTCGTTGGGCAACACGGACTTTCAACTTCCTCTACAGATTTTCTATGGGTTTGAGATCTGGAGACTGGCTAGGCCACTTCAGGATCTTGAAATGCTTCTTACGAAGCCACTCCTTTGTTGCCCTGGCTGTATGTGTTTGGGATCATTGTCATGCTGAAAGACCCAGCCACGTCTCATCTTCAATGCCCTTGCTGATGGAAGGAGATTTTCACTCAAAATCTCTCGATACATGGCCCCATTCATTCTTTCCTTTACACAGATCAGTCGTCCTGGTCCCTTTGCAGAAAAACAGCCCCAAAGCATGATGTTTCCACCCCCATGCTTCACAGTGGGTATGGTGTTCTTCGGATGCAATTCAGTATTCTTTCTCCTCCAAACACGAGAACCTGTATTTTTTACCAAAAAGTTCTATTTTGGTTTTATTTGACCATAACACATTCTCCCAGTCCTCTTCTGAACCGCAGACGGGCCTGGACGTGTACTGGCTTCAGCAGGGTGACACGTCTGGGAGTGCAGGAATTGAGTCCCTGGCGGCGCATTGTGTTACTGATAGTAGCCTTTGTTACTGTGGTCCCAGCTTTCTGTAGGTCATTCACTAGGTCCCTCCGTGTGGTTCTGGGATTTTTGCTCACCGTTCTTGTTATCATTTTGACGCCACGGGGTGAGATCTTGCATGGAGCCCCAGATCGAGGGAGATTATCAGTGGTCTTGTATGTCTTCCATTTTCTAATAATTGCTTCCACAGTTGATTTCTTTACACCAAGCGTTTTACCTATTGCAGATTCAGTCTTCCCAGCCTGGTGCAGGTCTACAATTTTGTCTGTTGTGTCCCGACAGCTCTGTTGTGTCTCCGCCGCCTGTCTCATAAAATTGATTTTTTTGAGTATCTGCGGGGTCTGCTCGGCGAGCAGCACGGACTCAACGGCATCGTCCGCTGCACTGGTGGTCCCGGTTGTTCTGCTCGGTTGTCCGCCGCCTGGCATCCTGGACGCCATTTGGTCATCTTCTGCCAGCACCCCGGCCGTGCGTCCTGGCCCCGTTCGTTGCCGTTGAATCGGGTTGCGGGTCTTACAAAATGCGCTGCTGTCCTCCAGTGGCCAGTTTTATGGCTTTAAAATGAATTCTCAGCTTTGTGCTTTGGAGCTACATTGAATCAGAACCCAGAGATGTCTCTTGTAAAAAAAAAAAAGGTAAAAGACGTATCTTTGGGACACTGAAACAGTTAAAAATAGAACGTATTCATACATTTTTGGGAGTAAATGAATTTATAAACCCTTAAACGCATCCATCCGTCATTTTTTGCTTTGAGGTACAAACTTGTTTCCGCAGTTGCAGACCCTAACATAGGCAACAACAACAACAACAACAAAAAAACACACATTACCAAAGATGGACGATGGACTCTCTTCCTCAGCTTTGCGATCCAGTAGCAATTTAATTTTGTTATACTTTCATGTCATTCGCCATCGTGCTGTGACCCGGGAATTTAACGCTTGCTTTCACATACGCCTCATTCCAGGACTTTCCCGGACATTATACTAAAACGCAACCCATGAAATGTCTGCTTAATCTCCGTGTCAGTCGACCCGGGAAATTGCTTTGACATACAAGGGCTGCCCGTTTAAATCCCTGGGTTTTAACTGTGTTTCGGCATACTGTATGTCTAAGGGGCTTATGTCTCTTGGCTGGCCTGGGAACAGCATCCTGCCGGAGGAGCTGGTTGAAGTGGCTGGGGAGAGGGAAGTCTAGTCTTCCCTGTCAAAGCTGCTGCTGCCGTGACCCGACCCCGGATTAAGCGGTGGATGATGAAAGGATGGATGGATGGATTGATATTTTTATTGGATTTTGGAGTTGGACAACATTGGGATATCGGTTATCGGTTAAAAAGTCCTTATCTGACAACTCTAGTGATAAAGTCCACATCAAAAGAACTCACAAACCTCACGACCTTTTTTTTTTTTTACAGGCTTGTTCTCCCCTTACGTAAATCTATCAGGCCCGTATCTGTGTAGGTTAGGCCTTGCCCCGTCGACCTTTCATTCGGACTCGCGATAGTAGACATGAGTGGCTGCGGCGGATTATTGAAAGCAGCTGGCAACGGGAAGTGGCTGCAACCAGAGAAGGGTAGTTTGCCGCTTTGTTTAATCTGGAGGGAGACGGGAGGGGTTGCTGGCATATTTACTGACCCTGCGGGTCACAATTTGCTCACTGGATCATAATTCTTCTTCATGGGCCAACTTTTCGATTGTCCTGTAAATACGTTTGAAGTAGGACTGCAACTAACAATTATTTTTCATAATCGATTAATCGCATGACTAATTAATCGGATAAATGTCACTTTTTCACTTGACAGTTTAACGTGAAGTTATTTTAAGTATGTTGTAAGGAACAATGAAGACAAAATGGGTGACTATTTCCTTAAAAAAATAATATTTTATGACAGCTTCTTGACTTACATGTAGTGTACAACTGTATTGGTTTAAGTACATAAAACTTGTTCAAGTTTTTAATAAGGGTTTTGAGTACTAGACATAAAAAGAATTTCTCAGTATTCTCAGAAAAAAGTGTAATGAATCAGTTTTCTTCATCAAACAGTTGTTCATAAATACAATTCAATTTCAAAGCACACTCTCTTGTATGACAACTTACAGTTTGAATGGGAGTTTGTGTTGAAAGGAGACGACAAGCCAGGGGTCGTGAGAGCCAACATACTTAAAAATATGATTCCACCAGAGCCATCAATAGAGTCCCGTTTTGTGAACATGTTTTTTTTTCGTGAGCACATTTGAACGCATCATGCGAGAGTAAGGGAACGCAAATCTTTAAAAAAAACAACAACAAAAGCCTGACATCGTTACTTGCGATGTTACAATCGTTCTGCCTGGTACACCAGACTCACTGCGGTTCCAGCTACAGAGTGGGGCGACCGTTCGGCCGATCAAATTCCCAGGGCGGATGAAGCCACAGCAAACAGACAGCGGAGTGGAGCAATCAGCGACAAGCGGACGTGCCGTTGATAAAGCGACAAAACTAGCGCGAGGGAATAAACATACGAGGAGAGCGGAGAACAGAGAAGTTTATTTAACATAGGTAGCGCGAACCAGACTGTTGGTTCAACGACTCGATGTGGTTTTGGTCATTTAAAACTGAATTTACCGCGGATTGGAACATACATTGGGGCAAATAAGTATTTAGTCAACCACTAATTGTGCAAGTTCTCCCACTTGAAAATATGAGACAGGCTTGTAATTGTCAACACGGGTAAACCTCAACCATGAGAGACAGAATGTGGAAAAAAAAAACAGTAAATCACATTGTTTGATTTTTAAAGAATTTATTTGCAAATCATGGTGGAAAATAAGTATTTGGTCAATACCAAAAGTTCATCTCAATACTTTGTTATGTACCCTTTGTTGGCAATAACGGAGGCCAAACGTTTTCTGTAACTCTTCACAAGCTTTTCACACAATGTTGCTGGTATTTTGGCCCATTCCTCCATGCAGATCTCCTCTAGAGCAGTGATGTTTTGGGGCTGTCGTTGGGCAACATGGACTTTCAAGTTCCTCCACAGATTTTCTATGGGGTTGAGATCTGGAGACTGGCTAGGCACCTCCAGGACCTTGAAATGCTTCTTACGAAGCCACTCCTTTGTTGCTCTGGCTGTGTGTTTGGGATCATTGTCATGCTGAAAGACCCAGCCACGTCTCATCTTCAATGCCCTTGCTGATGGAAGGAGATTTTCACTCAAAATCTCTCGATACATGGCCCCATTCATTCTTTCCTTTACACAGATCAGTCGTCCTGGTCTCTTTGCAGAAAAACGGCCCCAAAGCATGATGTTTCCACCCCCATGCTTCACAGTGGGTATGGTGTTCTTTGGATACAATTCAATATTCTTTCTCCTCCAAACAAGAGAATCTGTGTTTCTACCAAAAAGTTCTATTTTGGTTTCATCTGACCATAACACATTCTCCCAGTCCTCTTCTGGATCATCCAAATGCTCTCTAGCGAACCGCAGACGGGCCTGGACGTGTACTGGCTTCAGCAGGGGGACATGTCTGGCAGTACAGGATTAGAGTCCCTGGAGGCACATTGTGCTACTGATAGTAGCCTTTGTTATTGTGGTCCCAGCTCTCTGTAGGTCATTCACTAGGTCCCCCTGTGTGGTCCTGGGAATTTTGCTCACCGTTCTTGTTATTTTGACGCCACGGGGTGATATCTTGCATGGAGCCCCAGATCGAGGGAGATTATCAGTGGTCTTTTATGTCTTCAATTTTCTAATAATTGCTCCCACAGTTGATTTCTTTACACCAAATGTTTTACCTATTGCAGATTCAGTCTTCCCAGCCTGGTGTCATTAAAACAGGTAACGAGTGGAGCCTCGTTAGACCTCGTTAGAAGTTGTTAGACCTCTTTGACAGCCAGAAATCTTGCTTGTTTGTAGGTGACCAAATACTTATTTTATACTCTAATTTTGAAATAAATTCTTTAAAAATCAAACAATATGATTTTCAGTTTTTTTTTCCACATTCTGTCTCTCATGGTTGAGGTTTACCCATGTTGACAATTACAGGCCTCTCAAATCTTTTCAAGTAGGAGAACTTGCACAATTAGTGGTTGACTAAATACTTATTTGACCCCACGGTATTCTCGGTTGTCCCGTTCGCCATCTGTTGTTTTGGAGACGACTTCCAACGCGCAAGAGTGACGTTGTTCGTTAAGACACATCACGCAAATAAAAGCATCTGATTGGATGGATTATTTCGTTCTGGCTCGAGAGGTCAATAACGAGCTGGGTCCCAGACTATTCTCACAGTGTTAAAAAAATACAGGGAGAACAGTCTGGCCATGCCGGGCAAACAATCCTTGCTTAGTTGCTCACTCATCACTTGGAAAATAACAAATAAAAACATGGTGTGGTGCTACGTATATTTCCCGGCATGACCGAAAAGTATTCGCAGTTGCAATTCGAGATGCTGAAGGGTTGCGCTGCTTGAAAAATTTGAAGGAAGACTAGAGGACAAATGGCTGCCAGCTGAAGAGAATTTTTGGGTATCAACCTCATGTTCGAGACAGCGAAGCCTTCTTGAGTAAACACCCTTGTGTTTGTCCAGACACTCAGTAAGACTAAAGATATTCGGGGGGCCAGCGGGTCATCTCGTAGACTTGGGAGGCCCGTTGCTCAGCCGGGAACAGCGCTTCCTTGACGTCAAGAACCGGTGTGATGGCGACGTGAGCAACCATTAGTCAGACCGATGAGACGACTGACTCAAGACATTGAGGGACACCAGGGGCCGGGATCCGACATTCTTCCAGATTTAAAGACGCGTTTCCACAATGTGGGCTGATAAATTTCAGCAATTATTCATGTTGTGAATGAGTTACTTGCTACTGAAAATTCAGTTTTACACCTTGGATTCAAGTGGGATTGCAGCCATTGAATAGTTTAGTATTCCCATATGCTACTGAAAATTCAAATGCTGCATTCACACTAGGGGTGGGAATTTCTGGGTATCTCATGATACGATACAAGGCTCATGAAAACGATCTCACGATATGGCGATATAACGATTATCGATACATGGATAGTAAATAATTCTACAATATTTTACATATACAAATAATAAACCGAAAACAAGCTCTTTTCGTCATTCTGCTGTGAATTGAATTGAATTTACCACTATTAGATGTCAAATTCATTTGAACTGGGAGGGTGGCAGCTGGCACCTCTGCAATCCCTTTCACTTAAAACGGATTGAACGTCTATGGCAGTCAATAGAAACCAATGTGATTAATTATGGGGCGTTTCAGGTCAGTTGCTGTTAATTTTCAGTCATTTCCTTTTTTGGGCATTTCTGGGTCACTTCCTGTTGACTTTGGGTTACTGAACAAGCAGTGTTGTTAATAACAGCGTTGGAGTTTAGCGGCGTATCTAATGGTGTTATTTTTTTAGTAGTGAGTAATCTACTTAATTACTTTTCCCATCTTTGCAACGGTGTTTACGTTACCGAGGATGTGAAGGGAGGCGTTACTACAAGTTGGTTGACTGAAGCGTTGATTGTTTGATTTTGTCACAGCTGCCTGGGAGAGAGCAGAGTGGAAGGGGGTGGTGACACCGTTGCAAACACGATGATTTGCTAGGTGTACAGTTGTGTGTCATCTGCATAGGTTTGATAGATGTCATACTGTTCCATGATGTTCCCCGGGTTACGACGTACTCGGCTTAAGTGGTTTCGACTTTTCGATGCCGGAGTCTTGTCCGACATTTTATCTCCAGTTGTTTTTTATTTTTAGTTGCATACACAGTACCTTATTGTACCTCACAGTATCTTATTTTTTACTTTACTTTATTAATATGACATGTACTGTCCTCTCTAAACGTGAAGCTGTTCAGCTTTACAGACGGCAAAAAAGCTAATTGTGCTTTTTGAAGCTTTTAACATCTTTCACTTTTGACAATTTGTGAAGCTGTAACACACATGTGTACACTTATGTTCAAGATGACAGGCATTTTAACAAAAAAAAGCACTTGACACAAAACAATTTGTGTGCAAACGTCCATCTAGTCTGTTTAGTATGTAAATTTAGTTGATTAAATTAGACTAATTTGCCTAACCAAAATCCGTTAGCTTAAATGCTACAAATGCTAACATATTTACAATTCTCATAGCAAATCACTAACACGTAACTCCACAAACTGTAAAAATGTATACACAAACATCTATTAGCTGAAACAACTTACAGCCTTAAGTGGGCAAAACCAGAGCGCAGCTGTCCTTTATCTATGTCAGACAAGTCTGCTCCTCAGTCATAGGGCGACAGTCCAGCCAGACCCAATGCTGCCACCGGAGGGCAGTGTATCCTCCATCATTAAACAAAATACAATACTTTTGGATTTTTTTGGAGATTTATTTTGGGGCTAATTCCGATTTACGCGGAAATTCGGTTTACATCGCCAACATAGGATCGGAACTCGTTCGTAACCCGGGGACTACCTGTAGATGTTAAATAAAAGTGGTCCGAGAATGGACCCTTGAGGAACCCCACATGTGAATTTGGTTCATTTCGACTTATGTTTTCCGATTGAAATCGCTATCATGTAGAACAATGTCAGTGAGCCCTACCCACTCATATGTTGAGTAGTATGTTGTGATCAACCATGTCGAACAGTAACGGTGCAAAAGATGCTGTCATGTAACATTGCAAATATGGCATGTGCAGTACCCAGATTGAGACAGATGTCTAACGAC
Source organism: Corythoichthys intestinalis (assembly GCF_030265065.1). NCBI lineage: Eukaryota > Metazoa > Chordata > Actinopteri > Syngnathiformes > Syngnathidae > Corythoichthys > Corythoichthys intestinalis. Next base: position 13,534,191 of record NC_080411.1, on the reverse strand, counting down.
AAATTAGTGAGATGCATGTGACAATGTTGTGGCATTAGCAATGCCACAACTTTTAGCAATGAGAAAATGGATTTGATTAGCTGCTTCCTCGTCGTCTCCTGCCGACGTCACGTCACGCAGGATGCGTGTCAACCCGTTTACGTCGACTTTGTCTGGGAACCCATTTTGCGACGAGAAAAAATACGTGGCCGGTCTGAACGAGGCGTAATAGGGGAGTGTCTGTAAAGTGTTCTGACCAACTTGCTTTTGCCGTCTTTCCTAGGAAGTGTGTAGAGAGCTCTGGTGCCTTAGCAAAAGCAACCGCTGTGTTACTAACAGTATTCCTGCCGCCGAGGGAACGCTGTGCCAGACGGGGAGCATTGAGAAAGGGGTAAGTCGTAAGTACGGACCACAATATGCATTATTGGTTGTAAATAATAACATTTTGAACCGGTTAAGTAAAATGAGATTATTTTCGTCACAAATGGTGATCACGCTAACACTTAAAATCCTTCCACTTTCATTTGTTAAATACACTGTAACAGTATATACAGGTAGTCCCCGGTTTACGAACGAGTTCCGTTCCTGCATTGGCTGTTCATGACATCAACACTTGCAGAATGAAACTGAAATAAAATGAAATTAAATCAGTCTCATCTTCGATAACAGCAATTCAAATTTGCGTTTACAAGTAAGCCGCTAATACAACAATAACAAACGATTAGCACGTATCAGTTAGAGTCCGCACATCATCAAAAACCAATCACATCAACTCGCCCCAAGTATTCGACCACAACTGAAAACGCACAATAAACAGTACAAAAAGGGTTATATACAGTCATCGTCTCTGGATGCTTCACAAGCAACAAATGTGCGCGCAGGCCGCCACCTCTGCCACTCGGTTGCTCTGTGTGTGCTAATGTGGGGTGGACGGGCGCGTCTATACATGCGTTCGCTTACTGTTCTACGCTTCCTGCGCTAAAATAAAAGCATGCATCACAAAACAAAAGTCAACATTTTTAAAAAAAGAACGACGAGACGCGGGCGTGGTAAAATTGAAATCTTGTGGTCCGGTCCGTCGTAACCCGGAGACGACCTATAGTCCAGCACTATTATTTAAGTGTATATATAGATTTGATCACGTAATTTTTAGAGGACTGGAAGCAGGTAAAAGAAAATTGGGTTTTAAAAATGTTTTTAAGTATTAACTCATTGGATACCATTGGCAGTGATAGCCGTCCAATCCATTTTGACTGGGATCGTCACTGCCAGCCCCAGATTGGACGTCTATTGCTGTCAATGCCAGTGAAACATGATTGCTCAATGCTAGCCTTTCTAGTTGAAATGGCTATTACTTACATTCACTGCCCAGGGTTACAAGTAAGAAATGATATATGGCGGAAAACACTCAGGTGATTTGAAGTTCCGCTCTGAGACACCCAATTTAACCAAATTTCAAAATTGTCCGATATACATGTGAGATACATCAACGGAAAGCTTAAAATCTCCATTTTCTGGGGGAAAAAAATTTTGAACAGGAGGGCATTTTTAAAAAAAAAAAAATTTTTTAAACAGCAAAACCCTATCTGGAGGCGAGAGCAGAATTACAGACGCCATGACTTTAATGAGATACTATGGCATTCTTACCTCGTTTTGATCCAAAAACTCCATGTAGCACTGAATGTCAAGTCACAGCTGTGAATGGCCACAGCTGGATTTTTGAGGGATTTTATGGATGAAACATGGTAATATAAGAAGGGTCGCGAAGCAGAAATCACAGACATCAAGGGGAGGTCAAGATGTTCTTTTTCAAATATTTACCCTTTTAAATGTTGTTTTTCAATTTTCGATCGATTATTTATCATCGAACATATCGGAGAAAATGCGATAGTTACAAAAAAAATACAATTAAGCGATAGTTATGAGGTAGATATCCGTGACTTTTTTACAGACACCATTTTTTTCATTGAGACGTAATTTGTTTAAAAGTTTAAAATATCCGAGCAGGAAATAAATGGAGTTAGTGACATAATTTGCCAGATGACACTTAATGACATCTGTCATAAGCATTTATCAATGCCCATGGCGGTGTGATGTCCAGTGTTGTTAATAACGGCGTTAGAATATAACGGCGTTAATAACAGCGTTATTTTCTTCAGTAGTGAGTAATCTAATTAAGTACTTTTCTCATCTTGGCAACGCCGTTACCGTTACTGAGGCGGAAAAGGCGTGCGTTACTATGCTTTACGATGTTGGTTGACTGCCGCGAGAAAAGTCTGGAAAAAGACGGACTCACGGAGACGAGAGAGCAGAGCAGGAGTGGGGAGGAGGCAAAGGAGTGTGACGCCGTTGCAAACGTGATGCTAGTATGCTAGGTGGCTCCAACAATACCTGACTTTAGCCGATAGCCTACAAACTACGCCCGCATGATGCTTCGGTAGATATCACATATATACAGAACTTGATGCATATGACAGACCCGGCGGCATTAGCAACATATATAATAAAGAACTAGATGCGTTAGTAAACAGATACCATCTTAAAGCAGTAGACTTCTCATGAAGGCTCTGTTGTAGAGAACCTTCCCGGCGAACCTAAGTCACTTTTTATCTAAAATGCTCCTAAATCGGCAAAACTTAACTTAAATCTATCTTTAAATGATAAAACAGTTTTAAAACTTACACATGTCGAAAATAGACGGAAGGGAACTAATGCAATAACGGGAGCAATTTTAACGATTGATTCACAACATTAAATGACTTCCACGCATAGCAAAGGTTATTATCTAGTTATTATTATTATTATCCAGTTATTGCAATATCCGCAATACCACTGTTGTCCCAAAAACCCTTTAAACTTCAGTTTTTTTTGTTTGTTTGTTTTTTTTTTAGACAAAAAAAACATGAAAATTATCACCAGTTACTTTGTCAAGTAACTAACTACTTTTACATTGAGGTAACTGAGTTACTAACACAATTACTTTTTGGGAGAAGTAATTTGTAATTGTAATTAATTACTTTTTTAAAGTAAGATTAACAACACTGGTCATGTCATAATTATGATGGTCTTATGATAGTCTTATGGCGGCCACTGTCAAAAAAAGTTACCAAATACCATAACTAGTAATTAATAAAACAACTGGAACAGTAACTGAAGAAATAATTAGCACAGAACACAAATTTTTATTGTTATTTACCTCCATGGGGCTGCGATGCATGCTAGGGAGGCATGTTGGAGGACAACAGTGTTGACAGCAGGTACTAGCAGAGGTTGACTGTCTCCCAAAAGGGAGCAGTGATGGCCAAATGAAGCTTCTTGAAGCAATGAAGCTTTGGAGCCAATTGGTTCAAGGCTTCATGGTGGTTCATTTGGTCTTATGACAGTCTTATTATGCCGCTGTCAAATAAAGTGTTACCGGGTAATAACTTTTTTTGTAAATATTCTATAATATAGTGAGGACAGCTGCGGTTTATAGTCCTGTGCGGCTTATTTATGAACAAATGCCGTGTTTGTGTCAAAATTTGGTGGGTGGCGGCTTGTAGTCAGATGCGCCTTATAGTTAGAAAATTACGATAAGTCATTTCTTTATAGGGTGCCATTTGGATGTAACAGAGTGGACACTAGCATAAGGGATATTTTGAGCCCTCAACGTAGCTTTGCTAGCATAATCGCTAACATGACTTTCGATACTTGATAAGAAATCAATAATTTTACAAATAGACCTTTTGAAATGTTTCAATTCTATTAAATTCCTGGACATATAGCATTTTCAATGATGTTTTTATAATTTGCTGCGGGCCAGTAACCGCAGTTTGAACATTTCAGCGCTAACATGTCTTGACGCAGTTGTCGGGAATCACTGCTCAATAATAGTCACTGCTCAATAATAGAAGCACTTCTTCGAATAAATACACGTCACTGTTTTTTTTCCAGTGCCGTTTTTTTCAACACTTAACTTCTGTGCAACTGCCGTGTATTTTGGCAGCGCTAAGAATCTCAGAGATGGATATCTGCAAACACAAGCTAACCGCACGGCTAGCCGATACGTCAATAGGAGGAAATCAGTAGGTGTCCATTTCGATCTCTGTAGTAAGTTAGCCAAAGTGCCCGCTTGTGTTAAATAAGTAGTAGGAAGTCAACATTTCACCAGTGTACTGTCCATGGCAGCCAGGTTAGGGAGAGACAGGTTTAACGTGGATTACGGCAGTCATTGTGGTCGGATGGTCGGCGGTCTAAAAGGGAAGAATGGGAGAGTGTCACGAGCTGTCAGCGGCCATTAGCATTAGCTCAGTGGAGCTTTTGAGGGCCGGGGCCCGCGGACAGGGTCCCGGACAACACAGGGGGCCCCAGGTTGAGCCGGGGGGGCTTTTGGAAGCGCTTTTGGAGCACTTTTTTTTAGGAACGCTGCCCCGCCGTTGCCAGTCTGCTCCGGCCGGGAGAGTTCAAAGGAACGCGACTGTCAGCCGTTTCTCACCCGCCGTGTAATGAAGAGAGGCCCGGCCAATGGGAGAGGGCAGGGGGCAACCGGGGCGGGGGAGAGAGACAAAAAGTGACCCACTGAACTGAGCTTCTTGTGTGCTCTCACCTTGCTGGAGGTCGTTGTATAACGCAAACCTCTCGCCTGCAACGTAATCTCGTTTTCCAGAGCCGCCCGAGGACGTGCGGGACAAAGGAAGAGGACAGTGGCCCAATGTAGCCCTCGCTGCCCTGCTCTTGACGTATTCGTATGAGAACAAAGTAATATTACGATATTCAAGTGGCAGTATTAGTACAAGATTAAAGTTGTATTAGTACTAGAAAAAGTCGTAACATTACAACATTAAAGTCGTAGAACTAGTATGAGAATAAAGTAATAGTACAAGATTGTAGTCGTAGTATTAGTACGAGAAAAAAGTTGTCTTAATACGAGAACAAAGTCACGCATTGTACTGTAATTTTCGGACTATAAGGCGCACATAACTATTAGCCACCACCCACCAAATTCCATCATGCCTCCTAGCATGCATTGCAGCGCTACAGATGTAAATAACAATCAAAATTCATGTTCTGTGCTAATTATTTCTTCAGTTACTATTCCAGTTGTTTCATTAATTGCTAGTTATGGTATATGGTAACAGCGCCATGCCATTAGACAATCATAATTATGACATGACACCGTCATGAGCATTAATGAATGCTTATAACAGATGTCATTTAGTGTTATCTGGCAAATTATCTCACTTTTGAATGGATGTAAAAGATTCAAGATGGACATAAATGGAGTTAGTGACATAATTTACTGGATGAAACTTAATGACATAAGCATTCAGTAATGCCCATGATAGTGTCATGTCATAATTAGGACTGTCTTATGACAGTCTTATCACGCCGCTGTCAAATAAAGTGTTACCTATTAACCCAAATAAAGCAACAAATATTCTGCACTTGACAATAAGCCACATGTATCAAAATGAAGGAAAAAAGTAGCGGCTCATAGTCCGAAAATTACAGTAAGCAGTAACACATTATTTGACCGCGGTCTCATACTACTGTCATAAGACCAAATGAACCACCATGAAGCTTTGAACCAACTGGTTGTAAAGCTTCATTGCTTCAAGAAGCTTCATTTGGCCATCACTGCTCCCTTGGGGGAGACAGTCAACCTCTGCTGTCAACACCGTTGTTGTCCAAACATGCCTCCTCGCATGCATTGCAGCGCTATGGAGGTAAATAACAATCAAAATTTGTGTTCTGTGCTAATTATTTCTTCAGTTACTGTTCCAGTTGTTTCATTAATTACTAGTTATGGTATTTGGTAACACTATTTGACAGTGGCGCCATAAGACTGTCATTAGACAATCATAATTATGACATGACACTGTCATGAGCATTAATAAATGCTTATAACGGATTTCATTTAGTGTTATCTGGCAAATTATATAACTTTTGAATGGAAAATCGTAGTAGTAGCACGAGAAAAAAGTAATAACACGAGAATTAAGTCATGCATTGTAATATTACAAGATTAATATCGTAGTAATAATATGAGAATAAAGTAGTAATATTATATATTATATAGTATGCATTATATAATATCGAATAATATATATTATATAATATTTTACATAGCAGTCTTAGTACGAGAAAAAAAGTAACATTATGAGAATAAAGTTGTAGTATTAATATGAGAAAAAAGTTGTAATATAAGAGAATGAAGTCACGCGTTTTAATATTTCGGGGTTAATATCATAGTACTAGTATGAAAAGAAAGTCGTAATATTTCGAGATTGAAGTCGTAGTATTTGTACGAGAAAAAAAATAATCAGAGAATGAAGTCACACATTGTAATATTACTAGATTAATATAGTAGTACGAGTCATAATGTTACGATATTAAAGTTGCAGTATTAGTAAAAGAAAAAATTTAGAGGATAAAGTCATAGTATTAGTACGAGTAAAAAGTCATAATAATAAGAATGAAATCACACATTGTAATATAACGAGATTAATATCGTATTACTAGTATGAGAAGTCCCAATATTACGATTTTAAAGTCGCAGTAATAGTACGGGATTAAAGTTGTAGTATTTGTACGAGAAAAAATGAGTAATATAACGTTATTAGAGTCGTAGTAATAGTATGAGAATAAAGTCGTAAATTACGTGATTGAAGTATATGTATGAGAAAAAATTTGTAATAATACGAGAATGAAGTCACGCATTGTAATATTACAAGATTAATGTCGTAGTACTAGTATGAGAATAGTCCTAGTATTAGTATAAGGTATTAGTATGAGAAAAAAGTAATATTACCATTACGATATTAAAGTCATCGTATTTGTACCAGAAAAAAGTAATAACAAGAGAATGAAGTCACGCATTGTGATATTAGAAGATTAACACCATAGTACTAGAATGAGAATACAGTCGTAATATAACGATATTAAAGTTGCAGTATCAGTACAGTAATAAAGTGGTAATATAATGGTATTAAAATCGCAGTATTAGTATGAGAAAAAAGTCGTTATACCTATAGATACACTGTAGCTAATTTAGCAAAATTAGCTGCCACGTACCTTACAGAAATGTATTTTTCGGAGCTTCAATGAAGTATTAATGTAAATCCTTGTAATGATTATAGTTTGATACAGTGTAGATGACCCGAAAGACTAAGGATTTCCTTATTTGTGAAAGTGATTCTAAAATACAACTTCACCAGATGCTCTCACTTTTGTTCATTTTAACAGAACATAGCCGCTAATTAACTACATTAGCTGTACTGCATCCATACATAATAAGTAATGTAATATTACGACTTTAATCTCGTATTATTATAACTTCTTTTTCACGTACTAATACTACGATTTTTTTCTCGTTTTAACTTGAAAACTTTACTCTCGTAGCCCTATATTTTTTTTCTTTGTTTGGCTCTAATACGCTGTCACACCCTAATTTAGGGTTTTCAGACAATGTTATGCTTTGACATCTATGCTTTTTACTCCATGCTTTGTGATAATGACACCGAAGTGGCATGGAGCTTCATTAATGTCCTTGTTTACGTAGTGAACTAGTACTTTTGTTGCCTCCCTGCTCACCTTGAAAATGCACACTCACGCTCGGGGCTCTTAACCCACTGACACAGTTGGGGAAACAAAAGGACTGATCCGCTCGGATCTCCCAGCTGGCTTAGTGAGCAGCTTATCACCCTCCCGAGGCGCCAGAGCGCCCCTTGCATCCAATGTTTCAGAACACACACAAGGAAACAAAAAGAGGTCTTCCCCGTCAGATAAAAGTGTCCTGTCATGGCGGCGGCCTGGGTTTGAATCCCGCTTGAAGTCACTTATACAGTTTGACCCAAAATGAACAGGCCCCAAATTGGGGAAGGCGTCAAGTCTCGAGGGTATTTGTGGAATAAAAAAGAGACTGCAGCTAAAGTTAGTTTATTTTTTATATGATGTGGGGTGTTCTGAACATAAATAAATAAGTAAATAAACAATAGTTATAGCTACTGTCTCGTTTTATTTTGAAAAAATGGATATGAATACACAGTTAGGATTGTCCCCGATCTGATCGCATGATCGGAAATCGGGCCCGATTACGTGATTTTCATAGGACTGGAATCGGGTTTAAAAGATCTGGTTTTTAAAATGTATTTAGTTATATTTTCAAGGATTAACTCATTCACTTTTATTGACGGCAATCGACGTTCAATTGATTTTTGACTGGGGGGGCTGGAAGCAATCAGACGTGATCGGAAATCGGGCCAGATTACGTGATTTTCATAGGGTGGCAAAGATTGGGTTTTTAAAATGTATTGATTTTTAGGTATTAGCTCATTGGCTGCCATTGACGGTGATAGACGTACAATCCAATTTGACGTGGGGGCTGGTAGCGATCGAACGTGATCGGAAATCTGGCCCGATTACGTGATTTTCACAGGATCAGAATACGGTGGAAAAGATTTAAAAATGTATTTTTAGGTGCCAATTCATTGACTGACATTGACGGTGATCGACGTCAAATCCAATTTGACTGCGGGGCTGGCAACAATCGAGCATGATCGGAAATCGGGCCGATTACGTGATTTTCACAGGATCGGAATAGGGTGTAAAAGATTTTAAAATGTGTTTTTAGGTACCAATTGATTGGCTGCCATTGACGGTGATAGACGTCAAATCCAATTTGACTGGGGGGCTTGCAGCGATCGAACGTAATCGGAAATCGGGCCTGATTACGTGATTTTCATAGGGTGAAAAAGATCAGGTTATGATAATGTATGGATTCTTAGGTATTAAATCATTGATGGCAATAGACGTCCAATCCATTTTTGACCGGCGGGCTTGCAGTGATCGAACGTGATCGGAAATTGAACCCGTTTATGTGATTTTATAGGATCGTAATAAGGTGTAAAAGATCGGGTTTTGAATGTATTGGTTTTTAGGTATTATCTCATTGTCTCCTGTTGACGGTGATAGACGTCCAATGCAATTGTGCTGGGCGATGGTCGAACGTGATCGGAAATCGGGCCTGATCACGTTATTTTCATAGGATCGGAATATGGTGTAAAAAATCGGGTTTTTAAAATGTAATGCTTTTTATGTATTAACTCATTGGCTGCCGTTGAGAGCGATAGATATCCAATCGAATTTGACTGGGGGTTTGGCAGTGGTCAAACGTGATCAGAAATCGGGCCCGATCACGTGATTTTCACAGGATCGGAAAAGGGTGTAAAAGATCTGGTTTTAAAATCTATTGATTCATTTTTATTTATTAACTCATGGGCTGCCATTGACGGCGATAGACGTCCAATCCATTTTGATCATCACAGGTAATGAAACATGATGATGATTTGGTGTAGGATAATGCAAAAAAGAAAACAAAAACAAAAAATATTTGAGAAAATATCCAGCGAGAAATAAAAAAAATCACAACCAAACATTAAATTATTGTTTTTAAATTATAGATGTAAAACAAAATACTGAAATTCTACAATTTCCTACATAAATTGCCACATGTTGTCAGGTTTTGACCCCTTAGCTAATTGGGGGACGGGGGCGCTGTCTAAGTGACTAGCTCCTTCTAGTGTTGAAGCTGAGAAGTGCAACAGAATGTAGGCTGAACTCAAACTTCTTGTGCGGGCCATTTTCAAAGATATTTTCATCTTTCGCTTCTAAACCAAAGCTCGTATCTCGTCACGACACTTCTGGCTCTGGCTTTCGCGCTGACCCACAAAACTTTTGATTCTCCCCGACGGCTTCCTCGGCGGACGCGAGCAAGCTGAGTCAGACATTAAAGCCCTACAAGGCCGGCTGCAGAAGTGGACTAATGCGTAAATGAAATTATGGGCTGAGTAATGGTGCGATTGGGATTTAGTGTATGTTTAAAAAGGCTCGAGAGAGGGATCGCGCACGTGTTGCTTCGGGGAAAAAAGTCATCAGTCAAAGGCTGTGTAGTCTACATTTCACGCCGAAGCTAATTTACAGCCTGGACGGGACGCTCGGAAAACAGTAAAACTGACATTGCCGGCTCTTAATAAGTTGCCGCTCGCTCATCGTTGCTCACTTCTCTGCTCAGTGGTGCTACCAAGGCGAGTGCGTGGCGTACGGGACCTGGCCGCAAAGCGAGGACGGAGGCTGGGGTCCCTGGTCGACGTGGGGGGAGTGCAGCAGGACGTGCGGTGGAGGCGTCTCCTCGTCCGTGAGGCACTGTGACAGCCCAGCGTAAGTAGGCAAAGTAAGCCACAGCGAGCGGAACACACACACACCCGGGGGGCCAAACTACATGCGGCGACACGCACCGGAACCAGAACTCAAATGTGGCGGGAGGGGTCAAAAGATGAAATGGCCAATCAAAATTATTGATGTGATGAAACATAAAATAGTTGATAGAGTACAGTACAATAGAATAGAATACGATAATATACGATAGCAGTAAACTGTACTATCCAATACTAGTATAATATACTATACTAGTGTATTACGTATACAAGTATACTATACTGTACCATTATACTATAACAGTACACTATACACTATACTCGTACTGTATACTATACGAGTATACTCTACCAGTATACAGTACTATACCAGTATACTATGCTATAGTGTACTATACACCTATACTATACTAAACCAGTATACTAGTATATTATATTAGTATACTATATCAGTATATTATATTAGTATACTATACTAGTATATTATGTACGTGTATACTATGAGTATACTATACTTTACTAAACCCGTGTACTATACCAGTATATCATACTAGTATACTATACGAAACTATACGAGTATACTATGCTAAACTATACTACTATACGAGTATAGTATACTATACCAGTATACTATACTATTGTACTACACTAGTATACTATGCTATACTATACCAGTATACTATATCACTATACTATACCACTATACTACTATACTACATTAGTATACTATGCTATACTATACCAGTATACTATGCTATGCCAGTATACTATGGTATTCAGTATACTATGCTATACCAGTACACTATACTAGGATACTATGCTATACTATACTACTACACAAGTATAGTATACTATACTAGTATACTATATCACTATACTACACAAGTATACTATGCTATAATATGCTAGTATACTATGCTATACTATCCAAGTATATATTATTATACTATATGAAACTATACGAGTATTCTATGCTATACAATGATATAATATACTACACTCGTACTATATACTATGCTATACCAGTATACTATACGCGTATACTATGCAGTATACTATGCTATACAAGTAAATTACACTAATATACTATACGAAACTATGAGTATATACCAGTATACTATACTAGTATACTATGTTATACGATACCAGTATATTATACTAGTATACTATCCTATACTATACCAGTATTCTATGCCAGTATACTATGGTATTCAGTATACTATGCTATACCAGTACATTATACTAGGATACTATGCTATACTATACTACTACACAAGTATAGTATACTATACCAGTATACTATATCACTATACTAGACAAGTATACTATGCTATAATATGCTAGTATACTATGCTATACTATCCAAGTATATATTATTATACTATATGAAACTATACGAGTATTCTATGCTATACTATAATATACCACAATACTACACTCGTACTATATACTATGCTATACCAGTATACTATACGAGTATACTATGCAGTATACTATGCTATACAAGTAAATTACACTAATATACTATACGAAACTATACGAGTATATACCAGTATACTCTACGAGTATACTATGTTATACTATACCAGTATATTATACTAGTATACTATCCGAAACTATATGAGTATACTATATCACTATACTACACTTGTATACTATGCTATACTATCCAAGTATATATTATTATACTATATGAAACTATACGAGTATTCTATGCTATACTATAATATACCACTATACTACACTCGTACTATATACTATGCTATACCAGTATACTATACGAGTATACTATGCAGTATACTATGCTATACAAGTAAATTACACTAATGTACTATACGAAACTATACGAGTATATACCAGTATACTCTACTAGTATACTATGTTATACTATACCAGTATATTATACTAGTATACTATCCGAAACTATATGAGTATACTATATCACTATACTACACTTGTATACTATGCTATACTATCAAAGTAAATTATATTAGTATACTATATGAAACTATACGAGTATACATGCTATACTATAATATACCACTATACTACACTAGTATACTATGCTATACCAGTATACTATACGAGTATACTATGCTATACTATAATATACTACTATACTACACTAGTATACTATGACACCAGTATACTATACGAGTATACTATGCAGTATACTATGCTATACAAGTATACATTTACTAGTATACTATACGAAACTATACGAGTATATTATACAAGTATACTATGCTATACTATAATATACTACTATACTACACTAGTATACTATGACACCAGTATACTATACGAGTATACTATGCAGTATACTATGCTATACAAGTATACATTTACTAGTATACTATACGAAACTATACGAGTATATTATACAAGTATACTATAGGAAACTGAGAGTATACTATGCTATACTACTAGATGAGTATAGTATACTAAGTCTATAAAATACCAGTATACTATGCTACATTATACCAGTATACTATACTAGTATACTATAGTATTACTATAAATACAAATATTATAGAATTATATACTAGTATACTATACTATACTATGTCATACTATACCAGTATATTATACTAGTATACTATACGAAACTATACGAGTATACTATTCTATACTACTAGACGAGTACAAAATACTATACCACTATACTATACTACACTCGTATCTTAAGTATAGTATTCTTATACTAATACTGATATTAATACTAAACTATAGAAAGCCTTTATTGTCATTGTACAGAGTACGATCTTTAAAGCTTCTCCGGGTCTGACCAGGGACAGTATTAGGGTAGTACTTGTAAAAAGTAATGTTACTCGTAAAATTATACACAGATTATTTTACTAGCTACTGTATTTTAAAGTATCTTGATTACTTCTCAGTTCCAGAACTAATAAATTACAAGGCCAATTCACTTTCTACTTTTAATCAGGATTTATTCTTCCTGTCACTTCATTTTCGAAATATTCATCACCAGATACAAATTTCTTAACCATTAAAAAAAAAAAAAAAAAATATTGTATATATGATTGGCTCAGAGATTTGAGGAAGCTATCTGAAGGATGATGGCATGGCAAAACAATATGCCGTGATCATCATGGAAAAAAAAAAAAACTGGTGAAATGAGTTGAAAAGATCGTCATGATGTCAATGCAGTTTGGGACATGCATGACGTCGTAGACGTATGAAACAATGCGTCTATCGCAATGATTAAAAAATCAGTAGGTATGGAGAATTAATCTTAAATAATGAAGAACACTAACTGACAGAATTTGATGGACTGCACTGAAACATAAATGTGATGGGTGAGATATTATTTCATTGTTATTTATATAATAAACATAAAATGATTAAAACATTCATGGCTGCTTTCAGAAAAATATACAGTATTAGAGTACAGTGGTACAGATGATCTACAGTATATCGTACAGCAAAAATAATATGTTAGAGATGTCCTCGATCTGATCACGTGAAGAGCAATGTCACCTCTAATTCAAATGTCCCTTGTTCCACTTAGGCCTTCCGGAGGAGGGAAGTACTGCCTCGGAGAGAGGAAGCGCTACAGATCCTGTAACACCGGCGTGAGTTTCTCCTCCTCTTCTTCTTCTTGTGCAACCTGAAGCCTGCGGGAGGCTTCGCTGCTACGCTTTCTGGGCAAGGCCTTTTGGAGGTCAGCGAGCAGCTTCCTGACACACCGTCTCGGTGGAAGTCCGGCGAGACGGCAGTTTAAAAAAAAAACGCACACGCAGGCGGTATGAAGTCATACTGATCAAATTGCATTGAACTGTACTAATGATGGAGAGTGACAGAGCTACGAAAGAGACGGAATATAGTTCAGTTCTGGGTTGGTGCCCTAATTTATATTTAAATCTTTCAGCGCCGTTGACGATGATAGACGTCGAATCGTGTTGCGTCCAGTCATCCTTCTGTTGTGAATTGAATTTTGGAGTTAAAAAATATGCATAAAATGTTGGAGGAAAACATGAGGATATAAAAATGGTATTGATTAAAAATAATACTAATTTTACAAAATAAAACACATTATGTATAAGTACGGTATGAAAAAAATACAGCTAAAAATGCAAAAAATCCAAAAGTGTAAAAAAAAAAAAAAAATGAATAAGAAATAAATATATTTTTATGAATATTTTTTTCCAGCAATTATTAAAAAAAACAAAAAACTTTTAATGTATTTGGTTTTTTTCTATATCTCTAAAAATGTTTATTTTGATTTAATTTTTAAAAGTAGTTTTAAGTATAATCATTTATTTTTAATTAATTTTCATCTTTTAAAAATCTTTTTTTTTTTTTTTTTTTTTTAAAGAGTTTAAATGATTTTCCCATTTTTGGAGGTATTTTTAAAAAATATTTTTAAAATTATTTTATGTACTATACATATATATACACATACATATCCATATACATATACACATATATAAGCAAACGTTCGTTGGTACCCCTCCCAGTCAAAATGGATTGGACGTCTATTGCCGTCAATGGCAGCCAGTGAGTTTATTAGAAATTAGAGAATTAACTACTATCTAAATTATGAATTTAAGGAGGTAATGCGCATCTTAAATGTACAAGTCACAGAGGAGTCATAATTATTTAAAAGCATAAAATAAAATTGCCGAAACATTCTTAAATTTCCTGTGAGTTGAGCCGGCATGACAGTGATTACTGTCAAGTCATGTTAGGTCAGCGTAACTTACGTCAAATCCATTGAGGTGCCTAGGTTGCGTCAGGTAAAGTGCCGTCGGATTAGAAATCAGGTTAAGTTGGGTCACGCGTGGTCACGGTGTACAGAAACAATCCGTGTCATTCCTTTAGAATTTTGATTTTCTGCAAATGTTACATAATTATAAATAATTTTTCATTTTCAATTGCCAATAAAAATGGAAATGATATTAAATATCTTTTGTCTTCGGTACGGAAGGCCTGTCTTTCGGGATCCCGCGATTTCCGGGAGAAGCAGTGTGGGGACTTTGACAGCATGCCTTTCCGCGGGAAGTACTACAACTGGAAGCCTTACACCGGCGGTGAGTTCAGGGACAATACTGACAGCCAAAACGCCTGAATTTTTACAGCTTTTTAAAAAAATATAACAGCGGCAGTCTGAACCTTCATTGGGGACTCACCTCTTAATAGCACCACTATCCAGTTGCGGCGAGAAATTCTAGCCAATTTCACCTGGTAACAGGAAAATTGGACCAAAACACAACAGTTCAAAAATCTCCTTAAAGACGACCTTTTCACCAATGTGGTGTCTCACAAGCGCAATCAGTTGATCACAGTCAGGTGCTTCATGTTTCAGCGGAAACCTCATTGGTTAAACTAACTGTGCTAGATCAGTTGGAACAAAGACCAGGAACCACTACGGTCCACGAGTACCAGTTCGCCCACCCCTGGTCTAGTCCCAAGTGAAGATTCTCGTCCTGAGAGAATGGTCCAAAGAGAAGGCTTTAATAAAGAAGAGACAATCTCGTATGTGTAAAAATAAAGTTGCCTCGTCTCGCAGGCGGCGTCAAGCCGTGCGCTCTTAACTGCCTGGCGGAGGGATACAACTTTTACACCGAACGCTCTCCAGCCGTCATCGATGGCACGCGATGCCAGGCGGACTCCTTAGACATTTGCATCAACGGAGAGTGTAGGGTGAGTCAGGGCTTTGTGTTTCATTTCTTTACATGTACATTGTGAAAGTTGTGTCCTTGACTTGGTATGTGTCTGAATGACAGCACGTGGGCTGCGACAATGTGCTGGCGTCGGACGCCAAGGAGGATCGGTGTCGTGTGTGCGGTGGCGACGGCAGCACCTGCGAGGCTACTGAGGGACTCTTCAATGACTCTCTGCCACGTGGAGGTACAAAATGTTCCGCCTAAGCAGTCTAAATCAAAGCATCGCAGAGGTGTCTAAACTTTTTGCAACATTTCCATTTTTGTTTAAGAACAGGGGATTGCAATCGCGTCAAAAAGACGTCCCATCCAATTTGACTCGGGGCTGGTTGCGATCAACTGATCTGCCAGTGAAACTCGGTGTTCCCATTTGAGATGTATTTGATGTCTAACTGCCAATGTCAGTTAATGAGTTACAGGCTACAAGCTAAAAAATAATCCACACGTATAAGGATAGTGCAACATTATTAGTATTTATATTCACACGAGTGAAAAACTCTTGGCAGAACAAAGAGAAAATGTTCAGCGACAGCGGAAAAAAAGTACAAAAATCACAACCAATATAGCTTAAATTAATCACATTGTTTTCTTTTATTGTTAATGTCAAACAAAATGCTAAAATTCTAGTTTCCTACATCGATTTCAATATGTTGACAGGTTTTGATCCCTGAGCAGATGGAAAGGCACTGTTTCAGTGACTAGCTCCATCTAGTGTTGAAGCAGAGAGTTCTAATAGAATGTGGGCTGAATTGAAGCGTATTGCGCAGGCCATATTACCTCTGTGAAGATTGCCCCCCCATCAGATGCAAATTTATATAAAAATGTCAATAGTTTGTGCTACGTTTTTGCTGTAAAAGTTTTGTTTGTGCTGCAATTGCGATAGTTACAATTCTTTTGTAGGTTCATCTTAGGTCAACCACCCCCTTTTTGATCCAAACCAGCTATAATTTGTGTCAATCATTTGTGCTTCTTTTGTACTGTAAACTGTTTTGTTTGTGCTGCAATACCAGTGTAGATATATTACTTTTAGTTTGTAGTGATGAATTCACGGAGCCCCCCATTTAATGCAAAATGGACCCGAAGTGGTGCTGTTTGTTTGTGCTACATTTGTATTTGTTTGTGCTGCTATTGTTTTATAGCTATTGAAAAATTCTTTTCGAGTGATGACGTCACTCGCAGGCCCCCCAATTACTGCAAAAAAGTGGTGTCATTTATGGGTGATGTTATCCCCGCAACATTAAAAAAAAACGTAATAAAGATAAAACAGTGTATGTTTGGGGTGGTGACGCTATCAGTCAAAAATGGGAAATATCTATAAAACCATAGCAGCGCAAACCAAAGACCTTTAACAGGAAAAACCGAGGGCGTAGGTTTGCTCTCAACATTGCTGGGGACAATATTAGAGAATAACTACATGTACACTTTTTGCTGGGGACGCGACATAAGACAAAACAGATTATTGAATGGGGGTCAGGGCTACATTTCGCACGAATATAATATAATATATCATATAAAATAAAGATACACGATAATATCGGCTGCCGATAATTATCGGCCGATAATGGCAATTATGACGTCACACAGATAATACAGATAATAAAAAAATGAACCGATAATGCAATCCGATAATTACATACTTGATTTAGCCTCCAAATGTGCGCAACCAAGCAGTTTTCTCCACTTCTTCACTGCCGCCTGCTCAACCCCTCCCCTCTCTGAAGCCCCTGTGGGAGGAGGGGTTTAGGAGTACGGCGTCATAGAGGAGGCGGTGTTACACATCAGTGTTGAGGCGCTCTCACTAGCGTGCGTTGCTTTTCCCGTGTGTGAAATGAAATAAACGACGCTCTCGCCATCTACAAAACAGTTCCTCAAGGCCTAAAGAAAGCGTCCTCATTGAACACCACTAGCACTAACCCAGCAGCCATTTAAAACTGCATCACAATGATTTTTGGAATGAATATGCTGCTGCTAGCACGAATGCTAAAGCTATTGTTAACAAATAAACTATAAAGGAAGCTGCGAGGCTTGTGACGATACAGAGACGCTGCGGTCCTCCCGGAGTCGGGGTGTTTGGGAATGCAGCCCAAAGCGAGTGGTAAACTCCCATCTATGGCTAAACACCTCACGAGATCGATAGTTGACAAGTAGCTGTCTTCCGACGGAGCCCGCCGGTCCGGCAGGCCGCCGCCTCGCCCTAGGCGGGTAGAGCATGAGAGCAGAGCCATGCACCGAATGCGCCGCAGCGAGCCGGCCGGGGCGGGCGGATATACGGTACGAACTTTGCTGCCGCCGCCACTCCGGTTCAAGACAGAGGCCTGGCGCGGGTGCTAATTTGGCAGCCGGGCGGACTGAAGGGCACAGGCGGGAGGAAATTCCCGAAATGACCCGATAGCCAAACCCCTGGATGAAAAAATAATGCAGTTTATACGACCACGATTCTTCGTGAAAGACATGTCGATCACATCAGTTTTACCACGGACATTTACACAGTTGATGTCAACAAACCATGTTTATCATGACGGCACAGTGGTTAGTTGATAATTGTAACATGCACCAAACGACACAAAGAAGTCATCCAGTCAGTAATGCATTCAGTACGCTTTAAATTTATGACGTCTTAATCAGATCATTCTTCTTAAATCTAGTCAAATAATTTTCCCCATCTTGTTTGAGTGTTGAAGACTAGTTGAATGCGCCAGATTATTCCACTTACTTGAACTAAATATTGCAATTTGTTCTTATTAAACCCAAACATATAAAAAAAATAAGGTCATTTTTCACCTAAATCAAGAAAAAATTGCTTTCAAATAATGTTTTGAACCATACATATTCTTGAATAAAGAACATATCTGACAAGTTTTTTTTTGGTTTTTTTTTAGGATTATATATAATAATTTATTGCTTAAAATAAGGCTGTTAATCTTATTTTCAGCTGGCCATTTTTCCTCAAGAAATCTGAGTGAAATATACTTGAAGTGCTGGCAGTTAATTTAACTTATTTCCAATAGATTTACACTGAAAACAAGGGACTTTAACTAGTCTTAAGGAGCTGTGTTTTTGCTGTGTAGTAATGTTATACTTTAGGAATGGCATACTTTTAAAGCCATTTTTGTGCAACTTATGTATTTACTTTGTAAGTAATTGTTGCCAAAAGTTTACCATTACACAATGTCAGACAATCTGTCTCTATTTAGATGTTGGAATTTACTACTACTACTACTTGTTCACATTTGATGTTGAAAAAAAAGAGCAATATTATTTTTGCACAGCAATATTTTCTCTTGTGTATACTTTAAAATTTTACATAAATCTTTAATAAAATTATCGGCTTGACATTATCGGTTATCGGTTGGAACGAGGAGGAAATTATCGGTTATCGGTATCGGCTGAAAAATGCATTATCGTGCATCACTAATATAAAAGTAATATAAAAGGTATTTGGGAAAAATTTATGAGAAAAAAAAAAAAATTGAGATATCCAAAGACCAATCAAAATCTGAGAGGCATGCTAAACTACCCTGAGACACGAACCAAAGTACTCTCATGAAGTTCTGATGTGCGATTTCATATGTCAGTTTTTTTTGTTTTTTGTGTCAGGCGTATTTTATTTTATTTTATTTTTTTTAGATAAAGGGTTGCATTACCGTAATGCACATACTGCAAACAATGATCCAAGAGAGGGACTGCTAGCTTGACTTTGTTGTTCCTTGTAGAGCCTGGCCTGACAGCAGTAGTTTTGCAGGTTAGCAAGTTCAGACAGTTTAATATTATGCTAACTCTGATGCAGGTCTGACTTTCAGTAGCAAAATTAGTGGTGTTTCCCCCACCTCCATAACATTGATGTCTTTTTACATTACTTACAGTGGCTGCTGCTTGCTGAAAAAAACTTGCAGAACAACTTCACATGTAGTGAGGACAGAACACGCCATATTAATAGAATAAACTAAATAAGATACAGTGAGGAACAATAAGGTACTGTTTACGCGACTTAAAAAAAAAAAGTCAAAATCACGCAAGTCGGGTACGTCGTAACTAGAGGCGTGCGAAATTTACGATTCTTAGATTATTTGCGATTCGGCCGTGGAAGATTCGAGAACGATTCACAAACTTTCAAATTCCAATTACAGTGGTACCTCTACATACGATCGCTTCGACACACGAACTTTTCGACATCCGACGTAAAATTTGACTCGCCATTTGTTTCTACATCCGACGACATGCTCGAAATACGACGACAATGGCAGCACCGCAGACGAATGCACGGCGGATTTTCTTGTGTGACAAATCAACACAGGTTTCAGAAAAGGTTGGTACAGGTGGTGAAACAAGGAAAAAGTTGATGCTTACCTTCGAAATGAAGATGCAAATGACAGAAAAATATGAGCGTGGGGTGGGCATCCGTGAAATGGCTCAACAATACATCTCCACGGTCCTCCTCCGACCATCGTTCGCCAGTCTTTATAAATTAAGCTGACAATTCTTATTGTCTCCAAAGAAATCGCCAGCTTCGCCACGTTTTCATCATTTCTTTTACAACTTATTCAACACAAAACGCCTGCTGTCTGCCGCAATTGATGGTGTTCTCAAGAGAACATTCAAAGTGAAAGTGAAACTCAAGCTCACCGGTCTGTCTCTGGCACGTGAGCCCCGCGGTGCGTTCAGGTACACAAAAAAACGTCCGCCTTATTAGAACCCGATTCGTTACACTATTACAGGAATTATTATTATTCTTTTTATTACATTATTCCAATTTTGATTTATAATTTATTTGTTTTGCTACGTGTAATTGCCATTTGTAATAGCACCAGCAGTATTTTTTTAAGGATTTAGTGCAGGTTTTTGGGCTGTGGAACGAATTAATGGAATTATAATGTATTCCTATGGGAAAATCCTGCTCGACATACGACCATTTCGACTTACAAACAAGGTCCTGGAACGGATTAACTTCGTATGTAGAGGTACCACTGTATTGAATTATACCAGGTAAAGCGGAAGTAAAACACAGTCAGCGCGGTCTTTGGGACGCAATGAGGAACGGACCGAGAGTAAATATCATGTTCAACTCATGGCGCTGGATAAAAAAAACAATCATACCTGATTGCGGCCCACAGCCACTACAAACAACGCCTGGTTGCAAGTTGCTACAAACAAACGGCTACAGTAGATATCATATATATGTAGAACTAGATGCAAAATGACAGACGGTGTTAGAACATGTATTATTGAACAGAGATGCGAAATGACCGACTTGCCGGCGATAATAAACAGCCGCCATCTTAAAGCAGTAGACTTCTCTAGAAGGCTCTGTTGTAGCGAATCTAATTAACTTTTTATCTAAAATACTCCTAAATCGGCAAAATCTTGTCTTTAATCTATCTTTAAATGATGAAACAGTTTTAAAACTTTGACATGTTAAAAGTAGACAGAAGGGAAATTATGGAATAACGGGAGCAATTTTAACAACTGTAATGGTTGATTCACAACAATAAATTAATTGAATGTAGTTTAAAGCTGCTGATACAGAACGGGGACTGAAGTACTTTATTTACTGTTATTTTTGTATATTTGTTTACTGTTATATGTTTACTTGGTACTGAAATAGTAGTTTGGTTTAGCCTGAGAGGATTTTTGAACAATTTTGGAACTAATGTACAAAACATTAAAAAAGAAAACAAAAAAAAAAACGGAGGGTGGGTGCATCAATAATCGTTTTATAATCGAATCGGAGCTTCTGAATCGTAATCGAATCGTTAGGTGCCCAAAGATTCCCAGCTCTAGTCGTAACCCAAGCACTACCATTATGCTTGCCGCTTTTCACTTCCTGACAGCATCTACAGTGGGGAGAACAAGTATTTGATACACTGCCAATGGGTTTTCCCATTGGCATTGTATCAAATACTTGTTCTCCCCACTGTATGTCAGGCTACGTAGCCTCTCCCGTTTTGCCCTTGCCATGGACCGCTCTTCACACTGGGCTGACGCTAGTGTGAAAAGGCCATTAGTCTTTCATTTGACCACCATACAGGCACTTGAAAAAAAAAAAGAATATATATATATATTTTCCCGTGCTTGCAGGTTACATGGAAGTGGTCCAAATCCCCAAAGGTTCCGTTCACATAGCGATCCGAGAAGTCACTCTTTCCAAGAACTACATCGGTAAGTTATGTTGTTCACTTGATCTGGTCACTTCAATAGTAGGCATCCTCTGACTGTATGATAATAAGTTGCAAAATCAATGCTGAGGTCAGCAATGTTTTCTTTTGGCCTCAATACGTCACCTATCCCGACGCAAGATGGTCTTGTTCTGAGCTAAGGTTCTGTTGTTGTAAAAGTTATGTACTATATTTTAAACAAATAAAAAAAAAAGCTATATTTGGTGTTTTATTTATCCATTTTGTTGTTTCGGTAAAGGTGCTCAATGTAAGATTTGCACATCCATTATTCAAGAAATGGCCCTAATAGTTCAACAGACATAAAAAAAAAACAAGGTTTTTGGAAATACTTCTAAAACTTACTGCTTAAACTAACACTAGGTACCTTTACCTTTTGTAAAATATTTTCACAAGATTTGTGATATGTCGACTGACAAGTTCAATGACACATCTTTTATATCTTGAGGGGGTCTGTATCATTTTCACTGGCACTGAAACATGGTTATTCAATACCAACAATCTCAGTTAAAATTTATCACTGACAATGGCAGTTAATGACTGAACAAACAGCACCAAAAATTGTTTAAAAAAAATGAAGAGCTCCACAAAAAAAGTCTCGAAGCCATGCCTGAAAGTGAACTGGAAGTCTGCTTCTCAAGCTTTGAAATCCGAAGGGGACGAGTATTACATCAACGGCGCGTGGACCATCGACTGGCCGCGGAAGTTCGACATCGCCGGCACCGCCTTCCACTACAAGAGGCCCGCCGACGAACCCGAGTCTTTGGAGGCCCTGGGAGCCACCGCCGAGAACCTGGTCGTCATGGTAATGCTTTATGCCGCTCCATCAAATGACCTCGCTTTTAAGTGGGGATGAAATATGGTCTTGACCCCTCCGCAGATCCTCCTCCAGGAGCAGAACCAAGGCATCCGCTACAAGTTCAATGTGCCTATCCAGCGCACCGGGAGCGGGGACAATGAGGTGGGCTTCTCCTGGTACCATCTGCCCTGGTCCGACTGCTCAGCAACGTGTGCTGGAGGTAAGACGGCTGCCGGACTCATCTGGTAGATGTTAAAGTTTAATAAGGTTCAACCAAAGAGTGTACAATTTTTATTAGTATTTGAACACCTGTATATTAGCTAGAATTGTGAGCCTCAAAGACATGTCATCGCCTTTAAAAAGTCCAACGAATAAGTGGAGTGGAGGTGGACTTTTTGAGTCTTTCTTACCTTTGAGGCGGTTAGCTGCATATAAACACCTGTCCACCCCTTACAATCAGGGAGACTCCAATTCCTAAAATATTCAAGACCAAAGAACAGTCCAAAGACACCAGAGACAATTGTAGACCTCTACAAGGCTGGACAGGGTTACGGGGCATTTGCCAAACAGCTTGGTGATATAAGATCCACCGTTGGAGCAATATTAGAAAATGTAAAATGCTAAAGTATAATTAAGAACAAAAGATAACCTTTTGGGGTATAAAGTGTCACTATAAACACATATACACTCACCGGCCACTTAATTAGGTACACCATGCTAGTAACGGGTTGGACCCCCTTTTGCCTTCAGACCTGCCTCAATTCTTCGTGGCATAGATTGAACAAGGTGCTTGAAGCATTCCTCAGAGAGTTTGGTCCATATTGACATGACGGCATCACACAGTTGGTGCAGATTTGTCGGCTGCACATCCATGATGCGAATCTCCCATTCCACCACATCCCAAAGATGCTCTATTGGATTGAGATCTGGTGACTGTGGAGGCCATTTGAGTACAGTGAACTCATTGTCATGTTCAAGAAACCAGTCTGAGATGATTCCAGCTTTATGACATGGTGCATTATCCTGCTGAAAGTAGCCATCAAAAGTTGGGTACATTGTGGTCATAAAGGGATGGACATGGTCAGCAACAATACTCAGGTAGGCTGTGGCGTTCCAACGATGCTCAATTGGTACCAAGGGGCCCAAAGAGTGCCAAGAAAATATTCCCCACAGCATTACACCACCACCAGCCTGAACCATTGATACAAGGCAGGATGGATCCATGCTTTCATGTTGTTGACGCCAAATTCTGACCCTACCATCCGAATGTCGCAGCAGAAATCGAGACTATTCAGACCAGGCAACGTTTTTCCAATCTTCTATTGTCCAATTTCGATGAGCTTGTGCAAATTGTAGCCTCAGTTTCCTGTTCTTAGCTGAAAGGAGTGGCACCCGGCGTGGTCGTCTGCTGCTGTAGCCCATCCGCCTCAAAGTTCGACGTACTGTGCGTTCAGAGATGCTCTTCTGCCTACCTTGGTTGTAACGGGTGGTTATTTGAGTCACTGTTGCCTTTCTATCAGCTCGAACCAGTCTGGCCATTCTCCTCTGACCTCTGGCATCAACAAGGCATTTCCGCCCACAGAACTGCCGCTCACTGGATATTTTTTCTTTTTCGGACCATTCTCTGTAAACGCTAGAGATGGTTGTGCGTGAAAATCCCAATAGATCAGCAGTTTCTGAAATACTCAGACTAGCCCTTCTGGCACCAACTACCATGCCACGTTCAAAGTCACTCAAATCACCTTTCTTCCCCATACTGATGCTCAGTTCGAACTGCAGGAGATTGTCTAAATCAGACATGTCCAAATGCGGGGGCCAAATGCGGCCCATGGTCAAATTTCATCCGGCCCCCAGCCTCTGTCATAAAATCAATAACATCTGGCCCGCACACAGACTTGGTCAGTAGAACTGCAACCAGCAAATGAAGTAGCTTACACACGAAATGCTGCTCCTCATTTACCCACTAAAAGGCAGCAGCACTTTAACCCTTTATTGCAAAATGTATCACAATTGATACAATTAAAATGTATGATTTTCAGACTAATTTAGAATTTTGACATTTCTTTTTGGAAAAAAATGATGGATGCAAGTCGACACATGCATCTGCAGGTTCCATGAGAAAAAAAAACATGATTTAGCATGGGTTATAGATAATACAGCGCTTATTACACATATTCATTTTGACTTTTCTTTTCACAAATTTGAAAAAAAGGTTTCATTAGGACCTTATTTTTAAAATTTTGGGATTCTCTAATAATTGCTTCATGTTGCAGGTATTTAAGGGCTAAGCAACATTACTCTGTGTGACCCTCTACTTCCAATTTTCTAAAATGGCGACAATCAAAAAAAAAAGTTGACTGTGACGGCCGATGCTTCAAGGATAGGTGGAAATTGGACTATCTCTTCACTAAAATATGCAACAACTGTGTCTTGCCTCATTTGCAAAGAGACAGTCGCTGTTTTTAAAGATTTCAATGTGAGGCGATATTACCAAACAAGACATGCTGACATGTACGACAAGATCACAGGGAAGATACGCAGCGGGAAATTGAAGCAACTTGAAGCTAGTTTAATTTCACAGCAGTAGTGTTTCGCAAGAGCCGGAGAGTCGAAAGAGAACGCCGCAAAGGCTAGTTGCGAGATTGTTGAAATTATTCATTAAAAAATATAATAAAGCAAATGTGACACACTGAATGGCTTGCTAAATTTTGCTTGAATATATTCTTCTACATAAAGGACGTCAGCCAAGGTCGGCCCCCCACATTTTTACCACGCCAAATCTGGCCCCCTTTGCAAAAAGTTTGGACACCCCTGGTCTAAATGCACTGAGTTGCCGCCATGTGATTGGCTGATTAGAAATTAAGTGTTAACGAGCAGTTGGACAGGTGTACCTAATAAAGTGGCCGTTGAGTGTATATATGGCGGAAAACACTCAGGTGACTTGAAGTTCCGCTCAGAGACCCCCAATTTGGCCAAATTTCAAAATTCTCCTATATGCATGTGTGATACATCACTGGACAGCTTAAAATTTCAATTTTGATTTGATTTTATTGCTTTTTTTTCCCCTTCAGGCATGACAAATCCAAACAAACATACTGCATTCATATGTGTTTACATTTAATTCAGCCCGAAAAGAAAAGGGCAGACATGAGAAGCCGAAGTTAAATGAATCCCGCCCCCAGTATACCTTAGGACGCAGAAATTATCGAATAACAATTTTTGACATTCCAGATTGTGTAGTGATTACAGCGTTGTCCCCCCCCCCCTTGATTGTTCATTTTCCCAATAGTCCTTATCGATCGCAGCAATGTGCTCGTTATGATGATTGAATCCAGTAGATTAGTTCATAATTCATTCAGTTGATTCGATCCAGAAGATAGGGAATAAATGAGGACCGATGGCAGGCCATTTCCACCATCCCCCTTTCGTCGATTTAATCCCTGTCGCTGTTTTCATTCCTTGCTGCATTCCGACGAACATTCATCTCCAGGTTGCGCAGCTCCGTAGTAATTTTCATTACCATTCTGGTTGTGGCAGTGTTGGATGCCGCCAGGTCATTTTTCACCTGTAATATGTCATCACAGGCCTTGTTGAGGCTGGCATGCACTCCGGCGATAGCGCTGGCCGCAGTAGTGGCCAATTTCACTTATCGCTTTTGGCTTTCTAACACTTTCACGATGATCCGACGAATCAAGTGGGCTCCAAGCCCCTGCAGAAGAATCGCAGCCAGTAGCGCAACAAAAAGATACACATCCCTGATGTCTTCAACTTCGAGTATGGTCAGACACAGCGGCCGCCATTTTCCCCAGCTATCCTCCATATATCCTGACTTGAAAGTGTTTCCTGGGCAGGCGCGTTAAATTTATGGGGGAAGAAAAAATTTGAACAGGAGGGCATTTTAAAAAAAAAAAAAAGAAAACATTAAAACAGCAAAACCCTAACTGGAGCTGAGAGCACGCGAGAGTATAATTAAAGAAGCCATGATTTTAATGAGATTATCGCGTACTTACCTTGTTTCGATCCAAAAACTCAATGCAGCATGGATCACTGAGTGTCAAATCACAAATCACAGCCGGATTTTGGGGGGATTTTATGGGTGAAACATGGTAATATAACAAGGGTCGCGATGCAGAAATCGCAGACATAGAGGAGTGGTCGAGATGTTCTTTTTCATATATTTACTAGGGCTGTCAAATGATTAAAATTTTTAATCGAGTTAATCACAGCCTAAATATTAATTAATTGTAATTAATCGCAATTCAAACCATCTCTAAAGTATGCCATATTTTTCTGTAAATTATTGTTGGAATGGAAAGATAGGACACAAGACGGATATATACATTCAACACTCTGTACATAAGTACTGTATTTGTTTATTATAACAATAAATCAACAAAATGGCATTAACATTAACATTCTTTAAAGCGATCCACGGATAGAAAGACTTGTAGTTCTTAAAAGATAAATGTTAGTACAAGTTATAGAAATGTTATATTAAAACCCCTCTTAATGTTTTCGTTATAATAAAATTTGTAAAATTTTCAGTCAAAAAATAAACTAGTAGCTCACCATTTTTTATGTCAATAGTTACACAATGCTCATTGTGCTGAAACCCATAAAATCAGTCGCACCTAAGCACCGGCAGAGGGCGACAAAACACCATAAAACACAAGTAACAAGTGGACATGACACTGTGCTGTCATTTTAATCTGTTTGAGCGGAACATGTGCGTTAAATGCGTCAAATATTTTAACGTGATTAATTTAAAAAATTAATTACCGCCTGTTAACACGATTATTTTGACAGCCCTAATATTTACCCTTTAAAACTTTTTTTTTCAATTTTTCTTTGTTTGGATCGATTATTTATCATCTAACATATCGTGGAAAATGCAACAGTAACAAAAAAATCAAATTAAGCCATAGTTATGAGGTAGATATCCGTGACTTATTTACAGACACCATTTTTTTCATTGTGACATAATTTGTTTAAAAGTTTCAAATATGCGAGTGAAAATTTTTTTCAAACTTTTTTATTAAAAAAAATTTTTTTTTTTTAAACGAAATATTAGACATCAATTAATGATTCTAAGCTAAAAATGACAGACGTATTGAATAAATATAATTACTTGTTTCTATGGCTGGGTTGAAACAAAAGCGGTTTGCGTGATGTCTGTAAACGGTGGTTTCCAGGGTAAAACGGACTAATTAAAAATGGTTTGGGAGCTTAATGCGCCAAGCTGCTATCGCAGTATATAGACATATTGTTCTATCAAACACAAATGTTCTTTTGGATTAAAATACAGCAGTTTATTTTAAAGAGGGGTGCAAAGGCAGAAACTGCTTTTTCAGTCTTGTCTGTGTTTTCTGCCATATACATATACTGTATATCACTATGGTTTGATATTTTCTTGCACTTTGCATTTTTCATACATATTTCTGCCTCTCTGTTGACACTTGATATAGCTCGACAGTGTGACCCTATTTGTTTTCCACCACCTCAGGCTCCCAAAAGCAGGAGTTGGTGTGCAAGCGTCTGGACGACAACTCCGTGGTCCAGAACAGTTACTGCGACCCGGACGGTAAACCCCCCGAGAACCAGCGAGACTGCAACACTGAGCCGTGCCCCCCAGAGTACGTAAAAACATTCAACTTCCTCAAGCACTCGCTATAGGTGAAATAAACCAATAGTCTGACCTCAACTAAACTTTGAAAGCGTCCGTTAAAGTGACATCAGCTGGCTTTTTTGCTCGGAGGAAATAAAGCGCGCTGATTTACAACTTGACTTATGAAGTATTTTCCACGCTCGCCCGCCGCCAACAATAAGCAGCCTGGAGAGCGACCACCTGTGTTTGATGCTTTTGGCGGCGGCGTGAACGCAGGTGTATGGCGACATGGCGGCCAAGTGGTCCGGAGCATGACACTCGCAAGAAAGCTTTTTTTTTTGTGTGGAGGGGGAGACTCATCTGGTTCCACTCTTCCACACAGGCTTTTACAGGCTCGCACAGATGTTTGAACATGCTGTAACGGCGCGTGCCTGATGATGTCACGTCACTCAGAAGCTCAAATTATGGAGCATAAAGTTGTTCAAAAAACATGAATTATAAAATACTGGGGACTAGTGTGCGGTGAAGAATTTTCCCTATTGCAATATAACAATATTTTCCAGCTTTTTTTCCTGTAATTTACGTGCATCAAGCATCACGTTTTTACATGCTCGGTATCCCGTTTTTACATGACAGTATCATGTGAAAACGTGATAACTAACTTGTAAAAATGTGATAATTATCGTGTAAAAACAAGATGCTATCGTGTATAGGCGAGATGGTATTGTGTAAAAATACATGTAATAACTTGATAATTATTTTTTAAAAACGTGATATCTAAAAACTTTTTTTTTTCAAGTGATAACTCATGTAAAAATATGATATGTAAAAACGTGACAGTTATCATATAAAAATGTGATACCTAAAAACGTTTTTTTTAAAAAACGCGATAATAATCATTTAAAAATGTATAATTATGTAAAAACGTGATACTTATCATGTAATAACGTGATAATCATGTAAAAATGTGGTAATTATGTAAAAAATGTGACACTATCGTGCAAAAACGTGATAGTTTTCGTGTAAAAATGCGAATTATGTAAAAACGTGATAATTATCATTGAAAAATGTGATGCGTAAAAGATTTTCAAAACAGCATGATAATAATCATGTGAAAATGTGATAATTATGTAAAAATGTGATACTATCGTGCAAAAACGTGATACTATTGTGTAATAATGTTAACTCATGTAAAAACAACTTTCATGTAAAAATGTGGTAATTATGTAAAAACGTGATAATTATTGTGTAAAAATGTGATAACTATCGTGTAAAAATGTGATAATTATGTAAAAATGTGATACTATCTTGCAAAAAAAATGATAACTCATGTAAAAACAACTTTCATGTAAAAACGTGATAATTATCATGTAATAACATGATAATCATGTAAAAATGTGATAATTATGTATTAACGTGATACTATCGTGTAAAAATGTGATTATCGTGAAAAAATGTGTTTATTATGTAAAAATGTGATAACTATCAGATAAAAACGTGATATTTATCATGTGAAAATGTGACGCGTAAAACAATTTTTTTAAAAAACATGATTATAATCATGTAAAAATGTGATAATTATGTAAAAACGTGATACTACCGTGTAAAAACGTGATAATTATCATGTAAAAATTTGATAACTCATGTAAGAAAATAGCTTTCATGTAAAAACCTGATAATTATCATGTAATAACGTGGTGATTATCATGTAAACATATTTTTCAACTATTTGAAAATGTTTTTTCAATTACATCATACCTTTCTTTTAAAACTTTTTTTGTTTGTTTTTTTGTACATATAAATAATAATATTCCTTTTTTAGTCATTATTTTTTACAGGTATTTTCCTATACTTTTTATACATTGTTTGCTTGCATTATTTTTTGTTTGGACTTTTATACTCTTAATTTTTGTTTTTTTTCCCCACAAATTAAAAAAAAAATGTCATCACGTCTTGCATTTTCCCTTCCATTATTATAAAAGTCATTTTTCAATCTCTTTTATTGGTCCATTTAATGAGTTAAAGAGCAATTTTTATTTATTTTTTTACCTGTAATTGCAGTGGACATTTTGAAGTCCTGACCATAATAGACTGAGTGTTAAGTCTTTGTTTTGCTCTCCAACCAAGGTGGTTCATCGGCGACTGGTCCGAGTGTGGAAAGACGTGCGACGGCGGCATCCGCACCCGCACTGTCCTGTGCATCCGGAAGATGGGGCCGGCCGAGGAGGAGACGCTGGAGGACACGCACTGTCTCACTCACCGACCCATTGAGCAAGAGGCCTGCAACAACCAGTCCTGTCCTCCCAAATGGGTCACTCTGGACTGGTCCGAGGTAACTCACACTACTGACACACGAGCATTATTTTATTTGCATTAAAACTAATAAATTTAGAAAAATTGCAGGGAAGAAAAACGTCAATTAAAACGTTCATATGTATAACAATGTAATGTGAACTAAATATGTTAAAAGAAAACAACATGAATTGACAAAAAGTAGAAAAATAAAAAAAAAGAGCAAGCAACAAGATCCCAAAAAAAAAAAAAAAATCTTGATTAAAAGAAAAAAAAAAAGATCATGAATTTAAATATAATAATAAAATAACTACATACAAAAACATATTTTAAAAAATTGTTAAATATTTAATACTAATAATAAATACATCAGAATTGGTGCTAGGAAAAGAAAAAAGTAATATATATTTTAATATACATTATGTAATAATTATCTATTTCCAACAAGGTAATGCAGACAAAATTTGTTAAAAGAAATTGGCATGAATTAACAAAAAGTAGAGCAAGCAACAAGATCAAAAAAAAAAGGTAATTCTTATTAAAAGAGCAAGGAACACATTCTTAAAAAAAGATCATAAATGAAATAAGTATCATAATAAAAACAGACTTAAAAATGTTTAATACTAATAAAAAATAATAAATATGAATTGGCGCTAGGAAAAGAAAAAAGTAACAAAAAATAATAAATTATCTAATATACATTATGTAATATTTATATATTTCTAACAAGGTAATAATGCAAGACTAAATTTGTTAAAAGAAATCGACATGGAACGACAAAAAGTAGAAAAATAAAAAAGCTTAAAATATTATGTAATAATTACATCATAAATAAAATAATATAGAAAATAATCAAATATAAAATAATAACCCCAGGAAAAATACATACAAAATATATAGAAAAATATATATAAAGAAAAAAAATGTAATATATATTTATAAAAATATATTTAATACTAATAATAATAAATCATAATTGGCGCAATGAAAAGAAAGTCATATATGGCGGAAAACACTCAGGTGACTTGAAGTTCCGCTCTGAGACCCTCAATTTGGCCAACTGTCAAAATTGTCCGAAATGCATGTGTGATACGTCATTGGAAAGCTTAAAATCTCAATTTTCTGGGGGAACAAAAATTTTGAACAGGAAGGCATTTTAAAAAATTTAAACAGCAAAACCCTATTTGGAGGCGAGAGCACGTGAGAGCAGAATTAAAGACGCCACGATTTCAACGAGATATTATCACGTACTTACCTTGTTTCGATCCCAAAACTCCATGTAGCATGTATCGCCGAGTGTCAAGACACAGCTGTGAATGGCCACAGACGGATTTTAAAAAAATTTTATGGGTGAAACATGGTGGTATAAAAAGGGTCGCGATGCAGAAATCGCAGACAACAAGGAGTGGTTGAGATTTTCTTTTTCATATAGTTACCCTTTCAAACGTTATTTTTTTTAAAAAATTGTTTGGATCAGTTATTTATCATCTAAAATATTGGGGGAAATGTGACAGTAACAAAAAAAAAATTATGAGGTAGATATCTGTGACTTTTTTACAGACGCCAAATTTTTTCATTGTGACATAATTCATTTAAAAGTTTAAAATATGCGAGTCAATAATTTTATTTAAAAAGTCGTTTTTTTTTTTTAAACTAAAATGTAGACATCAATTATTGATTCTAAGCTCAAAATGACAGACATTTGAATAATAAATATAACTACTTACCTTGATTTTATGGCTAGTTTGAAACAAAAGCGGTTGCGCGATGTCTGTAAATGAGGGTTTTCAGGGTAAAACGGACAAATTAAAAATAGTTCGGAGGCTTCGTGCGCCATGAATCTGCTATGGCAGCATATAGACATATTGTTCTATCAAACACAACAGTTCTTTTGGCTTAAAATACAGCAGTATATTTTAAAGCGGGGCCAAGAGCCGAAACTGCTTTTTCAGTCTTGTCTGTGTTTTCCGCTATATACAATATATATGCAATACAGTGCCCACCATAATTATTGGCACCCCTGGTTAAGATGTGTTTTTTAGCTTCTAATATTTTTTTTTTTAATTCAAATAATATAGGACCTTAATGGAAAAAAAGAGAAAAATCCAACCTTCAATATAAGTGCATTTATTCAGTGGGGAAAAAATCCCACATAAAGAAAAAATTATTTGACATCAAATAAGGTGTGTCACAATTATTAGCACCCCTGGTGTTAATACTTTGTACAACCCCCTTTTGCCAACAAAACAACGTCTGGGGACTGAGATGGCCATGGGAGGAGCTTGATTTTGTGTCTGGTGAACCATTTCTGTGTAGATTTGGCCATATGTTTAGGGTCATTGTCTTGCTGAAAGACCCAGTGATGACCCATCTTCAGCTTTCGGGCACAGGGCAACAGATTTTGGTGTAAAATGTCCTGGTATTTCAAAGCATTCATGATGCCATGCACCCTGACAAGGTTCCCAGGGCCTTTGGAAGCGAAACAGCCCCACAGCATCACTGACCCACCCCCATACTTCACAGTGGGTATGAGGTGCTTTTCAGCATGTGCATCTTTCGTGGCACGCCAGACCCACTTATTGTCTACTGCCAAAAAGCTCAATCTTGGTCTATCCTGACCAAAGCACACGGTCCCAGTTGAAGCCCCAATACCGCTTGGCGAACTCCAGACGTTTGTGTTTATGATTGTGAGTGAGGAAAGGTTTTCTCCGTGCATGCCTCCCAAACAGCTTGTTGGCGTGTAGACAGCACCTCATACCCAATGTGAAGTATGGGGGTGGGTCAGTGATGCTGTGGGGCTGTTTTGCTTCCAAAGGCCCTGGGAACCTTGTTAGGGTGCATGGCATCATGAATGCTTTTAAATACCAGGACATTTTAAATCAAAATCTGTTGCCCTCTGCCCAAAAGCTGAAGATGGTTCGTCACTAGGTCTTTCAGCAAGACAATGACCCTAAACATATGGCCAAATCTACACAGAAATGGTTCACCAGGCACCAAATCAAGTTCCTCCCATGGCCATCTCAGTCCCCAGACCTTGTTTTGTTGGCAAAAGTATTAACACCAAGGGTGCTAATAATTGTGACACACATTATTTGATGTCAAATATTTTTTTCTTTATGTGGGATTTTTCCCCCACTGAATGAATGCACTTGTATTGAAGGTTGGATTTTTCTCTTTTTTTCCATTAAGGTCCCATATTATTTGAATTAAAAAAATATATTAGAAGCTAAAAAACACATCTTAACCCGGGGGGGGGCAATAATTATGGAGGGCACTGAATATAATACCTAAAATAAATTTAAAAATGTCTAACTAGGTAATGAAGAAATTTGATAAAAGAAATGGACAAGAATCGACAAAAAGTAGGGGGGGGAAAAAGCCAGCAAAAAAATCTCATGTAAAAATGTAATTAACTCATTAATAAAAATACATATAATACAATAACAATAGGAAAACTACATACACAAATAGAAAAAAAATGTATGAATAAGATATTTAATACTACTTATAAACAAATCATAATTGGCACAAGAAAAAACAAAAAAACTAGCAAATGAACTCATCGGCCGCCATTGACGGTAATAGACGTCCCATCCATTTGAACTGGGAGTGAAAACGGATTGGACATCTAATTTTAGCAAATTCATTTCAAATTTCAATTCATACCCACATGACTGCACATGAAAAAAATGAAATACTGAAGAGTGTTATGTTACTTTTTTTCCTCTCTATTTTTAGTGTACTCCAAAATGCGGGCCCGGCTTCAAGCACCGCATCGCCTTGTGCAAAAGCAGCGACTTGAGCGTAACCTTCCCGCCCGCTCACTGTCCCACTCACAACAAGCCGCCGGTTCGAATCCGCTGCAGCCTCGGCCGCTGTCCACCTCCGCGATGGATCCCCGGCGAATGGGGGCAGGTAAGCTCTATAGCTGACGTTGACGGCAAAAGACGTCCAATCAATTTGAACTGGTAAAGGCTGAAAAGGGGCTACGGTTGTCGATTATCTAATTATTATTATTAGCCCCAAATGAAAAAAATTAATGAATGAGGATCAAAGTACAACAAAAGATCAATAGCGAACCACAAGCAACACGTCACTTTTGCTCATTAATATTCATGACGTTAGCAACTGTGGCTAGGCGGGTCAACCTCCCGTTTGTCCTCAATAGTTAGATGAATGGAAATAGTGTAAGAACGAGATGTTTACTGAGCTAAACCTACCAATTCTGTCCAAAAATGACGTTCCTGGTGCCAAATTCACTATAAACAATCTTAATAATTTATTTACACTTCCCCCTTACTTACGTAGTTTTTTTTTTTTTTTTTTTACATCAGAAAAGGTAACAGTGGCATTCAGATAACATTTTGATTTTTTCAGGTCACTTATTGTCAGACAGAAGCAGCACGGCAAAACGCCACGCTAAAAAATAAATAAAACTAGGCCTGCAAGCAGGACTGAACGGGCCCTCGCAATCTAGCGCAACTCGGACGTCACGCAACTCGGACTGTGTGCAGGTCAGGGTGGTGGCAGATCCTCCTCTCTAATCATCTCATTAGAACCTAACATGCACGAAAGTCGCCTATTTACATTACCACACCCAAGAGATAAAAAACCCTATTGGAGAGAGTACTACAAAAAAGGAGCAACTACTGAGCTGTGCAGCCAAGCCCTTATTCAAAACCAAATTAATCTTCTAACTGGGCCAATTCGACCAAGTGTGCCAAATATTGTGGCTCTATAAGCTGCCTGAGTCTCTGAAAAAAAATATTTCCTTTAAATGGCGAACAAAGGGTCGTCACGGCAACAGATAGAGACACGTGGACATGTGCCGTAAATAAGTATTTTAATAGGTCTTGAAACTACAATGACCAACCTGAAAAGAACTGGACATGTATTGGAAAAACGAGTGACTTTCTATTGCCACTAGTTGGCGCTGTAGCGTTGATGCAAATGACCCCTACAAGGCCCTTCAGGGTATGACTCTCAACAAGCACGGGAAGTTTGGCGCAGATATGTTGTATATCTGCCGAGTTATGACTGTTCAAAGTTTTTGGAGAGAAAAATTGATGACAGTCATTTTCACTTTGCTGTTTGGACCCCTCCGCTTCAACGAAACTTCAATATTCTTCATCAGGCACCTGAAGACAGGTCTTAAGGCTTCCCTTATGCAGGTTTGAGGTAGATTGATTTTTTCCCTTTAGAGGAGGAGTGTGTCCAGTAAAAAAGGGCATTTCCTGTTCCCACTAGGAGGCGCCAGGCACAAACGGTAAATTTTCAATCCAGTCCTGCTCAGGCTGGTATACCTCACACACATGCCAGATTTAAAATAGATTGAAGGTTGTATGAGGGAGTTATCAGTCATTTTCCGAATTCGGTGTTTTGGCGAAAAAATGGCCGACTTTGGCACCCCGCCCATGTCAGGCCCGTGAATGAAAACACACCATTTTGATAACTTAAGATTTCATGTGCCTCATGAACAGTCTCGCCAATTTTGAGAATGATCAAACTAATTCCCTAGGTGCCAAGGTGTAAAATGTGCACACTGTAAATCGATACAAATTTCATATTCAATCCAAAATACCTGATTTCCTGTTGGGTTTGGAATACGCATGCAAGAGACTTTTTGGAGCAGTTTTGTACAAGGTATCGACTCTCCGAATTTCATCCTTCTACGTTGAAAAAACCTAAATAGAGAGGCCTTTTTGAAAATTTCAAGGGGGCGCCACTGAGCCATTTTGTTACATGTTTTCGTAACGTTGCAAGATTATTGAACTTTATGCAAAGCCGCATGTATGTCCAAATTTTTGTGAGTTTTCGTGCATGTTCAAGCCTCCAAATGTAAACTCCTACTGTGAACCGATAAAAATTTCACATTCCATCTAAAATACCCGATTTCCTGTTGGATTTGGAATACGGGTGCAAGAGACTTTTTGGAGCAGTTTTGCACAAGGTATCGACTCCCCAAATTTCATCACTCTATGTTAAAAAAACCTAATAGGAAATGCCTTTTTGAAAAATTCAAGGGGGCGCCACTGAGGCATTTTGTTACATTTTTTCGTAACATTGCAAGATTATCGAACGTTATCCAAAGCTGCATGTATGTGCAAATTTTTACGAGTTTTTGTGCATATTCAAGCCTCCAAATGTAAACTCCTACTGTGAACCCATGAAAATTTCACATTCGATCCAAAATACCCGATTTCCTGTTGGATTTGGAATACGGGTGCAAGAGACTTTTTGGAGCAGTTTTGCAGAAGGTATCTACTCCCCAAATTTCCTTGCTCTATGTTGAAAAAACCCAATAGGAAAGGCCTTTTTTAAAACTTCTTTCTGTCGCCACTAGTTGGCACTGTAGAGTTGATGCAAATGACCCCTACAAGAACCTTCAGGGTATGACTCTCAACAAACACGGGAAGTTTGGCGCAGATATGTTGTATATCTGCCGAGTTATGACTGTTCAAAGTTTTTTGCGTGACAAATTGTTGACGTTCATTTTCACTTTCCTGTTTGGACCCCTCCGCCTCAACGAAACATCAATATTTTTCATCAGGCACCTGAACACAGGTCTTAAGGCTCCCCTGATGCAGGTTTGAGGTCAACAGATTTTTTTCCCTTGGAGGAGGAACCTGTCTCGTAAAAAAAGGCATTTCCTGTTCTCACTAGGGGGCGCTAGACCTAATGGGTAATATTTCAATGCACTCGTGTTAAGGGTGGGATACCACACATACATGCCAAATATGAAAAAGATTGAACGTTGTGTCAAGGAACTATTAGTCATTTACTGAATTTGTCATTTTGCCGAAAAAATGGTCGACTTTGGCACCACGCCCAGGTCAGACCCGTGAATGAAAACGCACCATTTTCAAAACTTAAGATTTCATATGTCTCCTGAACAGTCTCACCAATTTTGAAGATGATCCAACTAACTCCCTCGGCGAAAAGGTCTCAAATGTGCACCCTGTGAATCGATAAAAATTTCATATTTGATCCAAAATAACCGATTTCCTGTTGGGTTTGGAATATGCGTGTAAATGCTTTTTTGGAGCGGTTTTGGACAAGGTATAGACCCCCCAAATTTCATTGCTCTACGCTGACATACCCTAATGTTATAGGCCAATTTTAAAATTTCAAGGGGGCGCCACTGAGCCATTTTGTTATATTTTTTTGCAACGTTGCAAAATTATCAAAATTTACAATTTTCCGGACGTATGTGCAAATTTTGGTGACTTTTCGTGCATGTTCAGGCCTCCAAATTGGCCGTTTTCATTTGCCCTGAAAAAAAAAAAAAATAATAATAAAAAAAAAAATAATCCTTTGCAAAACAATAGGGCCTTCGCACGTCTAGTGCTCGGGCCCTAAATATCAAATTGACTTACCTCTTCGTCCTCTGAAGGACCATGGCCCCCAACAAAATGTTTACTGCATATGAAATGTGAATGGCTTCACCTTGCTAGCGTTAAACTGGTCTTTTGGACGTCCGCGCAAGTTGAAAGATTCTTAACTTTTTTTCCTCCGAGTTTTTGGTTTCGGGAAACGTATGAAGAAAACATCCTTCATATGTCGTAATGTCTAGTCGTTTCTACAAGTTCCATAGTAGCAGTGTTTGATCGGTATGTTCTTTTTTGAAAGATTACCTGAGAAAATAAACAGAAATAACATGGTTTGTATTTGAGGGCGTGTCTATAATATCCCACTTCCGCATTATGATGGTGACGTCACGGTCTAAAAATAGCATTCGTGCATTACGCTATTGACTTACATAGCGAAAGTCCGCTAGCTTAAATTCTATAAAATGCTAACATTTTTTTTCTTTCAATGCTCTTAACAAATCGTTCACATATACCCACAAAAAACATATAAATATACTTCTAAACTACATAACAAAAGCATAAACAAACATATTAGCTAAAACAAAAACTTACGTTTGTTTTAAAAGGGAGCAGCTGAATTGAGCGGTGTTAGATGTTACGTCATGTACACTGTTGCCACTAGGGGGCAGTATATCCACCAAATTCAATTAAACTAAACGCAAAAACTTACAAAATAAAGGTCTATTACAACGCCACTCTAATGAAACCAATCCTCGAAGCAACAAAATTTGATTCGAAGCTTTTTTTCTCATCGAATTACTCGAGTTAATCGATTAATCGTTGCAGCACTAGCTGAAAGCGATCGCTTCTAGCTCCTCCCAATTAATATGAATTAGACGCATATTGCCGTCAATAGCTGTTTTCAATATCAATTTACTAAGAAGTAGGCCTGTCAAAATTATCGCGTTAACGGGCGTTAATTAATTTTTAAAATTAATCACGTTAAAATATTTGACGCAATTAACGCACATGCCCCGCTCAAACAGATTAAAATGACAGCAGTGTAATGTCCGCTTGTTTTTTGGTGTTTGGCGCCGTCTGCTGGCGCTTGGGTCCAAATGATTTTATGGGTTTAAGCACAATGAGTGAGCATGGTGTAATTATTGACATCAACAATGGCGAGCTACTAGTTTATTTTTTGATTGAAAATTTTACAAATTTTAATAAAACAAAAACATTAAGAGGGGTTTTAATATAAAATTTCTATAACTTGTACTAACATTTATCTGTTAAGAACTTACAAGTCTTTCTATCCATGGATCGCTTTAAGAGAATGTTAATAATGTTAATGCCATCTTGTTGATTTATTGTTATAATAAACAAATACAGTACTTATGTACCCTATGTTGAATGTATATATCCGTCTTGTGTCTTATGTTTCCATTCCAACAATAATTTACAGAAAAATATGGCATATTTTAAAGATTGTTTGAATTGCGATTAATTACGATTAATTACTTTTTAAGATGTAATTAACTCAATAAAAAATTTCAAGCGTTTGACAGCCCTACTAAGAAGTGATTGATTTTTTTTTTTTGTGGTGTGTGCAGTGCTCGGCGCAATGCGGCCTGGGCCAGCAAATGCGGACGGTGCAGTGCCTGTCTTACACTGGGCAGCCGTCCAACGAGTGCGCCGAGACCCTCCGGCCCGCCGCCATGCAGCAGTGTGAAAGCAAGTGCGATGCCACGCCCGTTTCCAACGGTGACGGTAAGCCGCCTCGGCAGCGTTGCGTGTTTAAGAATACTCGGCAATGTTTATTTCCTGATGATCAGACTAACTAATAACTAATAATAATGGACTGTTGTCGTCTCGTCTGTGTAGAGTGCAAAGACGTCAACAAAGTGGCCTACTGTCCACTGGTGCTCAAGTTCAAATTCTGCAGTCGGGCCTACTTCCGCCAGATGTGCTGCAAGACGTGTCAGGGCCACTGAGCTCTGCGCAAAGCCGCCGCCGACGTCCGTGACGTAGCGGGAAGACCCGGAACAACGAGGCGACGCATCACAGTCGGCTGCGGAGCCAAACCACTGCTCAGCCGTCACGCTGACGCAAAAATTTGTTCACTTCTGTGAAGTGGAGCTCGAAAGAGGGATCGGTTGATGATGTTATTTTATTATAATAATAATTCCTGGTATCATCGTCGCGTCTTCCTCCGAGTTGCCGTTCGATCTAAAGTGCTGGACACGAGGCTGATGTGAAAACGCTGTTGCCGGGCGAACTTTTGGTTGGGCAGCGTTCTTGCTACATTTCAACGGGATGTAAGTTGTTTTGGAACTTTAATGGAAATTAAAAGTGAATGGAATGTAAATGTTACAGTTTTAGAGCAGGGGTGTCCGAACTGATCTCCGAGGGCTGTTTTTGGAAATGATTAAATTAACTTGTTGGTTGCCATTGACGGCGATAGATGTCCAATCTATTTCGACTGGTGATCGAACAATAAGGATAATCATAAAAAGGTAGAAAATGTCCAGCAAAAGAAAAAAGTAGCATAAAAATCATAACCAAATTAGCTCATTTCATCACATTGGATTTGTTTTTATTCATTCTTATGTAAAACAAAACACTGAAATTCTATAGTGTCATTGATTTTGACCCATGAGCCTAATGTAAAGGAACTGTGACTAGCGCCATCTAGTGTTGAAGCCAAGAAGTGCAACAGAATGTAGGTTGAACTCAAGCTTCTTGTGTCGGACATATTCAATTATATTTTCACAATTTGCTGCGGCCCATAGTTTGGACACCCCTGTTTTAGAGCCTTTTTACTTTTATTTTTTTTTCCAGACCCAAATAAGAACACTGGGGATTATTCTTATAAAACTGGCATGCCAAATTCAAAATTGCAGTTTTTTTCCTCCACAGTTTACTTACTGTTATACAATCATGACAAAAACAAAAGCCTTTGTGAAAACGTGTCAGTCATCACTTTCATTCAATATACGTCGAATAATGTATTTTTTAATCGTCGGTTTTGGATTCCGCAACTAAAAAATTGTTAAAAACAGACCTAAATTGTGTTCCCCAGTGAATTGTAATCTAATCAAAGCACTAAAATATCTTTGTCTAGTTTTTTTCTGTTCTACGTCATCTGTAGTTAAAGGGACTATACGGAGTTTGTTACTTTTTTTTTTACTCATGACTGCCACCTCTGGCCTAATGATCAATTGCAGCTCGTCCATGGCACGCATGCTTGTTCGAGCACGAACTATTGTTGTTGAAATGTTCCCAGATCGACAGGAAGTGATCCTGAAATGTCCCCAAATCAACGAGAAGGGTCTGACTGCAGCCGCAGCCACGCTACAAACTACGCACCTCCAAACCACGCCTGCTGTTGGTACGGTGGCGCGAAGAATTCGTTTATTATGTGAAGTTCAAAGGGTTTTTGGGACAATAGGCCCTACCCCAATTCTTTAAATTTAACTAGACACAGGGGTGATGCGGATATTGCAATAACTAGATTGTGACCTTTGTCATGTTTGGATGTCATTTAATGTTGCGAATCAACCATTAATGTTGATACAATTCCTCCCATTATTGCATTATTTCTAGGGTTGTCAAACGATTAAAATTTTTAATTGAGTTAATCACAGCTTAAAAATCAATCGTAATTAATCGCAATTCAAACCATCGATAAAATATGCCATATTTTTCTGTAAATTATTGTTGGAATGAAAAGACAAAAGACGGATATATACATTCAACATACTGTACATAAGTACTGTATTTGTTTATTATAACGATAAATCAACAAGATGGCATTAACATTATTAACATTCTGTTAAAGCGATCCACGGATAGAAAGACTTGTAGTTCTTAAAAGATAAATGTTAGTACAAGTTATAGAAATGTTATATTAAAAGCCCTCAATGTTTTCGTTTTAATAAAATTTGTAATATTTTCAATCAAAAAATAAACTAGTAGCTCGCCATTGTTGATGTCAATAATTACACAATGCTCATGGTGCTGAAACCCGTAAAATCAGTCGCACCGAAGCGCCAGCAGAGGGCGACAAAACACCAAAAAAACAATAGTAACAAGTGGACATGACACTGTGTTGTCATTTTTAATCTGTTTGAGCGGGGCATGTGCGTTAAATGTGTCAAATATTATAACGTGATTAATTAAAAAAATTATTATGCCTGTAACGTTAAATACATTTAGAAAACGATTTAATTAAAAAAAAAAAAAAAATTTAAAAAAGGCATGGCCGATATTTTTTTGCCGATTCCGATACTTTGAAAATGACGTGATCGGACCCGATCGATCGGCATCGACA
Source organism: Corythoichthys intestinalis (assembly GCF_030265065.1). Taxonomy (NCBI): domain Eukaryota; kingdom Metazoa; phylum Chordata; class Actinopteri; order Syngnathiformes; family Syngnathidae; genus Corythoichthys; species Corythoichthys intestinalis. The sequence goes on along the minus strand of NC_080411.1, from coordinate 13,491,826 downwards.
TCTCTAGTTGAAAATATTTTGATTGAAGCAACTATTTTTTGATTGAAAATAAAGACACAAATCTACCTCCATATGGCTAAGCCCAGGGGATACAATTTCGACTGGGTTAACTACATTGGCACGACACCGGCGGGCGTACCATATTCAATGGCGATCTTGGCGAAAAGTATAGCTGTCCTAAGCAGCCTGATTTAGAATTCCCCTCAAGAATGATGGGAAACAAAAAAATGCTCATTGTCAACTATTATTATAAATATTCTTGTAAGTTAATTTAATTGCTGACACTGCGTTTCCGGGTCATCAACATGTTGTGCCCCCCCCGCCCCAAAAATCAAACTCCGCCCATGATTACAGAAAATAATGAACTTTATCACAATATTAGTATTTTCAACAACAATGAACCCATCCAATCAGCATCAGAAATGTAAAAACACTGAGTAGCAAGTATAGCAAAACTGCAATTAAATTAACTGTAAAAATCCCGTATAGTCCCTTTAAATAAATTTTAGGTTACATTTTAACTTTGGCAGTGACTGAACATTTCAATTCCTTCAGCCAGTTAGAACAAAAAAGTCCAAACTGTGCTCGTGGTGCTAATCATGGTAAATGCTGGTCGTGTTATTGTCATGTTTGTACCTCACACTGGGTGTTTGTTGTAGAATTGTATTGTACAGCAAAAAGAGGACATTACATCCCGTCGCCGACAAGCCATCACTGCCGGCTCAGGAAAGGGAAGCTTTATATGGGATTCATATTTTGTTGCTGCTGCTGCTACTTTTTTGGCAGCCAACATTCTTTGAAGGAGGCCGTCGGAAGTAGAAAGGACAGCGTGGATTCAAAACGCTTGGACTAAGTGAAATCAAGCTGGTACTCGTTGCTGTGAACTTTTTTTTTAATGTCCCGTTGCTTGCTTACATACTAAAAAAAAAAGAATGAAAAGCATTGTGATGAGTTGCATATATTTTATATTCAGTATTAATGTTGCTACACTGTTACTAATCCCCCTCAAATGTAAATTATATGCTAATTTATTGTGTTGTCTCACGTGTACATTTATTTTCACTGCATGCTAAATTGATGTTTTAGCATTTTGGGGGGAAACAATGCAGTGACGCAGTTGGTGCTAAAATGTCAGATGTTAGTAAAATGCTAGCTGCTAGCTACATTTTTTCCTGTTTCACCATCTTTTTTTTGGGCCACGGCACATATTTTACGTGACAAAAATAAATAGGGTGATGTCACGACTCACTTAGAAGCCGGAACTTTTGTCGCAACAGTTTGGGAAGATGTCCCAGCTTTTAACACAGAGCCCCGCTAATGTTCGGGATCATGTTTGTGAGTATTTTCACGCAGTGAAGTTGCATTCCACGGCCAAGTGTGACGTATAAATTACCTGTGGCAACAACTGCTTTCAACAAGAAGGGAAAAGAGGGTGTTAAACTTGACACCTCAGTTCTTTCTCTCCACTGCTATACTCGTGATTTTAGGTAGCACAGATTGTACTAAGTGATTTACACGTGTGAAGTCTTTCAAGTCCCAAGTTGAGATGGAATTCAAGTTATATTGCTATTTTTTCTCCCCTTCTTTGCACAGACTGAACTTAAAAGCAGAGACGAGACGACATAATAAGGCCGATAAGGGAGATTTAGGTTCGGCCATGGAAGTTCATCAGTGCAAAATTTCCCAGACTTGAGTCCATTTTACAAGGGAATAATCTCACTGAACTCAACATTTGCTTTCAAAACATTAGAAAGGATTACATTAACTCATTGACTGCCATTGACAGTGAGTCATAATATTACCAGATTAAAGTAGTAATATTAGAAAGAAAAAAGTCATACATGGTATAAGACAGCCCTGATTATAAGAAGACCCCCTCTTTTTCAAGACTCAAGTTTGAAAAAAGACTTTTTGAACACCGAATTAATTTTTATACAGAAAATAATTACAGTATATCCGAAACAAATGATTCTAAAAATATATTGGAGAGAAAAAGCATATTATTTTGCCTCATTCAAATCTTAATATCTGAACATTTAAATATGTAAAGTAAAGTGCAATCACATTCGTAAATGAATGGCTTCTGGTTTTTGAAATGTAAATAAACCAATCTATTGTGATAAAACAACAAAATTGCAATAACTGCATTAACCATCAAAGTGAAGTCTAACTGTAACTGTAGTCTTGAAACATCTGAATAAGGAAAAACATTGCAATAAAATAAATAGGGCTGCAGCTAGCGAATATTTTAGTAATCGAGTAATCGACTGAAAATTCTATCGATTAATCGAGTAATCGGATAAAACATATTTTTATTAGGTAAAGAGCAATTTAAATATACATGCGAAAAACAAGACATTTTATCTAATATTGAACCATTTTCAGTCAATGTCTTCATTTTCGATGTACATTGTTGAAAACAGCCAACAATTGCATCTCAGATGTGACTAGAATAAAAAAAGACTAATTCACTTTTCACTGATTTCACTCAAAAAAAACTTCAACATCTTATTAAAAAAAAGGATTTCTTACCTAAAAATGTCATTACGCTTGATAACACACATCACTTAAAAGCTTGGTGTTTTTTCCCACGTGTTTCAATTAAATTTCCATTTGTGTCAAGCTATTTTTAAATTCTAGTTTTAAGTTAGTCTAAACTGTAAGTCCTGATAGGATTTGGAGTTTTTGCAGTGTTCAAAATAAATGTATGATCGTTGCTGTATTGGAGCACATTAGGGACTAAGGCGGCAGATTATTTTCGATTATTTTAGTAGTCAATCGATGAAGTAGTTAGTTCGAATAATCGAGTAATCCGATAAGGAACATACAAAATTAAAATACCTGAGCTGAGCCTCAAACGGTATAAAAAAATAAATAATGAGGATCAATGTAGAACAAACGATCAATTGGCTAACTTACAAAGCAAAAGTCCCCTAGCTTAAATGCTATAAAATCCTAACGTTATTTTTTATTAATTCTTTTTTTTTTTTTTTTTTTTACAATGCTCTTAACAAATGGTTCGGACACATATTCCCACAAAAAACGGCTAAATATACCTATAAACTACATTACAAATTCATTAAAAAAAAAAATTAGTTCAAAGTAAAAAACCCATCTTATGTTGGTCTTAACAGGGAGCTGGATTCAGCCATGTAAAATGACGAAGGCTAGAGGGCAGTGTATCCACCCAAATCAATAAAACTAAATGCAAACACTTTCAAAACAAAACCATTACACCTCTTTAATTAAACGAATCGAAGCAGCATAATTTAATTCGAATCTTATTTTCTAATCGAATACTCGAGTTAATCGATTAATTGTTGCAGCACTAAAAATAATGCAAACTAGTTAAACTTGAGAGTAGCTGAGATCTGTCATGACAGAACATTGCTTCAATGATATCTGGCGCCATCTAGCGTCGTGAATGGGTATAATGTCTAGACCGCGAATATAAGACGACCCCCTCTTTTTCAATGTTATTTCAATGTATAAAACACCGTCTTATATCCGGGCCAATACGGTAATACTATGAAAAATTATTTACAAGATAAAAATCGTAATGTTACAAAAATGTATTATAAAAGTATAAGTGTAAGCAGAGGTGGGTAGTGTAGCCAAAAATTTTACTCAAGTAAGAGTACCGTTACTTCAAAATAATATTACTCAAGTAAAAGTAGCCATCTCAAAAATGTACTCAAGTACAAGTTAAAAAAAAGTATTTGGTGAAACGATGACTCAAGTAATGAGTAACATTGTGAGTAACTGCTTATATTTTTGTGGTATTTTTTTTTCTGAGCACAAAGTTATCTATATGGACTATTGTTATAATGATACTGTACAATAAACCATTACATTACAACACTAAGCCAAAGAAATACAAAAAAAAAAAAAAAAAGATTGAACTCCGACAGAAAAAAAAAGACAGAAATGAAGCATTGTTCGTTCAAAGAGCATGACTGCCCTCTGGTGGGGAAAATAGTTCCGAGTTTGAATAGTGAAGCGTTCCTTTAGAATTATTATTTTCAAATTAAAAGTATCATATGTCCGGTTTTCCGTGGTCAATTGGTGCCAAATAAAAACTGGGAGAGAGGTTAAAATCCGCAGTTTCGAGTCATGTTGAGGGCAGCACTCTATATCAAATAGGGTTAGGGTTAGGTTAGACACTATAAAGACACCATATGATTGAACAGGCTGGCGTGAAGATAGAATGGCAAGCTTGCGTCTGATTGGTATAATGGAGGCGTGTGATTATTGTTGCTAAGTCTCAATGGTGAAATCGGTGGAGCTAACCCGGTAATACACTAGGCGCTAAGTCTCAATGGTGAAATCGGTAGAGCTAACCCGGTAATACACTAGGCGCGCCTCTACTCTTAGCATTGCTAGCAATAAAAATAATGCATCTAATATGTAGAATAAAGAGGAAAACTGTAACGTCTCTTGTGTAGCCCAAAGTAGGGGAGTAAGACTAGAGTTTTTTCTTCAAACATCTACTCAAGTAAAAGTAAAAAGTATAGCTTGGTAAAACTACTCTTACAAGTACATTTCTCTCAAAAAGTCAAGTAAACGTAACGGAGTACATGTAATGCGTTACTACCCACCTCTGAGTGTAAGTATTATTATAAGAATGAAATTATATTACATAACGTTACGTAATATGAGATTAAAGTAATATGGGATTAAGTATACGTATATCTTTACGTAATATTACAAGAAAAAACTTGTAATATGAGAATGAAATGTTTACTAGTATATTATGAGAAAAAGTTGTAAAGTTACGTATCTTTACGTAATATTACAAGATTAAAGTCGTAACATTAAAAGAATGAAGTCATTCGTAGTAATACTACGAAAAAAGTCAATTTTACGAAATAAAAATCATAATATTACGTAATTAAAGTCATAATATTACGAGAGGTAAAGTTGTATTACTACATGAAGTCATATGAAGTCATACATAGTAATACTACGTAAAAAGTTCCAATATTACGAGATAAAAATCGTGATAGTACAAGAATGAAGTCATACATTATAATATTACGTGATTAAAGTCGTAATATTATGAGAAAAAAGTATTATTATTAGAAGTTATATTACATAACGTTATGTAATATTGCGAGATTAAAGTAATATGAAAATATTACGTATCGCTATGTAATATTACGAGAAAAAGTTAAGTTCCGTAACTTTATGTAATATTATGAGACTAGTCATAATATTACAAGAATGAAGTCATATGTATTAATACTATGAAAAAAGTCAATATTACTAGATAAAAACTGTAATATTAGAAGAATTAAGTCATACATTGTACTATGACAATATTAAAGTATTATTACGAGAAAAAGTTGTAAAATTACGTAACTACGTAATATTACGAGACTAAAGTCATAATATTACAAGAATGAAGTCATACATAGTAATACCACGAAAAAAAAATCAAATATTACAAGATAAAAATCATAATATTAGAAGAATGAAGTCATACATTGTAATATTACGTGATTAAAGTCGTAATATTATGAGAAAAAAGTATTATTATTAGAAGATATATTACATAACGTTGTAATTACGAGATTAAAGTAATATGAGATTATGTATCGCTATGTAATATTACGAGAAAAAGTTGTAAAGTTACGTAACTTTACGTAATATTATGAGACTAAAGTCATAATATTACAAGAATGAAGTCATACATAGTAATACCACGAAAAAAAAAATCAAATAAAAATCTAATACTAGAAGAATGAAGTCATACATTGTAATATTACGTGATTAAAGTCGTAATGTTACGTGTAAAAACAATGTTATGAGAATGAGGTTATATTACAAAACATTACGTAATATTACGAGATTAAAGTAAAATGAGATTTAAGTAATATTACATATCTTTACGCAATATTACAAGAAAATTTGTAATGTTACATAATGAAAAAAGTCCTAATATTATGACATTAAAGTCACAACATTACGTATCTTTCCGTAATAATGAGAAAAAAGTAATGTTACGTAACTTTACGTAATATTATAAGATTAAAGTCGGAATATTACGAGAAAAAAAAGGTTGTAATATTATGAGATTAAGGTCGTTATATTACTTATTTTGACGTTACGTGAACCAAAAGTAGTTTGGTTTCACAGGCTTCCACTTTTGCCGACATAAGGGCTGTGTGAAAACAAAACTGATTTTGGCTATGAGCTAGCGTAGCGCGAGCCAGGCGCTACAGCACGGCGGTTAAACTTTGGCCCAAACCAACGAATCAACTTGTTGGTTTTTCATCGTTGTTAGTCTTTTAAAATTCATACCACTGGCACCTTGGTATTGTCGGTGGAGTAGCGGCATACGGCCCGTAATGAAACTCAAAATTTAGCATTTGATTCAGTTCTACATGTCATTATACGTCGCTGTGATTGGATAATTTCAAATGAAATGGTGGTTAGGAATCTTTGATTCTGTCTGCTCTTCATGTGCAAGTCCCGGTGTTTGAGGTGCTAACAACAACAAGCTGCTCATCATCACAGCCAAACGCGGCTCTGTCTACAATCAAATGGCTGGCGATGAAAGCTCCGAGTGTTGCGGACACTTAAGGCTTGAACAAAGGACAGGAGGATGAGGACCTCCAGATGGTGTCCTCAGACACAGAGCATGCTGACTCCAAATTCGAGTCTGACAAGCTGGAATGCCGGCACCTACTATCTGCTGAGGTCTGCTCGGGGCTTGTGTTTATTCCCACAGCTGATGCCCAGACCGGATTGTCGCTGACAGGATGAAAGTATCATAAAGGAAAGTGCCGCAGGACGACATCAATGATTTGAGGAGAAAATATTCAGCTGTGATGACTTCAGAAATATTAGAAGATTTTGATACGGGATCTCATGCCGCAACTGAGTTGCAATAGGAGTGTTGAATCACCAGCCAATAAAGCCAATACACAATTAGGAGCAGTGTTGTCAATAACGCGTTATTAAGTAATACGTTACCTTCATCTGATTACTTTCAGTAACGAGTAATCTAACACGTTCATTTTTCCAAACCAGTAATCTGATTAAAGTTAGTTTCCTTAATGCCTGTGCATTACTATTTTGTTATTGCCTCATAATGTATGTAGACTGAAGAATATTGTAGCCATGTATGAAGAGCATTTTAAATAGAAAATGTAAGAAAGGTTCGTACTACATGTTAGTTTCCGTGGTAACCGCTCACAGTTACAGTGGGGCAAATAAGCATTTAGTCAACCACTAATTGTGCAAGTTCTCCTACTTCAAAATATTAGAGAGGCCTGTAATTGTCAACATGGGTAAACCTCAACCATGAGAGACAGAATGTGAAAAAAACCCCAAGAAAATCCTATTGTTTGATTTTTAAAGAATTTATTTGCAAATCATAAGTATTTGGTCAATACCAAAAGTTTATCTCAATACTTTGTTATGTACCCTTTGTTGGCAGTAACAGAGGCCGAACGTTTTCTTTAACTTTTCACAAGCTTTTCACACGCATCCGCGTCACACTTCCAGGTTTGGGAAAGCAGTATTGACGGAGTGTTAAAAATAGGGCTGTCAAAATTATCGCGTTAACGGGCGTTAATTAATTTTTTAAATTAATCACGTTAAAGTATTTGATGCAATTAACGTAGATGCCCCGGTCTGTGAGATTTAAATGACAGTACACAGTGAAACGCTCACTTGTTGTGTTTTATGGAGTTTTGCCGCCCTCTGCTGGCGCTTGGGTGCGACTGATTTTATAGGCTTCAGCATCTATGAGCATTGTGTAAGTAATTATTGACATCAACAATGGCGGGCTACTAGTTTATTTTTTGATTGAAAATTTTATAAATTTTATGAAAACGAAAACATTAAGACGGGTTTTAATATAAAATTTCTCTAACTTGTACTAACATTTTTCTTTTAAGAACTACAAGTCTTTCTATCCATGGATCGCTTTAACAGAATGTTAATAATGTTATTCCCATCTTTTTGATTTATTGTTCTAATAAACAAATAGTCCTTATGTACCGTATGTTGAATGTATATATCCATCTTGTGTCTTATCTTTCCTGTTGAGGTAATTATCGAGGTTTGATTGATTAAATATTTGCTTGATTGATTGATTGAATATTTGCTTGTGCTCATATGTACCATAAATAATACATATTGCCATATTTTTCTTATTGATATAACCAGTAAATGATTATTGCTTGCTATACTAGGTTGTAGTATGATGCTTAAGTGTTACAAAGAGTAAAAGAGGGTCGGGATGACAACTGTCTTGCTTCATGGCCGCGTCATTGCGTAATCTTCCGAGACATCTTCAGCACCTGGCGTCTGGACTTTAGTCTAGACCTTCGAGGACAATTTTCCATCCGAGGACATCTTCCATGGCCGCAGCGTTACATAACTGAAGTGTCTGGGTCATTTTGACCATTGTTTACATGAGCCTTTGCTTACACACGTGTACTCACTTAGTTCCACCTACATGCACACACATATCCAATCAAAATCACATGGGTGTCTCCAGCTTGCTTCCCCCTCCCTCAGGGCGGCACCCATTTTGTATTAGGACAAACCCCTAAATAAAAATACCAAGGAGGATTTTTCTTTAGATCAATTTTGGTGACTGGACAGCGAAATCTAACATTCCTCTGGCTAGTCACTCTTTTGCTCTCCTTGCTCATTGCAACAATAATTTACAGAAAAAATATGGCATATTTTATAGATGGTTTGAATTGCGATTAATTGCAATTAATTAATTTTTAAGCTATAATTAACTCGATTAAAATTTTTAATCGTTTGACAGCCCGAGTTAAAAAACTTAAAAAATGCAAATTATCCTTGTAGTTACGCGTTAGAAATGACATGGTTGTTTCGACGAACTCATCCAAAGTTTATATTTATAAAATTAAACCAAAATCCGAAAAGCTCTTCACCTGCCTCAAAGAGCAAACTCAAAAGATCATAGTTTAGGTTTGAACTAATAAAATCTGGACATTTCTGACACACCTCTCAGACAGCAACCTTTCTGGCCAAGACCTTTAACTTGCTACTTTCCATCTTTTCCTTTACAGACTGAACAATGGACTTCATTACTCACTAAGCTTTTCCACAGCCTTATTAGGTAGGCTCGGAAGTGTTCTCGTTTGTTCTTCGAAGCATATATTCCAAGCTTCTGCAGGTAGCCGGGTCACCTCTCTGTGTTCCAGGTAAGTGCATTACATGCATAAAGAATCGATAGCCAATTACTTAGACCACCGGACTGGAAAAAACAGAGGCGCACGTTTGGAAGGTCTTTCTGAGTACGCAAGAGGAAAAGAGTACTAAATCCATCAGAGTTGAATTACGATCTTTTCCTGCTCCTCAAAACGACAGGCGGCTAATGAGGACAAATGGTAATGGAGGTTATTACTCTGGTGGCGTTCATTGACATGCTATATCTGTCCCACTTTCGCTGTCCTCATGTCCTTAACTGCATCAAGGACGATGTCCGGTCTCATTTTTGACAGCTAGCTTGCAGCTACTACGATGCCTTTTTTTGGGTTCTCGGGAAACTTAAGAAGGTGTCCAATGAAGTTAAGAGATAAACTACATTTCTTCCATATGAATCCAAATCCAAAAGATAAAAGCAGTTCAGATTGTTGGCTGTCCAACATTTCATGATACAGCAATGAATTAGCACAACTTCCTGATTTGATTTCAGACATTCTGTTTGGTGTGACATGATAAAGAGAGACAGATGAATGAATAATGAAGTACCGGGCGTCTGTGAGCCTATATTAATGTATCGTCCTTGTACAAATTTCGAACTGAGTGTTCATCCAAGAATAAGAAGGCTCAAGATGGACAACTTGAGTGAAGCATGAAACAGTTGTAGGATAATACTTGAGGAATTGGACTTCAATTTTCCAATACCGTAATTCACTTTTTGTTATCCGTCAAATCGGACATACGGTTTGAGTCCTTAGAGTCATTGTCATCAGAGAAATCCCACCAGAACCTTCTGTCTTTACGCCTGGGTGTCCTCTTTGCCAACAGTCTGCAGGCGCTTGCTTGAAATTAAAACCACAGAGGTGAGAATATTATGTCCTACTCCCGTTAGCTAACAAATGACCTACTTCTTCAGTCGCTGGCCCACTTTGCTCACAGCTAGTCATTAGCTTGCCAATAACACCTGCTCACTTTCACTCAATTTTGGGGGAAAACACACTTCGTAGTACGACACTGCATTACTGCAACATCCTGACTTTGTGTTTTACAATATTTAAAGTTATTTTGTTCATTGCTTTTGTTCAAGGTGGTGGGTATATTGTGTGTGCTTAACTCATTTGCTCCCAAAAACGTATAAATACGTTCTATTTTTAATTGTTTTACGTTTTTTTTTCACAAGAGACATCTCTAGGTTCTGATGCAATTTAGCTCCAAAGCACAATGCTGAAAATCCATTTTAAAGCAATAAAACTGGCCACTGGAGGGCAGTAGCGCATTTAATAAGACCCGCAACCCGATTCAATGGGACGAATAGCCAGGCCGCACGGCCGGGGCGCTGGCGGAAGACGACCGAATGGACGTCCAGGATGCCAGGCAGCGGACAATCGAGCAGAACGACCGGGACCACCAGTGTAGCGGACGATGCCGTTGAGTCCGTGCTGCTCGCCGAGCAGAGCCCGCACCACCGTGCTCGGTCGCTCGCGTCCTCCGCACCCTCCAGTGTCCCGTGACTCAGCCAGAAACGCGCACGGCCAAACCAGTTTCCCCCAGGAACACAAGTTCCCCAGGCGAACTCCGCCACGAGGCAGTGGTCACCACAAAAGAAAGACTAAAAAAAATCCATCTTGATGAGAGGCGGCGATGAGGGAAAAGTTTACCCCGGCTGTCGCGGCAACAACAGCATCATCTCTCTGTTCAATAGTATAGTTATGTGTAAATAAATTGTTACTTTCTATCAAAAGCTCTATTTGTCTTGTTGTTTATGTTATTTTGTAAGAGGAAAACATTATTCAGATGTTTGGAATGTCACAAAGCAAAAAATTGCTGCGTTAAAGTCAAAGTTATGTTTGAAATGTACGCTTTTAGAAAAAGCTCAATTTCTCTGTTTTTTCATCAGAAAGTGGAAAATTGCTCAAACTAAGCTATTTTCTAATGCTGATTTCTAAAGGAAGGAAAATGATATGAACTAACTTTTTTTCCTGCTGAAAGAAAAGAGTCCAATCTTTCTTTTGGTGGGTTCCATGTTAATATAGCAATAGAACAGAATTTTCAGTGGGCCTTTCAAAATCAGTCAAAATCCAGTAAAATGGCCGGGAGCGAAGTGGGTTACACCGGTGAAAATGGCTGGGAGTGAATGAGCTATAAAAATCGGTGCGGGATTATATTATTGCGGGCCTGTTGACTATACACGAATTGATATAGAAGCTGTAGAATTGATTCTAAGGCAACGTTCATACCGCAGGTCTTAATGCACGAATCCGATTTTTTCGTGTTTTTCCCGACTCGAGTGAGGCATTAACTTGACGGTCTGAACGGGACAAGACGCATAGAAGTAGACCATTTTAAATCTGATCTGTGTCACTTTCGTATGTGGTTTAAATCCGATCTGGGCCACATTTTTCCAGAACGTCGCCGCGGTCTGAACCGGCAAGTCTCCGAAATCGGAATGAATACAGCAATTACGTCATCAAAGAGCGAGAAAGTACGCTATGGTAGCGGTGCACCTGTCCATTAGTGCCTAACTTGCCTTGAACACGGCTTTTGGGGAAGGGTCGGGCTTGGCAACAGTCATAAAAAAATAAAAATGGGTTGAGGATAAGCCTAATAACGATAAATTCAAAATTGCTTACATGGCCGAGAGTCGCTGCAAAGTGCCCGTATGTGTGTGTGACATGCACGGACAGTGCGTGCATGCTATCGATCCACAGAAACTTTGAATATAAGCCTAAATGGGGATTATTTATGTATGTTATTTGTGTCCTCTTTTTGGAAATCAAAATATAATCGCCCAGGAATGTTGGATGACAGCCAGCATGTGCAGTAGAGGAGTTCCAAAAAATCGATTATTACATGCATCGCGATTCGACACGTGACGATTCGATTACGATTCATAAAGGTTCAAAAACGATGTTTTTCCCTCATAACTTTATGGCAGCCGCTCGAAGCAGAACGAAATTCAAGACACGTCTGCCGCCGGGCACCGTTACCGGGCGCGCACGTTATAATGGATGCTGTCGGTTACTGAGAGAGATTTACTCCTTTTTAAAATACTGAAAAATAAATTCGTGTATTACACAGACTGGAACAGTTCTGTGCGCAAGTTATTTTTTGGAGCAAGAGGGGAAGAGAGAGAGTCCGTTGCTCCTTGTCATTTAGATGTCCAGCAGTAGTTTTAAGGCATTTCAATTGAAAAATGTCCTGAGTGTGTTGCTTAGAGCCGTGTGCATCAAAAAGAGGTGAGTACACGAACCCTCTTATACTATTTAGCCTTTATTGTTGTTGCTTTTGACATGTTAATAGTTCGTGCCGAGCGCTAAGCTAATTAGCTAATTCGCTAACATGTATTTCATATGCAGAACGTGTAAAGCCACGATTAAGTACAGCGGTAACACTACAAACATGCAAAATAGTACAGAATTCTGTGAAAACAAAGTATATTGGTTAAAATAAGTCTTATTTCTAAAGACACTTTGTTTCCAGGAAAGGTGAAATTCATTCCACCTGTGTAAATTTTATTGTATTGTTGACAGAAATAAGTATTCCCTTTAAAATAGTTAATGTTTTTGCACTTTCTTGTAAAAAAAAAATAAATAAAAAAGCAGCTTAAGAGCAGCTTTTTGTTGTACGGGCATGTTTCCATCGCTCCTGTTGAATCATTAAGATATTTTAAATCAATAATGGACATAAATTTGTCTGGCTACTGTATTAAGTAGCAATGCACGATGCATCGATAATTGTCAATACCGCGATCATCGTTCAATAATCAGATCGTAGCACCCTGAATCGTAATCGAATCGAATCGTGGGGTGCCTAAGATGGCACACTCCTAATGTGTAGTCGTTTGTTTTGATTCTTCTGCGCATGTGGGTCTTCTTGCTCAGCGCGTGTCGGACTGCGAATTAGTGCGCATGCGTAATACTTGAACGGTCTCAATGGACAAAGGCAGTCTGAATGGACACGCCAAAAAAACAGATATGACAAAATATTGGATTTGTGCATTAAGACCTGCATTATGAACATAGCCTAAGATTCTGTATCAATTCGTAGTCATTCATTATGATTTTCCTAGTTTAGTTTATCAACTCTTCTGTTATGCATAGATTTTGACTAGTGCTGCAAAAATGTTTTTTTAATTATTATTATTATTATTTTTTTTATGTTTGTTTAAAATGGTATCAAGCCTGATGCTTGTATTAAGTCCACAGTTACACATTAGCTTAGCTCATGTGCTAATCACTTATGCTACCTGGACACAGAAGTTCTTTAGCCTGCTTTTTCCAGTTTTACCTCCTTTTCTAAAAAAGCTAACATCTTTACAGGCACTTGGGTCATTGTCTGCGTTCACCGAATTCAAATCCTGGCTGGTATTATCGATTAACATGTACGTTTACCAACTATTTAAAAAATATGTATATGCTGGTTAGCACTTTACATCACCATTTTTACCCTAAACAAGACATCCTGTTTATAACTTTTGTATAACGCGGCAGCGGTTATCATTAACAAGCAGCATGAAGACCAAACACACTAATTGTATTGACAGAGCCGTACGAATGTCGTGGATAAAGTTGTCAATCACACCTTTTAACTTGTCCCAGGACATCCAGATGACACATTCGGCGACTTGCACATCGGTCCTGCGGTGGCACCTGTTTTAGATTAGTGGTGGCTAATATAACATTAACTCCGCTTCCTGTTCCACATGCACGTTTAAGCATAATCCCAGAAGTGCGGTTGGGAAAAAAAAAAATGTTGCGCTTGCCAAACGCAGCTTCTGGTCACACGTGCCGGTCGGTGGTGGATCATTAAGCTCGAAACCACCAAAGTCTGAATAAGGATACTGGCATTGTCTGCTGTAATGCGACGAAGTGTTTAACATTTGTTTGAAATATAGTGAGCCCCCGTTTCCATTGGGTGATATATTCCAGATCAATTTGCGATCAATGAAAATATTAGCTCATTCGAAGCTCAGGAATACGAAGTGTGCGCATAGAATTTGTCACTAGTAGACGTCCAATCCATTTGAAATGGGTACTAAAAAATCTGGGATTAGCGAGTTTGTGAACAATGAACCGTATTGGGGTTCAAGGGTGATAGTCATAAGTTAGGAATAGGGAAGCCCGATCCGATCACATGCGCGGAAATCGGGGCCGATCATTTTCAGAGCATTGTAATTAGTATAAAAAGAACCGGTTTTGAATATCTATCCATTTTATTTTATTTTAAGGGCTACAATGCAACAAAATAATCAAGATGAACAAGGATATTGTCAAAAAAAAATAAAATATTATGTTTCGCTAGCTGTCGAGTGAAGCTAACGGTAAGATAGCATCATGCAAAAGTGATCATGTCAGCATAATAAAATCGATTAAATGGATTATAATCAATAATAATTAGTTGCCAACGAATTTGATAATTGATTTTTGCCGAATCAATTTTTACTGAATCAAAAATATTCCATGAGCGTTAGATTGTCTTGAGTCGTGTGTGTTTTTAGATCTGCCGCCGTCAGAGGTGGGTAAATGAAGCCAATTGTATTGTTTGTATTTTTTTGTTGATGAAACGTTACTACTTAGCAATAAGCTAGTTAGCGATTATGATAATCAGGGTCTTAAGTGTCCGTTTTTGTTCCGTCTTGGAGAAGCATATTAGCGCTTGAGTTATTGTTACATACAGTGGTTTTCTCATTTCTTTTCTTTTTTTTTAACCTTTCAACACAAACTCCTATTAAGACTGAATTGTCATACAAGAGAGTGTGCTATAAAACTGGATTTTGATTGTATTTATGAACAACTATTTGATAAAGTAAACGGATTCATCACAGTCTGTCTCCCTATTCGGTTTTGTTGTTTAGTTTTATTTAAAGAAAATAAATGAGTCATTGACACAATTTTTATTAGCACTTTGACCACAAGAAAAGAAATGCCAATCAGCAGCACTTTTTTTTATTTGAATGAACAGGACTTTTGTCTGATTTGTGTACTGAAAAATTATTTTATACTCAGAACCTTTATTAGAAACTTTAACAAGTTGTTAAATCGTAAGTTACGTCAGGAAGCTGTAATAAAGTATGATTTTTGAAGGAAATAGTCATCCATTTTTTCTTCATTGTTACTTACGACATGTCTAAAATTTCAAGTTAAATTGTGAAGGTAATTGAAAAAAGTGACATTTATCCAAAGAATATATTGTTTAATTAATCACCTGATTAATCAATTATAAATAATCATTATTTGCAGCTCTAACCTGAAGTAGGGGTGTGACAAAATATCGAAATGGTGATATATAGTGATACTTTGTATCCCGAAAAGTTATCGATGTGCTCCTGCCAAGAATTGAAATATCGTTTTAAAAAGGTGTCAATGTTTTAATTAAAAAAAAAAAAAAAAAATACATAAAATAAAAAAAAGCAAAAAAACAAAAACAAACAAAAAAGTATGCAATCACCAGTCTCGGACGCACACTCACTCAGACATTTTATCATGTAGAACAAAGCTTGAAAAATAATGAATTAGTTCAAAAGCGCAACTCTTTAGCATTTAGAAACACTAAAAGAAATGAATAGAAAATATTGTGGTGGTCAGTAAATGTTACTTTTATAGAGCAAGTGCAGGGAAATACATATGGAATCACTCCGTTCTGAGGAAAAAAAATATGGAATCATAAGAAACAAACAAAGAAATAACCAAAATACCGCATCTCTAGTATTTAGTTGCACCACCTCTGGCTTTTATGACAGCTTGCAGTCTCTGAGGCATGGACTTGATTAGTGACAAACAGTATTCTTCATCAAATTTGGTGCCAACTCTCTTTGATTGCAGTTGCCAGATCATCCGTGCAGGTCGGAGCCTTGCTGTGGACCATTTTTTCCACCACAGGTTTTCAATAGGGTTGAGATCTGGGTTATTTGCAGGCCATGACATTGACAGAATGAGTCTTTCTCCAAGGAATGCTTTAACAGTTTTAGCTCTGTGGCATGATGCATTGTCATCTTGGAAAATGACAAACATTTTAAATTGGAGAGATAAGAAAGCTGTCTAAAATTTCAATGTTAACTTTTGCATTTATTGAAGATTTAAACACAGCCATCTCCCCAGTGCCTTTGCCTGACATGCAGCCCCATATCACCAAGGACTGAGGGAATTTTCAGGCAATCATCTTCATAAATCTCACTGGAACGGCACCAAACAAAAGTTCCAGCATCATCACCTTGTCAAGAGTCAAGAATCTGCATTGGACAAGGTGTCAACAGTCAAAAATCTGCATTGGAGAAGGTGATGATGCTGGAACTTTTCTTTGGTGCTGTTCCAGTGAGACCTTAAATGGCCCAAAATTACGTAATTGCCTGGCATTGACTGCCACCGACAGCCATAGTCATAGAAAGTTCTCACTGCCATCCCTCACACTTCAAACGGATTGAACGTCTACTAGTGATAAACTAATTCCAATTCACACTAGAAGCTTGTTTTTCTGTTAATTAGTTGTTTGTAGAATATCCTAGAATGATTTCCTGACCAATGTATCGATAATCGTTGTATCGCCATATCGTCAGATCATCGTTATCGTGAGCTTTGCATCGCAAATTGTATCGTATCGTGAAGTACCAAGAGGCTCCCACTCCTAGTCTGAAGTGTGAAAATATTCAACATTTGGAAGTGTTTTTTCCCCCCTGCTTAGTACATTGCCGAGGTATCAGATCGGTACTTGGTATTGGCAGAACCTCGAAATCGGATGATTCGGACAAGAACTCAGGAATGATTTTTCGTAGTTTAAGCTTGCTAAGATTTTATTGTTGCGTCTTTGCTCTTTCATTAAAAAAAATAAATTCACAAATGTCCCAAAGTGTGCATCAACGGTGGCATTCCGTGTACAGATGTCTGGGAATGGCGCCACGAAGCTGAGTGTACTTCGAACAGCACCCGAGCTTTGAAGTCGCTTCCCCCACGACCTCACCTCTTGGCCTTCTTCTCTTTCATGATCTTTTTGCTCTCCTCCCGCCGCCGCTTGTTGACGGGGTTCCTCGGGTCGTAGATCTCAAAGGTGTCCTCGTCCTGCATGTTGGCGTCTTTCACTTTTCGGGACTGCTCGTCAAACTGCAGCACGTGGCCCAGCCTGGAAGACCAGAGAGCAGTCAAGAGTTCTGTATCATTAGCCACTTTCGGACTGGAGGAACCTGAGCACTCAGTTCCTATAACTATAGGCCTCTCCAGTAGTTCTAGGAACTATCCTTCACCAAGCAGTGGTGTTCGCACATGGGTAGTGCGCCCGATACGAAATAAAAGAAAATTTGGACGATTTTTAAGTCAGGACAACAAAGCAAAAAGACACATACAGTGTGGCAAATAGGTATTTAGTCAACCACCAATTGTGCAAGTTCTCCTACTTGAAAAGATTAGAGAGGCCTGTAATTGTCAACATGGGTAAACCTCAACCATGAGAGACCGGATGTGAAAAAAAAAAACAGAAAATCACATTGTTTGATTTTTAAAGAATTTATTTCCAAATTAGAGTGGAAAATAAGTATTTGGTCACCTACAAACAAGCAAGATTTCTGGCTGTCAAAGAGGTCGAACTTCTTTTAACGAGGCCTAACGAGGCTCCACTCGTTACCTGTATTAATGGCACCTGTTTTAACTCATTATCGGTATGAAAGACACCTGTCCACAACCTCAGTCAGTCACACTCCAAACTCCACTATGGCCAAGACCAAAGACCTGTCGAAGGACACCAGAGACAAAATTGTAGACCTGCTCCAGGCTGGGAAGACTGAATCTGCAATAGGTAAAACGCTTGGTGTAAAGAAATCAACTGTGGGAACAATTATTAGAAAATGGAAGACATACAAGACCACTGATAATCTCCCTCGATCTGGGGCTCCATGCAAGATCTCACCCCGTGGCGTCAAAATGATAACAAGAGCGGTGAGCAAAAATCCCAGAACCACACGGGGGGACCTAGTGAATGACCTACAGAGAGCTGGGACCACAGTAACAAAGGCTACTATCAGTAACACAATGCGCCGCCAGGGACTCAAATCCTGCACTGCCAGACGTGTCCACCTGCTCAAGAAAGTACACATCCAGGCCCGTCTGCGGTTCGCTAGAGAGCATTTGGATGATCCAGAAGAGGACTGGGAAAATGTGTTATGGTCAGATGAAACCAAAATAGAACTTTTTGGTAGAAACACAGGTTCTCGTGTTTGGAGGAGAAAGAATACTGAATTGCATCCGAAGAACACCATACCCACTGTGAAGCATGTGGGTGGAAACATCATGCTTTGGGGCTGTTTTTCTGCATAGGGACCAGGATGACTGATCCGTGTAAAGGAAAGAATGAATGGGGCCATGTATCAAGAGATTTTGAGTGAAAATCTCCTTCCGTCAGCAAGGGCATTGAAGATGAGACGTGGCTGGATCTTTCAGCATGACAATGATCCCAAACACACACAGCCAGGGCAACAAAGGAGTGGCTTCGTAAGAAGCATTTCAAGGTCCTGGAGTGGCCTAGCCAGTCTCCAGATCTCAACCCCATAGAAAATCTGTTGAGGGAGTTGAAAGTCCGTGTTGCCCAACGACAGCCCCAAAACATCACTGCTTCAAAGGAGATCTGCATGGAGGAATGGGCCAAAATACCAGCAACAGTGTGTGAAAAGCTTGTGAAGAATTACAGAAAACGTTTGGCCTCTGTTATTGCCAACAAACGGTACATAACAAAGTACAGTGGTACCTCTACATACGATCGCTTCGACACACGAACTTTTCGACATCCGACGTAAAATTTGACTCGCCATTTGTTTCTACATCCGACGACATGCTCGAAATACGACGACAATGACAGCACCGCAGACGAATGCACGGCGGATTTTTTTGTGTGACAAATCAACACAGGTTTCAGAAAAGGTTGGTACAGGTGGTGAAACAAGGAAAAAGTTGACGCTTACCTTCTAAATGAAGATGCAAATGACAGAAAAATATGAGCGTAGGGTGGGCATCCGTGAAATGGCTCAACAATACATCTCCACGGTCCTCCTCCGAACATCGTTCGCCAGTCTTTATAAATTAAGCTGACAATTGTTATTGTGGTAACATCTCCAGAGAAATCGCCAGCTTCGCCACGTTTTCATCATTTCTTTCACAACTTATTCAATAGTGAAATTGTAAATTAATTATATGACAACTGTCTGATTATCCCCTTATAATTATATATTTTCAGGTAGTTCATTCACAACGTCTGAGTGTATGTTGTCGGCGATTAGCCTAGCAATGATCTTAATTGTGGTTGTCAGCCCAAAACCCTCTAAATATATATTAAATGCATCTTACCAGATAAAAAATGACTACTACATTATCTGTGGTAGTCGTTTGGAGCCCAGTTTTCTCGTCGAATTGCAGCAGTTAATCTCGGTCCCCTCTCCGGGTCTCTCGGAATACGGTAAAACTTCAAGTCTCTCCGTCTATCTTCTCTGTTTTTGCAACCGACCGCCACACACGACTTCACCATTTTGATTATTAATGTTAACGAGCAGAAAAACACGCCATAATAGGAGGAATTTACGAAGCGCTAATGCATTAACATGACGAGTATACGGACAACATGGCGCGGGGGCGTGGCTGTGACGTCACGTGAGTAGGATCTATTGACCAAATACTTATTCTCCGCCATGATTTGCACATAAATTCTTTAAAAATCAAACAATGTGATTTTCTGTTTTTTTTCCCCACATTCTGTCTCTCATGGTTGAGGTTTACCCATGTTGACAATTACAAGCCTCTCTAATATTTTCAAGTGGGAGAACTTGCACAGTTAGTGGTTGACTAAATACTTCTTTGCCCCACTGTAAATATAAATAAATGTACACGACACCGGCTCCACTGTAGTGCCGTTCTTCTGGATGTGTTAGAGTGGCAACAACGAGACAGCAGCCGTGACGCAAAGCTACAGAAGCCTCCCGTGTTTATTTTTCTGGCCTTGCTCACTCAAGCGGGGGACGGAGTTAAAGTCGAGGCAGGAGGGCGAGGGGCGGCGGGGAGGGGGTCTGCGCCGACACAGATGGAATAGTTTACCTCCTCTGTCCCAGACTTGACTTCCAGTGTCTGACCTGTTGTAACCCACATTCTGAGTGTGCTGCCGCTACTGCTGCAGTGGCACACACTTCCCGCTGCTGTTTTTCCAGGAACTCTCGGGCAGCAGACCACCCCCCTTCCTTAGTCCTTGCCATACCTGGTGGGGGCGGTGCAGCGATATGTCTACCAACCAAGGCTTCTCTCAAATTCATTAGACCCCCTCCACTCACACACACTCCTGGAGACTAATGGCAACAACAGATTGTGTTATTCTAAATCTCTCATTCACACACATGGTATTCATTTCAAACTGGACTTGCTTTTAAGATCAGCGCCGAAAAACAGAATATGAGAGCGGAACATAGCGTCAGGACACATTTCCTGACGGCGGCCGGCTGACGCGTGCGCGTAACTGTACGTACCCCCTGAACTTTGGCACGCATTGGAGCGAGTGGAAGGTCCGCCGACGCGAATTTTCGGGTTAGGCAAAAAAACGACACGGTGAAACGTAGCAGGTGCAGCTAAACCACAGGCAAACTTGGTGTCAAATTTACTTACATTTTCTTTCAATAGCTGTCACCATACTCAAGTTTGCACTGAAATGTCACTGTCATCACACTGCTAATGCCACAACATTATCACATGCTTATCACTACGTAATATGTTGTCGGATATTTGTCTCAGTCTGGGTACTGCGTGTGCAGTATTTGCACAGTTAAATTATAGCATTTTTGCACTGTTACATACATATCTATGCACAGACTGTCATTTCATATCAAGTCAGCCATCTGCCTCCTAGTCTGAGGACAGTAAATTGTCATATATACGCACTGTTATACTACTTCTACCACACCACTTGCGACTAGCCACTTACTCAATTTATTCCCAATCTGTGTATACTAGGGGTGTAACGGTACACAAAAATCTCGGTTCGGTACGTACCTCGGTTTTGAGGTCACGGTGTGGTTCATTTTCGGTACAGTAAAAAAACAAAATGCAAAATATAAATGTGCTAGTTGTTCATTACACACTTTTGTGCTTAGCCTATACAAAGCTAGAATTCTGCTCAAAAAGTAGCGGGTATTTAAAGATAATAATCCAACAACAATTTTTGTTTCAGACCCTGCGTATTGGTCAGCTTTCTTTCTGAAAGAAAGAAGAAAAAAGAAGTCCTGTGCTAAAGAGAAAGCAATCCTAATGACAAAGATTTTAAAATGTATTTTACAAATGAAATGCCTCAATGAATCTTTTTTTTCTCTTATGAACGGTTTTCAAAAGCTTTATTGGTGGATTTTGTCAAGTTAAAGCGCCACACAGAAATTAAAAAATTTATTTGTGTAAGCAGGGTCTGTGTATTATTCTTATTTAATTACAGGTGTTTTAGCTCATTTCAATTTATTTTATTATGTGTTTATATTTTACAAATGTGATGTAGTATTCATTTTTATTGTATATTTTATGTTGTATAATTTTAGTTCCTATGTGAATATTAGTTCCTACTTGTTTTGTTGTGGTAGGAGGGTTTTGTATTGAACAGGGGGCAGTGTTGGTTATTATTATAGCAGAGAAGACAGCAGTAAATCAACAAAGCCAAGTCAACTGTGCCCCGATCTACCACTCAAGAGAGCTGATGGACTCAAAAAGTGGGTTACGATTGCATATTAGTTTGAAAATCGACCGGCTCCAACGTATTTTTACACGAGTGACTTCCGGTCTGCCCGATCCGACCTACCGGTAGTAGTATTGACGCAGGAGGGTCGCGTCTCACGTCAAATAATAAACTCTGCCGTTCTTTTCACGTGCGTCGTGTTGAGCCGCTTCTGGGACGCTTCTAACACGCGGCCGCCCTGCGATTGGTGTGCATTGGCTGTTTGACTTTAACGCCTGCGTTTCACTGCGTTCTCGCGGCGGCCACGTTGTTGCGCCGTTGACGTTTCTGGGTTATAATGTCCTACCGTGTTGGTCCTCATTATAGTAGAGAAGACTGAGTGAATATAATCTACACAAAGAAACTGTAACCCGATCAACTCACAGCCTCGAAAAGTAAGGGTTACATTACGCCAGAAACTCGTTCGGTACGCCTCCGTTCCGAACCGAGCACCCCGTACCGAAACGGTTAAATACAAATATATGTACCGTTACACCCTTATGCATTGCCTAGCATTCTTGGCATCCAATTGTCTAAGAGGGACCTCTACTGTATGTATATCCCAGCGTCCTCTTCATTCGCCCATCGTGTTCCGACAGCTTTACAAAAATGAAAAGTTACCAAGTGTTGCTGTAAAGCTCTAAATTGTATTATTTTTTGAGTTAAAAAATGATTTATCTAATTTTTAATCAATATATGGAATTCCTAGTACAGCAAAAAAATTACAAACAATTTTTATACTAAGTTCAATTGAATTACTAAATATTAAAATTATTAAATCAAAATTTGCATCACAGTCGTCAGGAAAAACCAAAAAGATAATGTAGTCTGAGTCAGGCATTAGTGGTCCTTGGGGTTTGCCTGATGCCTGTGGGCACCATGTTGGGTATTTTAGAGGAAAAAAAAAAATCTCCATAAGAAAAATAACCATTAAGCATTCGATTTTAACCCTTTGATTCCTAAGATCACGCCGGCGTGATCAACCATGTGACGTCTTTAAAGCTTACGTCAACTATGCATGACATCCCATTGCGCGGCGAGAAAAAAAACGTGGCTGGTATTAACGCAACATAAGGGCGTAATGACTTGGTTAAGCAACGCTCCAATCAAATCTATCAAAAATAAGATACCGTAATTTCCCGAATATAAGGCGCACCCGTGTGTAATGCGCACCCCAAATTTACTTGTAAAATCTAGGGAAAATTATTGTATCCGTGTATAACGCGGACCCTAATTTTAGCACCAATAAATAGAAGAATACAAGAAAACAGAGCTCGTGTACAGATACAGAAATGTCATTTTACTGACTGGTGAAACACAGCGCCAGCATAGCACATTGGTAGTTCAAAACATTACCGTAAACTGACAATATGTACGGTAATAATATTATCTGACGATTTCTTCAACTTAGCAGAATCCAGGAGAAAACAAAACAGATGTGACTTTTTGTTTAAAGGCTGCTGTATAACTTGCTCGTTTCATCGTGATGAATAAATGTTTCTTCAATGGATTGATACGGTAAAATAAAAGTGAGGATTTAAGTCGGAAATCGGAAAGAGCGCATTGCTGTACACTAGACTGTAACAATAGGAACTATTGCTATTTGGGTTTGAGTTTCCCGAGGGACAGCTATAGTTGACGGACACAGGAAGTCTGTGTTGTGTTACGTTTGTTATGGTCCGAGTTGCGGAGATGCAATAAACGTTGACTTAAATGAGTTCAAGATACTAAATTCTGCGCTTTATGAAGAGTAAAAAAAGCAAAATTTAACACAGACGAAATCATTCGACCAATCAGAGTGAAGTATTACCGAAACAAAATGGTGACATCACGTACCGTAATGGTCGGCAACAGATCGCCGCATACGTTTCTTCAACACAACATGGCCGTGTCAATACAAAAAAAAAATCGGTCTTTATATATACTGTACTGTGCAAAAGTTTTAGGCAGGTGTCCTGCCTAAAACTTTTGCACAGTACTGTATATATATATTTTTAATTATTAAATTTATTAGGATCATGGAAGCTTCCACTTGGGGAAAATATATACATACAGTATATCCTGTATATACATTATATGATAAAAATATACAGTACTGTACACACTGTACACACATATATATATATATTAGGGCTGTCAAAATTATCGCGTTAACGCGCGGTAATTATTTTTTTTAATCAATCACGTTAAAATATTTGATGCAATTAACGCACATGTCCCGCTCAGACAGTATTCCGCCTTTTGGTAAGTTTTACAGCAAGGTTTTTTGTGCTGTCTAACAGCGAACTCTTGTGGTCACTTTGCGACATGGTTTATTGCTTTCTTGCCAGTTCAATATGGCTGCACGACATCTCGGGCTGACGCCTACGTTGTAATGTTGTGCTTATATAATCCTTGGACAAGATTTGTCCGTAAGTATGGTTGTTGTAAAGAATGTACATATTATGTTAGTAAGCGAAATGTTCTATTTTTTGTATGAGACGCTTTTTGTTTATGTTTAGTGAACCTGTATAGCGTGCTAAGCTAACGTTGTTGTTAATGCAAAGCTTGTGTACTTTTTTTTTTGTAGTTTCACTACGGTCTAAAGAGGACAGTGGTTTGAGGCCATTTTATTAATAAATCAGATGAAAAAGAAAGAAGTCTGATTATTAAGGCGTCGTTCACTAGCTGTCTAGCTTTGGAAAAAGTAGACGCTTCGGAGTGAGGACAGCATAGACAGATTTAAATGACAGTAGAGTGAAATGCCCACTACAGTCCTTATGTACCGTATGTTGAATGTATATATCCATCTTGTGTCTTATCTTTCCATTCCAACAAATTATTTTACATAATATATATATAATTTACAGAAAAATATGGCATATTTTATAGATGGTTTGAATTGCGATTAATTGCGATTAATTACGATTAATTTTTAAGCTCTAATTAACTCGATTAAAAAATTTAATCGTCTGACAGCCCTAATATATATATATATATATATGTCTCCATCCCTGTACCCGTGTATAATGCGCACCATGATTTTACAAGTTGATTTTGGGGGGAAAAAATGCGTGTTATATTTGGGAAATTTCGGTAGTCATCCTTTAGTGGCTCACCATCCTGTGTCGTCGTCCTCTGCCAGCTCTTCTTCGTCCTCTTCCACCTCCGGGGCTTCGCTAATGGCCGTCGTCAACTTGGATTTGAAACGGTTGAGCAGTTCCATGGTCTGTTGAGGGATAAACCATGAGTGAAAAGTCACACCCATTGGGCGCTGAAATCGTCTACCTGTTCCTCTCTGCCATAGCCTTTCTTGCGCTTGTCTTTCCTTCGCTCCTCGTACTTCTTTCTCTCCTCCAGATACTCGGCGACAGCCTCGCTGGTTGGCTTTTTGCTCTCTGGACAAAAAGCCGAGGTGTTACTGACCGCAACAACTTTAAGAACTTCACAGTTGTCTAACAACAGGAAGTGTATTGTGGCCACACCCAATAAAAAAATAAAACATCATGCAAAATGATTGTCCTTATAAAGATCTATTCGATCTATTGGCTGCAATCTGTAACAAGTCTTCAGATGAAAACCAAAAAATCTGTTACGGTCTACGAATGCAAGCAGACAGCATTGACATAGGGATTGTATAAAAGGGTAAACACGCGATCGCGAAAAGAGAGACACCAAAAGGTTCCGTGACAGTAGGTCGCTATCAAAAAAAAAAACAAAACCTGAGGCAAAACTGCAGTGAGAGGCAGACGATCGGGAAAACCAAGGCAAAGAGGCAACTCGCAACGAAGGGGTCAAGAATACAAACTATCAAATGGCAGCCAGTCAATATCTCGGCAAGCCGCCTAGGATCGATTTAAAGACACTGCTGATTAGCTGGATTTTGATGCAGGTACGATGTTGGGAACTCATCCCACAGCTCTGTAACAAAACAATCTCACCAGCAGCAGAATGTGACAAAATTATGCCAGTCGTCATACTAGCTTCGCTTGCTAGCTAGCACAGCTATTCTCCCAGTCCAGCCCAACCGCGTCATCACCCCCAGCGTGCATTGCGCCAGACATGGCGCCCTCCGTAGGTCAAAACATGTACTAAATATTGGCATATTGCCATGAATATCAGATATTATGCCATTTTAAATCAATGGTTATAGTAAATGTGTTTCTAATAACATATTTTAGCAAAAGAGAACAATTGTGGCTTATTAGAGCCTACGTCTAAGTCCGAAGTTCCCTTTAATTTTCAGTTTTTGTTGATTTTGGCGACACTAGTGGACAAAAGTGGTAGTGTTTTGATAACAGCAAAAATCACTCTTCCAAACAAAGAAAAATACTTGTCATTCAGGACAATCATTTAGGGAGGAAATGCGCAATTTGGTCCAATTTTCATTGTGTATCGACATCTTTATTTGTACAATTTGTAGCTTCTCACGCGCCTGACTTCTTACCCGACTGTTGAGAAATGGGAAGACAGACGATGTGGCTCATATGATCAGAGAGAAAAGATAAAAGGAGGCTGTGATGCTAGCCATCTTGCTACCTGGTGATAAGAAGCGGTGCTGGTATACATAGTATCATCTTGGGGCTGAGTGTGGGAAATCAAGATGGTCGGGAATCTGTCACTTCATTTTTCTTTGCAGACAACCTACATTTCAGGCCACAACTTTCCACGCTGAGTTGTCGTAGTACTGTAAGTGTGGAGCATAGTTCCAGTTTTTCACTAACAAGCTCACCTTATGCAATTTTTGGAAAATGTAACAGATTCTAATTAGGTTTTACAGAAACGCCAAATAACAACGGAGCGACTGAAGCACTTGGCATATTTCTGACTGGCTCGAGAGTTATTAACTCATCCGCAAGTTCAATGTAACACAACATGAAGTGTTGTGTTGTAAACACAGCTGAGAATACTTTTCCGCCGCACTCCTGGCGGTGGAGTTGGGTGTGAATTTGCGACGTGAGGTCACCGAGCAGCAGACGGTCTGGCTGGCTTGGAGATGCAGCGATGATGTGATGTGTGTTGCGGGCGCGTGACAGACGTCTGTGGGTGATGCTTCGTGTTTTGCCGCACTAACAAACAAATGAACTAACGGAAACCAGAGTGAGGCCAGCTTCACGTCTGGTGAGCCAGCTAATACCAGTCGCGTGCTTTCATGAGATGCCCGTGCTCAAAGCGAATGATTTATCAGTCCCGAGTCATGAATGAGCGTTGGAGGTGAAAATTAGCAAACTAGGTAACTTGTAGGATCACTAGGATGAGTTGTCATTGGAAAAAAAACCTGGAAATGGTCAACAAAGTAACCCTAAAATGGTCGCATTTTTGACAAACCTAAACAATTTCAGTTGCTAAGTGAGACTAGCTTACAGAGCTGATTTTACCCTTTTAGCTGCCATTGACAACAACAGATGTGGTACATAAAGGTACGAAAGCTTCAACACAAATTTTACAAATTTTTTTCCTGAAGCTTTTTTTTCATATTACAAAAAATGAATTATCATACGAAAGATGCGCACTGTAATAGATCTTTCCTGCTCACAGCAATGCAATAATGTAACTACTAGGTTTTCTCCAATCACATATTTTTGCACCCGGGTTAATACCGACAAGATGTCTCGGCAGTTTATTTAAGGGATTATTTAATACAAAACATCTTTTCATGATACCCTTCTACATCTTTTTTTGGTTGCTTTGTAGCCCTTTAATAAAAATCGTAAAAACCCAATCTTTTTAACCTGATTTTCGGTCAGGTGATGAAAACGGAGACATCTCTAATTCTTTACCTCTGGATTATTTTGTTGACTACAAAAAATGAATTATCATACGAAAGATACGCACTGTAATAGATCGTTCCAGCTCACAGCAATGCAATAATGTAACTACTAGGCTTATCCCAATCACATATTTTCGCAGCCGGGTTTGTACCGACAAGATACCGCGGCAATTTATTTAAGGATTGAATAAATAGAAAACATCTTTTGATGATATCCTTCTACAGCTTTTTTTTTTGGGTTGCTTTGTATATCGTATATACAAACTACTATTTACAAATAGTAAAAACTAGGGTTGTTCCGATCATGTTTTTTTGCTACCGATCTGATCCCGATCATTTTAGTTTGAGTATCTGCCGATCCTGATATTTCCCGATCCGATTGCTTTTTTTTTGCTCCCGATTCAATTCCAATCATTCCCGATAATTTTTCCCGATCAAATACATTTTGGCAATGCATTAAGAAAAAAATGAATAAAACTCGGACGAATATATACATTCAACATACAGTACATAAGTACTGTATTTGTTTATTATGGCAATAAATCCTCAAGATGGCATTTACATTATTAACATTCTTTCTGTGAGAGGGATCCACGGATAAAGACTTGTGACTTTGTATATTGTGACTAAATATTGCCATCTAGTGTATTTGTTGAGCTTTCAGTAAATTATACTGTATCCATGGCCAAATGCATGATGGGAAGTGGAACCATGACTGTGCGTAGTGCTACCAATTCCTATATCTTCTCTGCGTTGGCAAATAACATAAGGTGTTAAGATAAAGATCAAGTGCTACCTTGCTTCCCCACATTGCTTCCCATGTTATTTCTAATTGTAGAGAGAGGGATTGTAAGGCTTTAGCCAATTAAAAAAAGGCTCCAAAAGCTGCCAAAATTCACTCTACTCATTTAACGCTGCCTTTAATCTCTCTATATAGGTAAAACGGCGCCATTACAGATTGAGCGCGACAATGCGTGAGTGGGTCGTGCAGCGCATGCATTAATTGCGTTAAATATTTTAACGTGATACATTTAAAAAAAAATAATTACTGCCGTTATTGGAATAAATTTGATAACCCTACCTTAATCCTAAACTAAAGACTCTGGGTGAGTGTAACATATTATGTCTGTAACATTAAATACAATTAAAAAGAAATGTAATAAAAAAATAAAAAAATATATATATATATATATATATATATATATATTAAAAAAGGCATGGCCGATATTTTTTTGCTGATTCCGATACTTTGAAAATGACGTGATCGGCTCGGGATGCTGATCGATCGGGACATCCCTAGTAAAAACCCAAACTTTTTAACCCAATTTTCGGTCAGGTGATCAAATCGGGAACATCTCTAATCCTTTAACCTCTGGATTATTATGCTGACATCAAATCCATTTCAACTGCTGGCATTAAGTGACCATGTTTCACTGCCATTGCCGAAGATATACAGTGTATCACAAAAGTGAGTACACCCCTCGCATTTCTGCAGATATTTAAGTATATCTTTTCATGGGACAACACTGACAAAATGACACTTTGACACAATGAAAAGTAGTTTACATAATAGTTAATTTATTTTCCACTCAAAATAACTCAAAATATTGCCATTAATATATAAACCCCTGGCATCAAAAGTGAGTACACCCCTTTGAAAAAACTTACATCCCTAAATGTCCAAATTGAGTACTGCTTGTCATTTTCCCTCCAAAATGTCATGTGACTCGTTAAAGGAGTGCTGTCAGCATTGCTGCAGAGATTGAAGAGGTGGGAGGTCAGCCTGTTAGTGATCAAACCATATGCCGCACTCTACATCAAATTGGGATGGAAATCGAAATCCGATTCCAATTCCGAACCGGTTCCTAGTGTACCAAGGCCTCGACATCACAATGAAAAAGCCTTAACGATCCCTTTCACGATTCCTAAAGACGCGTATTGCGTCATCACGTGACGTGACGTGTCTTGTTGTCCAGACGCATCAAACTAGCATTGCGCCAAGAACCACTCGCTCCAAAGTTTGGCTACACTTCACCAGGAAAGAGGATGAAAATGAAAGGTTACGATGGTTTAGCACGAGAATTGCAGCCGTAAACATAACAATGACAGCACGTAGGTTCAAACGCTCGAAAGTGTGTCTTCACTTCACGAGGAAAAATTACAACAAAGCGTCTTGCAGTCATTGCAAGGTGGAGATAACTGCATCGGGAGGGAATACGACTGTACTGTCCTCACCGAGACGCTAAGACTCAGTCCTGGCTATACAGCTAGCTAAACTCCCAAATGACGACGCAGAAGACGTTGGTATAATTTGCTGACTTTATTCAACCATCACTTGAAGAGTGAAACTTAAAATAGAAATGAAAGAAATCAATTTCGTCCCCAAAACCAAACAGGTTCGCATCAACATAAATCAGCGATGATTAGCTGCTAATACAGTAATAACACAAACGGTTAGCATGCGTTCGCTAGCATTAGCACATCGTTCAAACAACTACACAACTGGATTTAAGTGTCCGATCGTGAATGGAAACACACCAACAACAACACAAAAAATGATACATTAAGGCGTTGCCTCTGTAGATATTTTACAAACATTAACAAAGAACGTGGGCTCGTAGCAGTTTTTCTCTCTCTCACTAATTCGCTCGCTCGCTTGGATGGTTTGTAGCTGCACTTCTTCTTCGCGTGTCAGCGCGCTCTCCTTCACGTGAGCGCGTTGTTTGCGTGAGGAAGCGCAAGGGCGCCCCCACTTGAGCGTGAAAACACACTAAAAACTAAAAGGCATGCATTTCAATATAATGGTAAATAATACACTTTAACACAAATTGCCAAAGGCAGAACAACGACCTACTATATGCCAATATATACCAGTTGGTTTTATTTCTATTAGAAAAAAATTTCAGTTAAAAGTTACACATTCTTATGTATTTGCCACTTATTTCCACAGTTAACATTGAGACCTTGGGCCTCATTTGACCTCGTTGTGAGTTTGTAAGGTTGTGACTTCTGATTAAACAAGCTCGATGCCAATCAAAACGTTTGTTCTTTTTCCCCCCCAAATTAGAATCGATAAGAGAATCAATAAAAATTTGAATCGTTAAGCAATATCGATAAGGGAATCGGAATCGTAAAATCGTATCAATTCCCATCCCTAGTTAAGACAGATATGACTTGCGCGATTTCGAATTTACGATGCTTGTGTCTCGTCGTTTTTTGTTTGTTTGTTTTTTTAAATGTTGACTTTTGTTTTGTAATGCTTTTATTTTGGCGCAGGAAGCGAAGAAAAGGCATTTACAGACGCGCCCCCACCCCGCACACACAGAGCAGCCGAGACAGAGGTGACAGCTTGCGTGCACATTTGTTGCTTGTGAAGCACCCAGAGGCGACGGCTGTATATAACCCCTTTTCGTACTATTTATTGTGCGTTTTCAATTGTGCTCGGACGCTTGGGGCGAGTTTATGTGATTGTTTTTAATGATGTGCGGAAGCTAACTGATAATGCTAATTGTTTGTTATTCCTACATCAGCAGCTACTTGTAAACGCAAATTTGAATTGCTGCAATTGAAGATGAGACTGATTTAATTTCATTTTATTTTAGTTTTATTCTGCAAGTGTTGATGTCTTGAACAGCTGAATAAAGTCAGCAAACCACACGGACGTCCGACATGGTAATTTCGGAGCTTAGCTCACTGTCTAGCTAGGACTTAGCTCCAACGTCTTGGCGAGGACAGTACAATGACGTATAATACATGTTATTAGATATATTTTTTTAATTTAGAGGGTGTTTTGAGGTCTTTAAAGGGTTAATTCCGACTTATGCGGAAATACGGGTTACATCGCCAGGGCAGGAACGGAACTAGTTCGTAAACTGGGGACTACCTGTATATAAATCTTATACTAGAATGAAGAGACCCAGAATAGCCAAAATGCCCACAAAACAAAATAGGCCACACTCGCGGTTGCATTTTAAAATAAAGGTCCTTGAGGCTTTTTTATTTCAATTCATGAAAGACATGCCTACAAAATTGCATGCTGCACATTTCTGCTTAATTTACTAATAAATCACAATTTAATAGGCCATTTATTTGGCAGTCCTTTTCCATTCCTGTAGCGTTACATCAATTATTATTGCAAAAGGCAACTACCATTAAGTTTTGTACTTTCAGTACAAAAGAACTCACCCCAAAATGCTGCAAATTCAGATCCTTTAGGAGTACGACAGTCCCGAAATCCCAGAGGTTGTGATTTATACTAGTGATAAGTGATCACCTTCCATCACTCATCCAGTTTGCCTCCTCCCTTGACACCCGGGATGCTGAATGATGAAGCCCCGGGGTTTATAGTCTCGCACGGGTATCTCCAGCTGTTGTCCCTAACGAGTAGCTTTAAGTTTGACGGCCTTTCTAACTACATTCCTGTGCTCTCCAGTCACCTGAGCTTCACCAGGCAACAAATCAAGACACCCCGTGTTGTAGCAACCGGGAGTTTTTACAGGGAAAAAGGTGCTCGTCTAAGGAACATTCGTTAGATTTTCGAAGACAAACTTGGCGTCTCTGAGAAACCATCAATATCAACTTTAACTCATTAGCTGCCATTGACGGCGTTAGATAGTGTTGTGCGATATAGAAAAAAATCATTAATTCGGCCATTTTTAATCAAGGTTTTGACATGCCACGATATAATACAATGATCACTTAAACAACAATAACGACAGCTTTATTTTGAATTGACATTGAACTGACATGCCATAAATGTTAGACGTATCAAGTAGTGCTGTAACCTAAAACTATCCAAAGTAAACAGTTAGCAGCACAGTACATACATGTTTCTTCTCAAATGAAAAGATATCTAATTATCTACTAATCATTGTGACAAGTGGTTTTGACTTTTTAGACTTGTGTTTATTAAGTTGGCATAAAATTGTTAATACTAAATGAATAATATTGATATTGTAATAAACTGTGCTGTATGTGTTCTATGTGGAATATGCATTGGATTTTTCAATTTTACTGCAAGCATTACTCAAGTATGGTAGGCAGAGGGATCTAACTGGCTAGATAGGAAAATTTTCAGGCCCATTGGTGGTGGTACTACTAAGGCATAACGAAACCTATCAATGTAGCAAGTCAGTGCAAACTTGATGCCATCTGCTGTCCGAAATGTGCATTGTAGGAACAGGTCTCTTTCTGGCGATAATGACGATAGACATGTAAAACGTTGAAAGTTTTATATCGTTTTGGCGGTGTATATATCGTCATATCGTAGATAGATGTCTAGCGCTGTCAAATGCAGTCTCTCATAGCCTCAGTCGCTATTGCAGATTTTCCTGATTGCCTTCATTTATCCCCACCTGTTCTCAATCCACCTACTCACAGCCCAACCAATAGCACTGCTTCACTCCGCAATCAATCTGTGTATTTAAAGCCTTGTTTCTCAGTTCCACTCTGTCAGACCGACTGCAAAGCCTGCCTAGCTCTCTGAATCTGACTCTCATTGCCGAATCTGAAACTGCCTGACTGCTGCCTTCTCTTCTGCCCTGGTAACTCGACCTGCCTTCAGCTTTTGGAAACCTGACTCCTGCCTAACCCTTACCTGTAATGCTGCCGTCTTTCCACCTTCCCTGCCGTGACCCTCAATAAACTGTTGAAAAAGGTGACTCATTTGTGGTCCTCCTCTGTCGGGTCCGTGACACAGTCAATGAGTTACATCAGGGATCCCCGACCACCGGGACGGGAACCGGTACCCGCCTGTGGCACATTTGCTTCCGGGCCGCAGAGAAATAAATAATTTGTTAACGACTGCAATCTGGCCTGTGCCACTTGAATAATCCAAGCAGATTTGTGTATGTCGACCTGTAGTGGTTGGCTGCCATTACTGGGGTGTTTGCACACTTATTGCAGCCCTGGGTCAGTCAATGTAAACAGTAACGTTAGTTTCTGTTGGCTGTGTGCTGCAGGCGGCAACGTCTTTGAACAGCTTTTTTACGAAGAAAAGGCAACCTGCTGAGCCTAAAGAGGAGCCTACAACCAAGTCCATTCTGCATAATACGTGGCTAAAAGCTAGCAAACGAGGCAACAAAAATGAATCCCTCGTGGCAAACCGAATTGCTAAAGCTAAGAAACCTTTCACGATTGGAGAAGATCTCATTATGCTCGTTATATTTGCGTTTAAGTTTTAGGAGAGGCTGCTGTTGATTTCAGGTTTATTCAGTGTATGGTGAGCTACATTTTCCCTGCATTTATAAGTTGTTTTTCGCCCCATTGTGTTATTTTATATTTACTGTAATTTCCTGCTACACATTGCCGGTCCGTAAAAAAAAAAAAAAAAAAAAAAAAAAAAAATGGCCCACATCACACTCGGTAGTGCAAAAAAGGTGACTACAGTACTAAGTAGGGGTGTAACGGTACACAAACATCTCGGTTCGGTACGTACCTCGGTTTTGAGCTTTCAACAATAGGAACAGTAGCCTATACAAAGCTAGAATTCTGCTGAAAAAGTAGCGGGTATTTAAAGATAATAATCCAACAACAATTTGCCTTTCAGACCCCGCGTATTGGTCAGCTTTCTTTCTGAAAGAAAGAAGAAAAAAGAAGTCCTGTGCTAAAGAGAAAAGCAATCCCAATGACAAAGATTTTAACATGTATTTTACAAGTGAAATGCCTCAATGAATTTTTTTTTTCTTATGAACAGTTTTCAAAAGCTTTATTGGTTAATTTTCTCAAGTTAAAGCGCCACACAGAAATCAATAAATTTAATTGTGTAAGAAGGATCTGTGTATTATTCTTATTATTTAATTACAGGTGTTTTAGCTCATTTCATTTTATTTAAATGGGCTATTATTTATTTTATTATGTGTTTGTATTTTACAAATGTGATGTAGGATTCATTTATATTGTATATTTTATGTTGTATAACTTTAGTTCCTATGTGAATATTAGTTCCTACTTGTTTTGTTGTGGTAGGAGGGTTTTGTATTGAACACGCGGCCGTGTTGGTTATTATTATAGCAGAGAAGACAACTGTAAATCAACAAAGACAAGTCAACTGTGCCCCGATCTACCACTCAAGAGATCTGATGGACTCAAAAAGTGGGTTACGATTGCATATTAGTTTGAAAATCGACCGGATCCACCGTATTTTTACACGAGTGACTTCCTGTCTGCCCGGTCTGCTAGCTAGTAGTATTGACGCAGGAGGGCTGCGTCTCGCGTCAAATAATAAACTCTGCCGTTCTTTTCGCGTGCATCGCGTTGAGCCGCTTCTGGGACGCGTCTAACACGCGGCCGCACTGCGACTGGTGTGCATTGGCTGATTGACTTTAACAGCTGCGTTTCACTGCGTTCTCGCGGCGGCCACGTTGTCGCGCCGCTGACGTTTCTTACAGTCTTACTGTGTTGGTCCTCATTATCGTAGAGAAGACGGAGAAAATATAATCAATACAAAGAAACTGTAACCCGATCGACTCACAGCCTCGAAAAGTAAGGTTTACATTACGTCAGAAACTCGTTCGGTACACCTCCGTTCCGAACCGAGCACCAAGTACCGAAACGGTTCAAAACGAATACATGTACCTTTACACCCTTAGTACAAAGGCATATGAAATCCTATCAATGTAGCAAGTCAGCGCAAATTTGCACACCTGAATTTGTGCCACAAATGTGCATTGCAGACATTTAAACTGTTAAAAGTTTTATACCTTTTTGTTTGTATATATCGTCATATTGTACAACTCTAGACGCTAAATGTCTAGCGCTATCAATTGCAGTCAATGAGTTACATGACTGACCTGTAAGGGTAACACTAGATGCATTAGCACGCTGTAGACAACTGGTAAACCGACATAGCTCCGTGGTCGCAATATTGGATAGAGGTGCCATTCATTTTTGAAGGCCGCCTGCCCAGGTATTCATTAATGCTAGAACCGCCAGTGGTGCTTTCCCATAGAAACATGGCATCACACAATCCGAACGCCTTATCTTATTTGGAAGAATCAATCTAGTGTGCCAGGTTAAGAATGTCTGGTGTGACATTAAATATTTTTTAGTCAGACAGGGTAAACAAACACTTTCCGGGATTCCTTTTCACTCGTCCATCATCACGACTCTTGAAAACGCATAAGTC
Organism: Corythoichthys intestinalis; assembly: GCF_030265065.1. NCBI lineage: Eukaryota > Metazoa > Chordata > Actinopteri > Syngnathiformes > Syngnathidae > Corythoichthys > Corythoichthys intestinalis. Next base: position 13,456,046 of record NC_080411.1, on the reverse strand, counting down.
GATTTATAGCCCGCGGAAAAGATACAGGGTATACGTCTGAAGCGTGGCTTTCCAGTTACAATCATAAGCGTGGATGATATTCCGGCCCACAGGAGGTAGTCGCATCCGTCCCATCTGGAGCTTTACAACACAAATTTGATGCCAAGATATAAAACATTCCTTTGGTTGGAGGCTCTTATTTGCTTGGTTTTGCTGCTTCAGTGAAATATTTGGGGTTTGGCGCGCTGAGGAGATTTTGTAACTCCCTTTTGTTTGTTTGACATTTTAAAGACCTGTTGATTTGTCAATTACTTGTTTGAGAACAATGAGTACAGTACGGTAATCATTTATTGCAGGCCTCAAACATCCTAGTGCCAGCGTTAAGTGTTTCCCCCGCGAGTGGATAGAACGAGTGGCTCAGAGGCCAGAATGCAGGAGGGTGATTTAAGCTTCAATGTATGCTGCTCACACCGCTGCAGGAGAGATTTACGGCCCCCCGCCACATATGCTGCGGTCGCCGGCCCGTGACATGCGAGAATTCCACATTGTGGAATTAGCTTTTGCTCCTGACGCAGGAGTTAAGTGGCAAAGCTCTTAAAAATTGAATCTAAAATTGTCCTCAAATATGAAAAGAAGTTATGAGCAGCACAATGCCCATTGAATTGAAGCAAAAACAGTTTGGTTTTTCACTCATTGACCACCATTGACGACGAAAGATGTCCGATCCATTCAAATTGAATTAGCAGTGAAACATGATCACATGAGCAGCAATCACAGTTGAAACGGATTCGATGCCTCTCAGTGTCAACAGCAGTGAAGGAGTTCATCGTGTCATTGTTGTACTACTTAAATAACAGATTGGCTGACATTTAGATTGGCAGAGGTGGCAGCGATCATTTGATAGCCTATTGTTGTCAATGGCAGGCAATGAGTTAAAAACGCTTCAAGTCTGTCAGTGGCATGCTTAGGTCTGTAGGGGTTAAAATGCATTTATCTGCTGCGGAGAACTCTAATAAATTATGTAAAACAAAACAAAAAAAAAAAAAACAAAAAAAACAAGCTTATACAATTTCAATGCCTAGAAAACTTAGTTAATGCTTTTTAGGGCCTGAGTTTTGACAAAATCCATTTAACTCATTCACTCCCAGCCATTTTCACCGCAGCAAGGCCCTCCGCTCCCGGCCGTTTTATTGGATTTTGTCTGATTTTGCAAGGCCCACAGAAAATTCTGTTCTATTGCTATATAAACATGGAACCCACCAAAAGAAAGTTTAGACTCTCTTCTTTCAGCAGAAAAAAAGTTAGCTCATATCTTTTTCCATTCTTTAGAAATCAGCATTTGAAAATAGCTAGTTTGAGCAATTTTCCAATTTCTGATGAAAAAACAGAGAAATTGAGTTTTTTGTAAAGGCATATGGCGGAAAACACTCAGGTGACTTGAAGCTCCGCTCTGAGACCCCCAATTTGGCCAGCTTTCAAAATTGTCCGATATGCATGTGTGATACATCATTGGAAAGCTTAAAATCTCAATTTTCTGGGGGAAGAAAAATTTTGAACAGGAGGGCATTTAAAAAAAAAAAAAAAGTTTTTTAAACAGCAAAACCCTGCCTGAAGGTGAGAGCATGCGAGAGCAGAATTCCAGACGCCATGATTTTAACGAAATATTATCGCGTACTTACCTTGTTTCGATCCAAAAACATGTAGCGTGTATCACGGAGTGTCAAGACACAGCTGTGAATGGCCACAGCTGGATTTTTTGGGGATTTCATGGGTGAAACATGGTAATATAACAAGGGTTGCGATCGATCGCAGACGTCAAGGAGTGGTTGAGATTTTCTTTTTCATATATTTACCCTTTTAAACGTTTTTTTCAATTTTTCTTTGTTTGGATCGATTATTTATCATCTAACATATCGGAGAAAATGTGACGGTAACAAAAAAAAATACAATTAAGCGAAAGTTATGAGGTAGATATCCGTGACTTTTTTACAGACGCCATTTTTTTCATTGTGACATAATTTATTTAGAAGTTTAAATTATGTGAGTGAATAATTTTTTTAAGTCTTTTTTTTTTTTTTAACGAAATATGAGACATCAATTAATGATTCTAAGCTAAAAACGACAGACATTTTGAAGAACAAATATAATTAATTACCTTCGTTTTATGGCTGGTTGAAAGAAAAAGCGGTTGCGCGACGTATGTAAACAGGGGGTTTCAGGGTAAAACGGACAAATTAAAAATCGTTCGGGGGCTTAATGCGCCATAAATCTGCTATAGCAACATATAGAAATATTGTTCTATCAAACACAACAGTTATTTTTGCTTCAAATACAGCAGTTTCTTTTAAAGAGGAGTGCAAGAGCAGAAACTGCTTTTTCAGTCTTGTCTGTGTTTTCCGTCATATATTTCAAACATAACTTTGACTTTATTTTTCGCTTTTGTGACATCGCAAACATCCGAATAATGTTTTCGTTCTACAAAATAACATAAACAACAAGACAAATAGAGCTTTTGATCGCAAAGTAACAGTTTATTTACACATAACTAAACTACTGAACTGTTGAACTATTTGCGCAAATAACAACGGGGAAGGCTCAGGGCTGCTCCCGGTTGAATGAGGTGGCTCCCAGTAATCTGATGAGTCCGGATCAAGATCAGTCTCACTTTAGTCATAATCTTCATCTTCTTCATCGTTGGTTTCAACCTCGGGCTAAGGAGTAACACAACGTGAGCTCCGCAGAACGCGTGTGGAACCTGACGCTGTTGTGGCCGTCACCGTCTGTCTCATCAAGATAGATTTTTTTTAATCCTTCTTTGACGATGGTTTCGTTTTCTTTTCAAAACACTCCTCCAGTGTCATTTTGCCTTTTTTTCCCCGATCGTTCTCCACATTTTTCTTTAATTCTCACGCGTCTTCACAAGATCCCTCCAACTTCCGTTTCCTGACTATTTTTCTTCACTTCCTTTCTTGGCCCGAGATGAGTTCTTATAAATTGGGCTAGTGCCCTCCAGTGGCCAGTTTTATTGCTTTAAAACAGTGCTTCTCAATTATTTTCTGTTATGCCTCCCTCAGGAAGACGTAGACGTTCCGCGCCCCCCCCAACTCTGCCGCCACTGTAAATATACTCTAGTATCATTTGTATATAAAATTGCTATTATTTAAAGTACACCTCTGCATAACACTGTGTTCTTTTTGAAATTAAAGAAAAAAGTAATTCAGATGAACTTACAAGAGTAAAAAAAAAACAACACATCCACACTGTAAAAATACACTCGAGATACATTTTTTGATCGTTTGATACTGAAAAATAAATTTTAATAGAATCAATAAATAATAATTTCAAATTGATTAGCAACATTAACTCAAACAATTTGACCGAAAAAACAAAAACTAATAGAACAAAAACGGCTATGTCATTGGACGGAGCGACAGTTTTTATTTTTGCTGCAGGCAGTATCAGCTCCTCCTGGGGTTACTTGGTATGCAACCTTACATGACGCTGCCAGTGCTCGCTGGTTTACTGATGTAACACTGACAAACCGGGAGGATTGTTGGCAATATTTGGCACATTTTCGCTGAAAAAAATAATCCCTGCTGTCTGCTGCAAACTTTTTAGACAAAGTAAACAGACTGGCCTTTCCTCGTCTCCCACTGTACTAAAAGTCAAGGCCAAATGCTACATACGCTTCGTCATATTTCCTTGTCTTAGCTTTTCATATCTCCAGTGCTCTTTGCTGTGTGCTCGTTTGGTTCAAAAAAATTGCGCACACGCTGAAAATTAGAGCGGCACTGCCACCCAGTGAGTGGATGTGCAATTACATTTTATTCTAGTACGATAAAAAAGTATGTTCCCCAAGGTCACATTCGCCACCTCCGGCATCGCTCTGTGCCCCCCTGGGGGGCCCGCCCCACTATTTGAGAAGTACTGCTTTAAAATGAGTTTTGAGCATTGTGCATTGCAGTTTAGGTGCAATTCAATTCAGTTCAATAAACTTTATTTATCCCTTGGGAGAATTCCCTCAGGGAAATTAGTTTCCAGTGCCCATAACAACACAACAGCAAGAATAAAAAGTATAAGGTGCAAAATGGTAAAAAAGTGCTAGAATAAAAGAGTTTAAGAAACATAAAATTAAATTTAAAATGATATAAGTACCAATGCTACTAACTAATTAATTAAGACGTACAATAAAAATCATAATAACACCAGGCAGACAATAGCAGAACGGCCAAGTTACAAAAACGCTAAAGTGCTAATAGTGCAACAGAACCTAGAGATGCCTCTTGTCAAAAAAAAATGTAAAAGACATAGATACGTTTTTGGGACACTAAAACAATAAAAAATAGAACGTATTTATACGTTTTTGGGAGCAAATGAGTTAATTACTTTTAATGAGTTGTAATAACCCACATAAACACTGCACAAACGCGGCCCGCAAACTTTCATGAGTTGGACACCCTACAGTTAAGTACCGTTTTATCGAGTGCTATCATTCTCGTTAAAAAAAATCACCCCAATTTTGCGGGGGACCTGCAAAGTCATATTAAATAGCAAATCATTCTCTGCGGTTAATGGTTGTGAACGCAACATTTGATCGCGACGCTTCCAGAAGACAGAAGAAAAATACGCTCCCCAGCTTTCAAGCGTGTAATTTTCTATGAGCTTTCTCAAAAGTATGCAGAACCTCGTGGGGTAGAACAATAGACGTCTGCAACTAATTGACACAATCAGAGGCTCGCGCATCTGTCTTATTGACCATTAGCTGAGAATTTACCGCGGACCACCCGGCTTCCAGAGCGGCGAGTTTTCTTTTGGCGGTTTTCGAACACCATTAAAATGTGCCTCGTCGCAGTAAGTGGGACACTATATTATCCATTTATTTTAAAAAAGCAAACAATAAAAGTGAAGGAGAGCGGCCCACATACCCTCCTTGACTTCATCCATGGCGGGCTTAGGGCCATCTTCTCTTTGCTTCAGCGCCTTCAGCTCCTTCTTCAACTGTCGAACTTCTTTGCGCAACTCTTCGCTGGAGGGAAGAGGAACAAACAAATGAACAAAGGAGCATTTGGCAGAACTGTTTGTATCAACGGGTGGTGCTAGGCTCCATTTAAAGGGCCAAAAAAATGAGGCAATGGTTTGTACAACACCATGAATTACCGAGAAATCAGTTTTTTGAACATTAGCAAGGACGAAATTAGCAGTATGAAATAGGTCCGATCTCATCATGTGATCTTTCGTGGCACGCCAGACCCACTTAGAGTCTAGAGAGGTCTCATCTGCCCAAACCACACGGTCCATTTGAAGCCTGGGACCATGTGTATTTTTGTGTGCGACCAAGATTGAGCTTTTTGGCAACAAATACTCTAAGTGGGTCTGGCGTGCCACGAAAGATGCGCATGCTGAAAAGCACCTCATACCCACTGTGAAGTGTGGGGGTGGGTCAGTGATGCTGTGGGGCTGTTTCGCTTCCAAAGGCCCTGGGAACCTTGTTAGGGTGCATGGCATCATGAATGCTTTGAAATACCAGGACATTTTAAATCAAAATCTGTTGCCCTCTGCTCGAAAGCTGAAGATGGTTCGTCACTGGTTCTTTCAGCAAGACAATGACCCTAAACATATGGCCAAATCTACACAGAAATGGTTCACCAGACACAAAATCAAGCTCCTCCCATGGCCATCTCAGTCCCCAGACTTTGATTTGTGGGCAAATGGGGGTTGTACAAAGTATTAACGCCAGGGGTGCTAATAATTGTGACACACATGATTTGATGTCAAATAATTTTTTCTTTATGTGGGATTTTTTTCCCCACTGAATGAATGCACTTGTATTGAAGGTTGGATTTTTCTCGTTTTTTTCCATTAAGGTCCCATATTATCTGAATTAAAAAAAAATATTTGAAGCTAAAAAACACATCTTTTTCAGGGGTGCCAATAATTATGGAGGGCACTGTATATAAAAAAAAATCATCATACGAAAGCCACAATTAGTTTCGTATCTTGAGGTACCAATGTACTGTACTACTTCATTTCTATTCCCATTTCCAATGGGAAAAATTGACTCAATATCCTACTAAATTTGAAGCTGACCAGCGTCGCGACCTTCCACTGTAGTTCATCCCCATTCGCGTTATTTATGAAATGATGTCTCATATTCATGAGTAACCTCTCATCCTCTCTCTTAAGTGGTTTGCGGTATTGAGGAAAAAAGCCCTCATTGGTCATCCGTGTACAGAAGAAGACGAGTGCAACACCTCAGTATGAGTGCCAGTAAATGTTGTTTATACTCTCTCACTTCAAACGTGGAGAGGTTACATAAAGTTTTCTAGCAAAGTGGATAACACCAGTAAGCTGAAGGGGGAGCGACGCGGCCTCCTTGACCCGCGGCGCTGACCCACTTGGCGGGAGGCCTGTAAAGCGGGGCTCCTGCGGGGCGAGAAGTGCCGGTCAGGTCGGCCCGCACTGCAGCACATGACGCAGGCTCGCAGATGTTCTGCTGGGGAGCGACGATGTTTTTCTAAACCTGATATTTAACTCAATGGTTGCCATCGACAACGATACAAGTCCAATCGTGAGTTTATCACTTCAGTCGCTGCCATTCTCCCACTTTAAACGGATTGGACGTCTGTTAATGACAGCCCAAAAGTTAATGGTACGGAAATATGATAAGTTACAACCAACCTACCCATGTAATAAAGAGGCATACGTTTTTTTTTTACTGTTGCAAGGCGGTGGCGACTCACAGATGACTTAACATTTTAGCTTAGCGTTTGACAAATGATGTGTGGCGCGTCCTGCCTCGACACGCCACTTTCGGCAAAATAACAGACGTCTCCATGGCAACGAACAAACAACTGGCTACACAAGCGGGCACCAATAAGAGTAGGCCTGAAAGGGACCAGAAAAGCCCGAGGGTAATATACGGCCTTGAAAGGTGGAAAAGTGCTATATAAGTATAACACCATTTACCATTTACTATAGTGGAGAACGTGTTTGATTATCACAGTTGTTGCTATAAATCTGCCACCAGAGGGTGGTGTTGCACAGTATCGGTATTGAAATGATAAGAATTGAGTAATTTTTTTTTTTTTTTTTTTTTTAAATCACTTGTAAACAGAGGATTGGTTTCAGGGAAAAAAAGATCGGGTTTTTAAAATGTGATTATTTTGAAGTATTAACTCATTGGCTTCCATTGACAGCGATAGACATCCAATTCTGTCAGCGACTGTTTGATTCTGCCAATTCAAAAATATCTTTCAGTAGAAAAAATATAATACAGTGGTACCTCTACATACGATCGCTTCGACACACGAACTTTTCGACATCCGACGTAAAATTTGACTCGCCATTTGTTTCTACATCCGACGACATGCTCGAAATACGACGACAATGGCAGCACTGCAGACGAATGCACGGCGGATTTTCTTGTGTGACAAATCAACACAGGTTTCAGAAAAGGTTGGTACAGGTGGTGAAACAAGGAAAAAGTTGATGCTTACCTTCGAAATGAAGATGCAAATGACAGAAAAATATGAGCGTGGGGTGGGCATCCGTGAAATGGCTCAACAATACATCTCCACGGTCCTCCTCCGACCATCGTTCGCCAGTCTTTATAAATTAAGCTGACAATTCTTATTGTCTCCAAAGAAATCGCCAGCTTCGCCACGTTTTCATCATTTCTTTTACAACTTATTCAACACAAAACGCCTGCTGTCTGCCTCAAATGATGGTGTTCTCAAGAGAACATTCAAAGTGAAAGTGAAACTCAAGCTCACCGGTCTGTTTCTGGCACGTGAGCCCCGCGGTGCGTTCAGGTACACAAAAAAACGTCCGCCTTATTAGAACCCGATTCGTTACACTATTACAGGAATTATTATTATTCTTTTTATTACATTATTCCAATTTTGATTTATAATTTATTTGTTTTGCTACGTGTAATTGCCATTTGTAATAGCACCAGCAGTATTTTTTAAGGATTTAGTGAAGGTTTTTGGGCTGTGGAACGAATTAATGGAATTATAATGTATTCCTATGGGAAAATCCTGCTCGACATACGACCATTTCGACTTACAAACAAGGTCCTGGAACGGATTAACTTCGTATGTAGAGGTACCACTGTATTTGCCTTTATTAAATTAAAAATGACGGGGAAGCGGGTGGCCCGGGGGACCACCTGGATCCCAGGGAGGTGACGATGGCTCCTTTGCTGGGCTAAGGGAGGAGGGGAGGGATGGGCTGCGCTGCACCCACCCCACCCCAACCGCCCTCCCTCCCTCCACAGGCTGGCTGGGCGTGGGCCGTGGTCCTGGGGTGGCGCCCGCGCAGCGTCTCCGCTCGTCTGCTTGCCCGTTCGTGTGTTTGGTAGGGCTCAAACGGAGCTGGATGTGATTGGGTGCGCTCAGGTGGGGGGCCCCGGTGCCGGGGTTGGCGATGGGGCGGCATAAGGTCGGTTGCCGACGGGCTTACACTCACAAGGGATTCACACGATTACTGGTTTCTAGATCACAGAGCTGATTTTGTGCACACTTCACCCCTACCAATCACTTAGCTTATAGACTCCCCTACCCTCCTCCCCTTCTTTCCCTGGTCAACAGGCCCCCCACATGGTGTCAACCAGAAATACATTTAGCTGACGATAGCACCAACATATTCATAATTAGTGTAGGCGTTCAATGTATTGCCTTTTTGTGTTTTTTTCTTTATTTTATTGTGTTTCATTTCTCCTGTTCCCCCATAACCCCTTCCTGTTCTCTGCTTTGTGATAATAAACAAGGTATGTTGAATGATCACAATGGGAGTATGTCATACTCTCAATGTGAAATATTAAAACTGTTCAGACCAACCGGAGACTTAGACTTCCATTCTCTGTGTCAAACAGCTGAACAGGACATATTTATTTTAAAAAAATGTCCCGCATAAACCCTGCTACAATACTGTACATAGTACAAATGAGTTTATCATCCATGCAGAGAAACATCTAAAGATACTGTGCAGCTGCTGTCCCTCTCCCAGACTGAAAAAAAAAAGGAGTGAAACTCAAAAGAAAGAGCTGCGGGTGATTAACTTTTCATAAAGAACGCATGAGGTGACTGGCGGCGCTCCAACAACTCCCCAGTGGGTTCAGAACCTCCACAAGATTCGGTTGTCTGGCGAGAGTCTGAGTCTGATACGGGAATTTCACCGTGCTTAAAAATAGCTACGCGATGACTGCACGCCTCGTCGAAAACTATCGTTTTCCAAAATGCCGACGCGGGCGTTACTTTTCGTTTTGGGACTCTTCCGAATTTGCGTTTCGACGGCCTTCGAGTGATAAATAAAGGCCAACTGTTCAAATAAAGCGTCTGTTGAAATGAGTTAAAGGTATATTAAAACAAGTCAAACTTAACACCTCGCCATGTGTCTGCGCAAGGAGGAGACCGCAAGGATGGCAGCGGCGGGCTCTCGTAACGACCGAGTGAGTGAGGAGGTAGGGGGTGCATTCGGCAGCTTGGGCCCGGGGCCAAACAGAACTGCGAGCCTAAGAGCAGGAATCCAAACCTGCACGCAGGAATGTGCATGACTCGGCAGAGCGATCCAGACCGACGCGCGGCCCACCACGAGTCCCTGTTTTACAACGCCGTCTGCCTCGCGAGGTCCCCCGCACCACAGCCCCCCGACCCCCTTCCTATCTGGCCGCTGTCATGACGCCAGACGGCAGAGCGTCAGCAAAATACTGCAAATGTATACAGTAAGATACAGTGTGTTTTTTATCTACAGTGGAACCTATAGGGCAATGGTGTTCAAACTTTTTTAGGAATTTGAACAGGAATCTGAATGTCCTGATGGTTTCAACACTTTTAACGTAAAACATGGGAGTTTGATATACAGTGGTACCTCTACATAAGACATTAAATTGGGTTCTTGTATGTAGTCTCGTAGCCCAAAAATTCCGTAAGTAGAGACGTATTTTCCATGTAAATGCCCTAATCCGTTCCAAGCAATACCAAAACGCAACATGAAATTTTATAATAGAGGTAAAACCGGAATAAAACAACAGCCAAAGACATTTGAATCATTCCATATACAGTGGGGCAAATAAATATTTAATCAACCACGAATTGTGCAAGTTCTCCTACTTGAAAAGATTAGAGAGGCCTGTAATTGTCAACATGGGTAAACCTCAACCTTGAGAGACAGAATGTGGAAAAAAAAACCAGACAATGACATTGTTTGATTTTTAAAGAATTTATTTCCAAATTAGAGTGGAAAATAAGTATTTGGTCACCTACAAACAAGCAAGATTTCTGGCTGTTAAAGAGGCCTAACTTCTTCTAACAAGGTCTAACGAGGCTCCACTCGTTACCTGTTTAACTCATTATCGGTATAAAAGACACCTGTCCACAAACTCAGTCAGTCACACTCCAAACTCCACTATGGCCAAGACCAAAGAGCTGTCGAAGGACACCAGAGACAAAATTGTAGACCTGCACCAGACTGGGAAGACTGAATCTGCAATAGGTAAAACGCTTGGTGTAAAGAAATCAACTGTGGGAGCAATTATTAGAAAAAGGAAGAAAAACAAGACCACTGATAATCTCCCTCAATCTCGGGCTCCATGCAAGATCTCAACCCGTGGCGTGAAAATGATAACAAGAACGGTGAGCAAAAATCCCAGAACCACACGGGGGACCTAGTGAATAACCTACAGAGAGCTGGGACCACAGTAACAAAGGCTACTATCAGTAACACAATGCGCCGCCAGGGACTCAAATCCTGCACTGCCACACGTGTCCCCCTGCTGAAGCCAGTACACGTCCAGGCCCGTCTGCATTTCGCTAGAGAGCATTTGGATGATCCAGAAGAGGACTGGGAGAATGTGTTATGGTCAGATGAAACCAAAACAGAACTTTATGGTCGAAACGCAGGTTCTCGTGTTTGGAGGAGAATACTGAATTGCATCCGAAGAACATCATACCCACTGTGAAGCATGGGGGTGGAAACATCATGCTTTGGGGCCGTTTTTCTGGAAGGGGACCAGGACGACTGATCTGTGTAAAGGAAAGAATGAATGGGGCCATGTATCGAAAAATTTTGAATGAAAATCTACTTCCATCAGCAAGGGCATTGAAGATCAGACGTGGCTGGGTCTTTCAGCATGACAATGATCCCAAACACACAGCCAGGGCAACAAAGGAGTGGCTTCGTAAGAAGCATTTCAAGGTCCTGGAATGGCCTAGCAAGTCTCCAGATCTCAACCCCATAGAAAATCTGTGAAGGGAGTTGAAAGTCCGTTTTGCCCAATGACAGCCCCAAAACATCACTGCTCTAGAGGAGATCTGCATAGAGGAATGGGCCAAAACACCAGCAACAGTGTGTGAAAAGCTTGTGAAGAGTTACAGAAAACCTTTGGCCTCCGTTATTGCCAACAAAGGGTACATAACAAAGTATTGAGATGAACTTATGGTACTGACCAAATAGTTTTTTTCCACCATGATTTTAAATTCTTTAAAAATCAAACAATGTGATTTTTTGGATTTTTTTCCCACATTCTGTCTCTCATGGTTGAGGTTTACCCATGTTGACAATTACAGGCCTCCCGAATATTTTCAAGTGGGAGAACTTGCACAATTAGTGGTTGATCAAATACTTATTTGCCCCACTGTACCTAACCTAACTGTTATTACCTGTAATAAAGTCGATAAAACATAATGCAAAAGAAAAAAAATATTTATCTTACCTTTCGAGTGAGGCAATGCCCTCTTTCACGAGATGGTGCTTATCACCGATCTCACACTTCGTGACACAAAAACGCGAGGTGACCTGTGCTCTCATGTGCTACTAATGTATATTAAAAAAAGGCATGGCCGATATTTTTTTGCCGATTCCGATACTTTGAAAATTACGTGATCGGACCCGATCGCTCGGCATCCTGCTCGATCGGGACATCTCTAGTTGTTATTGTTTTTTTTTTTTAATTAGGAGAAAGCAGCGAACAGGAACGGCTTATGGGGGGACAAAAAAGAAGGTGGCAGATAGAAGAGGAGAAGAACAAACATATGCTACCTATGAAAATATTGGTGCTATAGTTAGCTATTAGAAAATTTTGCTTTCTCTATTTCATTGAAAACTTCCCAAATGATATTTTAGTGAGAAACATGAATTCAATGATCAAATGATGTCGCAGGCTAGCTCTGGCCCCCAGGCCCTAAGTTTAACACCTGCGCGCCGAAGAATTTCACTGTACTTTTTTCTTTATTCTCGATTCCCAGGCGTGCATGTCTGTCTGGAAGCTTTTCCAGCCAGCCAGGGCGCGAGCACCCCGTGCAGAGCAGATGTGCTGCACTGGGCCCGAGTTCTGTAAACCTGGCAGCTCCCAAACGTACACAATCCCGCCGCCAAGCACTGGATTATCTCAAGTGGTTTTCCACACACACACGCACACACAACATTGGGCTGCATAACTCGCGAATCTGCAAGGCCTCAGCAAGTGAGAGCGCGTCGGCCGGCGTCCAATGAAGATGCAGCTCTCCTGGCTGGACAACGCGTGATGTCTGATGACCCACTTTGGATGTAGATGATCCAGGGCGTGCCGTCATTGACTTTGCGGCTCGTGTATGTTGATGATGTAATACAACAATGTAATATGACTGTTAAGGTCTCAAACTTTTCATGGAGTTAGACAAGTTTAGGCACCTCACCGGAAATTATTCTGGGATATTGTACAAAACAACTAGAAAACAAGCTATTTTCATCCTTCGGCTGTGAATGAGTTCATCATTAGTAGACGTCCAATCCGTTTAAACCGGGAGGGTGGCATTCATTGGCTGCCATCCGTCACGCTTCAAACGTCTATGGCCATCAGTGGCAGCCAATGCCAGGCAATGAGTTCATTTTGAGCAGTGTTGTTTTTAGCAGCTCTTTTAATTTTTGTTTTAGTCTTCTAGATCAGTGTTTTTCAACCTTTTCTGAGTCAGAGCACGTTTTTACATTGGAAAAAAATCTCGCGGCACGCCAAAAACCAAAAGTGTTCCAAAATTACTTTCTGTATATCATTTTTAATTATAAATAATTTCTCAATATTTATACCTACTCAGTTTGAAACCTGTTTAGATGAATACAAAGCCAATATCCTGGCAGGAATCTTCTTCAACAGCACTCCGTCTCTCTCTGTTTTTATTTATTTTTTATTTTTTGTAGCAGTTAGGCTTAAAAAGCTCTGAGTTATCAGACAGGGGGACTTTAGCAATGTCTTTAAACTAGGGCTGTCAAACGATTAAAATTTTTAATCGAGTTAATCACAGCTTAAAAATTAATCGTAATTAATCGCAATTCAAACCATTGATAAAATATGCCGTATTTTTCTGTAAATTATTGTTGGAATGGAAAGATAAGACACAAGACGGATATATACATTCAACATACTGTAAGTAAGTACTGTATTTGTTTATGATAACAATAAATCAACAAGATGACATTAACATTCTGTTAAAGCGATCCATGGATAGAAAGACTTGTAGTTCTTAAAGGATAAATGTTAGTAGAAGTTGTAGACATTTTATATTAAAACCCCTCTTAATGTTTTCGTTTTAATAAAATTTGTAAAATTTTCAATCAAAATATAAACTAGTAGCTCGCCATTGTTGATGTCAATAATTACACAATGCTCATTGTGCTTAAACCCATAAATTCAGTCGCACCAAAGCGCCAGCAGAGAGAGACAAAAAACACAAGTAACAAGTGGACATGTCACTGTGCTGTCATTTTAATCTGTTTGAGCGGGGCATGTGTGTTAATTGCGTCAAATATTTTAACGTGATTAATTAAAAAAATTAATTACCGCCCTTTAACGCGATAATTTTGACAGCCCTACTGTAAACGCATCAGGGCCGAGGATCTCGCAGACAATGGCTTTGCAAACAGGTAGTATTAATGTCTCTGCCACAGTGTGGGACATTTTGAATTCAGCAACAAGTTCAGCAACAAGGCTTTGAGGGCTTTCTAATTTACCTTTGTAGTTTTTTCTAAAAAAAAAAAAAAAAAAACTTGCCTGTTTCTCACGGAAGTCACGGAACTTTCGTTTGGTGATGACGTTTAAACTTGCTTGGCACCACGCCGCTATCGGATAGGTGGTCGTGTCGCGTTCAAGAACTGCTCGGATTTCTAGCCAACCTTGCGGTCCTCGACAATGTGTTGGAATAAAACACATTGGAATAAAACACAGAGGGGAGGATTGACGGTCATCACATATGGATAAGGTGGCTGGTGGCTAGAAATCCGAGCAGTTCTTGAACGCAACACGAGCAATACCTTGCTCATCTGCACACGACCGCAACCTTCTACCCACTCCTTCCTTCCTATTGCAATGCCGCCCACGACGTAAAAAAAAAAAAAAAAAAAAAAAAAAAAAAAAAAAAAGGGATATTGAGTCATTTCTCGCGGCACACCTGACGATCTCTCACGGCACAATGGTTGAAAAACACTGTTCTAGATAAAAATACTCATTAGTCTTGGTCATATTTTTGTCATTTCAAAATGTGTTCGTCTTTGTCTAATTTTAGGCTACGTCTACCCTAGAACAGATAATTTTCCCCAGGGTATTTTGCCGACTATTTTTATACCTGTCCTCACTTCGTTTAAGGTGCGTTTGAGGGCCTCCCTGCTTCTGCAAGGTACACCTGCATTTGCGCAAACTACGCATGCGTAAAAAGGGAAGCCTCATGTGTTACGTCATCGCCCGCGCGGTTTACCTCAGAAACAGAAACTCATTCCTACCCCGCGGCATATTTCGAAAATACAACGCCTTCTAGACTGTCATTATTTTGTGATCAGTTTTTTCTGTGATCGCAATTGAAAGCATCGCACAGGAGCGAGAGTGGAAAGGAGAGCACGCTCTGCTTTTACGAGCAGGCGCGGTGTTGTGATTTAAATATTTATAAAACAACGGAAGCCTGACATCATTACTTGGGATTTTACAATCGATGCTCAGTTGCGCTCTCACCACTTGGAAAATAACAAATAGAAGAATATGGTGTATATTTCCTGGAAGCAGCAACCAGGACTGCTTGTGCATAAAAGTGGCGATCCTGGAAGTGGCAACAGTTTTGACAGGCAGAAATGTCTGGGAAAAAAACTGATCGCGCGCCTCTTTGACTAGGGGAACCACGCAGGTCACCTTTTGGGGTTTACTTTTCCTCTTTGCATTTTTATATACAGTACTCATGTTTGGTCGGCATTGAGTTGGGAGGAGCCAGCCGAGCAGCTGGCTGACTGGAGTCAACTCGGGAGATGAGCTCTGTAAATAACGGTCATCTCCACCTCAACCACGATGGGAGGACCCCAAATGGGCACTGAATTGAAGCATGTTATTTAGACATAGTTTGAAGGTTTAAGAAAAATGTGTGCAAACGAAAAGAGGAGCAAGAATGCCACGTCGTGGTCGTCCGCCTCCATTGTTTATGATGCTGTCATGCTGCATTAAAAACAGCGACCGCATGACGTCCCTTCCTGAGTATCCGAATGTTGTACGGAGACAGCAGTCCATATTAGGTGGCGCGTAGGCAGCGGCTAACATTATCCGTCTAACAACTAATCCAGATAATAGGCATACTAGGTTAGCCACCATGCCGTATAGTCCAAATAATTGCACGTTTAAGGCCATTATCCGTCCAAGTGTAGACGTAGCTTTAGTCATATTTTTGTCATTTCAAAATGTGTTCGTCTTTGTTTAATTTTACTTGACGAAAATCTCATACAAATTTCGTCTAGTTTTATTTGACAGCAGAGGTGGATAGTAATGCGTTACATGTATTTGGTTAAATTTACTTGGGTAACTTTTTGAGAAAAATGTATTTCTAAGAGTAGTTTACTCAGCTATACTTTTTACTTTTACTTGAATAGATTTGTGAAGAAAAAAACGCTACTCTTACTCAGCTACGTTGGGCTACACAACAGTAATTACATTTTTCCTCTTTGTTCAACATTTAAGATGTATTATTTTTTTGCCAGCGATGCCAAGAGTAGAGACGTGCCTGGTGTATTACCGGGGTAGCTCTACCGATTCCACCAATAAGACGTCACAACAATGATCACCTGACTCCATTATACCAAAAAGACGCAAGCTTGCCATTCTATTTTCACACCAGCCTGTTCAAGCATGTGGTGTCTTTAAAGCACCGTAAAAAATTAGGTATTTGATATCGAGCGCTGCCCTCAACATGACTCCAAAGCGCTGAGTTTAACCTCTCTCTCTTTTTTTCTTTGGCTCTGACTGACCACAGAGAACCGGAGATATGATCCTTTTAATTTGAAAATAGTAATTATTAAGAAACGCTTCACAATTCAAACTCGAAACTATTTTCTCCTTTAGAGGGCAGTCATGCTCTTTCGACGAATCATGCTTAATTTATGTATTTTTCTTTAGCTTTCTTTGGCTTAATGTTGTTATGTAATTGGTTGTTGTACATTATTATTATAGCAATAGTTAATATAAATTTGTGCACAGAAAAAAAATACCATTGTTCAAAAAAAAAATCCAACAAAAATATAAGCACAACGGTACTCATCACTTTAGTATTCTTTTCACTAAATACTTTTTTATTTGTACTTGAGTACATTTTTTTGGACGACTACTTTTACTTTTACTTGAGTAATATTATTTTGATGTAACGCTACTCTTTACTAGAATTTTTGGCTACTCTACCCACCTCTGGTTGACAGTTACTCATATGTTTTGGTCTGTAAAGTTTAAAGGTTTTAGTCCAAAAATTAAAGGCTTCCAACAATTTCAAATGGCGAACACGTATTGCAGCTTCTACAAGGACAACGCCCACTTGGTAAAGATAATTCACACTCAGCAGGAAAAGCAATACATCATTTTCAATTACACCCACCTGGAAGCCACGAACTGTTGTCTGAGCGTTTAACAGTGGGATGTCTGGGATTATTTGTTGTTGTTGTTGCTATTCTTAGAGTCAAGTCAGAGGTTGCTTGCAATTAGTATTTCCCAGTAATTGCTCATTTAACGAACAAAACAGCTGAAGTGGGCTTTTCGCTGAATGCCATTTCGCCAACAGGCTCTCCTCTAGATTTACTGACCAGAAAAGCCAAGTGGCTCAGCTTTAGACTGGCCAGTGTTTTAAGAGGACGCTTGACATTTTGAAGCTAATGCTAACGCGAATGCTCGGGGTTACATTTAGCCTCTGACAATCAATCAGCACAGACCTTTAAAAGCTAAAGCAACATTGCATATTCTCTCTTGCCAAGATAAGAAAAAACAATCTTATCGTGTTTCCAAACAAGCAAGATGGAGCGCAGCTTAGCTTTATACACATCCTGAACTCTGACGAGGAGAGTAAGGGAGCAGCGCAGCACATTTTACGAGTGACATGATCCAAACACGTTGTAGCTGACGTACTCCACGTACAATATGAAAATGTCACACCTTTTGAACATATGACAGAAACGACATTGCATTTTCGTCTCGTTGTCAACTCGTGAGATGAAAACTGGCATTTGTCTTGTTATGTTCAAGTCTCCCAAGCCACGTTTTTAGCTTGTCAATGTGACATCACAATCATGAAAAAATTGTCGACGAAATATTTTCGTTATTATCATTGTTGACGAAAACGACACTGATTTTGAGGTATTCACGACATCTCCTGTTGATTTTCGGTCACTTCTTGTCAATTTTGAGGCATTTACGGGTCACTTACGGTTGATTTTGGGTCACTGAAAAGGAAGTGAATGAAGAATGTCCCCAAATGAATAGGAAGTGACTCAAAATCAACAGGAGGTAACCCGTATATGCCCACAAGATTGGCTGTGAATGCTCTGGTTTCAGTGCCACTGATGGCACTAGACGCTCAATCCAGTCAAAATGAATTGTATGTCTAATGCCGTCAATGGCATCGAGTGAGCTCACATAGACATTATTCTAATAGAAGATTTTGGTACCAACATGTTGTTTTCTTTTAATTTTTAAACAGGGACACCTTTTTAAAACGATATATCGAGGGCATATAGATAACCTTTTTGTCATATCTGTATGCCTTCTCAGTTCTTTTTTCATTCCAGCATCTGATTCAGCTGGATGGGCGGGGCCGTTGCAACACACCTGTGGCGCATTTGGAGCGCTCATTATTTAAGGACTCCGGCCACAGTCTGCGAGTGTCGGACTATTGCTTGTTTGCTTGCTACTTGCCTTGCTTACCGCCTGTGTGTTCATCGTCAGCCTTCGAGTTTCCCGACGTTCTACGGTCGTATTTTGGTTTGGTCATCTTTACACTAGTGCTCTTTTGGGCTTGGTAGTTAGATTCTTGTACTGTTATATTCATGCATTTTTCGCGTGCTCCCTTTGTTGTACTGTATTATTATACTCGCGTTTATTGGCGTGCTCTCTCAGTTTGTTATATCCGCATTTTTCGCGTGCTCCCTTTGTTGTACTTTATTATTACACTCGCGTTTATTGGCGTGCTCTCTCAGTTTGTTAAACCCGCATTTTTGGCGTGCTCCTTTTGTTGTACTTATTAAATACAAACGTTCTCTATTTCTGTTTCTTGGTCTGTGATTTGGATCCGCCTCAACGGCTTGCCGTTCACAACAGAATAGTCCGACCATATGGATCCCACAGACTCGGAAAGTATTCGACATGTGCTCGCGGAACACGGGCATATGATCAGCAGGAATGATCAGTCATTGCGTGCATTAGTGAATGTGATCGGCTCGCTAACTACAAGAATTGAGAATATGACGTCACCTGTACAGCCCGTTGACGCTGCCGCGGCGCCCGATCTATCCACCCCGTCTCCAGTGGGCTCGCCGGCGGCTTTTCGGGAGCCGTTGTTGCCACACCCCCATCGTTATGAGGGAGAGGCAGGTGCTTGCCAACTATTTTTGCACCAGTGCTCCCTTGTGTTCGACCAACAACCTCAAACGTTTGCGAGTGATAGATCCCGTGTAGCGTATGCAATGAGCCTCCTTGCCGGTAAAGCTGCAACATGGGCCATGGCGGTAAGCAACTCAAGACCCGCGATCCGTCATTCATTTGAAACTTTTAAGACTGAGCTCGTGAGAGTTTTCGATCATCCGGTTAAAGGCAAGGAGGCAGCCAGCCGCCTGCTGGATTTTTCCCAAGGCGATCTGACCGTAGCGGATTACTCTATTCAGTTTCGCATTTTGGCCGCGGAATGCGGTTTTGAGGAAGCAGCGCTGTGTGGTATTTTTCGGCGCGGGCTGTCTTCGGCGGTTAAAGACGAGTTGGCGGCCCGGGATGACTCATCGAATCTGCAGGAGCTGATTGAGTTGTCCGTAAATTTGGGTCATCGTCTAAAAGAGCGTGAGAGAGAGAGAGCTGCGGAGCATCGGGAACGTCGCGGGTCAACGCCGCATAGCAGCCCGACGGCGGCCGGTCCGGACGGCTTCATCAAACCACCGTTGGTCTCTACGTCGACACGTAGGCCGGTACCGACGGGGAAGGAGCCAATGCAACTCGGCGGCGGACATCTTTCTGCGGCGGAGCGACGAAGACGGATGATGGCAGGCTTGTGTCTGTTTTGTGGCTTGCCGGGGCACCGTGTCGCCGCTTGTGACGCCGCCCCTTCGCATCGACTGGAATCTTCGTTGCCTGGGGCTCCCCTCGCCCGAGGGGGTACTAGTACGAGGTTCGTACAAGACAGCAATCCCTCAAGTGAGTTGCCTTTGGACGAGTTGAAGGAACAAAGAGACTCCCAAGGTGTGGTGAGACTGCAATTGCCGGGAGAAGTGTCGCACGGTGGGGTTCACTTTAGTTTTACTGCTCTAATTGATTCAGGGGCAGATGACTGTTTTATAGACCAGAGTGTTGTTGACGCGCTTAAATGTCCTTTAATAAGACTCGCTAGGCCCAAAAGGGTTTTAGACCTCAATGGGCGCCCTCTGGCGGACGTGAAGTTTATTACGCCCCCGCTCAAATTAAAGTTGTCTGGGAATCATTTTGAGGCCCGTAGCTTCTGGGTTATGCCGTGCAAATCGGCTCCGGTCGTGCTGGGACTCTCCTGGTTGAAAGTGCATAATCCTAATATTGACTGGGCGAAGACTCAAATAGTTGCTTGGAGTACGTTCTGTTATGCGCACTGTTTACGTTCGGCGTGTCTACTTCCCGGTCAAGAAAAAACTGCTACCGAGCCTGCTAATTTGAAAAATGTTCCCGCCGAGTATCATGATCTCCAGCGTGTATTCAGTAAAGAGCAGGCTGGTACCCTGCCCCCGCACCGTCCTTACGACTGTGCCATTGATCTGCTGCCCAATGCACCGTTGCCCAGTTCGCGATTATACAAGGTCTCTAGACCGGAGCAGGAAGCTATGAGGGAATACATCTCCTCTTCCTTGGCTTCGGGCCTTATTCGCCCTTCGTCCTCTCCTTTGGGGGCGGGGTTTTTCTTCATTGGCAAAAAAGATGGGGGACTTAGACCGTGCATCGACTACCGGGGTCTCAACGAGATTACTGTTAAAAATAAATACCCGTTACCGTTGTTGGATTCGGCTTTCGCGCCGCTAAAATCTGCCACCATTTTCACCAAATTAGACTTGCGCAGCGCTTACCACTTGGTCAGGATTCGTGAAGGAGACGAGTGGAAAACCGCATTTAAAACCCCGCTTGGGCATTTTGAATACTTGGTCATGCCTTTCGGTCTGACAAATGCGCCCGCAGTGTTTCAGAGCCTCATTAATGACGTATTGCGGGACATGCTAAATGTGTTCTGTTTTGTTTATTTGGATGACATCTTAATTTTCTCCAGAAGCTTGCAAGAACATCGCCAACATGTCCGGATAGTTCTGCGAAGACTGTTGGAAAACCGGTTGTTTGTTAAGGCCGAGAAGTGTGAGTTTCACCGTGAGTCAATGCAGTTTCTCGGTTTTGTTGTGGAAAAAGGGCAGCTAAGGCCTGATCCAGCAAAAATTCAGGCGGTGGCAGAGTGGCCCACCCCCACCTCACGTAAACAATTACAACGTTTCCTCGGGTTTGCTAACTTTTACAGGCGTTTTATCCGCAATTATAGTATGAGGGCCGAGCCCCTTACCAGGTTGACCTCTAACAAGCGACCATTTGTGTGGTCCTCTGTGGCAGAGGCCGCATTTGTAAGCCTTAAACGAGCGTTCACAAACTCACCTGTCCTTGTTCATGCTGACTCAGATCTCCCTTTTGTGGTCGAGGTTGACGCATCGAGTTCCGGAGTGGGGGCCATCCTTTCCCAGAGGTCTGCAGTCGACCAGAGGCTGCACCCCTGTGCATTCTACTCCCGCCGCCTCAGCCCGGCCGAGGCGAATTATGATGTTGGCAACAGGGAGCTGCTCGCTATAGTCCAGGCATTGCAGGAATGGAGACACTGGTTGGAGGGCACTGAGGTACCGTTCCAGATATACACAGACCATAAGAACTTGGAATACCTTCGTGCAGCCAAGCGCCTCAACTCTCGCCAGGCCCGCTGGGCATTGTTCCTGACCCGTTTCAACTTCCAGATTACCTACCGTCCAGGGTCAAGGAACGGGAAGCCCGATGCGCTGTCAAGGCTCCATGAGGCAGCGGAGGAGGGGTCTTCAGAGGAGTCTATTGTTCCCGAGAATCTGATCGTTGGCGCCCTACGTTGGGAAGTAGAGCGTCTTGTGGAAGAAGCCTTACGAGGGGTTAGGGTACCTGGGGGCTGCCCTGCCGGCAAGTTGTTCGTCCCAGTTGCTCAGCGCGCAGGAGTGCTGAAGTGGGGCCACTCCTCGAAGTTTGCCTGCCACCCGGGTGTGTCCCGCACATTCTTCCTCGTTTCCCAGCGGTTTTGGTGGCCAGGCATGCGCAAGGACGTCACTGACTATGTCTCTGCTTGTTCCGTCTGTGCTCGGGGCAAGCCAGTCCATCGTGCTCCAGCGGGCTTACTCCATCCGTTACCTGTTCCAACTCGCCCCTGGTCACATGTTGCGCTCGATTTCGTCACTGGTCTTCCACGATCCAGGGGTTGTTCGGTCATCTTGACGGTGGTGGACCGGTTTTCCAAGATGGCGCATTTCGTCGCACTTCCCAAGTTGCCTTCAGCCCTGGAGACCGCTGACCTGCTGGTGACACATGTTTTTCGGGCTCATGGCATCCCGTGCGACCTAGTCTCTGATAGAGGGCCCCAGTTTGTCTCACAGGTCTGGGGAGCGTTCTGCAAGGCTTTGGGGGCCACCTCAAGCAAATCTTCGGGTTACCACCCACAATCCAATGGGCAGACGGAACGGGTCAACCAGGAGCTAGAGGCCGCCCTCCGTTGTGTTTGTGAACTGCATCCGGCCTCCTGGTCATCGCACCTCCCATGGGTGGAGTATGCGCGCAACACCCTTGTTTCCTCTGCTACTGGGAGGTCACCTTTCATGACCGCATATGGGTACCAGCCTCCACTGTTTCCTTCCCAAGAAGCCGAAGTCATCGTGCCATCTGTCCAGGTGCACCTGCGGAGGGCCCATAGGGTCTGGAGGGACGCAAGGGCTGCACTAGTCCGCACGGCGGCCCGCAACCGGCAGATAGCTGATCGCCACCGACGGCCCGCTCCAGTCTATCGCCCAGGCCAGATGGTCTGGCTGTCAACGCGGGATTTACACCTGGCTGGGACTTCTAAGAAACTGGGCCCTCGGTTCGTGGGTCCTTTTGCTGTTGATGCTGTGGTGAACCCTGTGACTGTAAGGCTGAAGCTTCCCAGCTCGATGAAGGTTCACCCAGTTTTCCACGTCTCTCTGCTCAAGCCAGTCTCCACCTGTCCCCTGAACCCTCCGCCAGTGCCTCCTCCTGCTCCTCGCGTAATCGACGGTGGGCCGGTGTACACGGTACGTGCCATTCTCGACTCAAGGAGGAGGGGTAGGGGGGTGCAGTACCTGGTCGACTGGGAAGGTTATGGCCCTGAGGAACGCCAATGGGTCCCCCGCTCCTGGATCCTCGATCCGTCGCTGCTGCGGGATTTCCACTCTCGTCATCCCACGAAACCAGGTGGTCCGCCAGGGGGCGTCCGTTGAGGGGGGGGTTCTGTCATATCTGTATGCCTTCTCAGTTCTTTTTTCATTCCAGCATCTGATTCAGCTGGATGGGTGGGGCCGTTGCAACACACCTGTGGCGCATTTGGAGCGCTCATTATTTAAGGACTCCGGCCACAGTCTGCGAGTGTCGGACTATTGCTTGTTTGCTTGCTACTTGCCTTGCTTACCGCCTGTGTGTTCATCGTCAGCCTTCGAGTTTCCCGACGTTCTACGGTCGTATTTTGGTTTGGTCATCTTTACACTAGTGCTCTTTTGGGCTTGGTAGTTAGATTCTTGTACTGTTATATTCATGCATTTTTCGCGTGCTCCCTTTGTTGTACTGTATTATTATACTCGCGTTTATTGGCGTGCTCTCTCAGTTTGTTATATCCGCATTTTTCGCGTGCTCCCTTTGTTGTACTTTATTATTACACTCGCGTTTATTGGCGTGCTCTCTCAGTTTGTTAAACCCGCATTTTTGGCGTGCTCCTTTTGTTGTACTTATTAAATACAAACGTTCTCTATTTCTGTTTCTTGGTCTGTGATTTGGATCCGCCTCAACGGCTTGCCGTTCACAACACTTTTGGGATACAAAGTATCGCAATATAACACCATTTTGATATATTGTCACACCCCTAGTCACAATAGTGAGGAAAAATGACATAGTTTATGTAATAAAAAACAACAACAACAAAACAACTGACGTTCAACTGGAACCATGGGATGACTCAGCAGTTTTACATTCTGTACATGCAAAAGCTTCTTGGAATCAAGATGTTATAACAGGGGTCTCCAAATTAAGGCCAAGATTTTACCGGCCGGCAGCAAATTATGAAATATACCGTAATGGCCCGAATATAAGACAGTGTTTTTTGCATTGAAATAAAGACTGAAAAAGTGGGGGTCGTCGTATATTCGTTGTCTAGACATTATACCCATTCACGACGCTAGATGGCGCCAGATATCATTGAAGTGATGTTCTGTCATGACAGATCTAAGCTACTCTCAAATTTAACCAGTTTTATTTTAATGTAATGTTTTTCCTTATTTCCTAGTTATAGTTAGACTTCACTTTGATGGTTAATGCCGTTATTGCAATTTTGTTGTTTTATCACAAAAGATTGGTTTATTTACATTTCAAAGACCAGAAGCCATTCATTTACGAATGTGATTGCACTTTAGTTTACATATTTAAATATTCATATGTTAAGATTTGAATGAGGCAAAATAACATGCTTTTTCTCTCAAATATATTGTTATAATCATTTGTTTCAGATATACCGTAATTATTTTCTGTATAAAAACTAATTTGGTGTTCAAAAAGTCTTTTTTCAAACTTGACTCTTGGAAAAAGAGGGGGTCGTCTTATAATCAGGGCCGTCTTATATTCGGGCCAATACAGTAATTGAAAATGGCCGCAAAATAAGCTCGAGTTCAGCCTACATTCTGTTGCAGTTTTTGTTTACTCCACCACTACCAATCGGGTGAAAGATTGGACATCTATCGCCGTCGATGGCAGCCAATGAGTTAATACTTAAATTTTACTTTGGCCTAAGCACAAAAAACATTCATCGGCAAGTTTTACAGCGAATAGCGGCGGATACGGTCAGTGAATTTACAAGACACAAATAGCTAATAATCATCCAGACAATGGAGCAAGTCTGAGCTTGGATGGTTTTCACATCACACGCGAACCGTGCTAGGCTTCGTCTGGAAGTGTAGCGAGACCACTTTTGGTCGATTTAGTCCACACCAGGGGGCAAAACCAACTGCCATTAAAGCCAGACGAAAGAGTGGTAGCGTGAAAACGCTATTACATAGCTAACTAACCGTGGCGATGACTAACAGGAAGTCAACCGCTGTCTTTAGTGAAGTGATGCGCGAGAGCGCACATATGGAAGCACTTTGCTTCCCCATCAAGTACTACATAACGCACACTAAGTTTGAGGTACAGATATAGATATCGTCGCTGTCTGATGCAAACAAAGTGATTGAAGCAGTAGTTATCTAAACTTCAAGATTACCGTAACATATAGGCTATTTTTTGTTAGCCTGTCCATTATGTTTCACTTTGTATGTTAGCATTAGGGCTATTTTTAATCGTTTTCCGGTTGCGGGATCCAAAACAGATCTTAGTTTTTCTCCATCATGTCAAGTTTTTAAACCACAAACTACCTGTTTCCTTAAAGGGACTACAGTATACAGAGTTACTTTTTTACTCATGAATCCATGTAACTGCAGCTCATGCATGCATGCTTGTATGAGCACGAACATTAAGCAACTAGCGTTACCGCTGTGAAGTTGGCCGCCCTTCAGACGCAAATTTATATCAAAATGATGTCAATTGTTTGTGCTACCTTTGTGCTGTAAAAAATTTTGTTCGTGCAACTACCCTTTTTGAGGTATTTATAATTATTTATAGGTCAATCTGAGTTCAACCAGCCCATTTTGATTAAAAATGCCTAAAATGTTGTCAATTGTTTATGCTTTGTTTGTGCGGGTTTGTGCTGCAAAAAATTGCGTTTGTGCTGCTACCGTTTTTGAAATATTGAGATATTAATTTCGAGTCATGATGTCATCGGAGCAGTGTTTGGGTCGTGTCACTCATGTGAGATGTGCTGCGGAGTCCCTCTTGCTTGTAGGGAAACACGGTAAGATGTGTTTTCTTATCTTGGAAAGAGACAATATACAATGCTGTTTTAGACTTTAAAGGTCTGTGCTGAGTGATCATCAGACGTTAAATGTAACTCATCATGTTACCGTAGCATTCGTGTTCGCGTGAGCATTAGCTTCAGAACGGCGAGCGTCGTTTTAAAACACTGGCCAGCCTAAAGCAGAGCCACTTGGTTTTTCTGGTCAGTATAAGTCTAGAGAACAGCCAGTTGGCGAAATGGCATTTATCAGACGCTCTTTATAGTCGCCTATAGGAGGCTTATTGCTCTGGCTAGACTCTAAGCATAGCCCCCCACCCCTCAAAAAAAATCCCAGACTTCCCAGTGTTAAACACGCAGACATCTTTTTTTATGGACAGGCTGGGCTTCCAGGTGGATTTGAATGAAGATAATGTACTGGTTTTTCTGCTGTGTGTATTATAATCACCAAGTTGGCGTTGTCCTTGTAGACGCTACAATATGTGCTCGTCTGTCTATATTCACTTGAAATTGTAGGAAACCTTTATTTTTGGACTAAAACATTTTGAGTAACGGTTGAGGAAAACTAAACGAAATTTGTATGAGATTTCGTCGACTAAAACTAAACAAAGTTGAACGCATTTTGAAATGACTAAAATATGACTAAAACTAACAGTTGTACCGCGATATATAATATATATATATTTCATTACAGGACCTGGGTTGTAAATCGAAATGGCCCTATGTCGAGCGGGATTTTCCCATAAGAATATTATATACCGTGTTTTTCGGACTATAAGTCGCACCTGAGTATAAGTCGCACCAGCCATAAAATGCCCAACGAAGAGGAAAAAACATATATTGTCATGTGCGAGACGGAGGAACCAGTTGCGTATCGCAGACACAGGATTTTATTGATTTTGACAGGCAAAGGAAACAATCAGGTCAAGCAGTAATGGCTAGTTGGCATGCAGACGTATGCTGAATCGCTGACGACCTGACACTGGATGTTGTCTGCTCGAGGCTTATATAGTGTTCTCAGTTGTTCCTTGTGACATAATAATGGGTGTACAGTAACTTGTGACGAAAGCTTTGTGATGCATGAGTGTGATGCAATATGCTGAAACATTAATATCTGCAACATCAATACATGCAATATGATGAAACATTAATAACTGAAACATTAATACATGACAGAACCCCCCTCTCAAGGGACGGCTCCAGAAGTCCCAAGGATTGAGCCCACCAAGGGCTACTAATCAGTCCATGGCCTCATCCACTGAGGGCATTGGCTCAATTTCCTCCTCGCCAGTGGAGGAATCAACTACCGATGGCACAGGGTCGGGTTCAGAGTCAGATGTAGGCATGGGCTGAGAGCAAGCCGCTCTAGGTCGACCCCGCCGGGCGGACAGTTGGTCCGGATGGAGGCGATGGAAGTCTGATATGAGGGTCCGATCTACAATCCGCCCAGCTGGAACCCACATCCTCTCCTCGGGACTACATTCTTCCCAGTCCACCAGATATTGGCGGCCCCTGCCCCGGCGGCGTGACTTGAGCAGGCGACGAACTGTGTAGAGAGGACCCCCGTCCACCAGGCGAGGAGGGGGAGGTGGTGCTGCATTGGGGACCAGGGGGCTCTCATGGACTGGCTTTAGTTTGGAGACATGGAAGGTTGGGTGAACCTTCATAGACCTGGGTAGTTTGTCGGATAGGTGATGGGCTGATGATCTTCTCGATGGGAAACGGACCAACGAACCTGGATGCCAGTTTACGTGATTCCACTTGGAGTGGCAGATCCCGGAAAGAAAGCCATACCTTCTGGCCAACTTGGTATGCAGGGGCTGCAGTCCATCGTCGGTTGGCTCTGATGGCATGACCAGAAACCGAGTTTAAAAGAGCGGTACGGGCTTGAGAGCAGATTCGGCGACATCTCCGTACGCAGGCTTGGGCGGAAGGGCAGGAAGCGTCTCCTTCTTGGCTGGCGAACAGAGGCGGTTGATAGCTGAAGACAATGTGAAAGGGAGACAGGCCCATGGCAGAGCTGGGAAGGGAGTTGTGAGCGTATTCCACCCACAGCAGATGTTGCGCCCAGGAATGGGGGTTGCGTGAAGCCATGCAGCGGAGGGATGTCTCAAGCTCTTGGGTGAGCCTTTCCGACTGGCCATTAGACTAGCGGTGATAGCCTGACGTGAGGCTCGCTGTGGCTCCCAGGAGGCGGCAGAACTCCTTCCAGAAGGAGGATGCAAACTGCGGACCCCGTTCAGATACAACATCCGTCAGATACGACATCCCTCGGTAGTCCGTGAATTCGGAACACCTGCTCCATAACCACCTGTGCAGTCTTCTTAGCAGTGGGCAATCTTGGCAGCAGGATGAAGCAGGCCATCTTGCTGAACCTGTCCCCAACCGTGAGGATGACAGTGTTTCCTTCAGAAGGAGGGAGTCCAGTTACAAAGTTCATTGATATATGGGACCACGGGCGTTTGGGGACTGGCAGGGGTTGGAGCAAGGTGGCTGGGGGTCTTGTTCTGGCTACAGGTGGGGCAGGCTTTCACTAAGTCTTGGACATCTGTTCTCAACGAAGGCCACCAGAATCGCTGGGAGAGCAGGTGGATGGTGCGTGTGACACCAGGGTGACAAGTCAGGTGGGAGTTGTTGCCCCACTGGATCATGCATAACCGATGAAAGTTTTAAAATCAGACTATATTTTTTCTTTTGGTTTCTACATGAGGTCGTGTAGTCCAACAAACTCTTAATCAAAAAGGCCCTGCACGAGCCCTCCCTACCTCGATCATACTTGTTACCAGCGCCCTCAGGGCTCGAATCTCCGCGTGGATGCTCTGAAGCTCACTCAATATGATTGTCATCTCGTCTGACATTTTCGGGGTTGAAACAGTGTCCTTTTCCATGTCAGTCCTTTTCTTGGATGCTGGATTGAAGGCAAACGGGCTTGGTGTCGCCATTACATAAAAATTCGAATAACTTTTTAAACCAGTATAACTGTTGTTTGTTTTCTACACGTGTGCATTTAAACCGGAATAGAGTTGATGCTACACACTTACTAATTCGACTCAGGAGCTCGCCCTCATCAAAGTCAGGCGGATGCTCAAACTTTGGAAGCTCCAACACTCCCCAGCGTCCTGCTAGAGTCGATAAATCTTCAATAAGATCCTGTGTCTGCGATACGCAACTGGTTCCTCCGTCTCGCACATGACAGTACGACCTGACACTGGATGTTGTCTGGTCGAGGCTTCTATCCTGTTCTCAGTTGTTCCTTGTGACATAATAAAGGGTGTACAGTAACATGTGACGAAAGCTTTGTGATGCATGAGTGTGATGCAATATGATGAAACATTAATAGCTGAAACATTAATACATGACATATATACAGGTAAGTCGCACCGGAGTATAAGACGCATTTTTGGGGGAAATTTACTTGATAAAATCCAACACATAGAGCAGTTATGTCATCTTGAAAGGCAATTTGATTAAAATAAAAATACAATAGAGAACAACATGCCGAATAAGTGTACAGTATGATAATATTACATGATGCATGAACAACGAAATGCGAACGTGCCCGGTATGTTAACGTAACATATCTATGAACTTATTCCGATCACTTTAGCATAAAGAACATGCTAACAAGTTTACCAAACCATCAGTGTCACTCCAAAACACCAGAATAACATGTGAAATGATATAATGTGTTAATAATTTCAGACATAAGTCGCTCCTGAGTACAAGTTGCACCCCTAGCCAAACTATGAAAAAAACCGACTTATACTCTGAAAAATACGGTAATTCAATTACTTGGTTCCACAGCCAAAAAACCTATGCTAAATCCTTCTTTGATACAGAAGGTATAATGACAAAACGCAATTACACATAGCAAAACAAATAAATTATTATTTGTATTTATAATCTAACGAATCAGGTTCTAATGTGGTGGTTGTTTTTTGCAGGCTGTTCCTGAACAAACTGATGAGAGAGTGAGAGGTGCTTTTGCTTCACGTCATTTTCAAAGTATCGGAATCGGCAAAAAAATATCGAACATGCCTTTTTTAAATATATATATATATATTTTAATTAAATCGTTTTCTAATTGTATTTAATGTTACAGACATAATGTGTTACACTCTTCCAGAGTCTTTAGTTTAAGCTTAAGGTAGGGTTATCAAATTTATCGAGCTAACGGTGAGAATTAATATTTATTACATTTATCACGTTACAATATTTAACGCAATTAAGGCATGCGCTGCACGACCCACTCACGCATTGTCGAGTTCAATCTATAATGGCGCCATTTTACCCATACAGTACTGTATATAGAGCTATAAGGCAGCATAAAATGAGTAGCAAGAATTTTGGCAGCCATTGGAGCCGTTTTTTAAATGGCTAAAGCCTTACAATCCCTCTCCCAACGATTATAATAATCGTGGGAAGCAATGTGGGGAAGAAAGGTAGTAGTTGATCTTTTTCTTAACACCCTATGTTATTTCCCAACGCAGAGAAGATATATCAATTGGTACCATGACGCACAGTCATGGTTGCACTTCCTATCATGCATTTGGGCAGAAGTTAAATGGCTATAGTATCATTTACTGAAAGCTCAACAAATACACTAGATGGCAGTATTTAGTCACAATATACAAAGTCACATTTATCCTTACAAGTCTTTCTATCCGTGGATCCCTCTCACAGAAAGAATGTTAATAATGTAAATGCCATCTTGAGGATTTATTGTCATAATAAACAAATACAGAACTTATGTACTGTATGTTGAATGTATATATTCGTCGGAGGAGGACCGTCGAGATTGTAGACATATACCATCATTTCCATCTGAATTTCAATGGTAAGCGACATCTTTTCCCTTTTTTACCACCTGCACTAACCTACTTGAGACCCATGTTGATTTCTCTCACAAGAAAATCTGCCGTGCTGCAGTCTTGGGGGGAAACAATGAATTTGCGATGCTGTTATAAATCGTTGTATTTCAGGCATGTCACCATATGTCAAGACAAATAACGAGTCAAATTTTACGTCGGATGTCGAAAGGATCGTATGTCAAAGTACCACTGTAGTATTTTCGTCCAAAAGACTAAGACAAATATTAAAAGGGCTGCCAAAAACAACACTAGTTCCAATACACATTCGTAGCTAAAATGTTAATCCCACAGTGATGAAACAGTAATTAGATTTTCCAATGATCCGATTAATCGACTAATCCCCCCAAAATATTGTGGTAGCTCTACTACAGCGACGGGATATGAGCTTTATCTTCCCCAGGGGAACAGGCAAGAGCCTGAATACAATCAAAGCAGTTGACGGCGAAGGGGTGGAGAGATGGTGGGGTGTTAAAGCACCCCCCACCGAAAATACAACAATGCGCCTTTTGTGCCGGACTAACAGTGTACCTTGCAGCCTGCTCTGTGATGCCCTGCCAAGACAAACCACTGTGTTGGGCTACAATTCTTGTAGCAAAACAATCTGTGCTTGTGTTAAATAAACTACACTGGGTCTGGCTCTGAGTCAAAGGCGCGTACACAGTTTATCCCATTAGCACTAATGAGAGGGGCGAGTTCCACGATGCATGCTGAGGCTACCTGTTGACTACTCTCGCAAACGTCGTGTGTTTTTTACGTTGTCGATGCCTCATGCTTTTTCTCGTCTCCTGCACCTGTGCCAATATTAGCTCCCGCTTTCGCCATCCTGTTGCTGTATATGTCCTCTAGTTCAAAGGTGTTTTAACTAGTTAGCCCAGGTTTATTGGCCCCCAGCAAACGATGCCAATATCATTAATTACGAATAAGAAGCTTGAGTTCAGCCTACATTCTGTTGCAATTCTCATCTTTAACACTAGACAGCAAACGATGCCAATATCATTAATTACGAATAAGAAGCTTGAGTTCAGCCTACATTCTGTTGCAATTCTCATCTTTAACACTAGATGGAGTTAGTCACCTAAACAGTGCCTCTCCATTAGCTCAAAAACTGGCTACGTGTCAATCAAATCAAATCAATGAAGGAAACTGTGGTATTTTAGTATTTTCCTTTTACATGAATAAGATTATATTAAAAAATAAACCAATTTGATAACTGAGCTATCATGGTTGTTATTTCCATTTTCTCTTTGTTGTGCAAAGTTTGGTACAGAAGTGTAAATATACAGTGCCCTCCATAATTATTGGCACCCCTGAAAAAGATGTGTTTTTTAGCTTCTAATATATATTTTTTTAATTCAAATAATATGGGACTTTAATGGAAAAAAAGAGAAAAATCCAACCTTCAATACAAATGCATTCATTCAGTGGGGAAAAAATCCCACATAAAGAAAAAATTATTTGACATCAAATAATGTGTGTCACAATTATTAGCACCCCTGGTGTTAATACTTTGTACAAGCCCCTTTTGCCAACAAAACAAGGTCTGGGGACTGAGATGGCCATGGGAGGAGCTTGATTTTGTGTCTGGTGAACCATTTCTGTGTAGATTTGGCCATATGTTTAGGGTCATTGTCTTGCTGAAAGACCCAGTGACGACCATCTTCAGCTTTCGGGCAGAGGGCAACAGATTTTGATTGTCCTGGAATTTCAAAGCATTCATGATGCCATGCACCCTAACAAGGTTCCCAGGGCCTTTGGAAGCGAAACAGCCCCACTCAATCTCAAGCTCAATCTTGGTCTCACACAAAAATACACACGGTTCCAGGCTTCAACTGGGACCATGTGCTTCGGTCAGATGAGACCAAGATTGAGCTTTTTGGCAACAAACACTCTAAGTGGGTCCGGCGTGCCACGAAAGATGCGCATGCTGAAAAGCACCTCATACCCACTGTGAAGTATGGGGGTGGGTCAGTGATGCTGTGGGGCTGTTTCGCTTCCAAAGGCCCTGGGAACCTTGTTAGGGTGCATGGCACCATGAATGCTTTGAAATACCAGGACATTTTAAATCAAAATCTGTTGCCCTCTGCCCGAAAGCTGAAGATGGGTCGTCTCAGGGTCTTTCAGCAAGACAATGACCCTAAACATATGGCTAAATCTACACAGAAATGGTTCACCAGACACAAAATCAAGCTCCTCCCATGGCCATCTCAGTCCCCAGACCTTGTTTTGTTGGCAAAAAGGGGTTGTACAAAGTATTAACACCAGGGGTGCTAATAATTGTGACACACATTATTTGATGTCAAATAATTTTTTTCTTCATGTGGGATTTTTTTCCCCACTGAATGAATGCACTTGTATTGAAGGTTGGATTTTTCTCTTTTTTTCCCATTAAGGTCCCATATTATTTGAATTAAAAAAAAAAAATTATTAGAACCTAAAAAACACATCTTTTTCAGGGGTGCCAATAATTATGGAGGTCACTGTAAATGTTTAGATTGTAATATCCTTATAACTCAGAATGATTTTGCTGCTCGCAACTGGAGTTGTCCGATAATGACTTTTTAACCGACAACCGATATTGTCCAACTCCAAAAATCCGATACCGATACAGATATATGCGGTTGTGGACTTAACATATTATTGCTAATTGTATTGTGGTGCCCCACTGGATGCTTTAAAAATGATAAAAGTAACAACTTCAAGGTTATCTAAATAAACATTCTGTGAAAAATAAGAGAACAACTTCAACTGAAGTTATGGGGAAAGTCCTGATATTGCACCACTATATTTATTGAATTTATTGAAATCAAAATAGTGCAAACATCAGTTTTTGGATAAAGTGCAAGTGCAAAGTGCCAATAAGATACTTCCAAACACATGTTGGCCCAAAACCGATAATGAAAAACCAAAGTCGATATTCTCTGATATTATTTTAAAATGCTTTTATCGGCTGATAATATCGGACAACTCTACTTGTAACCCTTAACTCATTCACTGGTATTGAAAGTTATGGACATCAAATCCATTTCAGGTGGGAAGGCTGGTTTTGAGTAATTATGTTTCTCTGCCATTGACGGCGATCGACGTCCAATCCAATTTTACAGTCTGAGTCAAAATGGATTGGACGTGTATCGTCAATGGCTTCCAATGTGTAACATCTTTCTATGTAAATATGCCATAATAAGACATGGGCACCTGTGGTGTATGGACTAATCCCGTCCGCCATTGCTGAGGTGTAGGGCTGCAGCTAGCGATTAATTTAGTAGTCGATTAATTATCAACTAGTTAGTTCCAATAGTCGAGTATTCGGATTAAGAACATTTATTGCTTTGTAGAATCAATTTTAGGAGATGTAAAACAAAGGCTTGCTAAGATTGCACTTTCAAAAGAGGATTAAATACAAAATACAAATACAAAATAAAATTCCAGAGTATTTCTGTGAACTATGCGGGATTGCACTTTTATGTAAAAATACATTAAAATACCTGATCTTAGCCTCAAACGGAATAAAACAATGAATGAGGATCTAAGTGTAAGTACAACAAAAGAACCATTGGCTAACTTTGATAGCAAAAGTCTGCTAACTTAAATGCTATAAAAGGTAATGGTTTTACAATGCTCGTAACGGATCATTCCAACAGATATTCCCACAAAAAACAGCTAAATATACCTATAAACTACATAACAAATGCATTTTAAAAAAACATTATAGCTCAAACAAAAACTCACCTTATGTTGGCCTTAACAGGGAGCAGCTGGATTCAGCCATGTTAAAAGAGCTATATCATATTCAGTGTTGCCAATAGAGGGCAGTGTATCCACCCAAATCAATAAAATACATGCAAACACTTTCAAAACAAACCATTACAACGCCACTAATTAAACGAATACCCGAGGCAGCAAAATTTGATGCGAAGCCTTTTTTCTAATCGAAATACTGGAGTTAATCGATTAATTGTTGCAGCACTACTGAGGTGTGCTGGTACAGCACACCTCAAACAGCAGCTCATGTTATTGTTTGCATTGTGTGACGCTGGGCTGCTATATGTGATCAAACACCCCAGTAATGGTGGGCAACGTACACAAATCTCTACTCGAATTAGTCAATATCTGAATATTTTCTTGTTTGTGAAATTAAGGATGTTGCGGCTTATATTCGAAGTGTATGTTATAGTCCGGAAATTACAGTATTAAACCGTTTGCCTAGCAGCAATGGAATGACAAGTGACTCCATCTACGCTAAAAAAAACGCACAGTCCTAGCTCATTTGGCAGAGACTGTTAACCCCTTCCAGTACATACTGATTGGATGTCTGTTGCCATCAAAAGCAGACAAAGTTGGGTAGCATATCATGAAATGAAGTGTTTTGTCTTCATTTTACAAAACAACGTCAGTACAACACTTTTTTTTTAATGTTCCATAATCATTAAGGAAAATCCAACAGCTGACTTGTATCCAATATGTTGTAATTATGTGACAGCGATGATGTAACCGACTGGAGTAATGTTCCCAAAATATTTTCCATTTGACTTATGTTTGAAAAAAAAAATGATGAGGGCGTACTGAATGAGTGCTTAATATCATATTAAAGTTAAGTGACAGTTAATATTATGGAACATTAAATCTAAATCGGATGGTGTAATTTGAGAGAAGTAGTTTACCCACTTGGCAACACGAAGGGCAACAGCTCCCCCGGTAGGGCGTTATCTTACATTACAAGTGTAACTCACCTGTTTTCAAAAGTTTAAAAATTTGCTGTTTGAATACAGTGTAAAACACACATTTGTGTGTACGACGTGGCAGTCGTCATACCTGCGGCTGCTTTTCTTTCCTCGTTCCTCGTCTACACGGAGCTCGCTGGCTGCTGCGCTGTCTTTCTCTTTCTTCAGTTTGGCTCTGACCAGCTCGCTCATTTTCTCGCGCTCGTCATCCTCCTGAGAAAGTTAATTGACTTTTAACGGATTCATTGCCACCGAAATCCATTTGAACAGGGATGGCCAGCATTGAATGATTATGTATCAGTGCTACTGATGGCACTCTATGCCAACCCTCCCGGTCTAAATGGACTGGACATCTAGCACCGTCAATCCAGGCAATGACTTACCTTTGCTTCATCTCCAGATGTCTTCTCTGCCCTTGGAAAGAAGACATATAAGCATGTAAGTATTGTGTCACTCAATCATTAATTATTACAGGCTGAAGGCATGTTAACGAGGGGTGTGACAAAATATCGAAACGGTGATATATCGTGATACTTTGCATTCTAAAAGGTTATCGATACGCTCACGCCAAGGATCGAGACATCGTTCTAAATCAGGTGTCAATGTTTGAGGAATAAATAAACAAATAAATAAGGAACCAATAAGATGCGACCTAAAACCTCCACCATAATAGTGTCTCAGTTAACTCTATGGCTGCCATTGATTGGTCGAAACCAAAGCATTCACAGTCACTTAGTGCTGCAACGATTAATTGATTAACTCAAGTAATTGGATTAGAAAAAAAGCTTTAAATCAAATTTTGCTGATTCGACTATTCGTTCAATTAAGTGTTGCGTTGTAATGGTGTTTTTGTAATGGTTTTTTAAAGTGTTTGCATTTCGTTTTGTTGATTTGGGTGGATACACTATCCTATAGTGGCAACAGTGAATATGACATGAATCATTTAACATAGCTGAATCCAGCTGGTCCCAGTTAAGACCAACATAAGCTAAGTTTTTGTTTGAGCAAATATGTTTTTAATACATTCATAATTTAGTTTATAGGTATATTTAGTCCTTTTTTGGTGGGAATACATGTTTGAATGATTTGTTAAGGGAATTAAAAAAAAATGTTAGCATTTTATAGCATTTTAGTTAGCGGACTTATTTTTTAAAATCAAAATCAACAGGAAGTGACTGAAAATCAACAGGTAAAGCCCTGAAACAGCCCAAAATTACCTTGTTGCCTGGCATTGGCTGCCACTGACGGCCATAGAATTGGGAGGGGCCTGTTTGAAATAGGAGGGGTTCATTTGCTGCCACCCTCCCCGTTCAAATGGATTGGACAACTACTAAAGATAAACTTAGAGCAAAATGATGAAGATAGCTTGTTTTTCTGTTTCTTAGTTGTCTTGTAGAATATCCTCAAATGATTTCCAGACCAATGTATCGATAATCCTTGTATCGCCATAGCGTGAGATCATTGTTATCATGAGCTTTGTATCGCAAATCGTATCATATCGTGAGGTATCAAGAGGTTCCCACCCCTAATGTCAACAGTGTTGGCAAATTGCAGTTGTGGTATGTTCAAACGCTCGGAGCGGGAAGAAAATGCAATAGGTTGATAAAATTTTGGCTAATTTTGACAAAATTAGGCAGTTTTGGAACAAACTGTTTGAATAGTTTTAACAGTATGTCTACGCCTTCTGTTACAGCAGCATCTTATTTGTTCTAAACATACCTGGCATTTTAGCGCCACACAACGCTTGGAGCTGTGAATTGCATGTTATTTCTGATTCATAGGTAGTAGGTACGCTGTCAAAATCAATAATACCAGCACACGTGCAGGATGATTTCATATGAGACTCCAATTCCTTTCACAGATGTTAATTGGACATCAACACATGGTAGAATTTAAGTTTACGCATATAAAATAAGCATAAAGATCTATATTAAACATTGTTCGCAATGCTACATTGAGCATAAACATCTATATTAAACATTGTTCACAATGCTACATTGAGGCTACTAACCACTTTAGCTGCATTGGCAGTCTTCTCCAAAATGCAAACTTGCAGTTAAAAGGTGACACTTACAGCATTTACAAATGATTCGAAAAATAAAGAAAAAATATATATTACTGACACCACATTCATGACGAAAATAGAATACAAGTGCACTGTTTTTTTAGTGGGTGTAAATCTTATGTTTAATGACTTAGTGAACGTATTTCTGCTGAACATTTCAAAATAAAAACACGTCACGTTCACCATGTAAATAATAATTTGTGGAGTTAACCTCACAAACCTCAGATTCTACTCTAAGAAAAGCTTTAAAATGAATCCCCATTATGAAAAATGGTATTTGTAATGAATAATTTGGCTGACATGCACACTTTGCAGGACAACAATAACATTTAAGAATAACTATTGCACTTGAATGGGTGATTTATTAGGATGTATTGTCACTACATTAGTGCTTAAATTGGTTGAAAAAAAATTACAATAATATTGCACATTGGCAATAATTTATGAGACAATATATCGCCAACTAAAATTTGTTATCGCGACCAGCCTAGTCTTACTTCAAGCCAGAGATTTCTATTGACACACGTTTTGGAGGCTTTAAGTGGAACATTGTCTTTTTCCATGAGCCTCAATGTAGCATTGTTAACGCCATACATATATGTTACATATACAGTATACAGTGGTAAGAAAGAGAATCTGAACCTTTTGGAGTTTCGCACATTTCTACATAAAATCACCGTCAAATGTGATCTGATCATTGTCAAAATCACACAGATGATAAAACAGTGTCTTTAACTAAAAC
Organism: Corythoichthys intestinalis; assembly: GCF_030265065.1. Taxonomy (NCBI): domain Eukaryota; kingdom Metazoa; phylum Chordata; class Actinopteri; order Syngnathiformes; family Syngnathidae; genus Corythoichthys; species Corythoichthys intestinalis. The sequence goes on along the minus strand of NC_080411.1, from coordinate 13,418,034 downwards.
CACCCAAAAGTAAATAAAGTTTAATATTTTAATGAGGATAGTATGCAAACAATGACAGAAGGGGGAAAATAAGTGAACCATCATCACCCCACCTTGGCAGCAAAACTTCAACCAGACACTTTCTGTAGCTGCAGATCATACACATCGATCAGGACTGATCTTGGCCCATTATTCTCTACAAAACTGCTGTAGTTCTGTCAGATTCCTGGGATGTCTGGCATGAATCGCTGGGGTTCAAGTCTGGACTTTGACTCCAGAACATGTATTTTGTTCTTCTGAAACCCTTCTGAAGTTGATTTACCTCAGTGTTTTGGATGATAGTCTTGTTGCAGCATCCATCCTCATTTTAGCGTCCACTGTCTGACATACGACCTTAGGTTTTCCTGCAAAACATCCTGAAAAACTTTTGAATTCATTCTTCCGTTAATGATTGTAAGTTGTCCAGGCCCTGAGATAGCAAAACAGCCCCAAATCATGATGCTCCCTCCACTTTGCTTCAAGGTGGGGATGAGGTGTTGATGTTAGTGAGTTGTTCCATTTTTCCTCCACACGTGACGTTGTGGGTTACTCACAAACAATTCAACTTTGGTTTCATCAGTCCACAAAGTATTTTGCAAAAACTTCTGCGGAGTGTCCAAGTGCCTTTTTGCAAACATTAAACGAGCAACAATGTTTTTTTGTTTTTTTTAGACAGCTTCCTTCGTGGAGTCCTACCATGAACACCATTCTTGGCAGTAGTTTTACATATAGTTGATGTGTGAACAGAGATATTGAACTGTGCCAGTTATTTCTGTAAGTCTTTAGTAGACACTCTAGGGTTCTTTTTTACATCTCTGAGTATTCTGCACTGAACTTTTGGCATCATCTTTGATGGACGGCCACTCCTTGGGAGAGAAGCAACAGTGCCAAAATCTCCATTTGTAGACAACTTCTCTGACTGTCGATTGATAAACATCCAGACTTTTAGAGATGGTTTTGTATCCGTTCCCAGCTTTATACAAATCAACAATCCTTGATCGCAGGTCTTCAGACAGCTCTTTTGAACGAGCCATGATGCACATCAGACAATTCTTCTTATCGAGACATTTCTTACCAGGTGTATGTTTTATAGTGGGCAGGACAGCTTTAAACCACTCATTAGTAATTGGGCACACACCTGACTTAAATTGTTTGGTAAAAATTGTTTTCAATTGCTCTTTAAGTCTCCTTAGGCAGAGGGTTCACTTACTTATTTTCCCCCACTGTCACTGTTTGCATGGTATCCTCATTAAAATATGAAAACCTATAAATGTTTGGGTGGTTTCAGTTAAAGCAGACACTGTCTTTACATCTGTGTGATTTTGACAAAGATCAGATCACATTTGATAATGATTTTATCCAGAAATGTGAGAAATTCCAAAAGGTTCAGATACTTTTTCATACCACTGTATATGTGATTTCTTGTTTTGTATGTCTGAACCTTAGTTCCACAGTGTGTTGATGACCAATAAACATCTGTGAAAGGAACGGAAACGAAAAGAGGAGTTAGCCAGCCTTCAGCCTGTAGTAGTATACTAGTGCTTGTTATATTACTTATCAACAGCCGGAACAGAGCTGAGTCTCGGATCATCCTTCAAGAGATCGTGGCTGCTTTTGCTCTTTCCTTTTAGACTCTAGAGAAAAAAATGACAATTGTAGGAAATTAATCTGTAACGCTAAATACTTCAAAACAGTGATGGCTACCTGACTGGCTTGATTGACCATCTCCTCGTCTTCTTCGGCCTCCTCGCCGAACGACAGCAGGCTGAAGTTCCTTCGTTGATGGACAGAGTAGTGACGTGATTTATGACTTCCCAACTCCAAATTTTATTAAATCCACTTCCATTAACTCAGACCTACTTTGTGGCTTTTGATTGGGATTTCTTTCCTTCCTCTTTTTCTTTTTCCTTCTTGGCTTTCTTTGATTCACGTGGTTCAATGTCATCAAAGGGAGAATGCAGAACCTGGAAATGTGAAAATATATCTTTTAATTTTTGGGGGGAATCATCTCAATTTGAGGATGATGGATATTTTACCTCTGAAGATCTTATCTTGTGAGGATTCAAAGGTCTTTCATTGCTGTCACATTCCACGTCTGCCAACCTCAGCATGTTATAGACCGTGTCTCCAGTCACCTGAAAGCAGCGTGTCGGTCATACCACCCAAAAATGGGAACGGCTCCTATTTGTACTCACTTTTCCGAAAATGGTGTGCTTGTTGTTCAGCTCATCAGCACGTCCCAAAGTGAAGAAGAATTGGCTGCCGTTGTCGTGGGGGCCGCCGTTTGCCATAGCGACCAGACCTCTACGGTTGAAGCGCAGTCTGGTGTGAAACTCATCCTGAGGGTGGGAGCAGAGAGAAACATTACGCTCTGTAGATTTGCTGCCATGATTGATTGACTATTTGACAACTGATCAATTTTCATATTAATTGACAACTATCTATCTTTTACAGACACCTATAACATATCCAATCGTCTTATTTGAGTGTCTTATTATACCAATATTCTCTAATTTAGGTATATTATAAATGTATCTATTTTTTTAAAAAAATTCAAAACAAAATATGTAAAAATAAATTATATTTTGTTATATTATTTTGTTTGTATGTCTTTACTACTGTTATATACAGTATATTTTTTAGTATTTCAATTAAATTAAAAAAGGGGGAATATACCATTTTGATCAATATTTTAAGCATAAAAGAAGGGTATTTTATATATTTTTTTTTTAGGGCTGTCAAAATTATCGCGTTAACGGGAGTTAATTAATTTTTTAAATTAATCACGTTAAAATATTTGACGCAATTAACGCAGATGCCCCACTCAGACAGATTTAAATGACAGTACAGTGAAACGCTCACTTGTTGTGTTTTATGGAGTTTTGCCGCCCTCTGCTGGCGCTTGGGTGCGACTGATTTTATAGGCTTCAGCACCCATGAGCATTGTGTAAGTAATTATTGACATCAACAATGGCGGGCTACTAGTTTATTTTTGGATTGAAAATGTTACAAATTTTATTAAAACGAAAACATTAAGAGGGGTTTTAATATAAAATTTCTATAACTTGCACTAACATTTTTCTTTTAAGAACTACAAGTCTTTCTATCCATGGATCGCTTTAACAGAATGTTAATAATGTTAATGCAATCTTGTTGATTTATTGTAATAATAAACAAATACAGTCCTTATGTACCGTATGTTGAATGTATATATCCATCTTGTGTCTTATCTTTCCATTCCAACAATAATTTACAGAAAAATATGGCATATTTTATAGATGGTTTGAAGTGCGATTAATTGCGATTAATTAATTTTTAAGCTGTAATTAACTCGATTAAAAATTTTAATCGTTTGACAGCCCTAATTTTTTTAATTTTTAGAATATATAAGTATAAACCAAGAAAAAAACAGTACGTATCTCTTTTTTTTTTTTAATTGTTCATCCGTTTTCAAATAAAAGAAAAACCAGTAAATATTCTCTGAATTACTTAGCCCTTTGAACAGATAATTACTGTAATTTTTAACTCTACACCACTACCTTTGACCCTACATTTTATAGTTCAGTCAGTCTTATTTTCTAAGTTTGACAGGCTTATGAGCTATGTGTGTTTTGGTTTAAATATTATTGCACCATAATGCAATGCCATCATCTGTGTTCAGTTACATATGAATCATAGACTCTGCCATCAGTTGGCAAGACAGCTCCCACAGACATTCAGCCACACCTGCCTGTAGGGGGCCGACTGAGGCAGAACGTTGAGTTGGCTTTCACTGTGATAAACTCAAACACACGCTGCATTCTAACGCAGGATTTAGGTGGAAAAGGACGAAGGTTTTACTGCATACTAGCAGGTAAGAGTGTCTCAAGAGTGATTTGGTCGAGGATTCAAGGTAATTATTATATTAAATAGCACCATGCATACACTTTGAAACATTGTGAAAAAAATCAGTGGATGAAATTAGTGTAACTTTGGCTTAAAATATTTACATAAAATGAACGATAACCACCCGTTTTTTGCTTTTCATGAATAATCTAGACTGTTTTCCCTTCATATCTATAGAAATTCCGCACTTTTAAGCATTTATTTACAAGAATTTTCAACTTGAAAAGCACTTTGCTTTGTGACGGCCGCCATGTTGGATTTTGTATCTCTACACAGTCGCGGAATTCAACCTAAATAAGCTGTGATTGTATATATTTTTTAAAATGCATATTTTGCTTTTGTTTAGTAAAATTAAGATAATTCTGCATGCTTTCCTCAAGTATTAAGTTTCTGATGTGAAAATTTAGTGATTTATTAGCTGTTGAAAACTTGCACTAAATTTTAAAAAAATTCAGTTGCTATTTTGGGCAAAGACTTGTATGTTAAATATTACTAATGATCCTGAAAATATGGGTGATTATCTCTGCATTTGGTGATTTTTGTGCATCTAGCGTAAAATTTGAGAATTTTATAGCCATTTTAGGTTTTGTTATACTTGTATAAAAAAATAATCGGGATTTTATTAGGGAATGACTTTGAATTTTTTGATGTTGCTACTCATGGAGACTCATATATGCCTAAGGGAGGTACCTGTTTTGGTTTTAGGTCACTGGCGGCTTTGGTTTTGAAAATATTTGAATTTTAAGTTTTTGAAAATAGGCCCCCTACAGATCATCCCCAAGCCCCGTATACCATCAACTGTGTCTATGTATGAATATATACTGTTTTCTTGCAAAGATTTGGTGGCTGCAGCTTACGTTACAACTTAACTTACATTTTATAGTTCAGTCAGTCTTATTTTCTAAATTTCACAGGCTAATGAGCTGCATGTGTTTTACTCTTAATATTATTGCACCATAATGCAATGCCAACACCTGTGTCTTATAGTCCAGTGTGGTTTACATATGAATATATATTCCGTTTTCTTGCAAAGATTTGGTGGGTGCGGTTTATTGTCTGAAAATTACGGAACCTTTGTCATGAATCAGAAGATATTTGCAGACAGAAAACAATGATACCTTTACAAAGTTACATAATAATATTCAAATTCTAACTTTTCTGTGCATGTTTTTTTGTTTCCAATGCACATTTCCAGTGCAAATCTAAAGCCTAGAGTAAAATAACAGTAAATAACGTGATTTATTTACACGTTATTTAGTTGATTAATCACAGAAATAATTGAGATAATGTTCTCAATTTCACCTTGAATGGCCCCCCATAGATGGACTCTCCTCCCATCCCGGTTCCAGTTGGATCTCCACCTTGAATGATGAATTCAGGCACCACCCTGTGGAATATTGTTCCATCATAGTAACCTTGAGGACATAAAGAGAATAAAATGCATCATTTACACAAATGTGTCATTTTGGTCATCTTTAATTGACATTGTTATGATGTACCTTCCATGCACAGCTGCACAAAGTTCCTACATGCTTTAGGAGCTTCCTTAGACCACAGCTCGATGTCAATGTCACCTCCGGAGGTCTTTAACAAGACCTGAGAAGAAAAAGTGAATTAGAACATGGTCTTTTGGTCTATAAATTCAAAGTGGTGGTCAGATATGCGAGTTCATTCTGCTCACCTTTCCATTCGTGGGTGGTTCTTGAATGTAAATACTGCTCATTTTAAACTTAATTAATTCTGCCTACGTTTTAGTGATACTTTTTGCCTGTATTGTGTAGATATTTGTTCAAAAAGAGTAGATAAAGCTTTAAATCTGCTCTCACTTCGTTTTTCCTGCCTGGTGCGAGTGTATTGTTTATGTTCCGTCCGTGGGGCAGAGTTAACAATAATGTCGCAGTTTTTGAACGTTTATTTTGTAACCGTTAAAATATGTATGCATTTTTTTTTAAATTGTAAGTTCAAAACATAACATTACATGGCTTTTCCGCGTATGTCGGTGTGCGTGTTAGCAACATGTGTATCAGGAAAATCCTTGTCAACCCCTCTAAAAGATATGTTGGTTTGACCCATGCGCCCTGTGAAAATGGTTCCGATAAGAAACACTTATTAAAAATCCGGCTCTGTAAATTTCGGCGCCGGACGGAAGTACCGTAATTCCGGACGGACATTCTTGTCGACAATGGCGGCAGCCGAAAACGATGTGGAACTGAAGCGAAAAGCCGATCAAATTCAGGATGAAGACGGAGAAAATGACGAATGGGTCGGGCCCATGCCGAGTGAGGCTGCGACGACCAAGAAAAGGAAAGGTTGGCCATCATCATTCAACTCTAAAAGCAAGAGAAGCTATATGGAGTAGAAAATACTGTAATGGTCTGTCGCTAGTAAATATAAATACTATGCAAATAGAAGTACTGTATCAAGTTTTGGTCATTAAAATAACTGCGGAGTGGGTCATGTAGAAGGACTCTTATTTATTCTCCTTTTTGGAGTTAGAATTGTACACAACACACTTCAGTGTGTTTGTGAATGCTCGCTGCTTTAAGAGCAGCTACAGGTAGGCAATGTTACACACTTAGGAATAGGGGTGGGAACCTCTTGATACCTCACGATACGATATGATTTACGATAAAATCTCACGATGACGATATGGCGATACAACGATTATCGATACATTCAGGAAATCATTCTAGTATATGTTAGTAAACAGAAAAACAAGCTTCTGCTGTGAATTGGAATGAGTTTATCACTAGTAGACGTCCAATCGATTGAACGTCAGTGGCAGCCAATGCCAGGCATTGAGGGAATTTTGGGCCATTTCAGGTCATTACCTGTTGATTTTCAGTTACTTCCTGTTGATTTTGGGGTAATTCATGGGTCACTTCCTTTTTATTTTGAGTTAACGAACAGGTAGTGACCCGCGAATCTCCCAAATGATTTGGCAGTGACTCAAATTAACTGATTACTTTTTTTTAACAATGTCATCAGATAGACAAAAACATAAAATTATGTGCAAATGCATCTTCAAATCGTGACAATAATAACAGCCTATATCTTACCAATCTTGTAATCTCGATGGGTCTTGTATCCATTCCATGTCAGGTAGTCTAGGCACATTGTTTGCATCCTGATTAGCGTCTGGCTAATACATGTTAGGTCCAACATAAAATTCCAACCTCCTCTTCTTCCTCCAACTCTTCAAAAACTTGGATGTCCTCCCTTGCGCTCGATCTATCGCTTATATCGCTGTTTGAATCATTGTTTGAAGGGCTTTGTATGGCGGCCATATGTATGGAGCAGCAATCGCTGTTCCCGGTGTGACGTATCACATCCGGGTTCTTCCCCTTTCAGGCTCGAACTTCGGAAACGTGATTATTTTGTCAAATATACAACATATAAATTATTTTTTCATGCTTTATTTGTTGGACAATGTTTAATTACTTTAATTGTGACCCTATTTGGCATGTTATGAAATTACTACACATTTCTGCTTTAAACTACATTCAAGTAATTTAATGTTGTGAATCAACCGCTAAAAGTTGTTGAAATTGTTCCCGTTATTCCATTATTTCCCTCTCTGTCTAGTTTTGACATGTTAAAGTTTTAAAACTGTTTCATCATATGGAGATAGAATCAAGTCAAGATTTTGCTGATTTAGGATTATTTTAGATAAAAAGTTCATTAGGTTCGCTACAACAGAGCCTTCCTGAGAGGTCTGCTGCTTTAAAATGGAGGCTGTTTACTAACGCCGGCAAGTCTACATGTTCTAACCCCGCCGTTGTCTGTCAATTCGCATCTAGTTCTACATATGTGATATCTACCGTAGCATTACGTGGTCGTATGTTTGTAGCAACTAGCAACTGGGATTTGATTGTAGCGGCTGTCAGCCGCGGTCAGGTTTTATTGTTTTTTTTTTTTTTTTTTAAATCTAGCGGCATGAGTTAAACATGATATTTACTTTCGGTCCGTTCCTCATTTCGTCCCGAAGATCGTGTTGACGGTGTTTTAGTTCCGCTTTACCTGGTATATTCAATAATCGGAATTTGGATGTTTGTACTTTGTGAATTGTTCTCGAATCTTCCACGGCCAAATCGCCAATAATCTAATAATCGGAAATTTCGCACGCCTCTAGTAGTTACCTGTTGTGCTGGACTCTTGTCTTAAAAATATCGGGAATACCTTAAAGTATCGGGATGGGAACATCTGGGTACCTCACGATACATTACGATTTACGATACAAGGCTTGACGATTATCTCTTTAAATGGTATGAGATGCAACAATTATCAATAAAGTGGTCAGGAAATCATTCTATGATACAACTAATAAAGTGAGATTTTTTAAAAACGATATATTGATTCTCGGCGGGGCAATATTGGTAACCTTTTTGGGCTAAAAAGTATCGTGATATATCACCGCCGGCTAGCGCAATTCCAACGACCCGGGACGGCAGAACTCCGACAACCTGGCCAAAAGGCCAAACTCCACACGTTCACCTTAGTCTTAACCCCTTGTACCGACTCCATTTTAAAACCTGCAAAAAGGCTTTGAAACACAAGTTGACAATTTATCCCAAGTTGACAGCAATCATACAGCACAGAGAGACTCAGGAGAGGAGGCAAACTGGATCTAGGGTCACCATATCACAAGTCAACAAAAGATTCCTGAGAAAAATGACTATGATTAGTCAAACATTCAGTCTTTTAAAGGCTCTGGTGAGGCGGGCTGTGGTCCGGAAGAAGCATGTGTTTGTGCGTTGTTTAGTATAATTGTCTTTTGTGGATTAGACAGGAGAATTCGGGCATTACTGTCGTCGGGGCAACGAGAGTTAAGGATTTTGCCATCTTCAGCGCCACGTGACTGCTGAGTGTTCACTTCTTAGTCGCAGGGTCTTCTTGTTGTCAGGTGTTCCTTGTGGCAAAACAGGATGTCCTGCCATTTGTTTTGGACTGTCAACAAGAGCTGATTGCGGGATTTGGTGGTGCATACGTGGACTTGTAGATGTCTTGCTTGTCAATGTCAATCTCGCTTAGTCAGCTGCAGGACGCATGCGTTGGGCTTCTGTGGTCAGAAAGCGTCCTGTATCTCTTATGCCCTTACACGGCCGTTCATTCAAAGTCCATAATATCACAAAAATATTCTTCTTGTTTTTCTTCAACTCTGATTTAAATTCTATTTATTTTACATCGGGTGTTTTACAGTAATACAAACAGTCAAACAGTAAATATTAGAAATATATTGCCACACTTCTAGTGAACTGTATTTCAGTTTAAGAGCTCGCCAGACAACTACTCAGTATGTCAGGGAAGGACAACATTATGTTTGACGAATACGATTTTCAAATTTATTTATTGATTTTTTGCTGTTTTTCCCAGTTCTAGAATTTGAACGCGTCTACCTGGACAACCTCCCTTCAGCTGCCATGTATGAAAGGAGCTACATGCACAGAGACGTGATCACACACATTGCTTGTTCCAAGTAGGTGTCCCTGAAATGATGAAAAATATGTCCAGTACATGGTGCAAATGGCTCTTCATCTTTTCTTTTTAGGACAGATTTTATTATCACCGCTAGTCAAGACGGTCATGTCAAGTTCTGGAAGAAAAAAGAGGACGAGGGAATAGAGTTTGTCAAACACTTTCGGAGTCATCTTGGTAAGTTGCGATAGAATTTGTTCATCCCTTTGCAATTTTAAAGCTTTTGAAAGTCCACGTTGTGTTTTTGGGCTTTTTCCATGTAGGTGTCATCGAGAGCATCGCGATCAGCGTCGACGGCGCCCTCTTGTGTTCCGTCGGCGACGATCAGGCTATGAAAGTGTTTGACGTTGTCAATTTTGACATGATCAATATGCTCAAGCTGGGGTGAGTTCACGACTGTATAATAAATTGTACTAATTAACAGAAAACAAGCTATTTTCATCCTTCTACTGTGAAGTGGAATGAGTTTATCACTAGTAGACGTCCAATCCGTTTAAACCAGGAGGGTGGCAGCGAATGAACATTCGTTCATTCACTGCCATCCCTCCCACTTCAAACGGATTGGACGTCTATGGCCGTCAGTGGCCGCCACTGCCAGGCAACGAGTCCATTTTGGGGCATTTCACATAATTTCCTGTTGATTTTTTTGGTTACCTATTTATCCTTTTGGGGCATTTACAGGTCACTTGTTGATTTTTTTTTGCTGTCAGTAGCAGCCAATGCCAGGTGTTGGCATTTGGCCTCTTAGCAAAACGCTGCACATTCATGTTCTGGTAACGACTACACTAATTTTGATAATCCGAAGAAAAGCTCTTACAACTAGTGCTGCAACGATTAATCCATTAACTCGAGTACTCGATTAGAAAAAAATATTCGAATTAAATTTTGTTTCCTCGAGTATTTGTTTAATTAAAGTGGCGTTGTGATCGTTTATTTTGAAAGTGTTTGCATTTAGTTTTATTGATTAGGGTGGATACACTGCCCTCTGGTCTGCCTCTTTTCACATGGTTGAATCCAACTGCTTGTTATTTTCAGCCACTTCCAGTTGATTTTGGGGCATTTTATGGCTCACTAGTTTATGGGTATAATTATCCGTTTTATTTGTGGGAATATGTGTCTGAACCATTTGTTTAGAGCATTGTAAAAAAAACTTTAGCATTTTGTAGCATTTAAGATAGCGGACTTTTTCTATGTAAGTTAGCCAATTGTTCTTTTGTTTTACATAGATCCTCATTTTTTAAAATAAACTTATACCGTTTGAGGCTCAGCTCAGGTATTTTAATTTTTCATGTTCCTTATCCGATTACTCGATTATTCGAACTAACTAGTCCATCGATTAATCGACTACTAAAATATTCGATAGCTGCAGCCCGCCCTACTAACAACGACTTTCCAAAAAGTAGACAGTTTAATCCAAGTCGAGGACAGTCAAAAACAACCAAAATATATGTATTGTATATAGTAATATACTATAGTAATATTAAGGCTAGATATTTTTTTTTTTAGAATTGTTTTAAATCATGTTGGAAAGGCGAAGTCAGTGTTCTGAATCTGTTTACATTCCATTCTTTTGCACTAGTTATTAATGCTATCAGCATCTGACCTCATTATTTATTTGTGATTTATTGTTGTTATTTATGTGTTTATTTGTACTTTAATAAAGAATTTAAGTGTTCCAAAATGTTTTTGTGAATTAATAAGCGTCATCAAAAATTTCATTGCTAAATTAGTCATTTAAAAAAATGGGGGGGTTATTAGATTAGTCGACTAATCGGGAGAAAATTAGTCGTTTGGGACAGCCCTAGTTGTACAGTGTACCGGAACATATTTCCTCCACACCCTTCTCACCTTTTTAACCCCTGACCCATTTTCATGCCTGAATTGATGGACTAGTTTGTTCGAATAATCGAGTAATCTGATAAGGAACACAAAAAGTTAAAATACCTGAGCTGAGCCTCAAATGGTATAAAAAATAAAATAAAATAAATGATGATCTAAGTACAACAAAAGACAATTGGCCCATCTACATAGCAAAAGTCCGCTAGGTTAAATGCTATAAAATGCTAACTTTTTAAAATTTTTATTTACAATGCTCTTAACAAATGGTTCAAACACATATTCCTACAAAAAATGGCTAAATATACCTATAAACTAAATTACGAATGCATTAAAAAAACAAAACAGCGCAAACAAAACTTAGCTTAGGTTGGTCCTAACAGGAAGTAGGTGGATTCACCCATGTGAAATGAGTTATATAGTATTCACTGTTGTCGCTAGAGGGCAGTGTATCCACCTAAATCAATAAAACTAAATGCAAACGCTTTCGAAACAAACCATTACAACACCACTTTAATTAAATTAATACTCGAAGCAGCAAAATTTAATTCGAATCTTTTTCTGAATGGAATTACTCGAGTTAATCGGTTAATCATTGGAGCACTAAAATTGTGACACCTTTGTCAAATAATAAACATCGATTCTTGGTAGGATCATATCGATAACCTTTTGGGCTACAGAGTATCACGTTTTATCACCTTTTTGATATATTATCACACCACTAATTGTTGTTGTTGTTGCAGCTTCCACCCAGGTCAGAGCGAGTGGATCTACAATCCCGGAGATGCCATTTCCACGGTGGCCTGCTCGGAAAAATCCACAGGAAAGATCTTTGTCTACGACGGGCGGGGAAGCGGCCAGACGCTGCACGTCTTCGACAAGATGCACTCCTCGCCACTGTCGCAGATCCGCCTGAATGCCAAATTTCGAGTGGTGGTCTCCGCCGACAAAGCGGGAATGCTGGAATACTGGACCGGCCTCCCCTCGGAATTCAAGTTCCCCAAACACGTGCAGTGGCAATACAAGACAGATACGGATTTATACGAGTTCGCCAAACATAAAACGTATCCCACCAGCCTGGTGTTCTCACCCGACGGAAAGAAAATGGCCACCATGGCGTCCGACCGGAAAGTCCGACTCTTCCGGTTTCTCACGGGGAAACTGATGAGAGTGTTTGACGAATCTTTAACGGTAAATCCTCACCCAAATTAGAATAATTCAGCCAAAATATATACCATATTTTTCAACTTATAAGTCGCCGGGTTTTTTTCCCCATAGTTTGGCCTGGGGTGCGACTTATGCACTGCAAGTTGATAGGGCTGCAGCTATCGATTATTTTAGCAGTCGATTAATCGATGAACTAGTTAGTTCGAATAATCGAGTAATCGGATAAGGAACATGAAAAATTTAAATACCTGAGCTGAGCCTCAAACGGTATTTAAAAAAAAAAAAAAAAAAAAAAAAAAAAAGATCCATGTATAACAAAAGAACAATTGGCTTAACTTACGTAGCAAAAGTCCGCTAGCTTAAATGCTATAAAATGCTAACATTTTTTTTTTTTTTTTTTTTTTACTACAATGCTCTTAGCAAACGGTTCAGACACATTCCCACACAACAGCTAAAGCAAATGGTTCAGACACATTACCACAAAACAGCTAAAAATACCTGTATACTAAATTATGAATTTATAGAAAACATTAACTCAAAGAAAAAGCTTATGTTGGCCTTAACAGGGAGCAGTTGGATTCAGCCATGTGAACAGAGGGCAGTGTATCCACCATAATCAATAGAACTAAGCGCAAACACTTTTAAAATAAACCATTACAACGCCACTTTAATTAAACGAATACTCGAAGCAATAAAATTTAATTTGAATATTTTTGTCTAATCGAATACTCGAGTTAATCTATAAATCGTTGCAGCACTACAAATTTGTAAAGTCTTAATCAGATTGTTTTTCTTAAATCTAATCAAATAATTCTCTCCACTGTGTTTTGTGTTAAAAATTAGTGCAGATTAAAATGTCAGATTATTCCACTTACTTGAAATAGATATTACTTTTTGTTATTAAGCCCATACATCTAAAAGTTGGTAATGTTTCACATAAATCATGAAAAAAGTGGTTTCAAATAATGTTTTGAATCATATCTATGTTTGAATTGAGAACATTTCTGACAAGATTAAATATACTTTTTGCTTTAAATAAGTTAAGCTTTATCTTTTTTCAAGAAAATGAAATATGATTTACTTGAGGAACTGACAGATAATTTATTTCTAGTAGATGTACACTGAAAATAAGTAAATTTAACTAGTTTTAAGGAAAGAGCTTTTTGCAGTGTACTCTGGAGCGACTTATGCGTGAAACTATTAACACAAATATACCATTTCACATGTTATTTTCACTTTACACCACAAGAGGGCCCTCAAGGCCTGTGTTTCAACATTGGCGGTAACTTATAAAACAACTGAGGATGACAGAACAAAATGGCACCAATAAAATACATGTCTGTTGGTGTCGAGATTTTATCAAATAAATTGACATCCAAAATGCGACTTACACTACGGTGCGACCTATATTTTTTTTCCTCTTCACTGTGCATTTTTTTGGCCGGTGCGACTTATAGTCTGCAAAATATGGTATTAAAGATGCGACTTATAGTCCGGAAATTACGGTAACTTATTTGCCGCCAACAAAACGTGATCATTCTGGCTCACTTTCACGCACCTTTGCTCGCCACACCAGATGTTCACAGAGCTGCAGCAGATGAGACAGCAGCTGCCCGACATGGAGTTCGGCCGGCGGATGGCAGTGGAGCGAGAGCTTGAAAAGGTGGACGGCATCCGTCTCACCAACATCATTTTCGACGAGACGGGGCATTTCGTGTTGTACGGGACCATGCTTGGCATCAAAGTCATCAACGTGGAAACTAACAGGTCCGCTTTCATGCTGAAGATGGGAAATAAACTATTAGCTAATACTTGAAATGTTTTAACTCCCAGATGCGTGCGCATACTCGGTAAACTGGAGAACATCCGTGTGGTCCAGTTGTGTCTATTCCAGGGCGTCGCCAAGGCCATGCAAGTGGCGCCCACTGTGGAGATGAAAGCCTCAGACAATCCCGCCTTGCAGAATGTGGAGCCCGACCCCACCGTGTTCTGCACTGCCTTCAAGAAGAACCGATTCTACATGGTAAGAGATGATGAATACTGAAGGGAAATGGTATTTTTGCTAACATGCTAATCAATAATTGTGGCATGCCTCCTCGTCATTTTAGTACAAAATAAAGATATTACAATCATAATGTAACCAACAATAGAATACATCTAAAATATGAGTACCGTAAACAACAATAAAACACATCTAAAATATGAGTGCATGAGGAACAATTTTTGTGTTGGCTAGGGCTTTCAACTACTGAATATAATCGATTAATCTGGCGATTAATTAAACTGTTAACTAAACGATGAATAAATTAATTGGATAAATGTCACTTTTTCAATTACCTCCACAATTTGACTTGACGTTGTTTTCGGCATGTAAGTAACAATGAAGGAAAAATGGATGACTATTTCCTCTAAAAATATTTTATTACAGGTTCTTAACTGTAGTCTACAACTGTACTATTTTAAGTACATAAAACTTGTTTAATAAAGGTTCTGCGTGTAAAATATAAAAAGAATGTGTACACAAATCAGACAAATGTCATATTCATTCAAATAAAAAAAGTGCTGCTGATTGACTTTTTTTCTTGTGGGCAAAGCACTAATATCAATTGTGTCAATGACTCATTTATTTTTAAACAAACTAAACAAAAAAATAAAAAATAAAAATTAAAAAAAGGAAGAGGCAGACTGTAATTAATAATTTTTCTTTATCAAACAGGTGTTCTTAAATACAATCCAAATCCCATTTTCAAAGCACACTCTCTTGTATGACAATTTACAGTTTGAATGGAAATTTGTGTTGTGTGAAAGGAGACTATTATATGAATGGGTTTATGTGTGTGGTTTCTTTATAAAAAGAAATGAGAACTTAATTATCCAATAATAACTCAACTGTTCATATGCTTCTCCAAAACACAATAAAAATGGACACTTTAGACACTGATTAGCATAATCGCTACTAAAGGCGTGCTGCAAGAATGGTAGCCTAGGCCCAGTTTTTCCCCTCTTGTTTGCCTGACAGTTTTCATTGTTGTCCTCATTTTTTTTTTTTTTTTTAACTGTTCTTGACTTGGATTAATGGTAAATGGACAGTACTTATATAAATGGTCTACTTTTTGGAAAGTAGTTGTTAAAGCTTTTCTTTGGATTATTAAAGTTAGTGCTAACAAAAAGATGAACTAAGATGTCAAATGCCAACAATACTTACCGTAAAAAAAGCGCACCTGACTAAGAGCTGCACAATCCAAATTATTTAAAAAATAATAATTGAGAACTGAATGTAAGCTAGAACCTGGCAATAAAATGCATGCTTTAATGTGGGATGATGAATGAATGAATGAAATATTTTATTGTCACCACCATCGGTATCATTGACAATCATTGACAATTACAAAATGTGACATGATTTGCCTGATGGAGCCGAAGAAGAAGACAAAGGCAGACGGGAGGAAGCATATGCTTATCAGTTTCCCGTCCCCCATACAACTAAAGACGCACACTCAGACATGGTACATACATCAGATGGCCACAAACTGTACAATAACACAATCAACAATCTGGGTTTACAATAACTCAGCGTCCAGTCAAGCAGCTCAATTAATTTGAGGGCGTACAAGGTTATGGCTTTGTCATGTCCCTGACATTTTAGCATCTGTTTGTTGTGGGAACATTTTGTTGTGGCTATGTGTGTAGCAAAAGTGATTGTGTTATCACAGCTGGTGTGAGTAGCGACTCAAAATGCTTTTCTTATAAGTCTCTTAAATGATTGGTCCGATCAAAAATTTCCATTACCCAAATTAACATAATCTACACGCCGACTTGCATCCTTTCATTCATATGATGCTAGTGGTGTGTTCACAGCCAGTCCAAAAAACCACACCAACCCACTTTAAAAACCAGGTCGCTACAAATCAAAAGAAAAAACTCACTTTACCTTGATTTCAGCCCTTAACTTGCATTGGATGGATTCCTCTTCAAATCTCCGTAGTGCTCGATAAACTCAAGATGAAATGTTTGTCAGTGCTAGCCCTAGCATAGCAGCTCCATCTTTGGGGATGTCTGTTCTCTGTCGGACTACTCATCACTAGAGCTGGGAATCTTTGGGCACCTAACGATTCGATTACGATTATGATTCAGAGGCTCCGATTCGATTATAAAACGATTATTGATGCACCCCCCTCCTTTAAAATTTTATTTTTTTTATGTTTTGTACATCAGTTCCAAAATTGTTAAAAAATTCTGTCAGGCTAAACCAAACTATTTTGTATCAAGTTAACATATAACAGTAAACAAATATAAAAAAATAACAGTAAATAAAAAACTCCAGTCCCCATTCTGTATCCGCAGCTTTAAACTACATTCAATTAATTTAATGTTGTGAATCAACTGTTACAGTTGTTAAAATTGCTCCCGTTATTCCATAATTTCCCTTCTGTCTACTTTCGTCAAAGTTTTAAAACTATTTCATCATTTAAAGATAGATTCAAGACCAGATTCTGCCGATTTAGGAGTATTTTAGATAAAAAGTTAATTAGGTTCGCTACAACAAGAGCCTTCTAGAGAGGTCTACTGCTTTAAGATGGCAGCTGTTTACTTACGCCGGAAAGTCTGTCATTTCCCATCTCTGTTCAATAATACATGTTCTAACACTGACGTCGTCTGTCATGTTGCATCTAGTTCTACATATATATGATATCTACTGTAGCCGTATGTTTGTAGCGGCCGTCAGCCGCAGTCAGGTATGATTGTTTTTTTATTTAGCGGCATGAGTTGAACATGATATTTACTCTGGGTCCGTTCCTCATTGCGTCCCAAAGACCGCGCTGACTGTGTTTTACTTTCGCTTTACCTGGTATAATTCAATAATCTGAATTTGGATATTTGTGAATCGTTCTCAAATCTTCCACGGCCGAATCGCGAATAAGCTAAGAATCGGAAATTTCGCACGCTTCTACTCATCACTAGCAATAACTTGCTCTTCTGTAGTGGCAACAGATGGAACCTTTGTTGATCAAATGCCTGTAACACCTAACAAAATTGGCTAGCTATGTGCTAGCATAGCAGCTTTGTTGAAGTAAACTGTGAATATCCTTATTTGTAAAAAAAAAAAAAAAAAAAAATCTGTCAAACCATACCATTATCTGGTTACGACATTTGGGTCTTGATAAATCAGCATGTACCTGTAAATAATTCCATGCACACAACACAAAGGGACGTTCAACAATGCACTCTGAGTACTAGGTACTACACTCGAAACTCGAGGTCTTGTTGGATAATGGGACGCTAGCGCACCCACTTCGTTATTAAAGCCGCAACACTAACCTCTGAGGAAATGTGGTTAATATTTATTCTCCTCCCTTAAAGTTCTCCAAGAGGGAACCTGAAGACACCAAGAGCGCCGACTCAGACAGAGACATTTTCAATGAAAAGCCCTCCAAGGAGGAGGTGATGGCCGCCACGCAGGCCGAAGGCCCCAAAAGAGTATCGGACAGCGCCATCATCCACACCACCATGGGCGACATCCACATAAAGCTCTTCCCCGTCGAGTGGGTGACCGACACGGACGACGTGCCACCGTTCCAACTCATTTTGAGCTCATTCTTCCTCCCGTAGGTGCCCCAAAACTGTGGAGAACTTCTGCGTACACAGTAGGAACAGCTACTACAACGGACATATCTTCCACAGAGTCATCAAGGTTTGTAAGAAGGACCATGTGGTGCTGTGGTAATGCCACGCTAGTGTCTACAGAGCTTTGTCACGGGAGTACCTCAAGGCTCTTTTTTAGGTCCATGGTTTTTAACGCTATTAGTGACTGGTATCTGACCGTAGTGAATAAAACTTTGGTTACAGCTAATGCTAAAGGAGGGGAAAAAACTCATTTTATTGAAAATTCATACATTTTGTCAACACTGAAAGAATCTAATGAAGACGTCTCTTCAGGGTTTCATGATCCAGACCGGAGACCCCACAGGTACCGGCATGGGCGGCGAGAGCATTTGGGGCAGCGAGTTTGAGGACGAGTTCCACGCCACTCTGAGACATGATCGGCCCTACACGCTCAGCATGGCCAACGCGGGCCCCGCCTCCAACGGCTCACAGTTCTTCATCACAGTGGTTCCGACGGTTAGTTAAAGCTGCACTCTTCATAGAAGTTTTATAGAAATCAGGGAATCTGTTTGTACTGTACTCTTATGGTCTCGTGATTAAGGGTGGGAACCTCTGGGTAAGTCCCGATACGATACAAGGATAACAAATACATGGCCCTCCATAATTATTGGCACCCCTGGTTAAGATGTGTTTTTTAGCTTCTAATATTTTTTTTTATTCAAATAATATGGGACCTTAATGGAAAAAAAAGAGAGAGAAATCCAACCTTCAATACAAGTGCATTTATTCAGTGGGGAAAAAATCCCACATAAAGAAATAATTATTTGACATCAAATAATGTGTGTCACAATAATTAGCACCCCTGGTGTTAATACTTTGTACAACCGCCTTTTGCCAATAAAACAGCACCTAATCTTCTATAATGTTTCACAAGCTTGATTTTGTGTCTGGTGAACCATTTCTGTGTAGATTTGGTCATATGTTTAGGGTCATTGTCTTGCTGAAAGACCCAGTGTTTGGTGCCAAAAAGTTCAATCTTGGCCAAAAGCACACGGTCCCAGGCTTCAACTGGGACCGTGTGCTTTGGCTGGGAACCTTATTAGTAAAAATGTCCCGATCGATCAGCACCGATCACGTCATTTTCAAAGTATCGGAATCGGCAAAAAAATATCGGACATGCCTTTTTTTAATATATATATATTTTTCAAATTAAATCGTTTTCTAATTGTATTTAACGTTAGACAAAATGTCTTACATTCATCCAGAGTCTTTAGTTTTGGCTTAAAGTAGGGCTATCAAATTTATTGCGTAAACGGCTGTAATTAATTTTCTTTTTAATTAATCACGTTAAAATATTTAATGCAATTAACGCATGCGCTGCACGACCCACTCACGCATTGTCGCGTTCAAGCTATAATGGCGCTGTTTTACCTATTTATAGAGCTAACAGGCAACGTAAAATGAGTAGAGAGAATTTTAGCAGTCTTTGGAGCCTCTTTTTAATTGGCTAAAGCCTTAAAATCCCTCTCTCAACAATTAGAAATATCGTGGGAAAGAACGGTAGTTGCTGATCTTTTCCTTAACACCCTATGTTACTCCCCAACGCAGAGAAGATATATCAATTTGTGCCACTACGCACAGTCATGGTTGCACTTCCCATCATGCATTTGGGCAGAACACTTAAATGGCTACAGTATCATTTACTGAAAGCTCAACAAATACACGAGATGGCAATATTTAGTCACAATATACAAAGTCACATTTATCCTTTAAGAATTACAAGTCTTTCTATCTGTGGATCCCTCTCACAGAAAGAATATTAATAATGTAAATGCCATCTTGAGGATTTATTGTCATAATAAACAAATACAGTACTTATGTACTGTATGTTCAATGTACACTGTATATATTCGTCCGAGTTTTATTCTGATTGGAATTGAATCGGGAGCAAAAAAAAAGCAGTCGGATCGGGAAATATCGGGATCGGCAGATACTCAAACTAGAACGATCGGGATCGGATCGGGAGCAAAAAAACATGATCGGAACGACCCTAATTCTAATCGAAGATTTTGGTTGCAACCTGTTGGTTCCGTTTTTTAATTCCACTATGTCGGTTCTTCGAGGGAGCATATCGATAACAATTTGGACAACAAAGTACGTATATATCACCTTTTGGATATATCGTCACACGCTTACTCATGATATAGTTGTCTTGGATCTAATTGTATTAACTGTGACTAAATGATATGATAGCTGTAACACAAATTCCTACTTTTGCTCGGCAGCCTTGGCTGGACAATAAGCACACGGTGTTCGGAAGGTGTACCAAAGGCATGGAGGCTGTGCAGAGGATCTCCAACGCTAAAGTTCACCCCAAAACGGACAAACCATATGAGGACATCAGCATCATCAACATCACGGTCAAATGACTGTACATCTGCTTCCTGTACAGGGCTTTATTATGGTTTTAATATCAATACTTTGTGTTTCACTTGTGAATAATGTGCTAAACTGAGTTGATTAAAACAAGGTAATTGCTTCTTCTTTGACCACATTTTTTTGGCAACCATTTAATTTTTCGTCTTCAGGCATGAAAATCTCTCACCTTTCGGCGAAATGCGCCGTTTTGAAGTCAAAAAGGGCGACCTACGTGAATTGCGTAGATCCGAGGAGAAATTCTTTTGGGGGGGGGGGGGGGGGGTCGGGAGGTTTTATTAAATTATTATTATTATTATCATCATGTGATTAACTTAGTACGTAAACTGATCGGTTCTTTAAAAAAGTGACATGGACAGTCAGCAAATCCTTCTAGATGCTTCGCTGACGAGAACCAATCATCGGCCCAAGCTGCGGGCCATTATTCCAAACGCGCGCACTCCTTACGTGAAACAAGGAGTGCTCGGCGAGCCTTTGGTTGCATTGCAAAGCTGCGAAAACAAAAAAGCAGGCCTTATCCACACCAGGGCAGACCAGAGCGCAGCATACACACTTGCCTGTATTTGCCAGCAGATTGAATTTGGTGAGTAATGGTTTCAATCGTTTTCACATTTTGCGATATAAAAAAAGTTTTGTCGCCTACAGAAAGTAGTGTGAAAATTGAACAAAAAATTACTTCAAATACAAAAATAAGTTACATAAGCGAATTAAGTAGTGGTGCTGTGAGAACCAAATTTAATATTTTGTATGACTTTCATGGGCTTGAAGCATTGCATCCATGCGGTTCAGCAAGGATTCATACAATTTATTGATGAAGTCATCAGGAACATCAAAGAAAGCAGTCTTGCATGCCTCCCAGAGTTCATCAACATTCTTGGGTTTCGTCTTCCATGCTTCCTCTTTCATCCTACCCCGGACAAGCTCAATGATGTTCATGTCTGGTGACTGGGTTAGCCAGTCCTGGAGGATCTTGATCTTTTTCCACTGCAGCAGAGCTCCACGAGACATGGTCACCTGAAGTCCCTGTGTCAACCAGAACAGTCTGTTGAATTCTGTCTAGAAATGGCCTCCATGGTGAAATCAGTGCCCAGAAACCAGCATTAAACAAAAGACAATTAAAAAACCGTGTGGCATTTGCCAAGGCCCAGAGCCTGTCAAAAGGATGGACGCTGGAAAAATGGCAAAAGGTGGATTTTTCAGATGAATCTTCCATTGAATTACACCACAGTTGCCGCAAATATTGCCGGAGACCTACTGGAGCCCGCATGGATCTTAGATTCACTCAGAAAACAGTGAAGTTTGGTCTGGGGTTACATCCAGTATGGGGGTGTTCAAGAGATCTGCAGGTTGTAAGGCAACATAAATAGTCTGAAATATCAACAAATCTTAGCTGCCTCTTACATTCCTAACCATAAAAAGGGACAAATTCTGCAGCAGGATGGTGCTCTATCGCATACTTCAATCTCTACCTCAAAGTTCCTCAAGGCAAAGAAGATCAAGATCCTCCAGGACTGGCCAGCCCAGTCACCAGACATGAACATCATTGAGCATGTATGGGGTAGGATGAAAGAGGAAGCATGGAAGACAAAACCCAAGAATGTTGATGAACTCTGGGAGGCATGCAAGACTGCTTTCTTTGATGTTCCTTAAGACTTAATAAATTGTATGAATCCTTGCCGAACCGCATGGATGCAGTCCTTCAAGCCCATGGAAGTCCTACAAAATATGAAATTTGGATCTCACAGCATCACTACTTAATTCACTCATGTTATGTAACATATTTTTGTATTTGAAGTACATTTTTTGTTCAATTTTCACACTACTTTCTGTAGGCGACAAAACTTTTGTCTTACCAAAATTTGACCTTTATGTCTTCATTAAATGATCTTTTTTTTCAGTGAAACAAGTATATTTTTGTACATTCAACATCATTTGGGAGGGTCTTAGCTTTCATATTAGCCATTTCTGAAACCAATTGAATAATTAAAAGTCAGGTTATTAGCAATTGTTTCTACAAAATGGATAAGCGACAAGACTTTTGTCAGGGACTGTAATCATCTTCAATGAAATATTTTCATTTTCGTCATCAAAAACAAAACCAACAATGGACCACGAATGTTCATCCGCCCCTCCCAGTTAAAATGAATTGGGCTGTCAATGCCAGCCAATGCGTTAACAAGGAAGCGACCTGAAAATGCCCCAAAATTAATACAAATAATCAAAGTAGACTACAAGTCTTGTTCTTAAATTCTTAAAATCAGTTTTTAAAAAAGTCACACAGACAAATATGGTCAATCAGTTTATTTGACAGCGTCACAATACGAATAATTTACAAAACAAAGCCGTCATTGAGTCAAACGGTAACAAAAGGTGTTGAGGCGCGTTGTGCTTCTGTACTTGCAAACTACGCGGGTAAAAAGGCGTTTCACACAGACATTTTTTTAATGCAAGTAGTAAACTTTTCATTGCAATGAAAAAACTCAAAGTTGTCCCTGGGGAGGCAAAAAGTGTCAGTAGCAGGGTTAGGGTTTCACTGCTTCACATTACATAACAAAGAGGCGGCGGGGCGTTAAAGTTCTCGCGACGGTTTCCTCGAGTGTTGCGATGTTAATACTGAAAGGAGACGACAGAGTCTGGCCGCCTTATTACGACGAGTGCGTTTTGCCCGACGATAACATGCAGGGGGAAAAAAGGTTGAATTCTACACTATAAATACGTTCAGTAGACATAGTTCTGTAACAGAGCGCACAATCTTCAAATAAAATTGACTTTAAATCCTATGAGCGCGGTTGTCTGTGTCTTATTTCTCTGGAAAAGGAAGCAAATTCATTGAAACTCATTCACTGCCATTGTGGTGATAGACGTCCAATCCATTTTGACTGGGAGGGAGGTCAATGGCAGCCAATGAGTTAGATTTGGAAATAGAATAAGTTGTTAGCTCTGCCTTGATTAATCGAGTATCCAACTTTTTTATAGTCGATTAACGTTTAAGAGCTTGGTAAATAACTGATTTTTCATAATCCTCAAAAGATTGATTGATAAAATCAAACGTGATTTATATACGAGTTGATTAGTCGACCATCAAAATGATTAGGCTAACACAGGGGTCAGCAACCCGTGGCTCCGAGGCCGCATTCTGAACCCTCTGATGCGGTTCAGTTTGAAATGAAATAAATATTTGATTGAACTTTTCTGGCACTTGCTAGATTTAGCAACAACTTTTAAACTTTCTTTTAAGTAGCTAGATCAACTCAGGCTCACCGTTTTGTGTGTTTGCTAACAGAACACTTAAGCAGGTCAGGAATTCACCAACTATGTATAGTTGTAACATCGCCAAAGAAATTGCCAGCTTTGTCAAGGTTTTAATCATTTATTTCAGAACTTGTGCAACACAACACGCCAACTGTCCGCCGCAGATGATGCCAACAATGGAACACTAAAAGAGAGAGTAACATTTCTACTGCACCTATCTCACTCTGTCACGTCAACCACGTGGTGCATTCAGGTACAGATCGCAAAACACATCCGCCAAATTAGAAGCCGATTCGTTACATTATTACAGTAATTGTTATTATTAAATTATTATTCCGATTTTGTTTTATATTTGTTTTACTATGTGTAATTGCCATTGGTAATAGTACTGATGGAGAAAATATTATGTGACCCAAAGTGAATTAGCACATTATGCCTTATGATAAATTCAATCCGGGTCAAAGGGCGGAATGCTGGGGGAAAATATTACATTATGCCTTTGTGATGTATGATTGCTTCTGTGACCTAGATTGTAACAACTATTGTTTTTTACCTTGAGTTTCATAGTTAGGAGGGAATCTCACGAGATAATTTGTTTTGCACCATAGTCCCATAGTTAGGAGGGAATCTCACGAGATAACTTGTTTTGATTGTTTTTTACCTTGGGTTCCATAGTTAGGAGGGAATCTCACGAGATAACTTGTTTTGCACTCATAATATTTACCGTGGGAACACAACATCTGCTACCGGACGGCGCAACCTGGGAACCACGCAAAGAAAAGCCCCTTTTTCAAGGGGCTGAACCAAAAGTAGCTTTGTCATTGGACGGGGCCGCGCCGCCTGGTAGCGGAGGTTGGCCGTCTCCGCCCCCGTGTAGCGCGTTCCTACAAAAACCGGGCATTTCCGGGCGACCAGTGAAGTCCGCCAGCGGGTCACGTACGGATCGCCTGGATTTGTTCCTTCGGTGCCTTACCGGAGCGTTGGCTCCCGCTCATTTGTCACGGTAAGCGATTTTCATTGCCAAGGGACACCTGGTTGTGCTGTAACGTAGCGTGGGGATTCTGGGATTGACAAACTCAAATCTAGCGTCATCGTTACCCTTGTTATGCTTGTTTTTGATGCTTGTTGCTTGCTCTTGTGGGATTGTAATCAATAAATCTCAGTTATTCTGCATTTTCTAATCAATAAACATTGTCTATTGAGCAAAAATGTGCCTGTTACTGATTCACCGCGAACCTGGAAATTTCGGAAAACAAGTACCATCAGTATTTATTAAGCATTTAGTGTAGGTTTTCGGGCTGTGGAACGAATTAATGGAATTATAATGTATTCTTATGGGAAAATCCTGCTCGACATACGACCATTTCGACTTAACAAACAAGGTCCTTGAACAAATTAAATGTGTATGTAGAGGTACGACTGTATGTTATTTTAATACTTTAAAGCTACATGCCGATTGTTCTGTATAAACTGAGCACACAGTATTGTTGTTTACTTCTAATAAAGGAGTACGTATAAGCCTAGACTTTACTATCAGTTGACGGGACACGGGGCTGATCCGTAAGGGGCCTATTTTCAAAAACTTAAAATTCTAATATTTTCTAAACCAAAGTCGCTGTCTACCTAATACCAAAACAAGCACCTCCCTTGAGCATGTATGAGTCTCCATGAGCAGCGACATCAAAAAATTCAAAGTCGTTAGCTAATAAAATCCTGATTATTTTAAGTATATGAATTTTAAGTATATCAAGTATAACAAAACTTAAAATGGCTATAAAATTACGCTAGATGCACAAAAATAACCAAATGCAGAGATAAACACCTATATTTTCTGGATCAATAGCAATATTTAACATTGCCCAAAATAGTAAGTTTTCAAAAGCTGATAAATCACCAAATTTTCACATCAGAAACTTAATATAATACTTGAGGAAAGCATGCAGAATCAGCAAAATTTCACTCAACAAAAGCTAAATTTGCATTTTCTGTATATAATCAACTTATTTAGGTTGAATTCTGAGATACAAAATCCAACATGGCAGCCATCACAAAACATAGAGCTTTTTAAGTTAAAAATCCTTGTAAATGAGTGCTTAAATAGCGGAATTTCTATAGATATGAACGTAAAACAGTCTAGATTCTTGGTTAAAAGCAAAAAACGGGCAGTTAGCGTTCATTTTACGTAAATATTTCAAGCAAAAGTTACACTATTGTGTAATCCAACATGGTGATCGTCATGAAAATGCAGAGATAATCACCCATATTTTCAGGATCAATAGCAATATTTAACATAAAAGTTTTTGCCCAAAATAGCAACTGAATTTTTTAAAATTTAGTGCAAGTTTTCAACAGCTAATAAATCACTCAATTTTCACATCAGAAACTTAATACTTGAGGAAAGCATGCAGAATTATCTTAATTTTACTAAACAAAAGCAAAACATGCATTTTTAAAAATATACAATCACAACTTATTTAGGTTGAATTCCACTATTGTGCGGGGATACAAAATCCAACATGGCGGCCGTCACAAAACAGAGTTTTTTTAAGTTGAAAATTTTTGTAAATAAGTTGAAAATTCTTGTAAATAAATGCTTAATTCGCGGAATTTCTATAGATATCAACATAAAACAGTCTAGATTCTTGGTTAAAAGCAAAAAATGGCTGTTATCATTCATTTTACGTAAATATTTCAAGCATTAGTTACACTAATTTTATTGATTTTTTTTCACAGTGTTTCGAGTACATGCATGGTGCTATTTAATATAATAATTACCTTGAATCCTCGACCAAATCACTCTTGAGACACTCCTGCCTGCTTGTATGCAGTAAACCCTTCGTCCTATTTCCGCCTAAATCCGGCGTTAGAACGCAGCGTCTTTGAGTTTATCACAGTGAAAGCCAACTCAACGTTCTGCCTGGGTTGGCCCCCTACGGGAAGGCATGGCGGAATGTCTGTGGGAGCTGTCTTGTCAACTGACGGTGGAATCTATGTTTTAAGTACATGGGATTTATTGTTTATTTTTCATTTTTACCATGGTATCGACAATCATGGAATTTCAATTGTATCGACATCGACTACAAAATTTCTGGTATCATGACATCCCTATGCGTGAGTGTTCTGTGAATAAAAGTGTATGAAAAGTCTGCGCCACTCACAGGTGCAAAGACTATTGGGTACAGTGAGGTACAACCATGACTTTACATAGTTGGTGAATTCATGTCTCTCGTTTGAATAAAACTGAGCACTTATTCTACTTACTAAAAGGTTAAACTCCTCCACAGAATATACACTCGAGCAGACGTAATCAATGCTAATATCTATATGTGCGTGTTTGGGTCGAAATGGCTCTTTCGGTGTTAAAGGTTGCCGACCCCTAGGCTAACAATTCCAAGCATGAGAAATAAATTCTCCCAAAGCTTACATATTTATTTACCATGCTTGATTTCCCATTTCCAAACCGGTTTGGTGTTGCTCATGAGTACAAAGTTGCGGTCGTCATCAAACCTTTCCCATTATCTCGTTGTCTCCTCCTTGAGGAGAACAGCGGTAGCACGTGTCCAAGGCGCTTCCAATTTGTACCTTCAAGTTCACAGATGAGCGCCACAGAAGCCGTTCTAGGCCACGTCCAGGACCCCAGCGGCCACCAGCTGTCTGGACAGCCAATCCAGGCCCTCGTGAAGACCCATCCCGCTGCGGGCATCGCAGCCTTGGATGTGCCAGCTTCTGCCGCAGCACAGCTTGTGCAGGCTAAGTAGCTCTGTCATCTCCTCCACCGACACGGCGCCTGGTACGTCCTGAAATGCAGATAAATGACAAGAGATGACGTAACCTGATTGACATCGATCCAACTGCAAAATGTCCTAAAATTTCGGGCGACACAGAGAAAATTTTACCCCTCAAAAAGTCACAATTCGCCCAACAACTTTCGACAACAAAACGGGGAAAAAATATTCAGTGTGTAATTGCGCGTTTTTTTCTTCCAATGCGTTCTGCTGTGAATTGGAATGAGTTTATCACTAGTAGACGTCCGATCCGTTTGAACTGGGAGGGTGAACGAATGTTCATTCGCTGCCATCCCTCCACCTTCAAACGGATCGGACATCTATGGCCGTCAGCGGCATAAGTGGAGATAATTTGCTGGATGACACTAAGGGCGCTTTCACATTAGACCGGGAAAATTAAACCACGAAACACAGTCACAGCGGTCCGATCGGTCTCACTTTTATGACTTTTCGGACTGTCAAATTGTCGGCTGCCCCGAGAGGCTTCGCCTGCCTGACCACTGTCACTCTCACACGGTCTGTTCAGGGACAGCATGCAAAACACAACCACCGCATTACAACTCGATTCTGAGTATCAAATGCAACTGCTTAGCGCAACACAACAACATTTGGCCATGGTTAATCTATCATCTTGCCATTGTTGATTTTGAATAGTGTGCGCACTGTACTTCCACTTCCGCAACACAGCCTGGAGCATTACAGTTCCACGCTGTGATGCTGCACATAAATTAGCAAAAGCGCACTCTGCTCCGGTTGCATTCACAAGTGAAGCACAGTGCGCTTAAAGTGGGCCGAGACCCACAATTTTTGGCGGAGGAGAGTTTGTTTGTTTGTGCGCGTTCACATTTACAAAACGAAGCGGACTATCTGCGAAAAACAACTCTGGTCCGTTTAAAACAGACCAAACAGTGCTAGAGTGAAAGCGCCCTAAATGACATCTGTCATAAGCATTCATTAATGCTCATGATTAGTGCTGCAACGTTTAATCGATTAACTCGAGTATTCGATTAGAAAAAAAAAGATTCGAATTAAATTTTGCTGCTTCGAGTATTCGTTTAATTATTGTGGCGTTGTCATGGTTTATATTGAAAGTGTTTGCAATCAGTTTTATTGATTTCAGTGGATATACTGCCCTCTAGTCTGCCTCATTTCACATGCCTGAATCCAGCTCCTCCATGTTAAGACCAACATAAGCTAAGTTTTTGTTTGCGCTAATGTTTTTTTAATGCATTCGTAATTTAGTTTATGGGTATATTTAGCTGTTTTTTGTGGGAATATGTGTCTGAACGATTTGTTAAGAGTATTGTTGAAAAAAAAAATTTTTTTTTTAAAAGTAGGGCTGTCAAACGATTAAAATTTTTAATCGAGTTAATTACAGCTTAAAAATTAATTAATCGTAATTAATCGCAATTCAAACCATCTATAAAATATGCCATATATTTCTGTAAATTATTGTTGGAATGGAAAGACACAAGATGGGTATATACATTCAACATACGGTACATAAGGACTGTATTTGTTTATTATAACAAATCAACAAGATGGCATTAACATTATTAACATTCTGTTAAAGCGATCCATGGATAGAAAGGCTTTTAGTTCTGAAAAGATAAATGTTAGTACAAATTATAGAAATTGTATATTAAAACCCCTCTTAATGTTTTTGTTGTAATGAAATTTGTTAAATTTTCAATCAAAAAATAAACTAGTAGCCCACCATTGTTGATGTCAATAATTACTCATGCTCATGGGTGCTGAAGCCTATAAAATCAGTCGGATCCAAGCGCCAGCAGAGGGCGGCAAAACTCCATAAAACACAATTAACAAGTAGGCATTTCACTGTACTGTCATTTAAATCTGTCTGAGCAGGGCATGTGCGTTAATTGCGTCAAATATTTTAACGTGATTAATTTAAAAAATTAATTACCGCCCGCTAACGCGATAATTTTGACAGCCCTAAAAAAAAGTTAACGTTTTATAGCATTTAAGCTAGCGGACTTTTGCTATGTAAGTTAGCCAATTTTTTTTTTGTTGAACATAGATCCATTTTTATTTTTTTTTATACCGTTTGAGGCTCAGCTCAGGTATTTTAATTTTTCATGTTACTTATCCAATTACTCGATTATTCGACAAACTAGTTCATCGATTAATCGACTACTAAAATAATCGATAGCTGCAGCCCTACTCATGATAGTGTCATGTCATAGTTACGGCAGTCTAATGACAGTACTACGAAGCCGCTGTCAAATTAAGTGTTATCGGTTAACATCCTTTGGTGTGAATATCCCTTAGTACAATGAGGACAGCGCTTATAGTCCGGTGCAGCTTTATCTATAAACAAATGCAGTTTTTGTCTCAAATTTGGTGGGTGGCGGCTTATAGTCAGGTGCACCTTATAGTCTGAATACTACGGTAGTTTTTCTTGTTTATTAATTGTTTTGTAGAAAATCTTAGAATGATTTCCTGACTATAATTGTCGTGAGTTCATTATCCTGAGCTTTGCATCGCAAATAGTATCGTATCGTTAGCTACCAAGAGGTTCCCACACATAATCTCTAATAGTCTACAGTATATTCCCAGAATTCACTATTCGCCGCCTGTCCAGTACCTGCTTATTGGCAAAGATGAGAAGCAGGGCGTCTCTCAGCTCTTTCTCAGTCAGCAGCTTGGCCAGCTCGCTGTGCGCCTCCATCAGTCGGTCCCGATGACAGCTGTCTATCACAAAAATGACCGCTGTATGCAAACATAGGAGGCACAAATAAGAGGAAAAAGCTTAGTTATTGACTTGCCTTGCTGTCATTGATCCAAGTATTTGTTCAAAGTTACTAAAGATGGATCAGGTTTATTTCGAGTTATAAATTCCACAGCTCTGCAGATACCACGATTGTAAAATTATCCAAACTCGTTTTCATTTACACAGAGGAATTGCAAGAAAAGCTAATTTTAGCCATGCTAAATAACAATGAAATGGCGAAAAATTCTACCTTGTGTGTTAAGAAAATAGTGTTTCCACAATGGCCTCAGTTTGTGCTTTCCTCCCACATCCCAGATGGTAAATTTCAAGTTCTTATATTCCACTGTCTCCACGTTAAAACCTTATAGTGGTGGACAGAGAGAGAAAAAACAATTTATTATTTAGATGCTAGTAGCTATTAGAGCATTTTTTTAAATAGCATACCTATAGTGGGAATGGGCTGCATGAACTCGTCCTGTTTGAGCTTGAACAGGATGGTGGTTTTCCCAGCACAGTCCAGTCCCAGAGTCACAACACGAATCTCCATTTTGGGACCAATATGGACCCGGTTGTCCTGGGAGCAGAACATAAGAAAAGCCCTTCAGGCATTTCATCAATTTTTGTGTTGTACAGTTAAAAGCAAACCTAGTTAAGTTTATCGGTGTGAATCGGAACCACTAGATCAGCGTAGTTTTTATTAACGATGGCGAGAATATTTAACTCATTCACTCCCAGCCATTTTCACCGGTGCAACCCCCTTCGCTCCTGGCCGTTTTACTGGATTTTGACTGATTTTGCAAGGCCCACAGAAAATTCTGTTTTATTGCTCTATAAACATGGAAGCCACCAAAGGAAAGATTAGACACTCTACTTTCAGCAAGAAAAAATTAAGTTCATGTCTTTTTCCATTCTTTAGAAATCAGCATTAGAAAATAGCTTAGTTTGACCAATTTTCCAATTTCTGATGAAAAAAAATAGAGAAATTGAGCTTTTTGTGAAAGCATACATTTCAAACATAACTTTGACTATAACACAGCTATTTTTTGCTTTAGTTACATCCCAAACATCCGAATTATGTTTTCCTTTCACAAAATAACAAACAACAAGACAAATGGAGCTTTTGATAGCAAAGTAACAATTTATTTACACATAACTAACTGAGAGATGACGCTGTTGTGGCTGTGACAGCAGGATAAATTTTTCCCTCGTCGCCGCCTGTCTCATAAAGATGGATTTTTTTGAGTCTCTGCGGGGTCTGCTCGGCAAGCAGCACGGACTTAATGGCATCGTCCATGGCCGTGCAGCCCGGCCGTTCGTTGCCATTGAATCGGGTTGCGGGTCTTACCAAATGCGCTACTGCCCTCCAGTGGCCAGTATTATTGCTTTAAAATGGATTTTCAGCTTTGTGTTTTGGAGTTAATTGAATCAGAACCGTAGAAAAAAAACGTAAAAGACGTATAAATACGTCTTTGGGACACTGAAACAATTAAAAATAGAACGTATTTATACGTTTTTGGGAACAAAGGAGTTAGTTGATGACCCTTCTTTTCATAACGAGTTAAACAGGTCAAACGACAGGTTTGCCAGTTTTAGTCTGCCAAAGAATACCACTTATCTAAAGCGGCACCTGTAGGCTCGTAATTTATTCAAATGTAACTCAAAGTCATGTTGACGTATCACCATACTGACGTACAAAAAAAAAAAAAAAAAAAAAAAAAAACATTAGCATTTTATAGCATTTAAGCTAGCTAACGTTTGCTATGCAAGTTAGCCAATTGTTCTCTTGTTGTCCATCCTCATTTCTTTCTTTATTTATTAATCCGTTTGAGGCTAGGCTCAGGTATTTTATTTTTAAATAAAAGAAACACTTGGGAATTTTATTTTGTATTCGCATTTAATGCTATTTTGAATGAGCACTCTTAGTAAGCCTTTGTTTTACATCTCCTAAAATTTATTCTGCAACGCTGTAAATGTTCCTAATCCGATTACTCGACTATACAAACTAACTAGTTGATAGATTAATCGACTACTAAAATAATCGAAAGCTGCAGCCCTAATCCTTTCCAACACCTTCCTGAGAGAATTGAAAGCGGACTCAAGGGATGAGCCATGCACCAGGATATCGTCCAAGTACACGACACACTCGCAACGTGAAATGCCAGCAAGCACTCTGCCCATCAGCCTCTTGAACGTAGTATTTTTTTATTATTCATAAGGCGACAGTCCAGTCAGATCCAACGCTGCCACCAGAGGGCAGCGTATCCTCCATCATTAAACAAAATACAATACTTTTGGACTTTTTGGATAGTTATTTTGGTGTACTCAAACGGTTATTTCCGACTTAAGCGGAACTTCAGTTTATGTGGCCAGCATACGAATGGAACTCGTTCTGAACCCGGGGAATACCTGTATTTGTGGACTAAAACTACACTAACATATTTCGAAATTACTAAAATATGACAAAGACTAATACGTAATTGTGAAATAATATTTTATTCATGCTTATAAAACACATAACTGCTGTTAAACTATATTCATTTGTGCTGTGACTGTATCTATTCATGTTCGTGTGCTCTACCTATTTCTTTGAACATAATACAAAGAGTTTCTGTGGACTGCCTTATCTGATTTTACTCCCTCTCGTACCAGCTACAGCTAAGTTCCCAAGGTCATAACTCTTAAGTCTTTCTGTGGAAAACCACCAGAGTTGATACTTAAGGTTCACTTTCGTTTTCGTAGGTATCGTTTCATAGCCAGCAACGCCCTTTCAATAAGCACATAGGCCAGGGGTCGGGAACCTATGACTCGCGAGCCATATCTGGCTCTTTTGACGGCCGCATCTGGCTCGCAGACAAATCTAATTATTAAAAAAAAAAAAAAAAAGCTTCGTTATACTCCTTTACGCATTGCGCAAAACGGCGATGATCCCCAGCGACTAGAAAGCCGGTTCGCAGTTATTTTTGTGGGAAAGTGGCAAACATACATGTCGTTGTGTCGGTCTATCTATTTATCTGTCTATCAATCGCATTGGCAACGCAGATGAGGCAGACACTGATCGAGTGGGGTCGCCGTATTTTGCTGTCAAAAAGAGCGGCCGATGTGCGCATGTGCATAGTAATTTTCCCATAGTTTTAGTTTC
Organism: Corythoichthys intestinalis; assembly: GCF_030265065.1. Taxonomy (NCBI): domain Eukaryota; kingdom Metazoa; phylum Chordata; class Actinopteri; order Syngnathiformes; family Syngnathidae; genus Corythoichthys; species Corythoichthys intestinalis. Next base: position 13,384,703 of record NC_080411.1, on the reverse strand, counting down.
GTTTTCCCCGCTAATTTTATAAACCCTTTTGAGATGATGGCAAAAAGAAAAAAAGACGAGGAGTATCGTACTTTTCAGCAGGAATGGACAGAGGAATTTGCCTTTGCGGAGAGAGCAGGTTCTGCGGTGTGTCTAATATGCAATGATAAAATTGCATCTATGAACAGGTAAAATATAAAGCTGCACTTCGACACCCGCCATACTACATTTGCATCGAATTATCCGGCGGGGGACAACAGGAAGAAAGCATGTCAAGAGCTTCTTACAAGAGTGCAAGCTAGTCAGTAGCAACTCCATGTTTGGACCAAACAAGGTGACTGGAATTCGGCTAGCTTTGCTGGCGCTTTAGCAATGGTGAGGAATGGGAAGCCATTCACCGATGGGGAGTACGCCAAAGCATTCATGCTTGATGTTGCCAATCAACTTTTTGATATTATTAAATGGATAAAAGACATGCCCCTGTCAGCAAGAACTGTTCACAAATGTACCATCATGATGTCAAATCAAAGTGAGGCAACGCATGAAGGACATAAATTCGGCTCCATTTTTTTCACTCGCTTTGGATGAGTTACCAGACGTAAGCAATTTATCACAGTTCAGCGTGATCGCAAGGTATGTTGTTGTTTACACACTATGTGAGGAAAGTCTGGCAGTTTTGGCTATGCATGGGACAACAAGAGGGAAAGATTTATTCAAGTCCTTCAATGAGTTCGCTAAAGAAATGGACAAACTTGTGCTCCGTGTATGGTTGGAAAAAACATAGGATACGTGTCGTTTCTTTGTGAACATGAAAAGAGACGTATCCTAAGTTTCTCAATGCCTGCATGACGCTTAACCTCATCAAGTATCAACCAGACTACAAAGCCGTCAGCAACACCATGCAGCACCAGAAGTCGCATTAATGGTGAGAAATACTCATCACTGATTAGTAACAGAATAACAATGTTATTAAAAAGAATTCGGAGACTTATTGTACTTTAAAAAATGTTGAAATGACATAAAATGCACACATTACTCGTATTTTTAGTTTTAAACATATTGTATGGCTCTCAAGGAATTACATTTTTAAAAATGTGGTGTTTATGGCTATCTCAGCCAAAATGGTTCCCGACCCCTGACATAGACCCTTGACTTTGTATTCTCATTGTACTTCTGCGTGGCCACAGTCCTGACTGGACCACATCCGTGTTGTACCATTGATATATATCTTTTTTATAAAGTCTTCAAAGCAGGCAATCCTTGGCTGTGTTGATTCATTTCTCATTTGAGCTATGGAGTTGATACTTGTCTTGGAGTTCAAATTTGAACTTCCATGACAGTAATTTTGTCCGAAATACTAACACTAGCAAAACTAGCAAAAACAATAATGGCCCAGACTCAGGCTACCTTCACGTGCGCTGGAAAAGATCCTTACTTACTTGCTAACTGCTAATTACAAGTGCATCCTGTTCATATGCTTTTGTTGTTGCAGCAAAAAAATGGCAGACATGGACTTCACTTTGGTTTGTTGAATGGCTACAACAAGAAAAGGATGCATCAAAATGCTTACGGTAGGATTTTGTTTGTAATTTTCAATTGATTAGCATTACTAATATTGTTCCACTCATAAGAGGGTGGAGCAAAAACACAACTACAATAACAATAAATCTTCTTAATGAAAATAGTTCTGTGCCATTCACTACTCGTTGTTCACGTGCCAGAATTTTGAAAGGTAAAAAGTAGGGTTGTTCCGATCATGTTTTTTTGCTCCCGATTTGCTCCCGATCGTTTTAGTTTGAGTATCTGCCAATCCCGATATTTCCCGATCCGATTGCTTTTTTTTTTTGCTCCCGATTCAATTCCAATCATTCCCGATAATTTTTCTTTCCCGATCATATACGTTTTGGCAATGCATTAAGAAAAAAAAAAGAATAAAACTCGGACGAATATATACATTCAACATACAGTAAATAAGTAATGTATTTGTTTATTATGACAATAAATCCTCAAGATGGCCTTTACATTATTAACATTCTTTCTGTGAGAGGGATCCACGGATAGAAAGACTTGTAATTCTTAAAGGATGAATGTGACTTTGTATATTGTGACTAAATATTGCCATCTAGTGTATTTGTTGAGCTTTCAGTAAATAATACTGTAGCCATTTAACTGTTCTGCCCAAATGCATGATGGGAAGTGCAACCATAACTGTGCATAGTGGTACCAACTGATATGTCTTTTCTGCGTTGGGAAATAACATAGGGTGTTAAGAAAAAGATCAATTACTACCTTTCTTCCCCACATTACTTCCCACGATATTTCTAATCGTAGGGAGAGGGATTGTAAGGCTTTAGCCAATTAAAAAAAGGCTCCAAAGGCTGCCAAAATTCACTCTACTCATTTTACGCTGCCTTTTAGCTCTATATATATGTAAAACGGTTGAACGCGACAATGCGTGAGTGGGTCGTGCAGCGCATGCGTTAAATATTTTAACGTGATCAATTAAAAAAATAATTAATTACCGCCGTTAACGGGATAAATTTCATAACCCTACCTTAAGCCTAAACTAAAGACTCTGGATGAGTGTAACATATTATGTCTGTAACGTTAAATACAATTTGAAAACGATTTAATAAAAAAAAAAAAAAATATATATATATATATATTAAAAAAAGGCATGTCCGATATTTTTTTGCCGATTCCGATACTTTGAAAATGACGTGATCGGACCCGATCGATCGGCATCTCTGGTAAAAAGTCGTCTCATCTTAAAAACTCAGGTATTAAAAATAGATTCTTAATACTACAGTAGAGAATACGACTTGAGGAGGCCTTTACTTGCAATTTCCTTGGACAAGAAGTATTTACCATAAATATGACACCACGAGAAAGCATCATCATCATCTACCTTGGTGAAGGTGACAGGGATTCCCGCGTCGAGTTGGATGTGGTCGGCCAATTCTGTGAATTGATGCTGAGACTTCTGAAGAGTCTCCAGCAGACAGTTAATCTCCTGCTTGGCCAGCACCACTCTGCAGTCGTCCTACGAGATACGTGGTGACAGGTTAGCAAACGCTGACAATTTTGAACTTTAAATTCCTGCACCTCACCTGCTGCAGCGTCTTCTCGCAGTGTAGGCAGGCGGTGGACACCTGGGACAGTAGTATGGTCATGTCCTCCTGCTGCTGCCTCAACCAGATGAGCCTCTCGCGGACGTGGGCGTCCACCACGCTCAGCGCCATCTCCTCCTGACGACAGAGCGTCTCATGGAGGTCGGCGAAGTAGGCGCGCACGCAGGAGCGAGCGCTCTCCGCTGTGCCGGGTACCTAAGTGGGATGCAGACGAATTCGACTACTATATTAGATGTTTAAAATAGATATTTTTTCCTGTTCACTTTTTTGGTGCGGCGCACAGTATATTCTCCCCGTTCCAACTTTGACACATTCCAAAAATTCAACAACGATTGCGGCAAAAATGTGACTTTTCCAAGAAAAAATTCCCCATTCTTTTCCAATAGCAAAAATATTTAAATTTTCAAAATTCAACATGTAACTCGTCCTACATTTATAATTCAATTCACACATATAAAAATTCAGGAAATCAAGGTGCACCAGTTGCAATTTTTTTTTGACCAAAAACATAGTCCTAGCAAAATTTGACAAAAACATCCCTATTTATTTTCAATGGCCTTATTAATTTCCACAGAAAGTGCCATTACCAAGCCCCAAAACTTACAGGAAGTGACACATGAACAAGAAGTGAGCCAGAAATGCCTTAAAATCAATGCACCTGCCCCCTCCATGAAAAAAATTCCCAAAATCATAGAAATTAGAAAAAGCGAAAAAGGTATAAAATTGCACAAAAACAGCAACAAGACACAAAACTGCTGAATAAAATTGCAAAGGCCAAAAAACAAAAACTGCTATAAAGAAAAAAGCTTTTTTTTTTTTTTAAAACAACGCCCGTAACAAATGGTTCAAACACATATTCCCACACAAAAACGGCTAAATATACCTGTAAACCAAATTACAAATGTATTAAAAAACATTAGCTCAAACAAAAACATACTTAATGTTGGTCTTAACAGAGAACAGCTGGATTCAGCCATGTGAAATGAGTTATGTAATATTCACTGTTGCCACTAGAGAGCAGTGTATCCACCCAAATCAATAAAACTAAATGCAAACACTTTCAAAACAAGTCATTACCAACACTTTAATTAAACGAATACTCGAGCAGCAAAATTTAATTTGAACCTTTTTTCTAATCGAATTACTCGAGTTAATCGATTAATCGTTGCAGTACTAATATTAACGGATAGCAAAGCATCCCCACACAATTTCTTCAGCGAGAAATGGCAACTATTAGTCGTGTTCAGCGAGCTTACGTGTTCCGTGTGCGCCATGCCGACGCCGTCCTCCACGATTTGCTCGCCTCCCTCAATCTGCTGCACGATGCCCACCAGCTTCCTGGAGTACTCCGACACTTCCTCCGTGAACGTGCGGATGCAGTGCGCCATATCCAAGATGGACGCCCGTATCTGGTTAGCCTCTGTCTCCAGGACGGCATGCTAAAGAAGAACATCAAATGTGTTACTATTTTGTCAGGAAATAATACAAATTCCCGACCTAACCTTGTGTCCCTGATGCTTGCCGTACTCCTTGCACACGCAGCACATGAGCGGGCCCGGCTGGCACGCTTCCTCCAGGCACACAAATTCGATGGCGTGCACTTGGTGCTGCGGGCACAGCGTCTTCTCGTGGGGCTTGTCGGCCAACGGTACGCGACGGTGCTTGGCCAGCGTGCGGGTGGAGTGGGTGAGCTGCGAGCACTCGGCGCACAGGTGGGTGGCGCACACGGTGCAGTACATGGTGGCTGTGTGGCTCTCGTCCTCGTCGCATCGGATGATGCACTGCTAGGTTGGGAAAAGGGATGGTGTGACATTTTGGATGCGTTTAAAAGAGATGTTGATTGTGCACCACTATTTTTTTTTTTTAAGGAAACCTCGGACCTTGTAGGCTCTAATAAGCTACAATTGTTCTCTTTTACTAAAATATGTTATTAAAAACATATTATTGTCATTGATTTAAAAATCTATAACATTTAGTACATGTTTTGACCTACAGAGGGCACCATATTTTACACGCTCAATGCACGCTGGGGGTGATGACACAGTTGGGATGGACTTGGAGAACAGCTGCGCTAGCTAGCAAGCGAAGCTAATATGACGACTGGCATGATTTTGTCACATTCTGCTGCTGGTTAGATTGTTTTGTTCAGAGCTATGGGGTGAGTTCCCAACGTCGTACCTGCCTCTAATTCTAGCTCATCAGCAGTGTCTTTAAACCGATCCTAGGCGTCTTGCCGAGAAATTGATTATCTGCCATTTGACAGTTGTATATCCCCTCGTTGCTAGTTGCATCATTACCGTAATTTCCCGAATATAAGGCGCACCCCAAATTTACTAGTAAAATCTAGGGGAAATTATTGTACCCGTCTATAACGCGCACCCTAATTTTAGCACCAATAGATAGAAGAATACAAGAAAACAGAGCTCGTGACCAGATACAGAAATGTCATTTTACTGACTGGTGAAACACAGCATAAGCATAGCACATTGGTAGTTCAAAACATTACCATAAACTGACAGTATTTATGGTAATAATATGATTTGACAACTTCTCCAACTTACCAGAATCTAGGAGAAAACAAAACAGATGTGACTTTTCTTTAAAAGGCTGCTGTATAACTTGCTCGTTTCATCATGATGAATAAATGTTTCTTCCATGGATTGATACGGTAAAATAAAAGAGGGGACTGAAGTCGGAAAACGGAAAAAGCGCATCGCTGTGGACTGTAACAAGAGGAACTATTAACATAACTATAAAATTATACTATAAAATATAACTATTAATATATAATATATATATTTCTGTCTCCATCCATGTACCCGTGTATAATGCGCACCCATGACTTTACAAGTTGATTTTGGGAAAAAAAGTGTGTGTTATATTCGGGAAATTACGGTACCTTGTTCTTTTTTTTTTTTTAATTTGTCTGTCTCTGACCACGGTTTTCCCTCGTTTTTTTTTTTTTTTAAATAATTGATCCCGACCTAAAGTTATGGACCACATACAGAGAATGTATGTAAGTATTTATAATGTACGTATATACATATACAGTGGGGAGAACAAGTATTTGATACATTATTACATTAGTATTTCAGGTGGCGCAGTGTGAAAAGCTGGACTTTTTCAACGAGCAACCCATTCATGGTGTATGTGCGAGGGGACTTCACAGCGAAAGTGAGCAGTGGCGGCCGTTTTGGAAGGATCGGCAAGTCTTGGGGCCCAAAACAGAAACTGCCGCGCTCACGTTCACAACGCATCCAATAGCAGAGGTGCAGTCCAGGGCCGGTCCAGCCTATACGCAGACTATGCAGCTGCTTAGGGCCCCACTAGGGGGCCCCCAATCTGCCAATTGTTTAATTTATATTCAATTTTTTTTTCTGCAGTTTGCTTTATTTGACTTTTGTGAGTTTTGATACTTGATTACAAACTTTAAAAAATAAAAGTTCTTCCTTAACTTCTTTCTTTCCTCTTTTAGAAAAAGGTTTGGCGCTATCTACTGTAAGTACTGACAATCATTTGGGGTGAGAAGTTTGAAGTATGCAGTGCAACAAAATCTGATTAATATACAAAATATGGACGTATGGGTTGGATTGCATGTATGGGTTTCACAGTACACTGTGATGAAATGGTGGGCCAAAAATATGGGCCCCTTCGCATTTTTTTGCTTAGGGCCCCCAAATGGCCTGGGCCGGCCCTGAGGCAGTCTTACTGATATCTGTGCTATCGGGCTGTTTCGTCAAACAGATACGCATTCGCGAGCTCTGGGATACTAAAGAAATGGCTCTCACATCTCTCCTTGCTAAGCTAAATGATATGTCGCTGTGCGTTAGGAAATAGGGAAATTCGCTGTTTTCTTGTGCAACAAATGGAAAATAAATGCATTGATGCTTGGCTAAGAAAGTAAATATGCTTGCTGAAGCTTTACTTTCTGACAGCGCCTCCCTCAGCCTACGTGGCTTCTCCCGTTTTAAGCTTGCTTTTTTCACACGGGGCTGCAGCTAGTGTGAAACAGCCTCAAATTTATATATCGTATTTTCTGCACAATAGGGCGGCCCTAAAGCCTCAGTTTTCTCAAAAGTCGACAGCGCACCTTATAAATGGATCAATACTGGTTAACCATGGCATTCCATTTAGCGCAGCTCCATCTAGTGGATGCTTAACGCAACCCCAACGGCTACTACGGTACTCCTGCACCTAATAACGTGGTGGCCGAAAATATGAAAACAGTTTTAAACTAGGCCATTCTTTGAAGGAACATTGTATTATGGGATATATACACCAAAGGACATGCGGCTGTAAAAATCCATTTATACAGTAAGCCACACTGGACTATAAGCCTTCTAGTCCGAAAATTACAGTACATATGTAAAAATGTATTTTATTTAGGGCTGTCAAACGATTAAAAATTTTAATCGAGTTAATTACAGCTTAAAAATTAATTAATCGTAATTAATCGCAATTAATCGCAATTCAAACCATCTATAAAATATCCCATATTTTTCTGTAAATTATTGTTGGAATGGAAAGATAAGATGGATATATACATTCAACATACGGTACATAAGGACTGTATTTGTTTATTATAACAATAAATCAACAAGATGGCATTAACATTATTAACATTCTGTTAAAGTGATCCATGGATAGAAAGACTTGTAGTTCTTAAAAGATGAATATTAGTACAAGTTATAGAAATGTTATATTAAAACGCCTCTTAATGTTTTCGTTTTAATGAAATTTGTAAAATTTTCAATCAAAAAATAAACTAGTTGCCCTATTCTGTCCTCAATGTGTGTGAGTACCCAAATTGACAGATAGCGAACATAAGTTCCAAAAAGAAATCAGACGGTGTGGCAAAGTTGCATGGGCTTTACTGAAGTCATCTCTTTTTGACAGGAGCACGTTTCTTGTATTTTTGTAAAACTGAAAATAACAAGGCAATGTGTCAATAACTTGCATAAATCACAAAATAACATAAAATGTACACACACACGTGTCCATTCGAGCAGTAACACTAGCCAATTAGCTCACAAGCATCTACCAATGTAACTGCATTTCACCATATATGTGAACAAATTCAAATACACATCATCAATAACTATCTAATGCTCATGAATATAAACAAAGGAGGAATATAACTCACAAGCGATGCATGTATTAGACACAAACAGTGTGATGGGGCTATGACAACTGCCACTGAATACTGGATGCGGACGTTAGCTGGTCTGAATAGCACTGTCTATTAGTGTGAGTTCGCGTCAACATATAATCACGTCAGAAAAGCGCGCCGAAACCCAAATAATCAGCTGCACTGAATCGCCAGCAGAGGGCGACATTACGCCACATAACATATGCAAGTCACACCCAAGCGCCAGCAGAGGGCGGAAAAACTCCATAAAACACAATTAACAAGTTGGCCTTTCACTGTACTGACATTTAAATCTGTCTGAGCGGGCCTAGTGCATTAATTGCGTCAAATATTTTAACGTGATTAATTATAAAAATTAATTACCGCGCGTTAACGCGATAATTTTGACAGCCCTAATTTTATTACACTTTATTTTCCACCGCCGCCATTAAAAAAAATCCAAGAGGAACTCGTGTTTTCAGACCACGTTGATCTTACCTCACCCATTCCCTTCAGAGCGTCTTCCGTCATTCCCGATTGGTTGGTGGCCCCATTCTGCAGTCGCTCCAGAAGCTCCAAAAGAGCAAAGTTCTTTTTCAGCCCCCACACTCCAGAGTCGCCTAAATTAAGAGATGAACAAGTCGTTACATTTTTTAAAACACTCCTGATTACTGCAGCTAAAAATTATGTACAATAATCAGAGGTGGGTAGTAACGCGTTACATTTACTCAAGTAACTTTTTGAGAAAAATGTACTTCTAAGAGTAGTTTTACCAGGCCATACTTTTTCTTTTACTTGAGTAGGTTTGTGAAGAAAACACTATTCTTACTCTGCTACTTTGGGCTACACTAATGTCGTTATATTTTTCCTCATTCTACATATTAGATTTGACTTTATTTTTGCCAGAGATACCCCCAGCGGCTCTTTCACTAATGAAATATTGCAACAATAATCACGTGACTCCATTATACCAATCAGACTTAATACAGTATCGTGGCCACACACAAGCTTGCAGCCAGAAGTCCTACGATCACACCGGCCTAATCACGTCGTCTTTAAAGCACCGTAAAAAAGAAACTATTTGACAGAGCGCTGCTGTCACCATTACTTGATTTCAACCTTAATTTGACACTGATAGACCACGGAAAGCTGAAAATATGATTGTTGTAATTTCATGGTAGGAAATACAGAGGGGCAAATAAGTATTTAGTCAACCACCAAATGTTCTCCTACCTGAAAAGATTAGAGAGGCCTGCAATTGTCAACATGAGTAGACCTCAACCATGAGACAGAATGTGGAGAGAAAAAACAGAAAATCACATTATTTGATTTTTAAAGAATTTATTTCCAAATTAGAGTGGAAAATAAGTATTTGCTCACCTACAAACAAGCAAGATTTCTGGCTGTCAAAGAGGTCTAACTTCTTCTAACGAGGTTCCACTCGTTACCTGTATTAATGGCACCTGTTTTAACTCATTATCGCTATAAAAGACACCTGTCCACAACCTCAGTCAGTCACACTCCAAATCCCACTATGGCCAAGACCAAAGAGCTGTCGAAGGACACCAGAGACATCCATGTAGACCTGCACCAGGCTGGGAAGACTGAATCTGCAATAGGTAAAACGCTTGGTGTAAAGAAATCAACTGTGGGACCAATTATTAGAAAATGGAAAACGTACAAGACCACTGATAATCTCCCTCGATCTAGGGCTCCATGCAAGATCTCACCCCGTGGCATCAAAATGATAACAAGAACGGTGAGCAAAAGTCCCAGAACCACACAGGGGGACCTTGTGAATGACCTACAGAGAGCTGGGACCACAGTAACAAAGGCTACCATCAGTAACACAATGCGCCGCCAGGGACTCAAATCCTGCACTGCCAGACGTGTCCCCCTGCTGAAGAAAGTACACGTCCAAGCCTGTATGCGGTTCGCTAGAGAGCATTTGGATGATCCAGAAGAGGACTGGGAGAATGTGTTATGGTCAGATGAAACCAAAATAGAACTTTTTGGTAGAAACACAGGTTCGCGTGTTTGGAGGAGAAAGAATACTGAATTGCATCCGAAGAACACCATACCCACTGTGAAGCATGGAGGTGGAAACATCAAGCTTTGGGGCTGTTTTTCTGCAAAGGGACCAGGACAACTGATCTGTGTAAAGGAAAGAATGAATGGGGACATTTATCGAGAGATTTTGAGTGAAAATCTCCTTCCATCAGCAAGGGCATTGAAGATGAGACGTGGCTGGGTCTTTCAGCATGACAAAGATCCCAAACACACAGCCAGGTCAACAAAGAAGTGGCTTCGTAAGAAGCATTTCAAGGTCCTGGAGTGGCCTAGCCAGTCTCCAGATCTGAACCCCATAGAAAATCTGTGGAGGGAGTTGAAAGTCCGTGTTGCCCAACGACAGCCCCAAAACATCACTGCTCTAGAGGAGATCTGCATGGAGGAATAGGCCAAAATACCAGCAACAGTGTGTGAAAAGCTTGTGAAGAGTTACAGAAAACGTTTGTCCTCCATGATTGCCAACAAAGAATGCATAACAAAGTATTGAGATGAACGTTTGGTATTGACCAAATATTTATTTTCCACCATGATTTGCAAATAAATTCTTTAAAAATCAAACAATGTGATTTTCTTGTTTTTTTCCCCCACATTCTGTCTCTCATGGTTGAGGTTTACTCATGTTGACAATTACAGGCTTCTGTAATATTTTCAAGTGAAAGAACTTGCACAATTAGTGGTTGTCTAAATACTTATTTGCTCCTCTGTATGTTTCCTCCACTAGAGGGCTCTCAGGCTCTTTGGACGGGTGATGTTTTGTTTCTGTATTCTCGTCAGAATTTGATGATTTTTGTGTTTTGTTTTTGGCTTAATATGATAATGTAGTAGATGTATAATAATAAAAGTTTATAGAAAACAATGTCATGCTGAGAATAAATACAAGTAGTCCCTGGGTTACCCAACGTCACTGTGACACCTGGGCCTGTTGTATTGGAGTAGGTAACATTGCATGCGCGGTGAAAGTTAATCCGCTACGTCCAGTTCTTTTTTAGTCTTTGGTAAATCCCAATGAAAGATAGCTTTCGTTATATTGCCTCATGCCAGAGACTTTAGGTGAGGAAACACTCTTTGCTTTCTTTTGATCACCACTCGTACTTGAGCCTTCATCTGGGTCAGGATTTTGTCTAGTGTCCAGTTCTGAGTTAGCATCTTTCATTTTCAAAACCCTTCCATTGCCGTCATTACTGTTTTGCTAGCGGCTAATGCTACTGTCACCTCCACTTGACGCATAACTAAACAAAGTAATAAGCTACCTGTTGCCACTTGCTGATAAGAAAGAGTATAACATGATTATCGACTACTGGATGGCGCAGACACTTGGCAATAGCACATTTGTGGATTCATTTTCCAAAAAAATTTTGAGAGCAATTAGGTGAAAGGTGGATGATTTTCCAAAGCGCAGTAGTGTGCCACGGCACAGTGGTTGAAAAACACTGGTCTATTGACATCAATGGACAACGAATTCCTAAACTGAGGATGCAATGGAATCTGACAACCAGGCAGGACACTCACCCAGTTCTGTAACCTGCCTGTCGAAGGGGCAGCGGACCGCTCGACCGTGCAGGGGCAGCCGGGTGAGGCAGTCATGGCACACAGTGTGCCCGCACAACAGCAGGCGAGGCACCTTGTCCCCTTGGAGGGAGAAGACGTCCTCGCACACGCCACACTCTAGCACCTGTGAATTAACACAATTGATGCATGCGCATACAAGTTGCTAACTCATCATTATTTTGTATTTATGTATTTTCAGGTTAATTCCTTGTTAACTTATTGGTTGCCATTGAACGAACAATCATTTGCCGTCTACCGCCGTCAATGCCAGCCAATGAGTGTCCTTGAAAGATAAAACCATGGAAAACAGTACTTTTTTTTTTTTTTTTTTGCAATTTTTGGTTTTCTGTTTTCTTTTTGTTTACATGCAGTGAGTTTTTTTTGTTTTTTTTTTTGCAGATTTGCGTTTTTCTGAAATTAATTTTTCATTTTTCGATTTTTTTTACTTTTTTGCGTGTTTTCAAGATTTTTTGTGGTTTTTGTGAGGGGGTTAAATTGATTTCTGGGTCACTTTCTGTTCAATTGTCATTTCCTATACATTTTGGGGTCTTTGGAGCACTTCCTGTTGATATCAGGATATTTTTATCAGGATATTTTTTACCATGAGAAATGAATAGGACATTGGAAATTAATGGGGATGTTTTTGTCAAGTTTTGGTGGAACCATATGACATTGTCAAAAACTCTATACAACTTTTCTGCACCTTTGATTTCCTAATTTTTTAAAATGTGTAGGTTATGTGAATCAGATTCAGAATGTAGGACGCGATACATTTTGAAATTTGGATTATTAAATGGTTTTGTCATTGGGAATGAATGTAGCGTTTTTTGTTTTTTTTTTGTGTGTCAAAAAAAAAAAAGCATTCTAGTCGCAACTGTGAACGTAAGACGCAAAGTGAAAAAAAAGCCTTCGCTGCGTGAATTCGTGGAGCGTTTCAAAGTTGGAATCTGTCAAGCACATACACCGAAAAAGTATACGGGGAAAAAAAAGACGAATATTGTATATGTACACAATGAAGTTTGACCATATACAGTGAACCCTCGCTACTTCGCGCCCTCAGTCCATCGCAGATTTTTTTTCATTTAAAAAATAAATAAATAAATAAACACAGATGAGCCGTCCCATGCCGATCACATAATCTCACTCTCCCTCCTGCTGCTCTTTGTCGGTCGGGCAGTGCACTGGAGTTGCTTATTACACTAAACAATGATTCACAGACGTTAAGGGTTGATCTTGCCACATATTCTTGGAAGCCGAAGCTTCAAAGCGCCGCATGCGCCAATCATCGTTTAACTTGTTAAACAGTTGGTGTGGCAACTCATTGTGTGTAAGTGAGCAGCTTGAGCGGATTGAGTGGACTCACTCAATGAATAAAGACAAGCATTTTTCTACTCTACTCTTGTTTAAAAAAAAATCATGGGACGGTAACATGTGTAAAACTCATAATTATTACAACTGAAGTGCTTGAAAACCATTAAATAAAACTAGGGCTGTCAAAATTATCGCGTTAACGGGCGTTAATTTTTTAAATTAATCACGTTAAAATATTTGACGCAATTAACGCATGCACTGAATGAGCCGCTCTCGCATTGCCTCAAACAGCTTTCAATGAGGCCGTCTATGCACATTAAGAGTGAAGAGAATGCCACCGGCCGCTTGGGGGCAGCGCAGCGCTGTTCCATACTAATGTTATTCCTTCTAATAGTGGGAGAATTAGTAGTTGTGAGACGTTAATGCTGTTGCTTTGTGCTCCACACATATTTCGGTAAGTTTGCTTTTTTTTCGTGGCAATTATGTGTCTCTTGTTGTATTTTGGGTAAGATATGCTCAGAGATATATCTGTTATAAAGGCGAGTGGACACAGGCGTTCTTTGGGCTGCGCCGTTTATTGGCATACGCTTCTGCAACTCCTTCACAACAAACAGAAGTATAATTTAGTGAAAGCACAACAAAAATAATATTGCTATCTCTCAAAAAAAAAAAAAAATGTTCACAAAAAGAAAAGCACTTCAGTCTGTAGTAATGAGGCCCTATTCTCACACAGCTAAACAACAATGCAAAGTGAACTGGCATTACTCAGAGTTTGGTCACTCAATTCTTATAATTGTTATTTTTATTCTTCTTATTATTATATTAACTCTACTTTTGATTGAAAATTGTACAAATTTGATTAAAATGAAAATATGAAGAGGGGTTTTAATATAAAATTACTATAACTTGTAACTATAACATTTGTCTTTTATGAACTACAAGTCTTACTATCCATGGATCACTTAAACAGAAAGAATGTTAATAATGCCATTTGTGGATTTATTGTTATAATAAACAAATACAGCACTTATGTACAGTATGTTGTATGTATATATCCGTCTTGTGTCTTATCTTTCCATTCCAACAATAATTGATGGTTTGAATTGCGATTAATTACGATTAATTAATTTTTAAGCTGTAATTAACTCGATTAAAAATTTTAATCGTTTGACACCCCTAATTAAAACCTATATATACATGAAGGTTTTTTCCAATTACACTTTAGGGAAAAAATGGGGAAAAACATGTCTTACATGTATCTCTTTCCAATTATAAATCTGAATGAATACTGTGAACACACACACACACACACACACACACAAAATAATTGGCTAATTGGCAGTTTTTCACTTATCGCAGCTTGTTCTGGTCCCCATTAACCACGAAAAACGAGGGATCACTGTAGTAACTTTGCCATATTACCACTTACGAAGCAAACTCAGGAAACAGACCAACAATCTTACTACTGTTCTGACAGCATTCAAATTAATTCATAGGTCAACTCATTGGCTACCACTGATGGACCTCCAAACCATTCCCTCAAAAATGAATTGGAAGTCGATTGCTATCAAGGACACTAAACAATTCAATGCCAGCCACCCCAGTTAACATGGATTAGATGTCCACGCTGGCAGTTAATTAATTAACTAACATTTTTCATGGAGCAAATATTAGTTTTATAGAGGGTCAGAGGTCAGTGTTTCAATTCGTCCTGCTGATTATCAACATTATTGGCAGAAATATGGAGGCGTCGGCCTGCTCTGAACGCACACACTGATGCAATCGCACCCTTATGTCAACATATGCAGGATAAATTAGTATTATTAATTAAAATGCTGCACAAATGTCATATTCCGACATTATTTACATCCGGACGGTATTCAAACAGGCACTAGATGACGTATGCGGCGTTTAGCAGTCGGTAGCCACGAAAGCTCGAAGGCTTGCTGCAAAAAATAAAAAGACCGAATATTAAAAATGTAATAGGGGTTTGTGGAGCCCACCGACCTTGACGGTGCCTCCGTTGGCCGCCCGGCCGTGTCGAACGCACGGCTCCATGGTCGTCAGGGAGCCCTGCTTGTTTATTCCTGCGGCAAAGGCGGCCATTGCGGGACAGCTGCGCCGAACCCACTGAGCATGCGCGGGACACAAGGCTAGGCTACTAGGCTAGCCTCGCTGCACTTCCGGGGTTTGGCCTTACGTCAATGTAACTAAAAAAATAAATAATTAAAATATTGCGTGGCAAAAGTCTGACGTTTATTTATGTCATTCTTTGTGTCATGAAACTCTGTGTCCTGTGTTCTTAATTTACTAACTCATTCAATACCTTTGACAGCGATAGACTCAAATCCATTTGAACTTGGGTGGCTGGCATTGAATGATGATGTTACAGTGTCGTTGACAGCGGTAGACGTTTATCCTTTAAAGCAACAGTAGGTAACTTTTCAAGCTTTAAAAAATATTTTCAAAACATTTGTGACAATATGTTGACTGACAGCTAGTTGAATGACTCCTCTTTTATATCTTGAGGGGTTCTATATAGTGATGGCCAAATGAAGCCTTATGAAGCAATGAAGCTTTGCAGCCAATTGGTTTGCACATGTAGCAAAGCTTCATTGTGCTTCATTTACTCTATGGCGCCATCAAGTGGTCTACAAGCCCAAGAGGTCAACATTGTTAAGAATTCAATGGTTATTTGATTATGAGAAAGATATGAATGTGCTTATGTTACTAATTTAGTATGTGAACAAAATAACAAAACAAAAATAACAAAACAAGTACTAAGGATAATTTGTTATTCATTTTTGTTGAGAAATAATAGCTTTCCCACAGTGGCTGGCTTTAAACGGTTTCTTTTTTTTTGGACAATATTTCACCAGCTTTAGAAAATATTCTTCTTTCACAAGGCACAGATGAAGCTGGGGTGCTGATAAATGTGAGTGTCAGTTTTTATAAATTTGGGTAGGTATTCTTTTGTGCCTCCCAGTACACTAATGGATTGTTCATTCTGTTGATGTTTGGTTCAGATAGGTACACACACTCACATTTATATTAATGTAGTTCTTCTCCCTTACCTTATTGAAAGCAATCAAATGAAAATGTTCCCATACAGGGGAGGATCGCTTTTTTTTTTTTTTTGCGCAATTTCCATCGCAAGCAAAGGACAAGGCTCGAAAAAAGATTGCACTGGTTGCACTGTTGCGCACAGATCATGTAACAAGTACAGGAGCCCGAAATGCACAAAATGTGAGATAACAGGCGATCGCCATTGCGTTTTGCAACCAATTTATACCGTAGTCTGTAGGCTACTGTGTTTGCAATGCGCGCCGAACGTCGGATCACTTCCGAAGCATATATCAGCTTCAGCCGGCCGGCGAGGCTTCTCACGTCATCATTTCCGGGTTCTGCCGAAATTACGCGCGCCTCGCTACAAGCCTCGTGGAAACACCCCTCCCATTACTCGACACAAGCTTCGGAACCTCGGCCCATTTCGTCCCATCACTAGTTCTATATCACTTTCACCGGCTCTAATTAACTTTGGCAGGAACCCTGCCAGGCAAAAAACTACAAATATGCTAACTGCTTTACGGCTTACATCACTTCTCCCTTTCCCCATTCATTATAAAGGCAGAAGTCGATGCAAATTTGCGCAAATTCTGCAAAGATGGCAGAGAAGCAAAAGAGCCAAAAGGTTTTGTTTAAAGAGGAAAAAAATAGAGGCTACCAGGATATACAGAATAAACATTGGCCCGGCTATCGCTACTAGCGTGACGCCCAACCCCCTCAACCGAACTCGTAAACGCTTACAAGTTCGGGTGTGGTGGGGCGGTTAGCCAAACTAAGCCAAACGGTTGCTAACCTTCATATGCTATTGTTTAGCATTAATTACCTTATTACCATATTTTTCGGACTATAAGTTGCACCAGCCATAAAATGCCCAACGAAAAAGAAAAAAACAGATAGAAGTCGCACCGGACTATAAATCGCATTTTTGGGGGGAATTTACTTGATAAAATCCAACACATAGAACAGATATGTCATCTTGAAAGGCAAGTTAAAATAAAAATACAATAGAGAACAACATGCTGAATAAGTGTACAGTATGATGATGTTACATGATGCATGAACAACGAAATGCGAACGTGGCCGGTATGTTAACGCAACATCGCTATTAAGAGTTATTCAGATAACTATAGCATAAAGAACATGCTAAAAAGCTTACCAAACCATCAGTGTCACTCCAAAACACCAAAAGAACATGTGAAATTATATAATAATGTGTTAATAATTTCACACATAAGTCGCTTCAGAGTATAAGTCGCACCCCCAGCCAAACTATGAAAAAAACTGCGACTTATAGTCCAAAAAATACGGTACTATTCATCCTTCACACAGCTGCTGGAAACAGAAATGTTGTTTAATCCATCTGCAGGCGACCGGGAGATTGATTTGTGATTGATTAATGATTTTACAACACTGGGCGGGTGTGTGCTGGTCCTCATGGGAAACGTAGGAAGGAAGGCAAAACACTACCACTTATGTCCACCGGCGTCGCTAAAATCGATCAAAACTGAAAAGTTACCAAGTGTTGCTTTAAGTAATTTGTTTAACGTTAAACCGTATTTCCATCTGTTTCCAGCTTTACTGACTGATTTTAACCCTTGCTTGAAAAAAATCCTTTCATTCATTATATAGTGTTGCTCTGTCTACTGATAGTTGTCACCACTGACTACTGTCGTGCACTACTCAACCCTACGACGGGTTCAAAGTTGAACTCTGATCTCTTGCTATGAAACAACATGTCTGGCAGACGTCAGTCTGGTGACGTCGGTAGACCCTTTTGTTAGCAGTGTTGAAACTAACGCTATCAGTGTATCATTTGTTCAATCCATATCAGTTTTAGAATCCGAAATTAGAAAGCAAATAACGGCGTATTTTTCGCTGTTTTGAAATAAAAAACAGAATATTAGAGAATAGAATTATCATGGTATTTTTGTTCTAATTGTTTTTGGTTTTGTATCACGTTAAGTAATAATAACTATAAAACGTTAGCCATCGTGCTGCTTGATTCACCCCTCAATGGAATTATTCGGCGGAGATTGACTGACCTTCCTGAGAAAAAACAACAACTTCCGGGTCACAACACATCGAAAATGATACAATGATAATGATCCGTGCCCACATTAACCATCCCTCAGGTAAAGGACAAGAGGATGTGCCATCAACCCCCACGTCTGCCCCCACCATCGCCTGCCCACCCAGACCCCAACCACCACTGCAACTAGAGATGTCCCGATCCGATATTTGGATCGGATCGGACGCCGATATAGGCAAAAAATGTGCATTGGTATCGGATCGGCCAACACGGAAAAATTCCGATCCAGACTTCCGATCCAGTTTTTCAAGTTCGGTCCGATTTACATAATCCATTCCAGTTTTTGCTTCGGTTTCCCTAAAATCCGGTCCGCATTTTACGGCACACTTTCAACACACTACATTTACATTACCGTCTCCCAATTTACCGAGAGACTTTATCGGTGAAAATGTCATTTCACCTTAAAGGACGACAAAGACGAAGAGGCAGAGTGCAACATATGCCACAATAAAGTCAAGCGTGGTGGTAAAGCTGTAAGAAGTTTTAATACAACCAACCTAATCAAGCATTTAGCGAAATACCACCACAAACAATATAAGAAGTATGTTAAGAAAACCGAAGACAAAAACAAAGGTCCTACGCAACTAACACTGGCAGAAACTTTTGCTATGTGTGACAAACTGGCACTCGACAGTCCCAAAGCCCAGGGAATAACAAGAGTCATTGCCGAAGAATTCATTCTGGATGATGAGCCATTATCTCTCGTGAGTAAAGACGCACCATCCAACACTTAGAACCACGGTACAACATCCCCAGCTGTCATTACATCCTTGAGCGATTCGGCCGTGGATGATTCGAGAACGATTCATAAACATCCAAATTCCGATTATTGAAATATGTCAAGTAAAGCGGAACTAATGAACAGCGCGGTCTTAGGGACGCAATGAGAAACGGACCGCATTGCCCCCCAAGAGTAAACATCATCTCTTGTCATAGACCCAGGTAATGCCAATGCTCGACTCACGGCTTTAGCTCAACTCATGCCGCTGGATAAAAAACACAAGAATACCTGACTGCTGCTGACAGCCGCAACAAACTACGTCAACATCGTTTTACTCTAGATAATAGATATCATATGTATATAGAACTAGATGCAAAATGACAGACTCGACGACGTTAGCAACATTGAAATATTGAAAACTAGTTGCGTTAATAAACAGCCGCCATCTTAAAGCAGGAGACTTCCCTAGTAGGCTGTTGTGAACCTTTCAAGCGAACCTAATTAACTTTTTATCTAAAATACTCCTAAATCGGCAAAATCATGACTTGAATCTATCTTCAAATCAGTTTTAAAACTTTCACATGTCGAAAGTAGACAGAAGGGAAATTATGGAATAACGGGAGCAATTTTAACAACTTTAACAGTTGATTCGCAAAATTAAATGAATTGAATGTAGTTTAAAGCTGTTGATACAGAATGGGGACTTGAGTATTTTATTTACTGTTTTAAAATGTTAACTTGATACTGAAATAGTCGTTTATTTAAACCTGAAAGGCTCTTTATACAACTTTTGTAACTAATGCACGAAACATTAAAAGCATCTAATAGCTTGGGGGGTTTGAGGGATTTTCCACTGAGGTTGTTTGTGTGTTTTGCTTTTTTAAGACAGTTTACAATATTATTTGCACGTTTTACTGACTGACTATGCCATTTCTGTTTGTTATTTATAATGTTTTGTGTTTGTCACTGAATAAAAAGGTCAGTTTCTTGTTACCAACCGTTGTGTGTTATTCAAACTCACCTAATTCAGCTGGCTAGTTATTATCAAGAGTACTAAAAACCTTTTTCAACATGAGTCTGACAACTAAGTAAGGAGGCTAAATAACTTTAAACTTTAAAACATGCTCAGATAGGCCGGTATCGGATCGGAAGTGCAAAACAATATCGGTATCGGATCGGAAGTGCAAAAACCTGGATCGGGACATCCCTAACTGCAACCCCCCCAAATGACGAACCAACACCACAGGAACCCCATGGTTCACTAGGCCCAGAGTAGAAAGGATTAGGGGTATGACAAAATATCGAAATGGTGATATATCGTGATACTTTGTATCACAAAAGGTTATCGATATGCTCCTGCCAAAAATCGAGATATCGTTTTAAAAAGGTGTCATTGTCAAAAAAAAAAAAAAAAGGAACCAACAAGTTGCTACCAAAATCTTCCACCATAATAGTGTCTCAGTTAACTCTATTGCTGCAACGATTAATCAGTTAACTCGAGTATTCAATTCGAAAAAAAGATTCGAATTAAATTTTGCTGCTTCAAGTATTCGTTTAATTTAAGTGGCGTTGTAATGGTTTATTTTGAAAGTGTTTGCATTTACTTTTATTGATTTGGATGGATACTCTGCCTTCTAGTCTGCCTCATTTCACATGGCTGAATCCAAGTGCTCCCTGTTAAGACCAACATAAGCTATGTTTTGTTTGAGTTAATGTTTTATTTTAATGCATTCGTTATTTAAAGATATTTTTAGCCTATTTTTGTGGGAATATGTTCTCTGAACCATTTGTTAAGAGCATTGTAAAAAAAAAAAAAGTTTAAATGCTATAAAATGCTATATAAGCTAGCTAATTGTTCTTTTGTTGTACATAGATCCTCATTTATTTTTTTATTCCGTTTTAGGCTCAGCCCAGGTAATTTAAGTTTTCGTGTTCCTTATCCGATTACTCAAACTAATGGTTTATCGATTAATCGACTATTAAAATAATTGATAGCTGCAGCCCTAGTTAACTCTAAGGCTGCATTGACGGTACACGACGACGAATCCATTTGGACTGGGAACATTCATTCATTCGAAACCAGAGCATTCACAGCCATTCTGTCCGATTTTCAGTGCATTTACAGGTTATTTCCTGTTGAGTTTGAGTCACTGCCTATTCATTTCGGTGATTCCCAGGCGGGAAATTACAGGTCACTTCCTGTTTGAGTTACAGAACAGGAAGTGACTGGTAAAATACCCCAAAATCAACAGGAAGAAACTGAAAATCAACAGGTAAATGACCTTAAATAGCCCAAAATTACCTCATTGCCTGGTATTGGCTGCCACTGACGGCCATAGACGTTCAATCCGTTTGAAGAGGGAGGGATGGCAGCAAATGAACGAATGTTCATTCGCTGCCACCCTCCCAGTTCAAACGGATTGGATGTCTACAAGTGATAAACTCATTCCAATTCACAGCAGAAGCTTGTTTTCTGCTTACTAGTTGTTTGTAGAATATCCTAGAATGATTTCCTGACCAATGTATCGATAATCGTTGTATCGCCATATCGTCAAATAATTGTTATCGTGAGCTTTGTATCGCAAATCGTATCGTATCGTGAGGTACCAAGAGGTTCCAACTCTTAGAAAGGATTCCCACGTAGAGAGGTTTACACCTCACCCCCGCGCCTGACTCCAACCGGCGATCCGCGAGGACGCCAGGGTAGAAAAGAGAATTGAATGCGGAATTGGGAGAACACTGAGAGGCCACCAAGGGGTGTAGCGGGACCAGAGCTCCAATCACTCACCCCCGAGCATTTGACAGCCTAGATTAAGAGGAAGCCCCGGCCCAGGAGCCCAGCCTAAAGGGTTGGACCCACCTACCGCTCTATTACTGTGACTACCAGTTCCCCCGACAGGAAGCCACAGCCCAGCACCGTGATGTGGTTGTATGGGGAGGGTAGTGCAGTGCATGCAGGTCTCACATACTGTATCTGTCAACAGTGCATTATTTTCACAGGAGAACAACAAAAAGCTGGCAACTAGACTACTGTGCCATCAAAACAACTCACCACGTAGCCATTAATGTTTAAACACACGGCTACCGAAGAACAAATTTCATCCAAAGTCAATTGTGGAGATTGAGGGGATTCAATTGGGGCAGTGCCCCCAATCCCCCAGTGGCCGACAAATGTCATTGCAACGTAATTCACTTTCCTATATACCGGTAGTCCCCGGGTTACGACGTACCAGACTAACATGATTTTGACTTTACATAGCCGGAGTCTCCTCCGTCATATTGTCTCCAGTTGTTTGGTTGTTGTTGTTTTTTAGAGTGCGTACGACACGAGAAAAAAAGTCTTAAATAGGATTATTATGTGAATTAGAATCATATTTTGAGACGATTCGACTATATGCAACAATTTAGCAAAGCGCAGATGACGAGAAATTAGTGTTTTAATCTGCCGGTTAGCCACGCCTACCATTATAGGGCTCTAGCGCCCCCAAAAGGTGGATGACGTCAGAGGAGTCACGATTTCATCTGATTTAGTATGCAGCCCATTGAGTGGGAATTATTCACAACGACGAAAACACAACGAAGAGAGCCGCAAAATGTCATTGTTTCAGTCTCTCTACTCCAGGGGTGTCCAAACGTTTTGCAATGGGGGCCAGATTTGGTGTGGTTGAAATGTGGGGGACCGACTTTGGCTGACGTCCTTTACTTAGAACAATATATTTAAGCAAATTTTAGCAACCATTCAGTGTTTCACATTTGCTTTATTATTATTTTTTAATTATTAAATTTCAACAAACTCGCGACTAGCCTTTGTGGTGTTTTGTTTCGATTCTCGGGCTCTTGTGAAATACTGCTGCTGTGAAATTAAACTAGCTTCAAGTTGCTTTAATTTCACGCTACGTGTCTTCCCTGTAATCTTGTCATACATGTCAGCCTGTCTTGTTTGGTAATATCGCCTCACATTGAACTCTTTAAAAATAGCGACAGTCTCTTTGGAAATGATGCAGACATAGTTGTTTCGTATTTTGGTGAAGAAATAGTCAAATTTCCAACTATCCTTGAAGCGTCAGTTGTCGCAGTTAACTTTCTTTTTTGTGTTGATTGTCGCCATTTTAGAAAATTTGGAGTAAAGGGGTAATGTTGCTTAGAGTGCTGCTGCCTTTTAGTGGATAAATGAGGAGCAGCATTTGTGTGTAAGCTACTTCATATGCTAGTAGCAGTACTGCTGACCAATTTATTAAAGTCTGTGTGCGGGCCAGACGTTATTGATTTTATGACAGAGGCTGGGGGCCGGATGAAATTTGACCAGGGGCCGCATTTGGCCCCCGGGCCGGACTTTGGCCATGTCTGCTCTACTCCAATATTTTTACAGGATATTCTTTTTATCCAAGTATTTTCCCCAACAACTAAATAAATGGCTTGAAAAGGACCAGTCAGCCCGTTGAGGGGGAATTATTCAGAACGAGGAAAACGTGACGAAGAGAGCAGCAAAATGTCATTGTTTTAGTGTCTCTACTCCAATATTTTTACAGGATATTATTTTTTATGCAAGTATTTTTCCCCAATAGCTAAATAAATGGCGTGGTCATGACAGATAACAGTCTTGTGCTAAATGGAATATGAAATAATAAAAATGCATTTATTCAAGACGACATGGCAAAATTACTCCATAATGGTCAAAACTGTCGACTTCACCTTTACTGTCGCACATCCCGAACGATATTTTGTGCCACCTTAATCAGGTTTATGTCATTTCCCTTCCCCGGCTTCGGAGAATGTAAACAAACCAAGAGGCAGCTAGCCGACACGCTAACCCGAACCGAGTGATGTTTCAAAGTCTTCAAAGCGGAAAATCACACATAACTAGCCCGGATTATTTCACAAGACGACTGGGTTGTCGATTGTCTTCGCCGATCGGCAAACCGCCTGGCGGAGAGCAATTTACAGCTCCTTCCCCTGCTAATATGGACAGGAAGGCTCGCCGAGGAAGCAGCTGGACAATGACCGCTGAACATTTACATGCCAATCCATGATCAAACGTAAGTAGTCCTTTATTTAAAGAAAGTTTGTAGTGTTTACTTTGTAATCGCTGTATTCGCGGCTATTTTTAACTCAAAGTTGCAATTTCTGATCAGTCGGAAAATTTGACAGAACACCGGGCACATGAGCACAATAGTGCTCTCCTGGCGGGTGGATGTGCGACAAGCCGCCGTTGTTGTGTCAAAAAATAGCCGCCCCGCATGCATGTCAGCCACAAAAGGCAAGCCACCTACATATTAAAATGATCCCAGTATTTGACATAATACAAAACACGATGTTTACTCACTTCCTCATAAGTCCCATGGTCCCACAGTAGTAGGGCTTGTTTTGGCCAATATCCACCGGTGAATGGGGACCTTTTGAAATCCCCAAAAGGCGCACACGCCTCTCCCTCATAGAGCAAGATTTTTCTGCAGCCGTTTGGCTGGCGTGATGCAAAAAATAAACATATTAACCCGCAAAATCAGCTGAATCAGTCCTTCTTATACAACAGTACGGCTGTATAGTGAAGAGGACTCCTTCCTCCGTACACGTCACAGCGCCCTCTTTCTCATATCGAGACTGTTGCCGGAAGTCACTCATTTTCATGGCGCGGGATTTAAAACACTAAATAAATATAGCGATCGCTTCCACACACATCCAAGCGGTCCATTTCATTCAGGAGCATAAAATACCGTGTGTATTATGAAATAAACATGCTTTTTAGTGTCACAGGCACTTTAAGTCGGGTAAACAGTACTTTATTGTACCTGACAGTATCTGATTTTTTACTTAATTTTTTTATTAGGACTTCTGCTCTATGGCGAAATGTGTATTTGATTATAATGTTGACTTTTGCTTTGTGATGCATGCTTTTATTTTGGCAAAGGAAGTGTAGAAAAACGTACTGTATCCGCGCACACGAACAACAGCGCTGAAGAGCGCATTTGCTCCAACGAAGACATCACGCAGCCAAGTGAGAGAGAGAGGGGAAAGATTACAGTTTAGCTTGCTATCTAGCTAGTACTTAGCTGCAACATCTTGGCGAGGAGAGTATAATCAGTGGCGGTCATGGCAATTTTGGAGCCTAAGGCGAACATATCCAGGGGCCCTCTTCATGGGTCAGGGGTTAAAAAGGTGAGAAAGGTGTGGAGGAAATATGTTCCGGTACACTAGGGCCGTCCTAAACGACAAATTTTCTCCTGATTAGTCAGCCAACTAGTTTTACGATTAGTTGACTAATCTAATAATTTTCTTTTTTTTACTAATTTAGCAATGACATTTTTGTTGACGCTTATTAATAGGGTTGTTCCGAACATGTTTTTTTGCTCCCGATCCGATCCCGATTGTTTTAGTTTGAGTATCTGACGATCCCGACATTTCCCGATCCGATTGCTTTTTTTTTTGCTCCCAATTCAATTCCAATCATTCCCGATAATTTTTCCCGATCATATACATTTTGGCAATGCATTAAGAAAAAAATGAAGAAAACTCTGACGAACATATACATTCAACATACAGTACATAAGTACTTTATTTGTTTATTATGAAAATAAGTCCTCAAGATGGCATTTACATTATTAACATTCTTTCTGTGAGAGGGATCCACGGATAGAAAGACTCGTAATTCTTAAAGGATAAATGACTTTGTATATTGTGACTAAATATTGCCATCTAGTGTATTTGTTGAGCTTTCAGTAAATGATACTGCAGCCATTTAACTTCCGCCCAAATGCATGATGGGAAGTGCAACCATGACTGTGCGTAGGGGCACCAATTGATATATCTTCCCTGCGTTGGGAAAGAACATAGGGGGTTAAGAAAATGATCAACTATTACCTTTCTTCCCCTCATTGCCTCCCACATTATTTTTAATTGCCGAGAGAGGTTGTAAGGCTTTAGCCACATAAAAAATGGCTTCTAAGGCTGTCAAAGTTCTTTCAGCTCATCATAAGCTGCCTTTTAGCGCTATCTGTAGGTAAAACAGCGTCTTTATAGATTGAACGCGACAATGCGTGAGTGGGTCGTGCAGCGCATGCGTTAATTATTTAACGTGATTAATTAAAAAAAATTAATTATCGCCGTTAACGCAATAAATTTTATAGCCCTACTTTAAGCCAAAACTACTCTGGATGAGTTTAAGACATTTTGTCTGTAACGTTAAATACAATTAGAAAACTATTTAAATTAAAAAAAAAAAAAAAAAAAAATATATATATATATATATATATATATATATATATATATATATATATATATATATATATATATATATATATATATATATATATATATATATTTAAAAAAGGCATGTCCGATATTTTTTTTGCCGATTCCGATACTTTGAAAATGACGTGATCGGACCCGATCGATCCGATCGGGACATCTTTACTCATTAATTCACTAAGCCATTTTGGAACACTTAAATTCTTTATTAAAGTACAAATAATCATGTAAATAACAATAATTAATCACAAATAAATAATGAGGTTAAATGCTGATAGCAGTTACTAGTGCAAAAGAATGGAAAGTAAACAGATTCAGAACACTGACTTTGCCTTTCCAACATTATTCAAAACAATTCTTAAAAAAAAAATATATAGCATTATTATTATAGAATACTACTATATATAATAGTAGTATAATAATTATAATAATTTTTCATTGCCAATCATATTTGTCATAAAGAGTGTCATTTGAAAGCTATTCTTAGTGGTAATCTGTGTTCTGTAGTATTTACTCACATATTATAATATTAATTCTGAAGTATGTGGGAGGGATTAACTCCAGAAACCGTTATTTATATGACGAACATGACGTGCGTTTATTTTGAAAAGTTCACCGGAGGTACGTTCGCTAAATCGCTAACAGAAAGCTTTACACTCCGTAAAAAAAGATTCTTCGTCATTGCTTGTGGTGTCACTAATAGATTTAATTTTTTTTTCGTTAGCAAATGCTGTTAACCAGCTGTTGAGTGTTATTGTATGACTGATTGGAACTGTACTGCATTGTTTCGCCACAGGGTGTGCTGTCGTGTATTTTACGTTCGGTGTGAAGAAGAAAGTTAAAAGAGGCATTAGCGTCCTGTTCTCAACGTCTTCCTCACTGCACTTTGGCTCTCATGGAGAGCACGTTTGCTTATGTGTTCGAAATAAACGATAGCGGACGTGCAAAGTAGCAAGTGAGCTGTAAAAATAGCGAGCTTAGTGGGATGAAAAACGCGGGAGAGCTAACTGAAGCTAACAAACAGCTAAGCGATGCTAAATGGAGCTAAGCGAAGCTAAACGGCGCTAAATGAAGCTAAGGACTGAGACTCAGTCCGTCGTCGCGGAACAGTCCATTGTAGTGTGTGTGGGGGGGAGAGATAATATAAATGCAGCATTCAAATGGCTTTCTTTTTTGTTTTGTTATTTGTTTGTTTGGTATGCTGCCATAATTATACATGACGAATAGTTGGGGGTGCTGCTGGTTCCGGTGGCCCAAGCCCTTGCTTGTTGGGGCAAGGGCAGCTAGTTAGGGGCCTAAGGCGATCGCCTACTTCACCTAAATAGTAGATCCGCCTATGAGTACAATGACGTATAATACAAGTTTTTGGATAGTTATTTTGAAATTTAGGGATTATTAATGGGTTCCGATTTATGCCAAAATTCGGGTTACATTGCCAGCATCGGAATGGAACTCGTGCGTAACCCGGGGATTACCTGTATATGAATTTAAAATTAAAGACCTAGCTGGTAAAATGTTGTCTATAAAAATTGTAAAGCAATAAAACAAACATCAAAAATTAATGAACTGAACAAGAATGCTACAAAGTATTTCACAAAGGGTCAAAATTATTTTTCGAACAGATCATGTGACTAGTACCTTAGAGACGATATGGAATTTCTTTGTTTCATGTCCCAACACACAAAAGTCAAACTTTGCCTATGCCCAGAATAATTACAAGGTACAATTTTGCAGTGCATTTGTTCAACAAATCAATATGCAATGAGCAACAGTACTGTCTGACCGCATGAAGCATTTGCTACAGTGAGTGGGAAACCGACAATGGGATATTGTTTGCAAAAATACTGAGGTCAGCGTTCTGTTTAGTTACATTGGAATGAATGGGAAAGCATGTCAGTGCAATGCAGTACAGTACACATCTTCAGTTTTATTATAGTGGGGAACATTCAAGTTATAAACATGAATGTGTGCAAACGTGTCAGAATTCAGTTACATTAATTTAATCATCGCAACAAAAGTAATCCACTCAATTTAAACACCTCAAAGGGAGAGAATATTCATTATCTTTTGAACTTTGCCCATTCGAACGCACACTCACTTGTGATTGGCTAGTGTTCATGCACACCTCCCCATCTGGCCCCTTTCCATTGGCTCTCTCACCTTTAACTGCGGCTTCGTTTCACTGGAGGCACCTGTCGGTGAAAATGTCTGAGAAGGGAGCCTTCGACACCAACGTGCTGACCCTCACCAGGTTTGTCCTGGAGGAGGGCAGAAAGGCCCACGGAACCGGTGAGCTCACCAATCTGCTCAACTCCATCTGCACGGCCGTCAAAGCAATTTCCACCGCCGTCAGAAAGGCCGGCATCGCTAATCTGTGAGGAGCTTTTTTTCAAATTGTTTTTAATTGCATTTATGTTTTGTGTTCTAGTTCATGGGGTGCCAAACTCATTTTGGCTCGCGGCCCACATGACTCACTGGCTACCATTGACGGCGCTCAACGTTCAATCCATTTTGGCTGGGAGGGGCGAATGAACGTTCTTTCATTCGCCTCTCCCAGTCAAAATCTATTGGCAGGGTTTCTACAGGTATCAGCAAATCTCATTTGATGAGTTTCAATGCTACTTTAAACTAATTTAATCCCCATGCCCGACGGCAGATAGTTTCGCACACACAAAGTGTAAGTGGAGTTGTCCGATATTAACTTTATAACCGATAACTGATATCCCAATATTGTCCAACTCCAAAAATCCGACAGCAATATCAAACGGAGACCGATATATGCAGTTGTGGACTAATTCTATTGTGATGCCCCACCGGATACTTAAGTACTGATAAATGTAACAACTTCAAGATTTTCCGATAAACATTCTGTGAAAAATAAGGGAACGACTTCAACTGAAGTTAGGGGGAAAATTCCAATATTGCACCACTATATTTTTGTTGAAATCAAAATAGTGCAACCAGGATTTTTGTTTATTTGTTGGGGGGGTCAAGTGCAAGTGTAAAGTGCCAAAAAGGCACTGCCATATTACATATGGCTCCCACAGTGCTTCTAGTTCAAAATAACAACAAAAGAACACAGCTTCGGTACAGTGAATGACGTACGTAATGAGTTTATAATTTATTATTTTTCAATCATTTATTGTTTATTTAATTTTTGCACCATGAATGCAAATGGTGTGCTCACACAACAAATCTCAAGCATCTTAATTTAGAGACGAAGCTAATTATTCTATCAATATATAATGCGACTAGTTAATTAGCACAACTGCTATGCTAGGCTGTGACCAGCCCTTGAACAAAGGCAGAAGGCTTCTACATTCACTTTGAAGGCAACATGCAGTGGCCCAAAACCATTAATGAAAAACAAATATCAATATTATCTGATATCACTTTAAAATGTTTTTTATGGCCGCGTTTATCGGTTACCCGGTAATATCGGACAACTCTAATAAATTATGTAAAGATTTTTTTTTTTTTTTTTTATGTAACAAAAGTAGAGAACAAACGTAGTGTACAAAGGTAGTGTACAACTGTAGTGAACAAGAGTGTACAAGAGTAGTAAGTGTACAAATGTAGTGAACAAAAGTAGCGTACAAAGTTAGTGTACAAATGTAGTGTACAAGAGTTGTGTACAAGGGCAGTGTACAAGAGAAGTGTACAAGGGCAGTGTACAAATGTACTGTACAAAAGTTAGTGTACAAATGTAGTGCACAAGAGTAGTGAACAAAGGTAGCGCACAAGAGTAGTGAACAAAGGTAGTGGACAAAGGTAGTGGACAAAATTTGTGTACAAAAGTAGTGAAAAAGTAGTGTACAAAAGTAATGTACAAAGGGAGTGTACAAAAGTAGTCTACCAAAGTAAGTAGTGTAAAAAAGTAGTGTACAAGGGTACACTACACGAGTCAATACGCAGTCATTCGCCTCCCTCAGACAAAAAGGATTAGACGTCTATCACAGTCAATATCAGCAAATGAGTTGATAGACTTCTCAAATCAAAAAGAATAAAATTATCGCAAATAATCTCATGATAACTTTACCATCAAACAATGTGATTACTTGAACTTTTAGTCAAAAAGGACTAACCACAGTACAAGTGGATTGGATGTGTATCATCGTCAATGGCAGCCAAGGAATTAATGTTGTCACTAGATGCCCCCCCCCCCCCCTAAAAAAACAATCACATTAATCACATTTTTAGTTTAAAAGAATGAAGATTACTCCATTTGGATTGGCCATTTATCACCATCAAGTTCATCCTATGAGTTAGTGTTATCAATATATCCAAAATAACAAATTAGTAGCAAATAATCTCTCAACTAACCTTTAAACAAACTATAAGATTAATTGATTAATTGCATTTTATTGAAAGAAAAATGAGCATTCACAGCCAGTCCACTCTAAGTCATTGGCGATATATCGGTCAGCCGATATATCGGGCCGATAAATGGCTTTTTTGTTTCAAGATCGGTCATTGGCCAATATATGGCCGATATAACAGAAGAATTTATGTTTACTGTTTGGGTGCCCATCTTTTTTTTAAAGGTCGTAGCTATGTTGGCCGGTTAATATATCGGGCCAATATATGGACTCTTTTCAAGATCGCCCGATATCAGCCGATGTAATAGGATAACTGTTATGTTCACTGTTTGGTTGGTGATCTTTCTCATAAAGGCCGACCAATATATTGGCCGGCTGATAGTTGGACTTTTTTCAAGATCGGCCGATATAAACTGATATGTAGCCAATATCATAAAATAACTATTATGTCATCTGTTTGGGTGATGGCCTTTGTTAATTGTGATTTTGCACCACCTAGTGGCCAGTGGCCAAAGCATACTGGCCTCAAATATCAGCATGCAAGATCGGCTTTAGACAATGGGAATCGGCAGAATTTTTTTATTTATTTATTTTTATCGGTATCAGCATCGGCCATAGAATATCCCATATCTGTCAACCTCTAATCAAAATGCATTATTTGCACAAAAAAAAAATCAACTTTTTTTGTACCAATTCAGTAAAATCCTGTCACAATGCGAGCACAAGTTGTGAGTTGTACTTCAACCCGGGCAAAGGTGAATGCTAGCTGCCTCTCGGTGGGGGCGCCGGGGAATGTTTTGCACGGACAGACCTTTATCAGTGTCCACAGATTTACAATTACTAGATCAGTAAACTCAAAGGTCCTTCTCCTTCTCTTCTGGGTAGGTACGGTATCGCCGGCAGCACGAATGTGACGGGCGACCAGGTGAAGAAGCTGGACGTCTTGTCCAACGACTTGGTCATCAACATGATCAAGTCGTCCTTCACCTCCTGTGTGTTGGTGTCTGAAGAAGACGAACAAGCCATCGTGGTCGAATCGGACAAGAGCGTAAGAGAGAACTCAATCAGGCTTCAATGTGGAATAAAACAATGGCTATGTTTACATGAACACTTTTATTTGGATTTAAAGCCTGATCGGAATACCGTAATTTCCCGAATATAAGGCGCACCCGTGTATAACGCGCACCCCAAATTTACTTGTAAAATCTAGGGAAATTTATTGTACCCGTTTATCACGCGCACCCTAATTTTAGCACCTATAAATAGAAGAATACAAGAAAACTGAGCTCGTGTACAGATACAGAAATGTCATTTTACTGACTGGTGAAACACAGCACAAGCATAGCACAGTAGTAGTAGTTCAAAACATTACCGTAAACTGACAATATTCACGTTAATAATATGATCTGACAACTTCTCCAACTTACCAGAATCCAGGAGAAAACAAAACAGATGTGACTTTCATCGTTTCATCATGATGAATAAATGTTTCTTCCATGGATTGATACGGTAAAATAAAAGTGAGGACTGAAGTCGGAAAACGGAAAGAGCGCATCGCTGTAGACTGTAACAAGAGGAACTATAGTTATTTGGGTTTGAGTTTCTCGAGGGACAAATATAGTTGACGGACACAGGAAGTCTGTGTTGTGTTACGTTTGTCATGGTCCGAGTTGCCGGGTTGCAATAAACGTTGACTCAAATGAGTTCAAGAAACTAAATTTATGTGCTTTATGAAGAGTGAAAAAAGCAGAATTTAACACAGACGAAATCATTCGACCAATTAGAGTGAAGTATTACCGAAACAAAATGGTGACGCCATGTACCCTAATGATCGGCAACGGATCGCCGCATACGTTTTCTTCAACACAACATGGCCATGTCAATAAAAAAAAAAAAAAATCGGTCTTTATATAATATATATACAGTGGGGCAAATAAGTATTTAGTCAACCACTAATTGTGCAAGTTCTCCCACTTGGAAATATTAGAGAGGCCTGTAATTGTCAACATGGGTAAACCTCAACCCTGAGAGACAGAATGTGGGGAAAAAAAACAGAAAATCACATTGTTTGATTTTTAAAGAATTTATTTGCAAATCATGGTGGAAAATAAGTATTTTGTCAATACCAAAAGTTCATCTCACTGCTTTGTTATGTACCCTTTGTTGGGAATAACGGAGGCCAAACTTTTTCTGTAACTCTTCACAAACTTTTCACACACTGTTGCTGGTATTTTGGCCCATTCCTCCATGCAGAGCTCCTCTAGAGCAGTGATGTTTTGGGGCTGTCGTTGGGCAACACGGACTTTCAACTCCCTCCACAGATTTTCTATGGGGTTGAGATCTGGAGACTGGCTAGGCCACTCCTGGACCTTGAAATGGTTCTTACGAAGCCACTCCTTTGTTGGCCTGGCTGTGTGTTTGGGATCATTGTCATGCTGAAAGACCCAGCCACGTCTCATCTTCAATGGCCTTGCTGACGGAAGGAGATTTTCACTCAAAATCTCTCGATACATGGCCCCATTCATTCTTTCCTTTACACAGATCAGTCGTCCTGGTCCCTTTGCAGAAAAACAGCCCCAAAGCATGATGTTTCCACCCCCATGCTTCACAGAGGCTATGGTGTTCTTCGGATGCAATTCAGTATTCTTTCTCCTTCAAACACGAGAGCCTGTGATTCTATCAAAAAGTTATATTTTGGTTTCATCTGACCATAACAAATTCTCCCAGTCCTCTTCTGGATCATCCAAATGCTCTCTAGCGAACCGCAGACGGGCCTGGACGTGTACTGGCTTCAGCAGGGGGACACGTCTGGCAGTGCAGGATTTGAGTCCCTGGCGGCGCATTGTGTTACTGATAGTAGCCTTTGTTACTGTGGTCCCCAGATCGAGGGAGATTATCAGTGGTCTTGTATGTCTTCCATTTTCTAATAATTGCTCCCAAAGTTGATTTCTTTACACCAAGCGTTTTACCTATTGCAGATTCAGTCTTCCCAGCCTGGTGTAGGTCTACAATTTTGTCTCTGGTGTCCTTCGACAGCTCTTTGGTCTTGGCCATAGTGGTGTTTGGAGTGTGACTGACTGAGATTGTGGACAGGTGCCCGATAATGAGTTAAAACAGGTGCCATTAATACAGGTGACGAGGGGAGCCTCGTTAGACCTAGTTAGAAGAAGTTAGACCTCTTTGACAGCCAGAAATCTTGCTTGTTTGTAGGAGAGCAAATACTTATTTTCCACTATAATTTGGAAATAAGTTCTTTAAAAATCAAACAATGTGGTTATCTGTTTTTTTTCTCCACATTCTGTCTCTCATGGTTGAGGTTTAACCATGTTGACAATTACAGGCCTCCATAATATTTTCAAGAGGGAGAACTTGCACAATTAGTGGTTGACTAAATACTTATATTTGCCCCACTGTAACCGAACTCATTATAAAATGCAACTAAGGTTGCTTAAAAGTTGGTGGGGACAATTTGAGCATCCTGAAAAGTTGGTTGTGTTTTGTCCCTATCGTCCCTATGCAAACCTACGCCCTTGTGTCAGAGTCCCTTTCGCCAATCACCTACCCTTTCTGACCTCTTGCTTTTAATTAATTTACCTGACAGCAAGTCAAAACTTACAACATTTCCACTGCACCCAACCTTATTAGCCAAACCAAAGAAAAGTCATGAAGCTATTTCTTTCAGGGCAAATACATCGTGTGCTTTGACCCGCTGGACGGTTCTTCAAACATCGACTGTCTTGTATCCATCGGTACCATCTTTGCCATCTACAGGAAGGTGAGTTTTGGACGTAAAATGCTTGATTTGAGTTTTTTCAATGTGACTTCTGTATCCTCCGCAGACTACAGACAATGAACCAAGTGAGAAAGACGCCCTTCAGCCGGGGAGGAACCTGGTAGCTGCTGGTTATGCTCTGTATGGTAGCGCCACCATGATGGTTTTGTCTACCGGACAAGGAGTGAACTGCTTCATGCTCGACCCTGTAATGCATCCACTTGCATAGCCGTGATTGCTGTATTTTGTCATCTTTTAAAAAAA
Source organism: Corythoichthys intestinalis (assembly GCF_030265065.1). NCBI lineage: Eukaryota > Metazoa > Chordata > Actinopteri > Syngnathiformes > Syngnathidae > Corythoichthys > Corythoichthys intestinalis. The sequence goes on along the minus strand of NC_080411.1, from coordinate 13,350,063 downwards.
ACAAAGAAAACTACACAGACTTTAATTTCTTTTTCAGGCCATCGGGGAGTTCATCCTGGTGGACCGAGATGTGAAGATCAAGAAAAAGGGGAAAATCTACAGCTTGAACGAGGGATATGCGCAGCATTTTTACCCTGATGTGACGGAATACATCCAGAAGAAAAAGTACCCAGAGGTAATTACCGTAATTTTTGGACTATAAACTGTTACTTTTTTCCTTCATTTTGAATCCTGCGGCTTATAGTCCAGTATGGCTTATTTGTTGATATTTTGGGGTTAATAGGTAACACTTTATAGTAATAGTAATAATAATAATATTAGGACGGTCATAATTATGACATGACACTATCATGGGCATTACTGAATGCTTATGACAGATATCATTAAGTGTCATCCGGCAAATTATGTCACAAACTCCATTTAGTGTATGTCCAGCTCGGATCTTTTACATCCATTCAAAAGTGAGATGATTTGCTAGATATGATTTTCTAATGAGTCTTATTGAGCCACTATCATATAAAGTGTTACCAAATACCATTACTAGCAATTAATGAAACAACTGGTACAGCAACTGAAGAAATAATTACCATAGACCATGAATTTTGATTGTTATTTACATTTGTAGCGCTGCAATGTATGCTAGGAGGCATGTTGAACGACAACAGCGTTGACGGCAGGTGGCAGCAGAGGTTTACTGTCTCCCTCAAGGCAGTAATGTTGGCCAAATGAAGCTTCCTGAAACAAGGAAGCTTTTCAGCCAACTGGTTCAAAGCTTCATGGTGATTCATTTGGTCTTTCGACAGTAATATAATGCTGCTGTCAAATAAAGTGTTATCGGTTAATATCTTTTGGCGTAAATATCACATAATACACTGAGGACAGCTACAGCTTATAGTCCAATGCGGCTTATCGATGAACAAATGCTGTTTTTGTGTCAAGTTTGGCAGGTGGCGGCTTAGTCAGGTGCGCATTATAGTCTGAAAATTACGGTAGACAAATTCATTAAACATGCTAATCATGTGAGAGCCGTTCCATACTATTTGCACAGAGTCAAAATGAGATAAGTTGACCCCTAGGTGCTATTCATACCAGAATTGGCGAGCTAGGCAATTGCCTAGGGCACCATATTGTGGAGGGGGCACCAAATTGCTTTGAGGGGAAAAATACTCAGGAAAAACAATACTCATGCTACTACACCCGAGCGTTTTCAAACATATCAAGTACATTTCAATATGCTACATATAAAAAAAATATATTTATTATCTTCAAAATGACCACTGGTCTGAATCTAGTGAGTAAGATCATAATTCTTTTGTTGCTCTTGTTTTGTTCCTCTTGCGCTCTTGTCGACAGTGAAATGTGTTACCAGCTAGCGCTATTGATTAATGAATGTCGCAAGTCTGCTGCTGTCAATACAGCAGGAGTATCAGCAGAGGTGGGTTACATTTACTCCGCTACATTTAATTGATTCACTTTTTGAGAAAAAAAACTCTTAATTATAAGACTGGTTTTACCACACCATACTTTTTACTATTACTTGAGTACATTTGTGAAGAAAAAAACGCTACTCTTACTCCGCTACTTTGGGCTACACTAGATTTGTTACATTTTTCATTTTATATTAGATTATTAGATTTAACTTGATTTTTGCCCAAAGTGGCTCAACAGGTGTAACCATTGAGACATCGCAATAATAATCACATGACACCTGTTACATCAATCAGATGTAACAATACAGTCACATGACCACACACAAGCTTGCAGTCGGACGTTCTATGATCACACCAGTCGTTTCAATTGCGTGGCGTCTTTGAAGCACTGTAAGTAATAAACATAATATACAACAAACAAAAATAATATTTAATAAAATAAATTGTCATTTCAGGACTCCTAGCTATATTTTGCCTACGGCACCTAGTCAACCAGGGATGCAATGTATGCATTTTTTATTTAAAAAAATGATTAATGAATAAACTCTCACCTCCGAAACTTACACTTGAAGTTTTTCTTCCATTATTTTGGTTTGAGGATGTTTTTGGGAGCAGACCTATTGCAAGGATTCAGAAATCAAATAAAATCCTAAAGTTTCCCATTTTTGAGCAGCTTTCATCTGTGTTAAAAAATTTCAGTCGCTAAATCCACTTTTTAATTTTAATCGGTTTTCAAATATCTTTGCAATTTTTGAAACATTGTCAAAACCACTGAACATCGATGGAAAGGCTCATATATAGTTACGATTAAAGATGTCCCGATCGACCGATCACGTCATTTTCAAAGTATCGGAATCGGCAAAAAAATATCGGACATGCCTTTTTTTAATATATATATATATTTTAATTAAATCGTTTTCTAATTGTATTTCACGTTACAGACAAAATGTCTTACACTCATCCAGAGTCTTTAGTTTTGGCTTAAAGTAGGACTGTCAAATATATCGCGTTAACGGCGGTAATTAATTTTTTAAAAATTAATCACGGTAAAATATTTAATGCAATTAACGCATGCGCTGCACGACCCACTCACACATTGTCACGTTTGATCTATAAAGGCGCCGTTTTACCTATATATAGAGCTAAAAGGCAGTGTAAAATGAATAGAGTGAATTTAGGCAGTCTTTGGTGCCTTTATTTAATTGGCTAAAGCCTTAAAATCCCTCTCAACAATTAAAAATATCGTGGGAAGCAATGTGGGGAAGACAAGTAGTAGTTGATCTTTTTCTTAACACCATATGTTATTTCTAAACGCAGAGAAGATATATCAATTGGTGTCACTACGCACAGTCATGGTTGCACTTCCCATCATGCTTTTGGGCAGAACAGTTAAATGGCTACAGTATCATTCACTGAAAGCTCAACAAATACACTAGATGGCAATATTTAGTCACAATATACAACGTCACATTTATTCTTTAAGAATTACAAGTCTTTCTATCCGTGGACCCCTCTCACAGAAAGAATGTTAATAATGTAAAGGCCATCTTGAGGATTTATTGTCATGATAAACAAATACAGTACTTATGTACTGTATGTTGAATGTGTATAATTGTCCGAGTTTTATTCATTTTTTTTCTTAATGCATTGCCAAAATGTATATGATCGGGAAAAATTGTCGGGAATGATTGGAATTGAATCGGGAGCAAAAAAAAAAGCAATCTGATCGGGAAATATCGGGATCGGCAGATACTCGAACTAAAACGATCGGGATCGGATCGGGAGAAAAAAAACATGATCGGAACAACTCTAGTTACGATGCACAGCCACTTAGACTGCCAATTTCCAGTATTGCAATTGTTATGTTTCCAGGATGGCTCCGCTCCATATGGCAGCCGCTACGTCGGCTCCATGGTGGCTGACGTCCATCGCACGCTGGTGTACGGCGGCATCTTTTTGTATCCCGCCAATGTGAAGAGTCCAAAGGGGAAGGTGAGCACGTGAGTTGGTAAAGTGCAGTGACTACTTGCGCCAATAAAAGATCCGCGTGAAGCCCGTTTCCCAACTCTGCCTTCTCTCAGCTGCGGTTGCTTTATGAGTGCAACCCCATGGCCTTCATCATGGAGCAGGCGGGCGGCATGGCCACAACGGGGGCCTGCAACGTTCTGGATATCCAGCCTACTAACATCCACCAGAGGGTCCCCGTGGTGCTGGGCTCACCTGATGATGTGACGGAGTACCTCGCCATCTATAAGAAGCATCACAAATGAGGTGAGGTGGGAAAAGCATTCACAAGACTTTGATAAATGTGCTATGAAATTAAACAGCAAGTGACTTTAAAATGATAAAAGACACAAATCCATAAGGAAAAAAACTGACTGAAAAGGATTAGTAATGAAATTAGAGGCTAATTAGTCTTAATTTCTCAGCTGCCTTGGCTCCGCCCACTAAAAAAACTCCAAATAGAAGATGATGTCACACCCAGAATGAGGTTTTGCTAGCATGCTAGCCATAGACGCGCTATTCTCTAGTTGCCGTGTAACTGCTCTGTCATCTTGTCAACATGTACTAGCTAGCGTAGCGCTAGAAAGCTAGACATGATCATTAAGGGCATCGTATTATAAGGTGAATTATCGGCTCTTGAGAAAACCGAAGGCTTTAGGTGCGCCTAATAGTGCAGAAAATACAGTAATGGCAATTAATCTCATAATTACTTTATCATTAAACAATGCGATTAATCGCAATTTCAGTTAAAAAGGACTAAATAATAATTCAAAGTACAAGTGGATTGGACGTGTATCACCGTCAATGGCAGCCAAACAATTAAATTTTGTCATTAGACATGGACTTCACTATCAGTTGACAGGAGACAGGGCTCGAGGCCGATCCGTAGGGGGCCTATATTAAAAAACTTCAAATATTTTCAAAACCAAAGCCACTAGTGACCTAAAACCAAAACAAGCACCTCCCTTAGGCATATATGAGTCTCCATGAGCAGCGCCATCAAAAAATTCAAAGTCGTTCCATAATGAGATCCTACATACGTACATGTATAACAAAATTTAAAATGGCTATAAAATTCTCAGATGTTAATCTAGAAGGACAAAAATGACCAAATGCAAAGATAATTGCCTATAATTTCGGGATCAATAGGAATATTTAACATATAGAAATTTTTGCCAGAAATAGCAACTTAAATTTTTTTCCCACAAAATCCAACATGGTGGCCGTCACAAAACAAAGAGCGTTTTAAGTCGAAAATTATTGTAAATAAATGCTTAAAACGGTTAATTTCTATAGATATGAACGTAAATCAGTCTCGATATTTGGTTAAAAGCAAAATACGGGCAGTTACTGTTCATTTTATGTAAATATTTCACGCTGAAGTTACAGTATTGTGTAATCCAGCAAGGCGGCCATCACGAAACAGAGCTTTTTAAGTTGTTCTCGTAAGTAAATGCTTAAATGGCGCAATTTCTATAGATATGAACGTAAAACAGTCTTGATTCGTGGTTAAAAGCAAAAAACTGGTTAGGTATTGTTCATTTTACGTAAATATTTCAAGTCAAAATTACAGTATTGTGTAATCCAACATGGCTGCCGTCATGAAACAAAGAGCTTTTTAAGTTGAAAATTCTTGTAAATAAATGCTTAAATAGCGCAATTTTTATAGATATGAACGTAAAACAGTCCTGATTCATAGATAAAGCAAAAAACAGGCAGTTATCAGTCATTTTACGTAAATATTTCAAGCCAAAGTTACAGTACTGTGTAATCCAGCGTGGCGGCCGTCATGAAACAAAGAGCTTTTTAAGTTGAAAATTCTTGTAAATAAATGCTTAAATGGCTCAATTTGTATAGATTTGACCGTAAAACAGTCTTGGTTAAAGGCAAAAAACAGACAGTTATCGTTCATTTTACAAAAAATTTTCAAGCCAAAGAACATTTCAAACTGCATGCATAGTGAATTTAATATAGTAATAACCTTGAATCCTCAACCAAATCACTCTTGAGACACTTCTTCCTGCTTGTATGCAGTAAAACCTTTGTCCTATTTCTTCCTAAATCCGGCGTTAGAACGCAGCTTGTCTTTGAGTTTATCACAGTGAAAGCCAACTCAACGATCGATCAATGTTCAATTTAAGAGCTTATTAGGTATTTCAATGACAGCCAGTGAGTTAATACTACAAATTTGGAGAATGCTTGGCTAAAACTTATGACTGTGTTCATTGGACTTGATATGCTTTTTTAATTTTTTTCAGATGAAACAGAACCTGTCTGATTCTTCAGCTCGTTCCTTTCGACCGCACAGAAACCGCAACCCGAAAACCCCCGAGGACATGCAAATTCCAATGACGACGGATCTTTTCATTTGCGTCTCTTGTCACTTTTGTTTAGAAAAAGCCAAATAAAGCGTTCTCATACAAGTAAATTTGCAACTGGACTTGAAATTGTGAATCCCAAAACCCTGACTGATTTTTTTTCCCACCCTTGAAAACATGCTCGCCGAATATGTGACGTTAAATTGAGGTTTTGAAATCACATCACAGCCTCTAAAAGCCTTGGAAACTTGGAGCCGCTAGCGCTAACTTTCCCTCTCCATGGAATTTTTCTTCCAATTTGGCAGTCGAGCGCTTGCAGATGTGTGAAGTGCGCTCGAGTCAGTCGGGAACAGGCAAACCATCTGAATGGCTAACTACCTTATCTAATGCACATTAATCACACATCAAAAATTTCAGGACGGTAAGGGGCATAAAAGTTGTATACAGAAGTTGCCAAAAATGTACGGTTCCCCCCAAATCCGCCAAAAACTTTCCTACTCATTTCTTTAAAAAAAATTTTTTTTTTTTAAATACCTGTCCTGTTCACGTGTTTGACACGGAGAATAGAAGTCTTAAGTGTCCGGTTGGTTTGAACAGTTTTTAAAAAAAATAATAAGGCAAATGTGACACACAGAATGGCTTGCTAAAATTTGCTTATATTGTTCTGCGTAAAGGACGTCAGCCAAGGTTGGACCACCACATTTTTATCACAGCAAATCTGGCCCCCTTTGCAAAAAGTTTGGACACCCCTGCACTAAACCGTTGCTGTTGGAGCGCACAACAACAGTGGGGGCGGGGGGACTACTGTGAAGGTGAGGAGCAGCGGCTTGCCTGGCTGTGCATTTGGGATGAAATGCATAACTGATGCTACAACAATCTAATTTACAAATTTATGGGGGGGGGGGGGGGGGCGCGGCCACCCCCTGGTGGTGCCATTGGGAAACAGGAGAAAAAGAAACAAACAACAAGATATACAGTGGGGAGAACAAGTATTTGATAAACTGCCAATGGGTTTTCCCATTGACTGTGTATCAAATACTTGTTCTCCCCACTGTACATTGACCGCCTACACAAACTATGAATATGTTGGTGCTATCGTCAGCTAGATGCATTTCCGGTTGACACCATGTGGGGGGCTTGTTGACCAGGGAAAGAAGGGGAGGGGGGAGGGAGGTCTATTGGATAAGTGATTGGGAAGGGTGGAGTGTACACAAATCAGCTCTGTGATCTAGAAACCAGTAATCGTGTGAATCCCTTGTAAGTGTAAGCCCGTCGGCAACCGTGATGGGATTGTGTGGGGAGGGTAGTGCAATGTATAAATTAAAATAGGAGAGCTCGACTTGGGGCAGTGGGACCGCTGCATGGAATTTCTACCCTGCTGCCCGTCCCACCGCTCTTTGACAGAGCTCCCCCGGGGAGTATGATTTCCTATTCATTTCTGATGGGTTGCCAGTGACAGCCATGTACGTCGTTCCATTTACAGTATGGCCAAAATTTCACTTTCATTTTAAATGGCAGAAAAACCTGTGTGGTTGTGATTTTTGACAAAAAAACAACAACTTACCATTGCAGCCCTCTGACATTCAACTCACCATGCAATTGACAGCCATGCACATCCATGCCATTGACGGCCATGTACGTCCTTGCCATTGATGGCTCTGAACATTGATGCCATTGACAGCCGTATATTGATGCCAAAGTACTTCGATTCCACTGACGCATTTGTAAGTCGATGCCATTTACACCCATGTAGGTCAAAATATCAACAGGAAGTGACTTCGTAATGCCCCCCAATCAACAAGAAGTGACTCAAAAAAACAAAACAAAATCAGCTGGGCGTGTCATAGGTTTTACCACTACAACTTCAAAGCTCCTTTCGCAATTTCTGGAAATTGCATCTTATAAACCCTACTCACGTGACGTCACAGCCACGCCCCCGCGCCATGTTGTCCGTATACTCGTCATGTTAATGCATTAGCGCTTCGTAAATTCCTCCTATTATGGTGTGTTTTTCTGCTCGTTAACATTAATAATCAAAATGGTGAAGTCGTGTGTGGCGGTCGGTCGCAAAAACAGAAGATAGACGGAGAGACTTGAAGTTTTACCGTATTCCGAGAGACCCGGAGAGGAGAGAGACATGGGCTGCTGCAATTCGATGAGAAAACTGGGCTCCAAACGACTACCACAGATTATGTAGTAGTCATTTTATATCTGGTAAGATGCATTTAATATATATTTAGAGGGTTTTGGGCTGACAACCACAATTAAGATCATTGCTAGGCTAATCGCCAACAACATACACTCAGACGTTGTGAATGAACTACCTGAAAATATATAATTATAAGGGGATAATCAGACAGTTGTCATACAATTAATTTACAATTTCACTATTGAGGTCAAAAGCCAAAAAATAAATTCAACTAGGGACAATCTGGAGTAGTGCTATCGCACTTCATATTTATTACATATTATATACGTATGTAGTGAGAGTGCTATCGCTAAACCATCTAAACATTAAAAGCCCTGGCTCTATTGACAAATGACATGAAATACATTATTAGACTTGACAGTGGATGTTAGCAAGAACAAAAGATTTTGAATTGAAAATTTCGTAACTCACCTTCTGAGCACAAGATTCCTGCCGAATTTTCGTGTACGAGGACCTGTTTCACCCAACCAGCAACGTAGCATTTATAAGCCTCCAAGCTCTTAAAGTTTTTCAAACTTTCGTGAGAATAGGCTGATTTTGTGTGGACAAGATAGTTGTAAATATCAGTGTCAGGCAAAGATGGCGAAGGCAGCAGGTCGAAAAACATCGATTTTGGCATCAAATACGGATCTGGCGAAGGGATAAACTGAAGCTTTTCCACGTACTGCCTTTTATGCAACGCATCCAATGAGTTTACAGCGTCAGATAACACCGGGGCTTCCATGAATTGCTCTATAACTTGCACGACTAATTGAAAACAATGAGAATAGGTCTAAAAAATAGGTACAATATGGCGGTCAGAAACAGCGACACGCCCATTTTGTGACGTAGGTGAGTAGGGTCTATAGTTATAATTTCTGTACTAAAGTAGATTTTTTAAGCTACAGCTGCCTTGACATGAAAGTTTTACTTATCGTGACTCAAAACCTTCTTAATTTACATTTTAGGTGTACGATCAAATCGCCTCCGTGAAGTCGGACCCCAACATAAGCAAATTTATAGAAAAATGTCATTCGTTTGTGCTAGGTTTGTGCTCGTTTGTGCTGAAAACATTTCGTTTGTGCTGCTATCATTTTTGAGATATTAACACTTCTTTTATTGGGCAATTTGAGGTTAACCAGCCCCCCCTTTTGAATAAAAATATCTAAAAATGACTTAATGCATTAGATTTAAAAAGTTTTCACCTTTTCTGCTTCAATTCAATGCGCTTTATGCCACTTAATTGTTCCTCGCAAAGGATATATAACATAAATAGTATGAAAACACTCAAATGCTTATCTACATTTTCATTTCTTGTTCCCATTTTGTGTTGTTTGTTAGCATCAAGCTAAACAGGCTTTCATAAGGCAAGTTTACTGTATGCGTTGGCATTAACGTGTAAAATTCTTTATTTCATGTTAAAGAGTTTATTCAGTACTTTTCTTCAGTACTTTTTAAGTACAATGTTTGAGTACTTTTACACCATCTTTTTACCAAGTGTCTTCACTCAACGCAGGACGGCCGCGCCTGTTTATTGCCACTTTTTGGATATGATTATAGGTTACTGAATTGATATTCAGATATTGCAGGAAAAGCAAAAGCCACCCAGTTTATTTTCCCTCTCAGACACACTGTGTGTGGTATATTCTGCCTCCTCTAAAAGTGGTAAAGCAAGAGCAATATTATGCATTTTGTAAACAAATTGGTGGGTTTCTCTCCCCCCAAATCAGTTGGGTGTCCTACTAGTTCAAATGGATTGGACGTCTATCGATGTCACTAGCAGTGAAATACGATCATCTGCTGCCAGCCTTCCTAATTCAAATAGAGTATAGATTTTCACAGATCTCATGTGAAAGCTTTTGGTACTTTCCCAGCCACAGCGCCTCTAAAACCTCCAAAGACGACGTTGAGGGGAATTTGTGTGTGATCTTGACTTTATGCTGACTCTTATTTTTATTTTTCTACGTAAGATAGCCAAAAGGCGACATGCTAGGACTAGTTATTTCGAATAAGCAAATAATCGGTTTAGAAACATTTGATCTGTTGCAGAATAAAATTTTGGGAGATGTAAAACAAAGGCTTGCTAAGATTGCACTTTCAAAAGAGCCTTAAATGTGAATACAAAATTCCAGAGTGTTTCTCAAAAAGATGCAAAATTGCACTATCATTAAAAAATGAATTAAAATGCCTGAGCTTCAAACAGTATTAAAATAAAAAAATAAATGAGGATCTACGTACAACAAAAGAACAATTGGCTAACTTGCATAGCAAAAGCCCGCTGGCTTAAATGCTGGTTGCTGGTTGGGTGAAACAGGTCCTCGTCCACGAAAATTCGGCAGGAATCTATCTTGTGCTTAGAAAGGTGAGTTACGAAATTTTCAATTCAAAATCTTTTGTTATTGCTAACATCCACTGTCAAGTCTAATGTATTTCATGTCGTTTGTCAATGGAGTTAGGGCTTTTAATGTTTATATGGTTTAGCGATAGCACTCTCACGACATACATACGTGTATGTTGTCGGCGATTAGCCTAGCAATGATCTTAATTGTGGTTGTCAGCCCAAAACCCTCTAAATATATATTAAATGCATCTTACCAGATATAAAATGACTACTACATAATCTGTGGTAGTCGTTTGGAGCCCAGTTTTCTCGTCGAATTGCAGCAGCCCATGTCGCTCTCCGGGTCTCTCGGAATACGGTAAAACTTCAAGTCTCTCCGTCTATCTTCTGTTTTTGCAACCGACCGCCACACACGACTTCACCATTTTGATTATTAATGTTAACGAGCAGAGAAACACGTCGTAAATAGGAGGAATGTACGTAGCCGTAACAGGGAAACATGATGTGTTGACGGACAAATGGGCGGCACCAGTCAGGAGGAAGGAGTTGTGACGTCACGTGGGTAGGGTCTATAGCAGGTCACATCCTGTTGATTTGGGGATATTTGAGGGACACGTATACTTTTGATATTTGGCCACTTCCTGCTGATTTGGGGACAATTCGTGGACATGTCCAGTTGATATCGAGTCACATCCTGTTGATTTGGGGACAATTTGGGGACATGTCCTATTGATATCAGGTCAGTTCCTGTTGATTTGGGGGACATTGTTGGGACGTCCTGGTGATATCAGTTCAATGCAATGTAAATGCCATTGGAAATGAATAGGAAATTTGGACGTACATGATCGTCAATGGTATGGACTTACATATCATAAGCGGCTTTTATGGGGAGGGCCACAGGGGCCAAACCCCCCCCGGTGTCCGAAAAGTGTGATTGCATGTAATTGACTTTCCTATATAAATAAAAGTTGAAAAGCAATAAAACTGCAGCAAAAATGAATGAAATGAACAAAAAAATATATTTATATAATGGGTCAAAATTATTTTTCGAGCACCTTAGACTTTCAGTTGCTTTGCATATAATAAAAAAAAAAAAAAAAAGAAAAAAATATTTAAAAAATATGTTTTTCTTCTTTGACCAAAAATATTTTTTTTGATTGAAGCAACTTTTTGGGGGAGATTGAATGATTTAGACACAAATGTCCTAATCATAATATGGCCGAAACACAAAAAGGATTGCTTCAATCAAATAAAACTTTTTCAATGAAAAATTAAGTGTTCAAATGCAAATTTTTCAATCTCAAATAATTTTTCGCATTCAAACACTTTTTCTATGATTGAAATTTTTCTTTTTTTGATTGATTTTCTTTTTTAAAATCTATATTTTTTTGAAGCAACTTATTTTTTGACTGAATAATAACAACAAAAATTTCCTAGCCAAAATGTGGCCCAAAAACAAATCAACATTACTTCAATCAAAAAAGTTGCTTTAATCAAAAAAACTTGACTTCAATCTAGAAAAAAAAAAAAAAAAAAGCTTTCACATGCATTTTTTGGGGGAGTTTTTTGAGTTCCAATTTATTTTTGCATTCAAACACTTTTTTTTATTTAATTGAAGCGACATTTTTTTGGGTTGACTAATAAAGACACAAATCTACCTCCATACGGCTCCGCCCAAGGGATACAATTTTTCGACTGGGGTAGCTACATTGGCACGACACCGGCGGGCGTACCATATTCAATGGATGACAATCTTGGCGAAAAGTATTGCCTAAGCAGCCTGATTTAGAATTCCCCCAAGAATGATGAGAAACAAAAAACGCTCATTGTCAACTTATTATTATGAATATTCTTGTAAGTTAATTTTATAGCTGACACTGCGTTTCGGGGTCATCAACATGTTGTACCCCCCCCCCCCCCCGCCCCAAAAGTCAAACTCCACCTATGTTACATTGCGTCAATGGAATGCATGTACATTAGTTTCAATATAGAATCGACATACATGGCCGTCAATGGCATCAGTGTACATGGGTGTCAAAACAATGTAAATTCCATTGGAAATGAATGTGAAATTTAGACGTTATTAAGCATTTACGTCATGAGCAGGGGTGAAAGTGGGCCAGAACGTTCAGGAACGCAGTTCCGGTATAAGATTCATGGCCAGAATGCTGACACGGTGCTTTAAATCCGAAAATATGACAGCAACTGCCAAAACGCTATGTAAAAAACAAAACAAAAAAACTAAGCTGTCACACATGCATTTCATCTTTAAGAAGGAAACAATCTACCAACATCAGATTTACATACAAAAATGTTAACAACAAGCATGATAAAGTGCTTGTGTAGCTTAATCAGTTTCCACCGATATTTATCATTTATTTTATTCCACGGACGGCATGGAGGTTTCCCCAGCTGCTGCAGTTATGAGTCTGACGATGAGTCACGTCAATGTGCGGATGAACGCAGCAAAGCAAAACGTCTGGACTCATTTATCCGTTCAATTGACTGACATACTGACATGTGATCAGCAGAGATAGTTAGCTCTGATTGGTTCAAATATGCATGTTTTCTGGAACAGCAACAACAACAAAAAATGTTGAATTGATGCGACAAAAAAAGGGCAATGCAACAGAAAATGGATGAAATCTTTAAGAGCAAGGAAAGAGTTTAGGAGGCTTATTTATCATATTTAGTTTTATTTGCTCTGATGGGGAGGTGCAGAACATCTTAGATGTCAATGTGCACTTTGGACTTATATTCATTTATGTTAGGCTACTTATTCATTTCCTTATGATTTAAAAATTAAAATCAATGTTTGCGCGATCTTCAAAATATATTCTATTTCACTCTGCATAATATAAGTCATTTGTACTTATTTTTCTGAATGTTTGTTACTAAACCCTATCTTTATTATTTAAAAAAAAAAAAAAAAAAAAGTTAAAATGTTTACATTAACTTCAATTTTAATATACATCCTTTGTTCTTAAGTATAGTTAAAATTGAGATTTGAGGAAATGAGGAAAAATAAAAATTAGGAGATAGAGGTAGCCGTTATTGCTGTTTTTGTTAACTTTTATTTTGCAAATCATTGAAAAAATACAATTTTGAGTGAAAATCAGTTTTTGTATGTGCTATTGAAATAACTGTGCCAAAACATTTTTATCTGCATATTAGTAGTTTTAGGAGGTTTGATGAAAAAAAAAAAAAAATGAAAATGAAAATAAATAAATTACCAAAATTTCTAGCTCAGTGGCGACCTTCACGTCGGGGAGTTCCGTCAAGAAATTCTAGCCACTTTCACCCACTTGGCAGTTAGTAAAGCACTGCTGATTGCTGCACAAAGTTTGTGCAACGCCCACCGTGACGTCTGATCGTTGAGGTCCAATCTGAGTGCAGGAGTGTTGCCGTAAAAGTTGCGCACATACACTCGCAGACGCACGCAATCGGCCCAAGTCAGCGCGTGGAACGAGAACAGCGGGGAGGATGATGATGAACACGCCGGGGAACCGAGAGATTTTCAGCTCGTTTGGAAATCGGTGCTTGACGTAAAGGAACATGAGGACAGCCGCGTGGACATGCGACGTCTTCGTTCTCATACTCGGGTTTTGCATTTGCGCCCGGAACCACAATCTAAACCCCCGACAGGTGTGCTGGAAGGCCATCCTGCAGTGCCACAGCGAGCCGGATTGCCTCTACGCCTACGAGCAATACGCCCACGCGTGCGCGCTGGTTTTGAGCGGGGAGCGTCGGAGATGCCCCAGCCACTGCGTGTCGTCCTTGATCCAACTCAACCTGACCCTTAGCGGGCCGGCCCTCGAGGACTGCGACTGCGCGCTGGACCCCCAGTGCGCCCGGACCAAACGGGCGATAGAGCCGTGCGTACCTCGGACGCGAGCCCGGATGGGCTGCACGGACGCGCGGCGTCGCTGCGAGGAGGAGCCGGCGTGCGGTGCCGCCACCCGGGACTACCTGTTCCACTGCCGGCGGCTGTTTGGCGGCGGGCGGCGGTGCTCGGCCGAGTGCCGCGCTGTCATAGCGCGGATGCGTGACATACCCGCTGCGAGGCGGCTGGAGACGTGCGTGTGTGACGGCGCGGAGAGGAACATTTGCGAGTACATTAAAATCAGCATGAACACTTTTTGCAACGAGGAGTTTGACGGCAGCGGATTCTCAGACACAGAGGAGGACGACGCGGAGAATGACGAGGAGGATCATCACCAACTGCGAGTGGGCACATCGGGCGCGTCTGCGCGCTTCCAGAACGCGCTCGTCAACTTGTTACTTTTAACCGTCGTCGTTTTCCTATAAAACCAACGCAGATGCGAATAGCGCAGGGTCATCCCCAAATACTGTACAAAAATATCGTGAATTACTATTTTCCGCGAAAGACGAGGGATGATGAAGCTATTTTTTTCTCATTTTAAAAACTTAACATCCATAAGCGGATTTTAAGGGGAGGCCAGGGGGGCCAGGGCCCCCTGGTGGCCGAAAAGTGTCATTGCATGTAATTGACTTTCCTATATACAGTATATAAGTTGTAAAGCAATAAAACTGCAACAAAAATGAATGAAATGAAACAAAAAAAAAAAACAGTTTTAATAATGGGTCGAAATTATTTTTCGAGCACCTTAGACAGTCATTTGCTTCGCAAATAATTTAAATATACATATATATATATTAGGGCTGTCAAAATTATTGCGTTAACGGGCGGTAATTAATTTTTAAAATTAATCATGTCAAAATATTTGACGCAATTAACGCACATGCCCCGCTCAGACAGATTTAAATGACAGTACAGTGAAATGCCCACTTGTTGTGTTTTATGGAGTTTTGCCGCCCTCTGCTGGCGCTTGGGTGAGACTGATTTTATAGGCTTAAGCACCCATGAGCATTTTGTAAGTAATTATTGACAGCAACAATGGCGGGCTACTAGTTTATTTTTTGATTGAAAATTTTACAAATTTTATTAAAACAAAAACATTAAGAGGGGTTTTAATATAAAATTTGTATAACTTGTACTAACATTATCTTTTAAGAACTACAAGTCTTTCTATCCATGG
The DNA here is from genome assembly GCF_030265065.1 of Corythoichthys intestinalis. NCBI lineage: Eukaryota > Metazoa > Chordata > Actinopteri > Syngnathiformes > Syngnathidae > Corythoichthys > Corythoichthys intestinalis. Next base: position 13,334,722 of record NC_080411.1, on the reverse strand, counting down.
ATCGCTTGAACAGAATGTTAATAATGTTAATGCCATCTTGTTGATTTATTGTTATAATAAACAAATACAGTCCTTATGTACCGTATGTTGAATGTATATATCCATCTTGTGTCTTATTATTCCATTCCAACAATACTTTACAGAAAAATATGGCATATTTTATAGATGGTTTGAATTGCGATTAATTAATTTTTAAGCTGTAATTAACTCGATTAAAAATTTTAATTGTTTGACAGCCCTAATATATATATTAAAGAAAAAAATATTTTTTTAAATGATTTTTTTCTTTGATGGATTCAAAAAAAATTTTTTTTTTGATTGAAGCAACTTTTTGGGGGGATTGAATGATTTAGACACAAATGTCCCAATCCTTATATGGCCCAAACACAAATAGGATTGTTTCAATTAAAGAAATCTTTTCAATGAAAAATGAAGTGTTCAAATGCAAAATTTTCAATCTCAAATATTTTTTAGCATTCAAAAACTTTTTTCTATGATTGAAAATGTTCTTTTTTTGATTGAAGTGATTTTTCTTTTTGCAAATCTATATTTTTTGAAGCAACTTATTTTTTGATAGAATAATAAAGAGAAAAATGTCCTTGCCAAAATGTGGCCCAAACACAAATCAACATTACTTCAATCAAAAAAAACTATACTTAAGTTAAAAAAAAAAGAAAAAAAAAATTAATTAAAGAAAAATAGCTTTCACATGCATTTCTTTGAGTTTTTTGAGTTTCACATTTATTTTTGCATTCAAACACATTTTTTTTTTTTGGATTGAAGCGAATTTTTTTCCCGGTTGAAAATATATATTTTGATTGAAGCAACTTCTTTTTAATCTTTAGTTGAGGCAAAAATTTTTTTGATTGAATAATAAAGACCCAAATCTACCTCCATATGGCTCCGCCCAGGGGATACACTTTTTGACTAGGGTAACTACATTGGCACGACACCGGTGGGCATACCAAATTCAACGGATGACAATTTTGGCTAAAAGTATTTGCCTAAGCAGCCTGATTTAGAATCCCCCTCAAGAATGATGGGAAACAAAAAACGCTCATTGTCAACTTATTACATTAAATATTCTTGTAAGTTAATTTTATTGCTGACACTGCGTTTTGGGGTCATCAACATATTGTGCCCCCTGCCCCAGAAGTCAAAATCCGCCTATGTTAACATCACATTTTTTCAATGGCTTGAATTAAGTGATCATGTTTCACTGCCATTGACGGTGATGGAAGACCAATCCAATTTACCTTGGTGGCTGGCAACCTTCAATAAATTGTAATAAATTGAAAAAAGAATAAGGATAAAGACATACATTCAAATAAGTGTGGCCTGTGAGTATTTTGCTTTGGGAATTTTATTTAGTTGTTTCGTGAATGGACCTCACATAGCTTAACTCTTTGGTTGCCATTGACGGTAATAAACATCCAATCCATGTTAATAACTGGGAGGAGCTGGATTGACAAAGGAAAGCAAAGCAACCATGCATGTTACCCCCTTTACTGAGTGATCCGTACACTCTAAATTAGCTTTAGCATGCCGAAAACATCCAATCCATGTTAACTAGGAGGGGCTGGATTGGATGTCTATTACCATCAATATTTGTTTTTAATATCAATTTTTAATTTTCAATCATTTTTGACTGACCACCATAATACAAACGTGTAACCTGGGCTGGCAGTGAATGAATTAAGCTAGTGATAACTTTTAAAATAAAAAAATAGACAATGATTGATATATCGGTCCGATATATGGACTTTTTTCCAATACCAGCCATCGGCCGATGAACAAAACAAACAAACAAGCAAAAAGCTGATAAAAGAGGATTTTGATCAGGCATCCGTGTGGGCAACTATGGCCGCAGCTGAATGATGGTAGGACCCCGTAAGGACCCTGCAGCAGCTTGAAGGCAGGCTGCCACAGGAAGCTTCAGGCTTGCCTGTTTGGTAAATATTATAAGATTTTCTTTTAATCTTACATGAGAGAATATGCAATGTTGGTTTAGCCTTTTAGGTGCTTACTGAGAGATCCTTCCACTCTAAATTAGCTTTAGCATGGTGAGAATCCTTTTAAACTCTCACTTGTTTATATCTCGTGACATCCAGGTGGTTCGGCGTTTGTTGGTTTGGTAACACTAGACTAATCCCTTAAGTCTTAGGTCATTGTAAATTTGAAGCTGTTGAAGCAATTTAAAAAAATGCCTTTCATAATCGATGTGCTTTTACAAAAAAAAAAAAAACCCAAAAAAAAGTATATTTGCCTCAAATATCGGCTTTCAAAATCGTCGACCTCTATTTTGAATAGATGGGTTAACTAGTGAGATTTTGAGAGAGAGGTTTTTGATTTCTTTTCCAAGGTTTTTGTTTGATTTTTGTGATTCTGATTATTTTTTGTTTGTGTGAAATGATTTCCCAGTAAGTTTTTGGGAGTGACAGCAAGTATTAATGACAGATATTTTTTGTACGTATGTGTGTTTTTTTGTATGCTTGTGAGAGTTGATGAGTGTAAAAGCTTCTTTTTTTGTTCATTAAAAAGGTTTTGGGTGACTCTAAAATGTTTGTTTTGAGATGTTTTTGGGTGAGTGAGTTTTAGTTTGTTGATAGTTTTCTGTGAGAGTTGTTTTAGTGCTCTGTGTGAAATAGTTTTTGACAGCTGAGGCAGTTTTTGGACAACCTAAAAGTTTTTATATGTTTTTTTCCTTAGTTTTGTTTGGTCAGTTTGAGTTATTTTGCATTTTTTGTTTCATGTGAGAGGTTTTTTTGTTTGGAAAAGAATTATAGGTTTTAGGTGATTCTAAAATGTTTTTGGCGGGAATATAGGAGATTTTTTGATGACCTAGCTTTATCTTGAAGGCTGAGACCCTTTTTGGCCGACCAAAAAGTTTTCATAGTTTGGTTATAGGTTTGGGCCAGTTTTTGTTCCATGTGAGAGTTTTTTCTGGTGAGCATGAGAAGTTCTTTTATGCATGTGAGAGGCTTTTTTTTCTCAAGATGGACAGCCTGTCCATTGAGTTCTTGAGTGGCGTGTCCATTATGGTTCGTACTTAACACACAATGGTGTGGTTGCACAATGAAAGGCACTTCATTCACTCAGGACCCTCGTAAGCCTTTTGGGAAGAGAGTTTAGGAATGGGGGAGTTTTTTTGAGAAATCCCCAAAATTGTTTTTAGCACATTAGTGTTTTTCATTAATTGTTTAAAGTATGAAAAGTAAAATAAAAAATATATAAAGGTGAATATATAACGCAAACATTAAAAAAAAAAAAAAAAAAAAAAAGCCATGAGTAATAAATGCAAAGTAAAAGTCAAAATAAGATAAAAAACAAATTAAACTAAACTAACTACGTAAACTTAAAAAAAACAAACAAACAAACAAAAAAAAAACAATAGAAATAAATACGTAAATTTACATAAGTGTGTATTTTACTCTTGGAATTTTTTTTTGTTTTTGTTTTGGGACCTCACATATTTTAACTCTTTGGCTGCCATTGATGACAATAGATGTCCAATTCATTTTAACGCCTCCCAGTTGAAATGAAGCGGACGTATTACATAAGCGGATTTTAAGGGGGCCCCTGGTGGCCGAAAAGTGTCATTGCATGTAATATAATATAGTTAATAAAATGTATAATGTAATATATATTAGAGAAAAAGAAACATTTTTAAATAGAATTTTTTTCTTTGATTGAATTTTTTTTTTTTTTTTTTTGGATTGAAGCAACTTTTCGGGGGATTGAATGATTTAGACACAAATGTCCTAATCATAATATGGCCCAAACACAAAAATGATTGCTTCAATCAAAGAAAACTTTTTCAATGAAAAATTAAGTGTTCAAATGCAAATTTTTCAATCTCAAATCTTTTTTCGCATTCAAAAACTTTTTTTCTATGATTGAAATTTATCTTTTTTTGATTGAAGTGACTTTCTTTTTTTTGTTTTTGGAGAAAATCTAGATTTTTTTGAAGCAACTTATTTTTTGATTGAATAATAAAGAGAAAAATGTACTAGCTAAAATGTGGCCCAAACACAAATCAACATTACTTCAATCAAAAGTTGCTTCAATAAAAAAATAAAAGACTTCTATCAAAAAAATGCTTTCACATGCATTGTTTTAGTTTTTGGAGTATAAAATTTATTTTTGCATTCAAACACTTTTTTTTGATTGAAGCGACTTTTGTTTGGTTGAGAATATATATTTTGATTGAAGCAACTTTTTTTTTTTTTTATTGAAGCAACATTTTTTTTGATTGAATAATAAAGACACAAATCTATCCCCATATGGCTCCGCCCAGGGGATACAGTTTTTGACTGGGGTAACTACATTGGCACGACACCAGCGGGTGTACCAAATTCAATGGATGACAATGTTGGCGAAAAGTATTGCCTAAGCAGCCCAATTTAGAATTCCCCTCAAGAATTATGGGAAACAAAAAACGCTCTTTGTCAATTTATCATTTTAAATATTCTTGTAAGTTAATTTTATTGCTGATACTGCATTTTGGGTTCATCAACATGCCCCAAAAGTCAAACTCCGCATATGACGTATTAGCATGTCAGTAGTTTTTATTTATTTATTATTATTATTTTTTAAAATACCAATTTCCATCTTTTAACTGTGACCTGGGCTGGCAGTGTATTAATCTAATGCTAACTTTTCAATACATATTTCAGACATTCTCATTTGTAAACCTCCCCATTCCACCTCAGTACCTTTCACACACACTGACAAAACAAAGCACTGGATCTTTTTTTTTGGGGGGGGGGGTGATTTATGATGGAAGGCTGTTCCGGGGTTACGAGGGGGTTTTTGGTAAAGGCTTAAATGTCAGTTTTAGCCGAATAGTGATGCAAAGTAAGAATATTCAATCGAGCTGTCAGGTTCACATAGAGTTGAATTGTCAGTTCATTTCGTAGGGAAGGGGGTAGTGGTTGGAAATCGAATAGCATGGGGGGTGTCACTTCATTTCACCGCTGCTGGGACAGCTGTGAGGACTAATCTGCCCGTTGTGTCTAAACACCTCAATGCCTTTAGTGACCCGGGCGAAAGGAATACGAGGGAGTTCCATTAATGCCTATAGAGGGGCTTATATCTGAAAACAACACCCCCTTACCTCTGAGCGAGCGCTGTATGTTTAGTTAAAACGGCTAGAACATGGGTCGGCAACAGGGCCGTTCCTGACCAATTTGGTGCCCTAGGCAACATATTTATTGGCGACCCTCCCCCCTACTTTCACCACATATATTTAAACACTCACACTGAAAAAGCACGTTATCTCTTTGTAATTTATTATATAAAAAAAGACAACGAACAAGTGCAGAAATTAAAAGAAAAATGCTGTAATAACTATTCAAAAGCACCAATGAAAACACTTCTAAAACAAATGCATTACATATGGCTGTTCAGGGTGGAGATGGCTTTAGCAAAGAAACTGTTCCTCAGTCTGTTTGTTTTTGCTTTTAAACACCTATAGCATATTCCAGAGTGGAGCAGTTCAAACAGCTGGGAACAAGGATGTGAGCTGTCCTTGAGGATGTTTAGAGCTCTGCTGAGGCATCGAGAGGAGTAGATGTCCATCAGGGAGAGGAGAGAAAAGCCAATGTTCCTCTGCGCCGTCTTGACTGTCCTCTGAAGCCTAACCCTGACTGCAGCAGTGCACCTCCCGTACCAGGTGGAAATGCAGTAGGTTAGCAAACTCTCAATGGATGAGTGGCAGAAGGCCAGCAACAGCTTCCTACCCAGCTTGTTCTTCCTGAGGGCTCGCAGGAAGTGCAGACGCTGCTGAGCCTTGTTTATGATAGCTGTTATTAGAGATGTCCTAATCGATCGGCCGATCACGTCATTTTCAAAGTATCGGAATCGGCAAAAAAATATCGGCCATGCGTTTTTTAAAATATATTTTTTAATTAAATTGTTTTCTAATTGTATTTAACGTTACAGACTAAAGGGGAAAAGATATTGTCATCGCACACACCATATAATTGTCTGCATTAGTCTAACACATATATAGTCTAACACATACATATGGTACAGGTTGGCACCGTCTAACTGTTTGCATTACTCTAACACACGTAATATAATTAATCAGGAAATAGTATCAGTTTCATATTTACAGTAGGACTACACTACTAATATAAAATAAATAGCACACCATAGTTTAATGAGAAGAAATAGAAGAGATACACAATGCTGTCTTATCACAAGATTGACGCACCAACTCGTGCAATCAGCTCTCTCAGCAAACTCCAAGGACAAAGCGCTTTGTCCTAAAACAAGTACAACCAGCCCGGACAGCAAAGTTGATAGCGGGCGTCCCAATCCGCGCACGAACCTAAGCCGCCTAAAACCAGCCACCAAGGGGAAGACCAAAAAGCAACGCCCAGACCCACCTTCAGACACGCCTTCGACATGACCTGCGTCAGCAAAGACTTTAATTAAAAAGACTGGACACTGAGATAAGACAGATTTTTTCTGCTCGGAAACATGTAGCCTTGTTTTGGATCCAGAATTGTCCCTCCGTCGTCTGTTTTTGCCTTGTTTTTACCATTGTCGACGAATAAATTGTCAACCTGTTTTCGGTGAGTGTTCTTCAAGCTTTTCAAAACATGGAGTCAGTACAAAGGGTTAAAATAAGAGGACGCGCGAGATTCGGCCTTCCCGGCGGGCGCACGCGGGGCGGCGTCAGCCAAGCGGCACTCGTTTTGGTTGGTGCTGTCCCCGGGGGCGTCTGGGCCGGGGGGGGGGGGGGGCAAATTTCAACAAGACATAATATGTTACACTCATCTAGCGTCTTTAGTTTAGGCTTAAAGTAGGGTTATCAAATTTATCCCGATAACGGCAGTAATTAATTCTTTAAAAATGTATCACGTTAAATATTTAACGCAATTAATGCATGTGTTGCATGACCCACTCACGCATTGTCGCGCTCAATCTGTAATGGCGCCGTGTTACCTATATAGAGAGATAAAAGGCAGCGTATAATGAGTAGAGTGAATTTTGGCAGCCTTTGGAGCCTTTTTTTAATTGGCTAAAGCCTTACAATCCCTCTCCCTACGATTAGAAATATCATGGGGAGCAATATGGGGAAGCAAGGTAGCAATTGATCTTTTTCTTAACACCTTATGTTATTTCCCAACGCAGAGAAGATATATCAATTGGTAGCACTACGTACAGTCATGGTTCCACTTCCCATCATGCATTTGGGCATGGCTACAGTATCATTTACTGAAAGCTCAACAAATACACTAGATGGCAATATTTAGTCACAATATACAAAGTCACAAGTCTTTCTATCCGTGGATCCCTCTCACAGAAAGAATGTTAATAATGTAAATGCCATCTTGAGGATTTATTGTCATAATAAACAAATACAGTACTTATGTTGAATGTATATATTCGTCCGAGTTTTATTCATTTTTTTCTTAATGCATTGCCAAAATGTATATGATCGGGAAAAATTATCGGGAATGATTGGAATTGAATCGGGAGCAAAAAAAAAAAAGCAATCGGATCGGGAAATATCGGGATTGGCAGATACTCAGACTAAAACGATCGGGATTGGATCGGGAGATAAAAAACATGATCGGAACAACCCTGGCTGTTATGTTTGCTGTCCATGAGAGGTCATCTGAGATCTGGACTCCCAGGAACCTGAAGGTGTGGACCCTCTCCACACACTCGCCGTTGATGTACAAGGGTGGCGGGTGGGTACCGTTCCTCCTGAAGTCCATGATGACCTCTTTGGTTTTGGTGGTGTTCAGGTCCAGGTTGTTGTCTGACCACCAGGCTGAGAGTTTGTGGACTTCTTCATCTTCCTGTGAGATTAGTCCAACAACTGTGGTGTCATCAGCAAACTTGATTATGGTGTTGCTCCTGTGGATTGGACTGCAGTCGTAGGTGTAGAGACAGTACAGGAGGGGGCTCAGCACGCAGCTCTGTGGTGAGCCGGTGCTCAGTGTGCGGGTGAAAGAGTGGTGGGGGCCAAGTCTCACAGTCTGGGGTCTGTTGGACAGGAAGTCCTTGATCCAGGAGCATGTGAGGGGGAAGAGGGCAAGTTGTCCAGCTCTGCAATAAGAAAATGTCCGGGATGGTGGTGTTGAATGCAGAACTATAATCCACAAAGAGCCTCCTGGCATAGCTCTTCGGCTGTTCCAGGAGACCGAAGAGCTGTGGTGGTTGCGTCCTCTGTCGATCTGTTCACCCGGTATGCGAACTGGTGAGGGTCGAGTATGGGGGGGAGACTCCTTGATGTGCACTTCATAATTATTGGGTTGAGGGCAACAGGGTGGTAGTCGTTTGGGCCAGATACTGGTGTCTGGTAACTAAATAGCAGTTATGATGTTTTTAAAATACTACATGACCAATAATAAACCCCAAACTCCTATTGCATGGAAAAACAAAATACTGTAATAATTAGGGTTGTTCCGATCATGTTTTTTGCTCCCGATCCGATCCCGATCGTTTTAGTTTGAGTATCTGCCGATCCCGATATTTCCCGTTCCGATTGCTTTTTTTTGCTCCCGATTCCATTCCAATCATTCCCGATAATTTTTCCCGATCATATACATTTTGGCAATGCATTAAGAAAAAAATGAATAAAACTCGGACGAATATATACATTCAACATACAGTATGTAAGTACTGTATTTGTTTATTATGACAATAAATCCTCAAGATGGCATTTACATTATTAAAATTCTTTCTGTGAGAGGGATCCACGGATAGAAAGACTTGTAATTCTTAAAGGATAAATGTGACTTTGTATATTGGGACTAAATATTACCATCTAGTGTATTTGTTGAGCTTTCAGTAAATGATACTGTAGCTATTTAACTGTTCTGCTCAAATGCATGATGTGAAGTGCAACCATGACTGTGTGTAGTGGCACCAAATGATATATCTTCTCTGCGTTGGGAAGTAACATAGGGTGTTAAGGAAAAGATCAACCACTACCGTTCTTCCCCACATTGCTTTCCACGATATTTCGATTTGTTGGGCGAGGGATTTTAAGGCTTTAGCCAATTAAAATGAGGCTCCAAAGACTGCCAAAATTCTTTCTACTCATTTTACGCTGACTGTTAGCTCTATATATGGGTAAAATGGCATCATTATAGATTGAACGCGACAATGTGTGAGTGGGTCGTGCAGCGCATGTGTTAATTGCATTAAATATCTTAACGTGATTAATTTTTAAAAAATTAATTACAGCCGTTTACGCGATAAATTTGATAGCCCTACATTAAGCCAAAACTAAAGACTCTGGATGAATGTAAGACATTTTGTCTGTAACGTTAACTACAATTAGAAAACGATTAAAAAAAAAAAAAAAAAATTTAAAAAGGCATGTCCGATATTTTTTTGCCGATTCCGATACTTTGAAAATGACGTGATCGGACCCGATCGATCGGCATCAGTCGATCGGGACATCTTTAGTAATAATCATAATGAATAAATAAATCTGGAGTTATTCAAATCAGTCCAACACGATAGGGATGAACAGTTTATTCAGACACACAAATGAAGGTATGGAATTACTGCTCTGTATTCAATATAAAACATGATATAAAGAGGAAAAACATCCCATAAAAAAAACACAAATGAAGATCAAAAGTTACACACGAAAGTGCATTTTTAAAGTTTGCAATTATGCAAACCAGCCAATTAATGGCAGCCAATGAGATAACTGAGTGCCCTTTATGTAAATCAAATAATGATATTCTCCAGTTTCCTACATTGATTTATGTGCTATTGGAGATGCTCTGTTTAAGTGACTAGCTCCATGTAGTGTTAAAACTGAGAAGTGTTATAGAATGTAGGCTGAATTCAAGCTTCTTGTGTGGGCCATATGCAATAATATTTTCATAATTTGGTGCAAGCCAATAATGCTGGCCACAGTTTGGACAACCCTGATGTAAACTAAAGCCAATTCCGACCACTGTGTGGCACTGTTATGCTGGTCAGCAGTACTCATCGCTACTAGTGTCTCCCCTGCAGCCGGCATTGAGTAGTCCATTTGTGTTGCAGCTCCGTGTCCTCGTACGTTTCCCGCCGCTGCAGGCGGACCAAGCGGACCAACAGGACCAGTTGCCTTCTTGGGAAACCTCAGGTCGTTCGCCTGCATGAAGAAACAAATATATTGTGATCCCTCACTATTTCGCGATCCAAACGTCACGCCTTCAGTCCATATTTTTTTTCAATTAAAAAAAAAAAGGAAAAAAGATATATTTATATTTTTTAATTATGTGAATTTAAAAGAGATACAGTAATGTATGTAGTGTACACTCACCAGCCACTTTATTAGGTACACCTGTCCAACTGCTCGTTAACACTTAATTTCTAATCAGCCAATCACATGGCGGCAACTCAGTGCATTTAGGCATGTAGACATGGTTTAAGACAATCTCCTGCAGTTCAAACCGAGCATCAGTATGGGGAAGAGAGCTGATTTGAGTGACTTTGAACGCGGCATGGTTGTTGGTGAAGGGCTAGTCTGAGTATTTCAGAAACTGCTGATCTACTGTGATTTTTACATACAACCATCTCTAGGGTTTACAGAGAATGGTCCGAAAGAGAAAAAATATCCAGTGAGCGGCAGTTCTGTGGGCGGAAATGCCTTGTTGATGCCAGAAGTCAGAGGAGAATGGCCAGACTGGTTCGAGCTGATAGAAAGGCAACAGTGACTCAAATAACCACCCGTTACAACCAAGGTAGGCAGAAGAGCATCTCTGAACGCACAGTACGTCGAACTTTGAAGCAGATGGGCTACAGCAGCAGAAGACCACGCCGGGTGCCACTCCTTTCAGCTGAGAACAGGAAACAGGCTACAATTTGCACAAGCTCATCAAAATTGGACAATAGAAGATTGGCAAAACGTTGCCTAGTCTGATGAGTCTCGATTTCTGCTGCGACATTCGGATGGTAGGGTCAGAATTTGACGTCAACAACATGAAAGCATGGATCCATCCTGCCTTGTATCAACGGTTCAGGCTGCTGGTGGTGGTGTAATGGTGAGGGGAATATTTTCTTGGCACTCTTTGGGCCCCTTGGTACCAATTGAGCATCGCTGGAATGCCAAAGCCTACCTGAGTATTGTTGCTGACCATGTCCATCCCTTTATGAGCACAATGTACCCAACCTCTGATGGCTACTTTCAGCACAACCAAGAAGACCCAAGGATAATGCGTCATGTCATAAAGCTGGAATCCTCTCAGACTGGTTTCTTGAACATGACAATGAGTTCACTGTACTCAAATGGCCTCCACAGTCACCAGATCTCAATCCAATAGAGCATCTTTGGGATGTGGTGGAACGGGAGATTTGCATGATGGATGTGCAGCCCAACAAAACTGCACCAACTGTGTGATGCCATCATGTCAATATGGACCAAACTCTCTGAAGATTGCTTCCAGCACCTTGTTGAATCTATGCCAAGAAGAATTGAGGCAGTTCTGAAGGCAAAAGGGGGTCCAACCCGTTACTAGCATGGTGTACCTAATAAAGTGCCCGGTGAGTGTATATCTCATGTATATCCTGACCATCTATAAAAATATACATATACTGTATATACATATTTTTAAATTATACTTTGGGAAAAAACACCTTACATGTATCTCTTTCCAGTGCTGTTAAATCTGAATAAAAACATTGCACTCACCCAAAAAACAAACAAAATAAAAACCGACGATAACTGTTTGGAGAAAAATTTACTTTTAAGAGTAGTTTTACCAGACCATACTTTTTACTTTTACTTGATTAGATTATCGATGAAACACTACTCCTACCGCTACTTTGGGCGAAGCTTGCAGTCGGAAGTCCTATGATCACGCTGGTCTGTTCAATCACGTGGCGTCTTTAAAGCGCCGTAAAAATTTTCGACATTAGTCGCTGCCGTCAAATATTACTCAAACGTCGGGCTGCAGCTATTGATTATTTTACTAGTCGATTAATCGCTAAAGTAGTTAATTTGAATAATCGAGTAAAGGGATGAGGAACATAAAAAAATAAAATACCTGAGCTGAGCCTCAAACAGCATAAAAAAAGTAATAAATGATGATCCAAGTACAACAAAAGAACAATTGGCTAACTTACATCACAAAAGTACGCGAGCTTAAATACTATAAAATTCTAAAAGTAATTATTAAAATACTCTTATTAAATGGTTGAAACATATATTCCCACAAAAAACTGCTAAATATAGCAATAAACAAAATTACGAATGCATTAAAAAAACATTAGCTCAAACAAAAACCTTGCTTATATTGGTCTTAACAGGGAGCAGCTGGATTCAGACATGTGAAATGAGTTATGTCATATTCACTTTCACCACTAGAGGGCAGTGTGTCCACCCAAATTAATTAAACTACATGCAAACACTTTCAAAACAAACCATTACAACGCCACTTTAATTAGACGAATATTGGAAGCAGCAAAATTTAATTTGAATCTTTTTTCTAATCGAATTACTCGAGGAATCGATTACTTGTTGCAGCACTACTCGAAAGGAGGGATTTCAAGCTCTCTCACAGTTTTCATTTGGGGCAGATAGACCATAGACAACCAGACATATGGCTGTTTTAATTTCATGATAGGGACAATGTTTTCTCCACTAGAGGGCACTCATGCTTTTTGGATGGGTGATGTTTCATTTCTGTAAATCCTGGTGATAATTTTTGTGTATTTTCCTGGCCAAATATGGTCATGCAATATGTTATAGTACAGTATAATCATAACAGTTCATATAGATGACGTGCTGAGAAACAAAAATACCATTATTTCGAAAAAATCAGGCATTGTAAGCAGTTACTCATTACTTAGTATTCTTTTTCCTGAATATTTTTTTTTACTTGTACTTGAGTAAATTTTTTGGATGACTTCTTTTACTTCAGGAATATTATTTTGAAGTAACGCTACTCTTACTTGTGTAAAGATTTTGGCTACTCAACGCTAACCCTACCTCTGTTAGTAAACAAAGAGTCATCCTCTCACCTGTGTACTTTGCTTTGTCGCCTTTAAAGTTCTGGCAGGCCATGCCCTCAAAGAGGTGCGGGCACAGACAAACACACTTGCCGTCCAGCAGTGTGACGGTGCCTCCGTTGTGGCACGGCTTACACTTGCACACGCTGTACTCGGCCACGTAGTCCGCCGTGGCCCGCTTCATGTTGGTGATCCTCACATTGGCGTCGGCCATGTCCAAGGGAACCAGCGTATAAATAGGCTGCGACTGTGCGAGAAGTCAGACGTCGAAACTAAGTGGTCTCGCTTTTCCTTCTTACCTCGCTGCTTAGCAGTGCAGGGGCATCGGCGATGGTGCGAGCCCACGCCTGGTAGGTGCCGATGTCCATCAACCCGTCCTTGTTTAGTTTGGCCCTCATTGTCACGGCGCTTTCAAGGGTCCCTCCTTTCACGGACGTCATCACCTTATCCACTACAGCTTTCCCAGCGATTTCATCTGCAGGTGCAAAGAACAGACCTCGTAAATGGTTTTGGCCGTGAAGACCGAAACAGACAGTCTAAGCAAACCTTTGACATTTGTGGACACGTCGTTGCACTTGTCGTCTTTGAAGTGAGCTTTTGCGTCATTAACTACCTCTAAATTAAAGTCTACTGAGATGCCCAATTTGACGCATTCTTGAACTTTTCTCTCTGTCAGATCTGTACGAAGAAAAAATGGCACCATGAACAACAATCCAACGTACTGTGCGACGGTGGACGTACTTTTGGCCTTGATGGCGTCCTGGTTGAGAACATAGATGAGCTCATATTCTCCTCCAGATTTTCCGTTTCGGGTGTAGTGCGTGCCGTAGTCTTCCAGGAAGGCGAAGTAGATGCCCTTGTCGTACTGCAATGGCAAAGAGCGGGCGTGTGCCAGGAACTCGTCGGCTACTTGCAGCTCGCGAGAACGAAGCCTGTAGGTACTCATCTGGATTCTGCCCTTCACCCTCATGAAGCTTTTGTTCTGATCGGGAAGAAAAGATGGAGGGATGATCCGAATAGTACACGAGACTTCAATTTAAAAAAAATTTTCAACCTGTCCTGTCCAGCTGCTTGAATCTGAGTGTCCGATTAGTCTGAATAGCTTTAATGTATCACATGGGGGTATGGCATACTCCCATTGTGATAATTCAACGTACCTCGTTTATTAGGAGAAAGCAGCAAACAGGAAGGGTAATGGGTGGACAGGTGAAAAGAAAGCGAGACAGAAGAAGCAAAAACAACAACAAGACATACTGTACAGTGAACGCTACACTAACTATCAGTATGTTGGTACTATCATTAGCTAGTTGTATTTCCGGTTGACACCATGTGGGGGGGCCTGATGACCAAGGAGAGAGAGGAGAGGCGTGGGCCAGAAAGATAAGTTATTGGGTGGGGTGGCGTGTACACAAATCAGCCATGTTGCGTAGAACCCACTATTTGTGTGAATCCCTTGTGAGTGTGAGTATGTTGGCATCCTTTTCTATGCTGTCTGATCACCAATCCCGACACTGGGTTTTTCTACTGGAGTATGTTTAATTGCACCTAGTCATGCGTGAATCCCATCAGACTTCTATTTGTTAAGGAAAGTCTAGGTTCTAGGTGGTTCTAGAGTGACTCTAATTACGACCATTTCCTTTGTAGTTATTTACACTGACAACCTGATAGGTTATGGTTAATGCTAACATATGCAATGATTATTGTTTATGTTCCTGTTACCACTTTTAGGCAATGGCTAAATGGCCTAAAATATTGATTCTGGCGGAAGGACAGAAGAGGATGAGCTTGGGCGGTAGAACACATGTGTCAAACTCAATGCCAGAGGGACAAATCTGTCCAGTAACACTATTTTTATGAGCCACAGATACACAAATCATGTCCTGTAGGCTAGTTCAAGGAACTGAAAAGTCCGTACGTGGCCGTACTTTGCTCACTCTGATATATTTGAGTTGTTTCATTGTCTCATCCATACCCGTATAGCGCTGTCCAGCCTTTCTCGTTGTTTTCCAGCACATTGGTCATACACGGGACTTAGCATTCCATTTTCCTTTTAGAACTTTGTTTATGGTAGTAGTTGGTGACCCACGTATTTTTTTCCTAGGTGGTACTAGAGTGACTCAAATTATTATAATTTCCTTCTAGATATTTACACTTAAACCTGCTAGGTTGTGGCTAATGCTTACATAGACGATGATTATTGTTTATGTCCTGGTTACAACCTTTAAGCAATGGGAATTTCAACATAAATGGTCCAGCAACATAGTATGTAGACAGACAATATAGTAGTATTGACAGTCAGCCACTCTCTTCTTTATCTCGTATGAAGACGACATGACTTATCTCACTTGCTTTCTTGGTAAGGTCAGCAATTTCCTTGTAGTTCTTTACATTTAGCTTTCATCCTGCTAGGTTACGGCTAGAGATGTCCGATCACATCATTTTCAAAGTATCAGAATCGGCAAAAAAATATCGGCCATGCCTTCTTTTAATACATATATATATATTTTAATTAAATCGTTTTCTAATTGTATTTAACGTTACAGACATAATATATTACACTCATCCAGAGTCTTTAGTTTAGGCTTAAGGTAGGGTTATCAAATTTATCCCGATAACGTCGGTAATTAATTTTTAAATAAATGTATCACGTTAAAATATTTAACGCAATTAATGCATGCACTGCACGACCCACATTGTCGCGCTCAATCTGTAATGGCGCCGTTTTACCTATATAGAGAGATAAAAGGCAGCGTAAAATGAGTAGAGTGAATTTTGGCAGCCTTTGGAGCCTTTTTTTAATTGGTTAAAGCCTTACAATCCCTCTCCCTTCGATTAGAAATATCATGGGAAGCAATGTGGGGAAGCAAGGTAGCAATTGATGTTTTTCTTAACACCTTGTGTTATTTCCCAACGCAGAGAAGATATATCAATTGGTAGCACTACGCACAGTCATGGTTCCACTTCCCATCATGCATTTGGGCATGGCTACAGTATCATTTACTGAAAGCTCAACAAATACATTGGATGGCAATATTTAGTCACAATATACAAAGTCATAAGTCTTTCTATCCGTGGATCCCTCTCACAGAAAGAATGTTAATAATGTAAATGCCATCTTAAGGATTTATTGTCATAATAAACAAATACAGTACTTATGTACTGTATGTTAAATGTATATATTCGTCCGAGTTTTATTCATATTTTTCTTAATGCATTGCCAAAATGTATATGATCGGGAAAAATTATCGGGAATGATTGGAATTGAATCGGGAGCAAAAAAAAAAAGCAATCGGATCGGGAAGTATCGAGATCGGCAGATACTCAAACTAAAACGATCGGGAACGGATCGGGAGCAAAAAAACATGACCGGAACAACCCTAGTTACGGCTAATGCTAACATAGGCAAAGATTATTGTAAATGTGCCTGTTATAACCCTTAAGCAATGACTGAACACAAATGGTCCACAGCTTATGCAGATAGACAAATATTGTATTATTCAGTCATCTACTGTATCCTTATCCCCTGCGCAGATGATGCCAGACAGATTAATTTAATTACAGTATGTCATTGTTGTGTTTTAGAAGGTTGTCGATTGATGGTTTTCTTATTGAAAAACACAATGTTTTTGTTACTTTTTTGTGTCATTTGACCCTTGTGGGTCAGTTATGGTCTGTGGAGGTATAATCCTGGAAGGATGCACAGACCTCTACAGGTTAGATAATGGTACCCTCACCACTATTAGGTATCGGGATGAAATCTTTGGACCCATTGTCAGAACCTATGCTGGTGCAGAGGGGCCTGGGTTACTCATGGTCCATAACAATGCCCTCATGTGGCTTCAAAGGTCCGCAGTGGGTGATGGGTTTCATTCCAACCAAACGAAATGAATACCTTTTCACCAATCTGGTGTTTTACAAGTATATTCAGTTGATTGCTGAGGTGCTGCTTATAGCAGACACCTCAGAACTGTCGTTGACAATAAAGATTCTATTCTATTCTATTCTATTCTATTCTATTCTATTCTATTCTATTCTATTCTATTCATCCATCATCTGCCGCTTAATCCGGGGTTGGGGTCGCGGGGGCAGCAGCTCTAGCAGGAATGCCCAGACTTCCCTCTTCCCAGCCACTTCAACGAGCGCCTCCGGCGGGATCCCAAGGCGTTCCCAAGCCAGCCGAGAGACATGGTCTCTCCAGCGTGTCCTGGGTCGTCCCAGGGGCCTCCCACTGGTGGGACATGCCCGGAACACCTCTCCAGGGAGGTCTCCAGAAGGAATCCGAACCAGATGCCCGAGAACCTCAACTGGCTCCTCTCAACACGGAGGAGTAGCGGCTCGACACGAGTCCTTCCTGGATGACCGAGCTTCTCAGCCATCTCCTAGGGAAAGCCCGGACACCTTGCGGAGGAAACTCATTTCGGCAGCTTGTATCCGGGATCTTGTTCTTTCGGTCACGATTCTCAGCTCCTGACCATAGGTGAGGGTAGGAACTTAGATCGACTGGTAAATTGAGAGCTTCCCCTTTCGGCTCAGCTCCTTCTTCACCACTACGGACTGGTGCAGATTGCACATCACTTCAGACGCTTCACCGATCTGCCTGTTGATCTCCCGCTCCCTCCTATACTCAGTTGTGAACAAGACCCCAAGATACTTGAACTCCTCCACTTGGGACAGGGTCTCATCCCCGACCCGGAAAGGGCACGCCACCCTTTTCCGGATCTCGGATTTGGAAGTGTTGATCTTCTATTCTGTGCTGGATCTGTTGGAAAGACCCAGACCCACTGTGGCCCTTTGTCGAATCGGTTTGACACCCCTGGGCTAGAGTATGCAAGCAGTTCCCAGAGGATGAAGGATTTGATACCCTTTGCCCCTATGTTCACCTGACCTAAACCCAATAGAACACCTGTTTCTATTTATGTCTCATCCTGGAGGAGATCCTCCAGAACACCATCCGTCGTCTCATTCGGCACATGCCCGTGACGTTGTCACACATGCTACTGAGAATCATTTTGAGTTACTACAATGACATTTTGGTCATGATTTTTCACTTTCAGTTATGGGATGTCTTGATGATTTCCCCACTCGAAGGTTATCATTTTCTTGTCTTTTTTTATTTTAGCAGTGTATTTTGAGCGTCATTAAGGAAAGAGTAAAACATATCTAAAAGCACTCGTTTTATCAAGATTATTTAGGTGGGAGTCAATTACCCGGATGTTGGCATACTCGGACACGTGCTTGATCATGGTTTTCTTCTCGTACTCGTATCCTAGATTCGCACTGACAGGCTTGCCGGACATGGACTCTTCGCTCGGGCTGAACTTGAAGGAAAGTCCCGCGTCCACCTTCCCACTCATCTCTCTCAAGATTTCCTTTAGCAGGCTGTGCGTGTCCTCGTAGATTTCTTGGGAAACTGTTTCCTCTGCTCGCGTCTGGAGATTTGAAGCGATCGGTTATCATCATACTCAAGCGTTTATCATGTTTCAGACTCACCTCATAGTTGAGCACCCCGACATTCCACGGCAGCCGGTCGTACTTTCCGCTGTACGGATTCCTGACCCGATCGCATCGACCGTTGAAGTAATCGTTGTTGAAGGGGTTCATGCGAGGGTCCGAGCCTAAAATGTTGATTCTGGTGGAAGGACAGAAGAGGAAGAGCTTAGACGGTAGAACACAAGTATCAAACTCAATGCTAGGGAGACAAATCTGTCCAGCAACACCATTTTTACGGGCTACAGTCAGGTCATTAATGTCTGGTAGGCTAGTTCAAGCAACTGAAAAGTCTGTAAGTGCCCATATTATGCCCACTCTGATGTATTTGAGTTGTTTAATCTCTCAGTCTTACCCGTATCCGGCCGTCCTGCCTTGCTCGTTGTTTTCCAACACGTTGGACATACACGGGCGCCGTCCGGGTTCGCAGTCCTCATCGGAGCCATCTTCGCAGTCGTAGTCTCCGTTGCATGTCAGCCTCTTTTTGATGCAAGAACCTGCGTGTAGACAGTAGAAAAAAAATAGCTCACCACTCGCTAAGGAACTTTTTTCAAAACACATACTATTTTGAAAGAATAAAGAAAATAGTCATGCTTTTGAGATTTAGATTTTTTTTATTTTTTTTTTATTTAGATTAAAAATTTTTTTTTTTACTTATTCTGTTATTTACTGCAATGTGCTCTTTTTGAAACTCCCTAAAATGCCACAAGATGGTGCCAAAGTCCTAACTTGTATAAAAGTAGTCCTTTGGCGTCATCTTCTCGTATGTCAAAGGCTGCGTTCAGACTGCAGGCATCGGATTCCTCCTCAAATGTGATTTTTAGATTCATCATAGGCGGAGTTTGACAGGGGTGGCACAACATGTTGAGGGGAATTCTAAATCAGGCTGCATAGGCAATACTTTTTGCCAAGATCGTCATCCATCTAATATGGTACGCACGCCGGTGTCGTGCCAATGTAGTCACCCCAGTCAAAAATTGTATCCCTGGACGGAGTCGTATGGAGGGAGATTTGTGTCTTTATTATTCAATCAAAAAAAAGTTGCTTCAATCAAAATACATATTTTCAACCAAAAAAAAGTCGCTTCAATCAAATAATAATTAAAAAAAAAACGTGATTGAATGCAAAAATAAATTTGAAACAAAAAAAAAATGCACGTGAAAGCTATTTTTCTTTAGTTTTTTTTTTTTTTGATTGAAGCAACTTTTTTAATTGAAGTAATGTTGATTTGTGTTTGGGCCATTGGGACATTTTTGTCATTATTCAGTCAAAAAATAAGTTGCTTAAAATATATATATATTTTTTTTTCAAAAAGAAAAATAACTTCAGTCAAAAAATGAAAAAATTCAATGATAGTAAAAGTTTTTGAATGCGACAAAATATTTGAGTTTGAAAAATTTGTTTGTTTGTTTGTACACTTAATTTTTCATCGAAAAAGTTTTCTTTGATTGAAGCAATCCTTTTTGTGTTTGGGCCATATATATATATATATATATATATATATATATATGTATGTATACATTTTTTGCTGAAATTTATATGCAAAGCAAATGACCATCTAACTTGCTAGTCACATGATCTGTTCGAAAATAATTTTGACCCATTATAAAAATATATTAATTTTTTAAATATATTTTTGTTCATTTCATCCATGTTTGTTGCAGTTTTATTGCTTTACGACTTTTATATATATATATATATATATATATATATATATATATATATATATATATATAGACCCTACCCACCGACGTCACAAAACCACGTGCTCACTGTGTTGTTCTGCCCACTTGTCCGTCATTTTGTCTCTGTATTAGCATTGTTTTCAATTGATCGAGGAATTTAAAATGCATTTCATGGAAGACCCGGTGCTTTCTGATGCCGTAAACTCACTGGATGTGTTGCATAAAAGGCGTTATGTGGAAAAGCTTCGTTCTATACAGTCGCCAGATCCATATTTGATGCCCAAATCGATGTTTTTCGACCCACTGTCTTCGCCCTGTCTGCCTGACATCTGCTACGCTGATATTTACAATTATCTTGTCCACACAAAATCAGCCTATTCCCACGAAAATTTGAAAAACTTCAAGAGCTTGGAGGCTTATAAATACTTCGTTGCTGGTTGGGTGAAACAGGTCCTCGTTCGGCAGGAATCTATCTTGTGCTTGGAAAGGTGAGTTACGAAATTTTCAATTCAAAATCTTTTGTTATTGCTAACATCCACTGTCAAGTCTAATGTATTTCATGTCGTTTGTCAATGGAGTTAAGGCTTTTAATGTTTATATGGTTTAGCGATAGCACTCTCACGACATACATACGTGTATGTTGTCGGCGATTAGCCTAGCAATGATCTTAATTGTGGTTATTTGTCAGCCCCGTAGACGAGGCCAGTTTCTTTCACTTGGTACCAGCTAAATATTATTCAAAAAATAACGATGGTGGAAGAAAGGGAAGTCACAAACATCTTGAATTTGAAACTATGTCGTACTACGTTGTATGTTGTTGGCGATTAGCCTCGCAATGATCTTAATTGTGGTTATTTGTCAGCTCCGTAGACGAGGCCAGTTTCTTTCACTTGGTACCAGCTAAATATTATTCAGAAAATAACGATGGTGGAAGAAAGGGAAGTCACAAACATCTTGAATTTGAAACTATGTCGTACTACGTCGTATGTTGTCGGCGATTAGCCTCGCAATGATCTTAATTGTGGTTATTTGTCAGCCCAAAACCCTCTAAGTATATCTTAAATGCATCTTACCGGATATAAAATGACTACTACATAGTCTGTGGTGATTTTTTGGTGCCCAGTTTTCACGTCGAATTGCAGCCGTCCATTTCGGTCTCCTCTTTGGATCCCTGGGAATACGGTAAAACTTCAAGTCTCTCCTTCCATCTTCTCTGTTAGTGCAACCAACAGCCACACACGCCTTCACCATTTTGATTATTAATGTTAAGGAGCAGAAAAACACGCCGTAAATAGGAGAAATGTACGTAGCCGTAACAGGTTAACACTATGTTTTGACGGACAAGTGGGCGGTACCATTCAGGAGAGCGGAGTTGTGACATCACGTGGGTAGGGTCTATAGGAAAGTCAATTACATGCAATGACACTTTTCGACCACCAGGTCTGTTCAGAATGGACCACATTATTGACACAGGTTGCTGTGGCAACGGAGGACAACACGGACAATCAAAACCCATCTGAGCATTCAGACTGAGAAGCATCTTGTTCATATCTGACATAAAACTACTTCACTATGGGGTTTCAATCCGTCCCACAAAAATCTGACTTATGTGATATTTGACTGTTCAAACTACAAAATCGGATTTTGGCTGCCAGTCTGAACAACGGCAAAGAGATTGTAAACAATGTTATTATTCAAAGGTTAGGGTCAGAAGAAATCATCTTAAAAAACATTTATGTACCTGATTCGCACTGGAACTCTGTGTCAGAGCAGGCAGGACGTGGGGGTTGTTGACACGCTGTTTTGTTTACGCAGGACTCCCGCTCACCTATCGAACCCTGGCATGATTCGCCACCGAACTGTCCGAACACCATGATGCTCCGAGAACGCCTCTGACATCAGAGAAAATCAGATTTTGGGTAAAATGTAGTAATTGAATCAAAAAACGGTGAGTTTAATACCCCAACAAGTGATTTCAAAATGATTGCAGGCCATATTTTTGTACATAAGCAACACTACGTAACTTTTCAACCTTAATAAAATATTTTCATAACATTTGTGATGTTATGTCAACTGACAATTAGTTGAATGACAACTCTTTTATATCTTGAGAAGGTCTGTATTGCTTTCACCTGCACTAATTAACTTTGAGGAGGGTGGCAGGAACGCTAACACACAAAAAACTACAAAAGTGCTGACTGCTTTACGGCATACATCACTTCCCTTTTTTCCCATTCATTCTAAAGACAGGATTTTTCATCCAAATTCTGCAAAATGGCTGAGCAACAAAAGAGACAAAAAGTTTTGTCCGAGGAGGGGAAAAAAAGGAGGCTACCAGGATACTCAAAAATAAACATTGGCCCGGCTTTCACTCGCTGGCGTGACCCCCCCTCCCCAACTAAACTCGGGGGTCAGTCACACCAAGCCACACGGTTGCTAACCGTCATATGCTATTGTTTAGCCACAACGTGATTCATTACCTTATTACTATTCATCCGTCACACAGCCGCTGGAAACAGAAATGTTGTTTATTCCGTCTGCAGGTGACCGGGATATGGTGATTTTACAACACTGTGCGGGTGTGCGCTGGTCCTCATTGGAAACGCAGTCTTGGCAAAACACTACCGCTTTTGTCCACCGGCGTCGCTAATATCGACCAAAACTGAAACGTTACCTAGTGTTGCTTTAATAATGAAATTAGATCTGAATTACTCTTCCTTTCTGAGCTGCGTTGGCCCCGCCCACTAAGAATTTGTCCAAACAGAAGATGATATCCCACCCAGAATGAGCTGCAGATTTTTGCAACCATGCTTTCTATAGGCTTTCTATTCTGTTGTTGCTGTTTTGTTCTATCATTTTGTCAACATGTACTAGATAGCATGATCAATTCTGGTTATGACATCACAACCAGAATAGCTGAAAAAAAGTAGGTGTTCCATGATTTATCGATTTGGAATGGAATAACTAAAATGGTAAAAGACACACAGAACTGAGTGCTAAATTTGTTTTCTACAAGGAAAATTACATTCGTGCAGTAATTTTTTTTGTTGACATGGTCTCTTCTTAGCACTTTTAAAATGGACTCACTCTGGTTAACGTGCACGGTTCACATTCGCCCCACTCGGACCAGCGGCTCCACACGCAGTCTACGGCGGGCGGATCAGGAAGTTCCACTCCCCTAAAAAGGGCAACATGAGCGACTGAATTAGCTTGGCAACGTTTTCCCCTAGGAGGAAGTGAAGAATTACGTTGGTTTGTTATCGCCTTTAATCTGCTGTTTGGAGAACATGTTTGTCTTTACTTTTGTATGATTGTTACATCAGTTAAAAGAGTTATCGTTACGATTTTGGAAGAGTTTAGGAACACATTTATGAGAACTAGAAAATGCGGCGGGATGCTTTGCTCTCACTTCCTGTAGATTTTGGTCACTTGCAAGTAATTTTGGGGCATTTTCAAGTTACGCACTTGTTAAATCATTGGCTGCCTTTGACGGGGTTAGACATCCAATTCATTTGGAGAGAGAGGGGGTGAATGAACATGGACATCTAGCCCTGTCAATGGCAGCCAATGAATGCACTATAAAGTTTTTGATGGTTTTTCGATTTATCAATTTTTGCTGTGGGGTTTTGTTTTGCAGTTTTTTTGGGAATTTGCAGTTTGTTTGTTTGTTTTTTCCTGTTTGTTTAGCGTTTTTTAGGATTTTTACTTTTTTTTGCAGTTTTCCAATTTTTTTCTGGATTTTTTGGTGTTTTTTTTTTTTTTTTTTTGTGCATTGATTTTAGGGCATTTCTGAGTCACTCCCTGTAGTTTTTTGGGCTTTTCAGATCTCATTCAGAACTTCAAAACTCATCAGGTGTGTGTATTGCCTCATATCGAGCGATACGATTCGTACCCCGATTCGTAGGTCACGATTCGATTAGATCCCGACTAACCCCGATACTACACTTGAAGATGACTATTGTGATGTTTGTGTATCACTTTAGAAAAAACAAATCAACATGTACATAACTACATTTATATCAATTTATCCCTGAAACCTCATCCAGCTCGTAAGTAAAAAGGTTTTATTTTTTTATTTTTATTTATTTTTTTTGTAATGTTTGAACAACATATGGCTTTCATTATAACATTTTCTCTTTTTTAGTCCAATGCTGCTTTAGTCAGGGGTGAAAGTGGGCCAGAACGGTCAGGAACGCAGTTCCGGTATAAGATTCAGGGCAGGAACGCAGTTCCGGTATAAGATTCAGGGCCTGAATGCTGTCCCGGTACAGGGTGCTTTGATTCCAAAAATATGATGGCAACTGTCAAAACGCTATGTAAAACAAAAATGCTCAGCTGCCACACATGCATTTCATCTCCAAGAAGATAACAATCTACCTACCAACATCAGATTTACATACAAAAGTGTTAACAACAAGCATAATAAAGTGCTTGTGTAGCATAATCCGTTTCCACCGATATTTATTATTCATTTATTTATTCCACGGACGGCATAGAGGTTTCCCCAGCTGCTGCAGTTATTCGAGTCTGACGATGATGAGTCACGTCAATATGCGAATGCACGCAGCAAAGCAAAATGCCTGGATGCTTAGAAAAAAAAAAAAAAAAAAGAAAGCAAAAGTAAATGTTTACATTAACTTTTTAATATACATCCATGAGATTTGGCATTTAGTATGTGAAGAAATGACGGAAAATAAAAATTAGGAGATGGAGGTTGGGGTTATTGCTGTTTTTGTAAAATTTTATTTTACAAATCATTGAAAAAATACAATTTTGAATGAAAATCAGTTTTTGTATGTGTTATAGAAATAACTGTGCCAAAACAGTTTTTTCTTTGCATTTCAGTAGTTTTAGGAGGTTCCACCCCCGAAAAAAAGGAAAATAAATAAATAAATAACATTTCCTGCTCAGTGGCGACATTCACGTTGAGGAGTTCCGGCAAGAAATTCTAGCCACTTTCACCCCTGGCTTTAGTCCAAACATGTTTAATTGCAGTACTCTAAATACTCCATGCCTCTGTTTTTGTAGCCAAAATGAGCCCAAATTTCAGACTTTTAAAAGGACTAATCCGAGCAACCACTAGAGGGCAACGTACACAAATCTCTACTCGGATTAGTCTAATGTTGTTGTTACTTCAGCAGACTGCAAGGCAATGCTGCTGCACGCTGCCAACTACTGGACGGGAGAAAAAGTGCAGCTACTGAATTGTTTCCACCAAAAACATGTAAGGATCAATATAGACGGATGTTGAATCGGTACCAAAATTGCGTGAAGTAATATTGTGATACATCTCAGAATCTATTTTTATAAACACCCCTACTACCTATTGTTATCGGGTCATTTGTAAATGAATGGGCCATTGGAAATAAATGGGGATGTTTTTGCCAAATTTAGTTGCAAACATGTTTTTGACAAAAACTGTATAACTTTTGTGCGCCTTGATTTTGAAAGAGTAAATATTGTGACTTGGTTAACAAATGTAGAATGAGATACATTTTGAAATTTGAATTTTTCAAAAGTTTTTGACGTTGGAAATGAAAGCGTCTTTTTTTTTTTTTTTGCCCCCTCCCAAAAAAAAATCACATTTTAGTCGCAAGCTCAAATATAAGGGTCAAAATCAAGCCTGCGTGCGTGGATTTTTGGAGCATTTCAAATTTGGAACGACGAGAATCGGTCGACAAGGCAAAAAAAGAATATAATATGAAGTAATACAAAATCATACGTACATTCCTTCTCCAGGAAACACCAGCATGAAAAAGAGGCCAAACGGAACAGAAAAAGCAATCCTCATTTTGAATTTGCAGCTGAAAAAAACTCGAATCTACTCAAAACCGTGGGCCAAACGGACTTTTAAGCCGTCGCTCTGTCAATGATTGCCGCATTGCAAAAACGTACTTTCTCTCATTTGGATTTCAGGCTTAGCGAATGGCGATATTGATCGGCGGTTGGGAATCTCCCAAAGTGCAAAGACAATATTTGTTTAAAGAAGTCAGCATGTTTTGTTCCACCTTATTTCGTCATTAGTTTTTTTTTTTTTTTTTTTTTAAGAATTCAGATCCCAAAGCGAGTTAAGTTAGTAAATTTCATAAATTTGGCTGTAAAGTCTATCATGAGAAACATGAAAAGTCTGCGATTTCAGTTTTAAACTGCAGTTTTCCAAGACAATGTTTCCTTGTGATGCTTACATTTTAAGTATTAAGTCATTGGCTGCCAATGACGGCGATAGAGGTCCAATTCGATTGAATGATCGCTGCCACCCCTCCAGTCAAATTGGGTTAAACGTCTGTCGCTGTCAATGGTGGTGAAAAATAATCACTCAATCCCAGTCTGAATAGCTGAAATGGGTTTTAAGTCTATAACTGTCAATGGCACTGAACGAGTTAAAGGCTACAAACAACAAAATACAGTGATCCCTCGCTTCTTCGCGCTTAAAACTTTGCGCCCTCAGTCCATGGCAGATTTTTTTTCAAATAAAAAAAATAAATAAATAAATGCAGATAAACTGTCCCAATCCCATCACGTAGTCTCACTCTCCGTCCTGCTGTTTGTCTTGGTCAGGTCACTTTAGACAGAATGACGCTCATGTTTTGTTCAAATGAAGGCTAGAATTTCAAACACTCCTACGCATAAGCGGATTTTATGGGGGGGGGGGGGGGGTCCGAAAAGTGTCATTGCATGTAATTGACTTTCCTATATATATAAAAGTTGAAATGCAATAAAACTGCAACAAAAATGAATGAAATGAACAAAAAAATATATTTTTATGATGGGTCAAAATTATTTTTCGAGCACCTTAGACGGTCATTTTCTTTGCATATAATTAAAAAAAAAATTTTTTTTTTTTTTTTGTGAAAAACATATTTTAAAAAATGATTTTTTTTTTTGACCGAAAAATTTTTTTTTTTGATTGAAGCAACTTTTTGGGGGGATTGAATGATTTAGACACAAATGTCCCAATCATAATATGGCCCAAACACAAAAAGGATTGCTTCAATCAAAGAAAACTTTTTCAATGAAAAATGAAGTGTTCAAATGAAAATTTTTCAATCTAAAATATTTTTTCGCATTCAAAAACTTTTTCTGTGATTGAAATTTTTCTTTTTTTTTGATTGAAGTGATTTTCTTTTTTAAAATCTATATTTTTTTGAAGCAACTTATTTTTTCATTGAATAATATAGGCACAAATGTCCCAGTCAAAATGTGGGCCAAAAACACATCAACATTACTTCAATCAAAAAAGTTGCTTCAATTAAAAAAAAAAAACTTGACTTCAATTTAAAAAAAAAAAAAAAAAAATCAAAGAAAAATAGCTTTCACGTGCATTTTTTTGGGGGGAAGTTTTTTTGAGTTTCAAATTTATTTTTGCATTCAAACATGGAGTTTCAAATTTATTTTTGCATTCAAACACTTTTTTAATTGAAGCGACTTTTTTGGGGGGTTGAATAATAAAGACACAAATCTAACTCCATATGGCTTATGGAGTAGATACAATTTTTGACTGGGGTAACTACATTGGCACGACACCGGCGGGCGTGCCATATTCAATGGATGACAATCTTGGCGAAAAGTATTTCCTAAGCAGCCTGATTTAGAATTCCCCTGAAGAATGATGGGAAACAAAAAACACTCATTGTCTACTCATGATTATAAATATTCTCGTAAGTTAATTTTATTGCTGACACTACGTTTCGGGGTCATCAACATGTTGATGACCCCCCTGCCCCAAAAGTCAAACTCCGCTTATGCTCCTAAGTCCAGTTACTCGTATCTCAAAGCACCACTGTACACATCAGAGTTTCGTTCCTACTTCACATTAGTGTCCGGTGTAGTCCAGCTCAATCGGTACGTCGTCAGCTGTTTTCTGCTTGCTTTCAATAATACTGTCCTGCCAAGTTGCGGGGGGTTAGTAGGGGGGGTCTTTCCTATAGGAGAGGGTGCTTGGCGGTTACAAATATGTGCTGATGTGACCACTTTTTACAAGATTTTGCAGTTTCCTCCTAGCAGGAAATTGAAGGCGAGGGCAAGGTGCTTGGCTAATGTTTCTCCTGACTAGAAAGACTTCCTGTTTTGTGCGGCCTGGCTGGAGGTCCAACGCAATTCATTTGTAGGAATTTCATGAGAAATCATCAGAGAGGACTAAAGTCTGGAAGTGGCATGCTAATACTTACCGCTATAATTGTGATTTCATTGTTTCTCTGAATGTGACTCAGTGTTGCGTCAAAGAGACCGTCACTTTTTGGGAGTACTTTTTCATTTTCATAACGGAGTACTTAATCCTAAGCAATGGCTGCAACCTCCTTGGTTTGATGTTTTTATTCAAACTGATAATAATTTGGAGTCGATATGCAAGACACAAATCTGTCCAGCGAGAAGTTCAAGTCACTTTAAAAGAAAAAAAAAAAGCTTCTGTCAGCAGAAGACCGGATGCGACGAGACCAGGAAGGACGTCCTTCCTCTGTCCTTTTCAACGTCTCATCAAAACCAGTGGAAACATACAATCACTACAAATCATATACATTCCTGATAATGGTATAATCATGATGACTGGACTGTCATGGGTTATTTATTCATTTATTTATTTATTTATTTCAGATTTAGTCAATGACTTTTCGCACGGAACAAGTGAATAATGTATTGCATTTTTGAGTGAAAAGATGAAAATATACTGTCTTGTCTCTTGCAAATGAGCCACTGCTTATCTCTCTACGACACATGGGTGGACATAGGCAAACGCAAAGAATTCTTATTGAGTTGCTTATACTAGTAGATAAAATGAGGTTTCAAAAATGTGGAAAATTAAGCTTTTGTATATGCAGTTAGATCAGTTAATATCGTTTTTTATTGGCATGCTTGCAAACCCCATTGACTTGCGCTAGCTTAGCCACTCCGGAGCCCTGAAACTAACAAATAACTAACAAACTGCAAGGAATTTGTTAAAACCAACTCCAACGACTAATTAAACCCCCGCTAACTCGAAGATTAACCTAATGTCAAAAATGTTGAACTCCCCCACTAAAGCAAAACTTGGTAACTTTTCAGTTTTTGTCGATTTTAGCGACACCAATGGACAAAAGTGGTAGTGTTTTGCCTTAAAGAGCATACGACAGGAGAAAAAAAGTCTTAAATAGCATTATGATGTGAATTAGAATCATATTTTGAGACGATTCGACTATATACAACAACTTAGCAAAGCTCAGATGACGAGAAATTAGTCTTTTAATATACCGGTTAGCCACGCCTACCATAATAGGGCTCTAGCGTCCCCAACAGGTGAATGATGTCAGCGGGCGACTGGGCTCATCGGTTTTACTATTCAGCCCATTGAGGGGGAATTATTCAGAACGAGGAAAACGCGACGAAGAGACCCGCAAGATTTCATTGTTTCAGTCTCTCTACTCCAATATTTTTACAGGATATTCTTTTTATCCAAGTATGATTCCCCAATAGCTAAATGAATGGCTTGAGAAGGACCAGTCAGCCTGTCGAGGGGGAACTATTCACAACGAGGAAATTGTGACGAAGAGAGCTGGAAAATGTCATTGTTTCAGTCTCTTTACTTCAATATTTTTACAGGATATTCTTTTTATCCAAGTATTTTTCCCAATTGCTAAATAAATGGCATGGTCACGACAAATAACAGTCTTGTGCTAAATGGAATATGAAATAATAAAAATGCACTCATTCAGGACGACATGGCAAAATTACTCCATAATGGTCAAAACTGTCGACTTTACCTTTACTGTCGCACCTCCCGAACGATATTTTATGACACCTAAATCGGACATATGTCATTTCCCTTCCCTGGTATCGGAGAATGTAGACAAACCAAGAGGCGTGACAGCTAGCCAACATGCTAACCCGAACTGAGTGATGTTTCAAAGTCTTCGAAGCGGAAAATCACACATAACTAGCTCGGATGTTTTGACATGACGACTGGGTTGTCGATTGTCTTCGCCGGAGAGCAATTTACAGCTCGTTCCCTGGAGGAGGGCGGATGCAGTTGTTGTGCAGCTAACGTGCAGTTAATGTGCACGAGGAGAGCTTTTTACTTGCCTACCAACGATCAAATGTAAGTAGTCCTTAATTTAAAGAAAGTCTGTAGTGTTTACTTTGTAATCGCTGTATTCGTGACTATTTTTAACTCAAAGTTACAATTTCTGATCGGTCGGAAAATTTGACAGAACACCGGGCACATGGGCACAATAAGCCGAATATAGTCTTCTCCCGGCGGATGGATGTGCGACAAGTCGCCGGTGTTGTGCCGAAAAATAGCCGCCCCGCATGCATGTCAGCCACAAAATGCAAGCCACCTACATATTAAAATGATCCCAGTATTTCACATAATACAAAACACAATGTTTACTCACTTCTTCTTAAGTCCAATGGTCCCACAGTAGTAGGGCTTGTTTTGGCCAATATCCACGGTGAACGGGAACCTTTTGAAACTCCAAAAAGGCGCACACGCCTCTCCCTCATACAGCAAGATTTTTCTGCAGCCGTTTGGCTGGCGTGATGCAAAAAATAAACATATTAATCCGCAAAATCAGCTGAATCCTTAGTCCTCATACACAACAGTACGGCTGTACAGCGAAGAGGACGCCTTCACCCGTACACGTCACAGTGCCCTCCTCCTCAATGCATGACCGAAGCTGGAAGTCACTCATTTTCATGGCGCGGGATGCAAAAAACTAAATGAATATAGCGATCGCTTCCACACACATCCAAGCGGTCCATATCATTCAGGAGCATCAAATACCGCGTGAATTGTGAAATAAACATGCTTTTTCGTGTCACATGCACTTTAAGGAAGACTGCGTTTCTAATGAAGACCAGCACACACCCGCAGTGTCGTAAAATCATCACTCAATCAAAAGCAGAAGACTGTTGTGGAGGTGGTCTGTCCGATTTCTTTCATGTGTCCTACAACCAGCCAGTGGGAAGTCATAGAAGATTTCTGGCGGCTATGGAACTTCCCAAACTGCATTGGAAACCTTGATGGTAAACACGTTATCATAAACGCACCGAGGCACTCTCAGCCAGTGATGATGTATCAAGTGTGTGAAGTTTGTGAACTGTCTGTAGTTGAAAATTAAACATCAAAACAACTTTTTTGACACCAAACCTGTGCTTTATTCGTCATATACTTGAAGTGTAAAATGTAAGTAAGTCACTGACTCACAGCAAACATAGACACACAATAAATGATGCACCAACCAAAAATATGACATAAAGTGATAAAAAGCTGGCAGTTTTTGGCCGACTGTGGGTCATCGCTTCGTGTGGCCATTCGCTTCCGAACACACGTGTACTTGTCTCAGAGGTCTATTTTTGCTTGTAGCACAACTGTGTTCGAAAATGGCAGTGATTTCGAGCTCAACCGGAAACAACAGTCTGAGCGGGCCAATCACAGTCCATTTGCGTCACGTCACCTCGTGTTGACGCCCAGTCAAGACTCTGTGGAGGTGCACGACAGGCTACGTTGGTGGTTCGTAAATCGGATCTGCCTTGACAGCGTCGGTCAGCCGCAGAAGCATAACTCAGTCTTTAGTGTAGTCAAACCCCCCACCTGAACTCGTCAGCGTTGACATGTGAACATGTGACAGAAACTATGGTGCATTTTCATCTCGGTGTCGTTTCTTCAGACAAAAACTGGTATTCGGGTCGTTATGTTTTAGTCTCCCTAGTAAGAGTGTAACGGTACATGTATTTGTGTTGAACCGTTTCGGTACGTGGTGCTCGGTTCGGAAATGAGGCATACCGAACGAGTTTCTGACGTAATGTAACCCTTACTTTTCGAGGCTGTGAGTCGATCGGGTTACAGTTTCTTTATGTAGATTATATTTACTCCGTCTTCTCTACTATAATGAGGACCAACATGGTAGGACAGTATAACCCAGAAACGTCAATGGCGCGACAACGTGGCCGCCACGAAAACACAGTGAAACGTCAATCGGCCAATGCACACCAGTCACGGTGTGGTCGCGTGTTAGACGCGTCCCAGAAGCGGCTCAACACAACGTACGCGAAAAGAACGGCAGAGTTTATTATTTGACGAGAGACGCGACCCTCCTGCGTCAATACTACTACCAGTAGCTAGGATCGGGCAGACCGGAAGTCACTCGTGTAAAAATACGGTGGATCCGGTCGATTTTCAAACTAATATGCAATCGTAACCCACTTTTTGAGTCCATCAGATCTCTTGAGTGGTAGATCGGGGCACAGTTGACTTGTCTTTGTTGATTTACTGCGGTCTTCTCTCCTATAATAATAATCAACATGGCCCCGTGTTCAATACAAAACCCTCCTACCACAACAAAGCAAGTAGGAACTAATATTCACATAGGAACTACTGTAAAGTTATACAACATAAAATATACAATATAAATCAATAATATATCACATTTGCAAAATATAAACACATAATAAAATAAATAATAGCCCATTTAAATAAGATAAATTGAAATGAGCTAAAACACCTGTAATTATTAGAATAAAACACAGATCCTGCTTACACAATTAAATTTATTAATTTCTGTGTGGCGCTTTAACTTGAGAAAATCCACCAATAAAGCTTTTGAAAACCGTTCATACGGGAAAAAAATGATTCATTGAGGCATTTCATTTGTAAAATACATGTTAAGATCTATGTCATTGGGATTGCCTTTCTCTTTAGCACAGGACTTTTTTTTCTTCTTTCTTTCAGAAAGAAAGCTGACCAATACGCGGGGTCTGAAAGGCAAATTGTTGTTGGATTATCTTTAAATACCCGCTACTTTTTGAGCAGAATTCTAGCTTTGTATAGGCCATTGTTGAAAGGTGTGTAATAAACAACAAGCACATTTATATTTTGCATTTTGTTTTCTTACTGTACCGAAAATGAACCGAACCGTGACCTCAAAACCGAGGTACGTACCGAACCGAGATTTTTGTGTACCGTTACACCCCTACTCCCTAGACACGTTTTTAGCTCGTTATTGTCTCGTCATTGTCATATTTTTTTTTTTTTGTAGACGAAATATTTTCATTATCGTCATTGTTGACGAAAACAACACTGGTCCCAACAACTAGCACAAATGCAGCACAAACAAATGGCATCACTTCCGGTCCATTTTACAGTAAACGGAGGGCTTGAGATATTAATTTCGAGTGAAGACATCACTCTCAGCCTGCTGGACGATCCGAGATGAAACCAAGACGCTTAAAATGAGACCAAGACCGGTAGTGAACTTAGCAAAACTTGGTAAAGTGATGTACTTTTGACCAATTGTTACATTCATGTATATAACTCCTGATGCTATTGTTAGAGAATATAAAGTTATGCAAAAAGTATCAAAACTTCACCAATAAATGTTTGAATGTGTTACAATCATTCTGAAACTCTTTGTGAGTAGCGGTATGTCAAGTCTGCCATGTGACAGCATGTTATATGACAACTCTTGCGCAGTTTACAGAAGTGAAAGTCCAAATGGCTGTGGAGCAAAGAGTCACTCTGACGTTTTTTGTCAGAAATATGTAGCAATCCCGTTCCTCGCAGTGTTTGTTTTCAAACTCGGAAGTCCGTGAAACTAGGCCACCGTGCCGCTCCATCTTTGGCGGGAATTGCGTGAGCTCTAAAAACCAATATGGCGGTGATCTTCTGTTTATTTCTTGTCCTGCACTACTTTTTGGAAACGGCATTAAGTCATTCCGTTTTTTTCTTTTTTAAATCTCCGTCTTGGCACTGACTGAGCTTTTTCTTTTTTTGTGTGTGTGTTCCTCTCTACGTGAAATGACTCCCACTAGGATGCATCCATGTCCAACTTTTCCCGTTTTCAGAGGAAGTTGAAATCACAAAAATGCCGCGATGTGGCGTCACAGTAGTTCACGGTTTGCGTCAGCGTCATTATAGAAGAGATGCAGCTTAATCAGTTTTTCATAAATGGTAGTATTGTCAAAATGTCTTGAGTAGAGATTGATATGGGTTTTTCAGGACCAACACCGATTATTAGTAGTTAGAGGGGTTGATAAACAATTTTTGGTAGAGATGTCGATCGGCATCCCGATCAATCGGGTCCGATCACGTCATTTTCAAAGTATCGGAATCGGCAAAAAAATATCGGACATGTCTTTTTTTAATATATATATATATATTTTAATTAAATCGTTTTCTAATTGTATTTAACGTTACAGACATAATATGTTACACTCATCCAGAGTCTTCAGTTTAGGCTTAAGGTTGGGTTATCAAATTTATCCCGTTAACGGCCATAATTAATTTTTAAAAAAATTTATCACGTTGAAATATTTAACGCAATTAACGCATGCGCTGCACGACCCACTCACGCACTGTCATGTTCAATCTGTAATGGCGCCGTTTTACCTATATATAGAGCTAAAAGCAGCGTAAAATGAGTAGAGTGAATTTTGGGAGCCTTTGGAGCCTTTTTTCAATTGGCTAAAGCCTTACAATCCCTCTCCCTACAATTAGAAATATCGTGGGAAGCAATATGGGGAAGAAAGGTAGTAATTGATCTTTTTCTTAACACCCTATGATATTTCCCAATGCAGAGAAGATATATCAATTGGTACCACTATGCACAGTCATGGTTGCACTTCCCATCATGCATTTGGGCAGAACAGTTAAATGGCTACAGTATCATTTACTGAAAGCTCAAAAAATACACTAGATGGCAATATTTAGTCACGATATACAAAGTCACATTTATCCTTTAAGAATTACAAGTCTTTCTATCCGTGGATCCCTCTCACAGAAAGAATGTTAATAATGTAAATGCCATCTTGAGGATTTATTGTCATAATAAACAAATACAGTACTTATGTACTGTATGTTGAATGTATATATTCGTCCGAGTTTTATTCATTTTTTTCTTAATGCATTGCCAAAATGTATATGATCGGGAAAAATTATCAGGAATGATTGGAATTGAATCGGGAGCACAAAAAAAGCAATCGGATCGGGAAATATCGGGATCGGCAGATACTCAAACTAAAACGATTGGGATCGGATCGGGAGCAAAAAAACATGATCGGAACAACCCTAATTTTTGGTAAAGTCAAATAAAAACTTAGATAATAGCTCACTGATTTTTTTCACCAAAAATAAAATAAAAATTTAATATAACTGAAATAACTCAAAATTGTCCGATATGCATGTGTGATACATCATTGGAAAGCTTAAAATCTCAATTTTCTAGGGAAAGAAAAATTTGGAACAGGAGGACATTTTAAAAAAATAAAAATAAAATACAGCAAATTCTAACTGGAGGTGAGAGCACGAGAGAGCATAATTAAAGACGCCATGATTTTAACGAACTTACCTGTTTTCAATCCAAAATCTTTATGAAGCATATATCACCGAGTGTCAAGACACAGCTGTGAATGGCCACAGCCGTATTTTTGGGGGACTTTATGGGTGGAACATGGTAATATAACAAGGGGTGCGATGCAGAAATAGCAGACATCAAGGAGTGGTCGATATTTTCATTTTCATATATTTGCCCTTTTAAAGCCCCCCCCCCCCCCCCCCCCATTTATCTTTGTTTGGATCCATTATTTATCAACTAAAATATTGGGGAAAATGCGACGTAACAAAAAAAAATACAATTATACGATAGTTATGAGGCAAATATCCGTGACTTATTTAGACACCATTTTTTTTCAGTGTGACGTGATTTGTTTAAAACTTTAAAATTAGGGCTGTCAAACGATTAAAATGTTTAATCGATTTAATCACAGCTTAAAAATTAATTCATCGTAATCAATCGCAATTCAAACCATCTATAAGATATGCCATATTTTTCTGTAAATTATTGTTGGAATGGAAAGATAAGACACAAGACGGGTATATACATTCAACATACTGTACATAAGTACTGTATTTGTTTATCATAACAATAAATCAACAAGATGGCATTACCATTATTAACATTTTGTTAAAGCGATCCATGGATAGAAAGACTTGTAGTTCTTAAAAGATAAATGTTTGTACAAGTTATAGAAATTTTATATTAAAACCCCTCTTAATATTTTCGTTTTGATAAAGTTTGTAAAATTTTCAATCAAAAAATAAACTAATAGCTCGCCAGAGTCGCTATTGTTGATGTCAATAATAATTATGGTGCTAAAACCCATAAAATCAGTCGCACCCAAGCGCCGGCAGAGGGCGACAAAACACCAGAAAACACAAGTAACAAGGGGAAATGACACTTTGCTGTCATTTTAATCTGTTTGAGCGGGGCATGTGCGTTAAATGCGTCAAATATTTTAACGTGATTAATAAAAAAAAAAAAAAAAAAAAAAAAAACGCCCATTAAGGCGATAATTTTGACAGCCCTGCAGAAAGCACAAGTAACAACTGGAAATGACACTTTGCTGTCATTCTAATCTGTTTGAGCGGGCCATGTGCGTTAAATACGTCAAACATTTTAACATGATTAATTTAAAAAAAAAAAATTACCACCCGTCAAAGCGATAATTTTGACAGCCCTATTTAAAATATGTGAGTGAATTTTTTAAAGTCGCTTTTTTTTTTAAAGACTAAATATTAGATATCAATTAATGATTCTAACCTAACATTTCATATATTTACCCTTTTAAATGTTTTTTTTTTTCTTAATTCTTCTTTGTTTGGATCAATTATTATCTAAAATATTGGGGAAAATGCAACAGTAACGAAAAAAATACAAGCGATAGTTATGAGGTATATATACGTGACTTTGTTTTACAGACGCTATATTTTTCCATTGTGATGTAATTTGTTTAAAAGTGTAAAATATGTGAGAGAATAATTTTTTTAAGTAGTTTTTTTTTTTAAACTAATTATTAGACATCAATTAATGATTCTAAGCTAAAAATGGCAGACATTTTGAATAGTAAATATAATTACTTACCTTTTTATATACCTTTTTATGATTAGGTTGAAACAAAAGCGGTTGCGCGAAGTCTGTAAACAGGGTTTCCAGGGTAAAACGGACAAATTAAAAATAGTTCGGGGGCTTAATGCCCCATGAATCTGCTAAGGCAGCATATAGACATATTGTTCTATCAAACACAACAATTCTTTTGGCTTAAAATACAGCAGTTTATTTTGAACAGGGGTGCAAGACATAAGCGGATTTTAAGGGGGGCTAGGCCCCTCCTGGCGGCCGAAGAGTGTCATTGCATGAAATTGACTTTCCTATATATAAAAAAGTTGTAAAGCAATAAAACTGCAACAAAAATGAATGAAACGAATAAAAAAATATATTTTAATAATGGGTCCAAATTATTTTTCAAACAGATCATGTGACTAGCACCTTGGACGGTCATTTGCTTTGCATATAATGTAATACTGTATACTGTAAAAAAAAAAAAAAATTAAAAAAAAAGGGGGGGGGGGCAATTTTATTTTTCAAATGATTTTTTTCATTGATTGAAAATATTGACTGAAGCAACTTTTTTGGGGATCGAATGATTTGGACACAAATGTCCTACCCATAATATGGCCCGAACACAAAAAAAAAAGGATTGCTTTAATCAAAGAAAACTTTTTTAAATGAAAAATTAAGTGTTCAAATGCAAATTTTTCCAATGTTAAACATTTTTTCGCATTCAAAAACGTTTTCTATGTTTCATATTTTTCTTTTTTTGATTGAAGTGATTTTTCTTTTTGAAAAAATATATATTTTTTGAAGCAACTTATTTTTTGATTGAATAATAAAGACAAAAACATCCTAGCCAAAATGTGGCCCAAACACAAATCAACATTACTTCATTCAAAAAAGTTGCTTCAATTAAAAAAACTTGACTCCAATCAAAAAAAAAAAAAAAATATATATATATATATATATATATATATATATATATATATATCAGAAAAATAGCTGTCACATGCATATTTTTGAGTTTCAAGTTTATTTTGGCATTTTTTTGATTGAAGCGACTTTTTTTTTTTTTTTGATTGAAAATATATATTTTGATTGCAGCAACTTTTTCCTGACTGAATAATAAAGACAAAAACATCTTAGCAAAAATGTGGCCCAAACACAAATCAACATCACTTCGATCAACAAAGTTGCTTCAATAAAAAAATACACTTGACTCCAATCAAAAAAAAAATAAAAATAAAATCTAATAAATAAATCTGAAAAATAGCTGTCACATGCATTTTTTTGAGTTTCAAATTTATTTTGGCATTTTTTTGATTCAAGCGACTTTTTTTTGGATTGAAAATATATATTTTTATTGCAGCAACTTTTTTTTTTTAATTGAAGCAACTTTTTTTGTGATTGAATAATAAAGACACAAATCTACCTCCATATGGCTCCGCCCAGGGGATACAATTTTTGACTGGGGTAACTACATTAGCAGGACTCCGGCGGGCGTACCATATTCAATGGATGACGATCTCGGCTAAAAGTATTGACATAGCAGCCTCATTTCGAATTCCCCTCGAGAATGATGGGAAACAAAAAATGCTCATTGTCAATATTATTGTAAGTTAATTTTATTGCTGACACTGCATTTCGGGGTCATCAACATGTTGTGCCCCCCTACCCCAAAAGTCAAACTCCGCCTATGGTGCAAGAGCAGAAACTGCTTTTTCAGTCTTGTCTGTGTTTTCCGCCATATATTTTTTATCTTTGGATTCAAATTTTTTCCCCCCGTTTAATACAATCTCCTGTTTGGTTTTAAACATAAGTTTTTCGTGTACAATCCAAAATATTAGCAATATTTTAATGGGGCCGTTGCTACTTTATTTGCGAAACCTCCGCGCTGTCTGTCTCTGCAGGCAAGGACACTGGGACCGCCCACTCCCCCCCCCCCTTCAGAAGCTGCGTTGGCTTGCAGGCAAGCAGGCAGCCACGAAAACCTTCCAGCGTGACAAGTTTGCGGCACAGCGAGCGTGCGAGGCGCTCCAGAAAAACTTCTCCCGAGCGACCCTCGAGCGGATTGCCATCTCCGCAAAAACACGGTGAGTCCACGTCCATTTTCCCGTTCATGTTTTTCAGTGCCCCCAACTTCACATCTATGATTGTTTGACGCAGCTGCGACGCTTGTCTAGATCAAACTTTTTATTCTCCGTTGGGGTTCAACACTGATTTGACCGAACTTTCTAGGCTTGTTACCCCCACAGAAGACCATAAATCACAGTAGGAATGTCCAGGGCAAGGAGTCTAAAAATGACTTTTCCTCACCTCCTCCTCCTCATTGTGCACCAGAGGCCCATGTTGGCGTGTGTGTGCGTGCAGTGTTACACCACTTCTCATTCACTCGCTGACTCACTAGTTGATTTCCTCCAGATGTGCACCGCTTTACGTTTCCTGAAGGCCCCAGGATTGTGACATTTCTCTCCCCGCCAGCACCTTCTTTGCAGGGCCTGAATATTCTGCTGACGTTTGAGGGTAGTGACCCAAAGTCCTTGTTAAAGTGTGATCCTTTAACTGTAATTGGCGGTGAACAGCTGAGGCTGGTCATGTGTTTGTAATGTCAGGGAGTGACAAAAAACACATTGGAAGGTGTCCAAATGACACCATCGAGTAGTTTGCACGGACACTGAACAAGAAATAAAGCACCTTATTTAAAACCCTGTTGGAAAATTTTAACTCGAGGTGGTTTCTATTCTTCCAACATAGGTGGAGTTTGACTTTTGGGCCAGGGGAGGCACAACAAGGGCCATTTAGGGGCCCTAAGCAAAATAATGCCAAGGGGCCCATATTTTTGGCCCACCATTTCGTCACAGTGTACTGTGAAACCCATACATGCAATCCAACCTATATGTCCATATTTTGTATATTAATCAGATTTTGTTGCACTGCATTCTTCAAACTTCTCACCCCAAATGATTGTCAGTACTTACAGTAGATAACGCCAAACCTTTTTCTAAAAGTGGAAAGAATTTTTTAAGCTTATCAAGTATCAAAACTCACAAAAGTCAAA
This sequence comes from Corythoichthys intestinalis, assembly GCF_030265065.1. Classification (NCBI taxonomy): domain Eukaryota; kingdom Metazoa; phylum Chordata; class Actinopteri; order Syngnathiformes; family Syngnathidae; genus Corythoichthys; species Corythoichthys intestinalis. The sequence continues at coordinate 13,294,658 of NC_080411.1, read as the reverse complement.
TAAAGCAAACTGTAGTAAACAAAATAGAATATAAATTAAACAATTGCCAGATTGCCCCCTTACTGGGCCCCCTAGTGGTCAGGGGCCCTAAGCAGCTGCATAGTCTGTGTATAGGCTGTGCTGGCCCTGGGCACAACATGTTGATGACCCCAAAACGCAGTGTCAGCAATTAAATTAACTTACAAGAATATTTATTATAACAAGTTGAAATGCACATTTTTTTTGTTTCCCATCATTCTTGAGGGGAATTCGAAATCGGGCTGCTTAGAACACTTATACTTTTTGCCAAGATCGTCATCCATTGAATATGGTACGCCCACCGGTGTCTTGCCAATGTTGTTACCCCAGTCAAAAATTGTATCCACCGGGCGGATTCATACGGACGTAAATTTGTCTCTTCATTATTCGATCAAAAAAATGTGTTTGAATTAGGGCTGTCAAACAATTAAATTTTTTAATCGAGTTAATCACAGCTTAAAAATTGCAATTAATCGCAATTCAAACCATCTATAAAATATGCCATATTTTTCTGTAAATTATTGTTGGAATGGCAAGATAAGACACAAAATGGATATATACATTCAACATATGGTACATAAAGACTGTATTTGTTTATTATAACAATAAATCAACAAGATGACATTAACATTCTGTTAAAGCGATCCATGGATAGTAAGACTTGTAGTTCTTAAAAGAAAAATGTTAGTACAAGTTATAGAAATTTCATATTAAAACCCCTCTTAATGTTTTCGTTTTAATAACATTTGTAAAATTTTCAGTCAAAAAATAAACTATTAGCCCGCCATTGTTGATGTCAATAATTACTTGCACAATGCTCATGGGTGCTGAATCCTATAAAATCAGTCGCACCCAAGCGCCAGCAGAAGGCGGCAGAACTCCATAAAACACAACAAGTGAGCGTTTCACTGTACTGTCATTTAAATCTGTCTGAGCGGGGCATTGGCGTTAATTGCGTCAAATATTTTAATGTGATTAATTAAAAAAATTAATTAATGCCCGTTAACGCGATAATTTTGACAGCCCTAGCTTGAATGCAAAAATAAAATTGAAACTTCAATCAAAAAAATTATTTTCGGTCAAAGAAAAAAATTAAATAATAAAAATATTTTTTTCCCCAAAATTTTTTTTGGGGGAAACCCACATTTGCTTATGTTACCATGACAACTTGCGCACCATTACAACGCCACTCTAATTAAACAAATCCTCGAAGCAGCAAAACTTGGTCCCAAGCTTTTTTCTAATCGAATTACGCGAGTTAATCGATTAATTGTTGCAGCACTACTTTCAACGTGCCAATACTTTTGCCTGTTTCCCTTCTTGGTGTTCTGTGTAAAGTTGCTAATTCAAGAATTACATGACATCTGCGTGAAAGCCAGAGTGTTAAGTTTATCACCAAACTCTCACCTTGTGGTGTCAAACGCAATCGTCTGGCTACTATTTTGTCTGCCGCATGTCTGTGTGAAACTGGAGAGAGTAGCGGTGTCCAAACTATGGCCTGCTGCCTAGTTTTAATATTTCAAATTTGAATATGGCAAGCACAAGAAGCTTGAATTCAGCCTACATTGCTGCACTTGTCAGCTTTAGCACTAGGTGGAGCTAGTCTCTTTGACAGTGCCTTGCTATTAGCGCAAGGGTCAAAACCTGACTACATGTTAATCATATGGGAAACTAAAATTTCAGTATTTTGTTTTACAAAAATTGAGCTATTTTTAATGTTTATACATTGGATTATTTTGGTTTTTTTGTTCTTAAAAGTTTTTTTCAGTAGTGTAAATATATATTTTGCAATGTCCTTATACCGCTGGATTATTTTATTGCTGCCGTTGATAGACCTCGACTCAACAGAGATGACTGGCTTTTTGACTGATATTTCACTGCTATTGATGGTGATAGATAGGGTTGTTCCGATCATGTTTTTTTGCTCCCGATCCGATCGTTTTAGTTTGAGTATCTGCCGATCCCGATATTTCCCGATCCGATTGCTTTTTTTTTTTTTGCTCCCGATTCAATTCCAATCATTCCCGATAATTTTTCCTGATCGTATACATTTTGGCAATGAAAAAAAAAAGAATAAAACTCAATTCAATTGCTCCAAGTATCTTTTTTTATTGTCCAACATGACATTGTTCCACTGCTTTGGATCAAAACAAAGCTTATCAGCACTGTGCCATAAAATATGTAAACAATAAACATGTTAAATAGTTTTTTTCGGTGCCACACTTTGTGAGTGCGACAATAAATGGCAGGGGAGGATGTTTGTTGTTATTATGAACCAATCTTTAAACCAAAATTAAAGACTCTGGATGAGTGTAAGACATTTTGTCTGTAACGTTAAATACAATTAGAAAACGATTTAATTAAAAAATCTATATATATTAAAAAAGGCATGTCCGATATTTTTTTGCCGATTCCGATACTTTGAAAATGACGTGATCGGACCGGATCGATCGGGACATCTCTAGTGATAGATGTTCAATCCAATTTGACCCTGTCAAACTGGATTGGAGGTCTATCGCAGTTAATGGCAGCCAACGAGTTCATACTTGAAGATAAAAACGGAGTCATACCTTTTTTAAAGAAACCTGATTCTAATCAACTGAAATTGATGTAATCAGACCCGATAGCAAACCCTCACAGTCAAAATGGATTGGACGTCTATCATAGTCAATGGCAGTCAATGAGTTGATCCCTGAAAATAAAAATGAATCTGTACTTTTTTAAATCCTTTTTTTTTTTTTTTTTTACCTGATTCCATGAATGAATCAAGGCGTGAAGGTATCAACTGTAGTTGGTTCAACACCCATTGTATACTTTTGGACATTTTGATTAGGTCTTGTGCAGTCAGATTTTTCTAATATCTGTATATAACGTGTGTTTGCAATCACTGCAATAGGGAGTTGTAAGGTAATCATCGGGCAGCTGGTGCAAAGACTTGACCTCCACCAAGGCCGGTGTTTATCAGCACGGATGGTAGTTTGGGCTAGTAAAGTTCAACCCAGCAATCTGCTTACATCTATGAAAAGCAACCCATTTAAAAAGCCCCTGGTTTGATAAGATGAAGAGTCTTGAGTGGGATGCTTTGGCGAGGATGACAGTTTCTTTTATCTGCTCTTCCCTTCTTCGCGTTTCCGATATATTCACTCAAAGGTTGTATCAGTTGGCAACGTATTTGTTAGAAATGTTTATAATTAGTAGCGTCGTAAGGTTAGGCGGCCATTTTAGTGGACACGGAAGGAATTGTGTTTCTGAACCTGAATACATTTCAGCATTAATTGGGCCATCACAGATGTGAAGTCAACCATGCTATAGACACGACAACAATCTGGATGGTCCTTATCCTCTTTGGCCAAGGAGCCATGACATGCATGATTTTCAGAAACTGTTTTAAATGTGGATTCGTTGAAACACAGCACACCTCCGTTTTGCGTCAGTCCTTGTAAGGAGTATTGTTTGTTGGTGTTGTCTTTATGGCTTTTTTGTTCATCCATTATCTACCACCTAAATGTTCGAGATTTAATTTGTATAAATAGCTATTATCTGTGTTGACATAATTTCAGACAGCATGATTTTAACGAGATACTATCACGTACTTGGCTTGTTTTGATCCCAAAACCCTGGCCACAGTTGGACTTTTTGGGGATTTTATGGGTGAAACATGATAATATAACAAGGATCGCGACGCAGAAATCGTAGACATCACGGAGTGGTCAAAATGTTCAAATATTTACCCTTTCAAACATTTTTTTTTTCAATTTGTTTGGATCGATTATCTAAAATATGGTAGATATCCGTGACCTATTTACAGACAAAATTTTTTTCATTGTGACGTAATTTGTTTAAATCAGGGGTCCCCAAACTTTTTCCTGTGAGGGGCACATAACTTTTCCCTTCTCTGATGAGGAGCCGGGGTCAGTTTGTAACAGAAAAAGTGTGACGATTGCAGGAGTGCCTAAATGTAAAAATGTATTATTTTTCAGAAAGCCACAATCAAATAACCCTTTCTGGATTCTTCATGGAACAAAAGTTAAAAAAAAAAAATAAAAAATAATAATATAATTAGGGCTGTCAAAATTAACGCGTTAACGCGCGGTAATTAATTTTTTAAATTAATCACGTTAAAATATTTGACGCAATTAACACACATGTCCCGCTCAGACAGTATTCTGCCTTTTGATAAGTTTTACAGCAAGGCTTTTTGTGCTAACAGCGAACTCTTGTGGTCGCTTTGCGACATGGTTTATTGTTTTTCTCCTTTCGTTCAATATGGCTGCACGACGTCTCTGTTGTGCTTATATGATCCTTGGACAAGATTTGTCCGTAAGTATGGTTGTTGTAAAGAATGTACATATTATGTTAATAAGCGAAATGTTATATTTTTTGTATGAGACGCTTTTTGTTTATGTTTAGTTAACCTGTATAGCGTGCTAAGCTAACGTTGTTGCTAATGCAATGCTTGTGTACTTTTTTTTGTAGTTTTAAAGGGGACAATGGTTTGAGGCCAATTTATTAATAAATCAGATGAAAAAGGAAGAAGTCTGATTATTAAGGCGCCGTTCACTAGCTGTCTAGCGTTGGAAAAAGTAGACGCTTCGGAGTGAGGACAGCACAGACAGATTTAAATGACAGTAGAGTGAAATGCCAACTACAGTCCTTATGTATATATATATATCCATCTTGTGTCTTATCTTTCCATTCCAACAATTTATTTTACAGAATATATATATAATTCACAGAAAAATATGGCATATTTTATAGATGGTTTGAATTGCGATTAATTGCGATTAATTACGATTAATTAATTTTTGAGCCGTAATTAACTCGATTAAAATTTTTAATCGTTTGACAGCCCTAAATATAATAATAACACTATTAATGAAATAGATAATAACCCTCTATGAGTTCTTCAAAGAAAAATGCCAGGAAATAAATAACACTATTTGGGGGTCAAAATGCTCTTTGGCATTGTTCAGGGGGCCGGACCAAATGTGGAGGCAGGCCATATCCGGCCCGCGGGCCGTAGTTTGGGGACCCCTGGTTTAAATGTTTAAAATACGCGAGTGAATAAGTCTTTTTCTTTTTTTACTAAATACTAGACATCAGTCAAAGATTCTAAGCTAAAAATGATAGACATTTCACAGAATAAATGTGATTACTTCTTTTTATGGCTGGGTTGAAACAAAAGCGGTTGCACGTTGTCTGTAAGCGGGGGTCTCCGGGGTAAAACGGACAAATTAGAAATAGTTCGGGGACTTAATGCGCCATGAAACTGCTATGGCAGCATAAAGACATTTTGTTCTATCAAACACAAAGGTTCTTTTGGCTTAAAATACAGCAGTTTATTTTAAAGAGGGGTGCAAGAGCAGAAACTGATTTTTCAGCCTTGTCTGTTTTTTTCCGCCATTAAGAATTGTGTTCACGCAGTTGATTACGAAGTGGTGAACTTTTGCGCTAAATCATAAAACACACATTTTTCCAATTAACTTGTTTTTTTTTTTTTTTTTGGAACATCTTTTAATTTCCTGGTCTTGTCTTTTGCCTGTCCCAATTTTTTGGGAATGGGTTACAGGCATTACATTGAAAATGAGTGCTCAAAAGGTAGCAAATGCTAGCTTAATGCTAATATATAATATGTAATCATTTAACCTGATCGAAGCGAATTAAGTATGTTGAGGCTCTTAAAATGTCCATGAATAGTTGCCAACTTATTAAAGTTATTTGGGTCATCATCAAAAAGATCAATCATTCCATGTGCTTGCATGGCTTAAAAGAACATAAAGCTGGACACATCGTATGAACTTCTGTTCTATCGTTATCTCTCATTTGTTTTTACTATTTTGTTCGCTTGCCTGAGTTCCATCAGCAGATGCTTTGTCAGGCATCACAAGATCATATTCATTGTTCAACCTTTGCCCGTGTCCAACCTTTGTTCAGTCCTGTGCTACTTGTAGTCTCGCTGGATATTAGCATTGAGCTACGGAAAGGTTCTGAGGTATGTTGCATGTTGGGAGTGCGTGATATTGGTTTACCTTGTTCAAACGGTCCACCCATTTCATCTGGAAGATGGTGAATCTCAGGTTATATGATATTACTCCAATCTGGAATATGGGTATTGAATATTCATTCATTCATTTATTTAGGATATTTTAATACTTTAATGTTTATTTTAGTCTTCATAGCACTGCCAAACTTCATTGGTATTCCAGTAGCAAGGCGCTTTACCACAAATAATAAAATATATGGAATTTGCTGTATAGTTTTAAGAGGAAAAGTATCATAATGATGGAAAACTAAGCTAGTATGTGCTTTTGTAGTACCCTCAAACGCCACAAGATGATGTCAATGAATATGTTGAAGGTTTACATCTGGACAAGTTCGTACATACAAATTTTGTATGTTGGGAAGGAGCTAGATTACCCTATTTTAAGTTCGAAACTCTAATGGTTATTGAAAAGTTACAGCAACTCATGAGTCATGATGGCTGACCAGTTGCATCACTCGGCACTGCAAAAGCCATATTGATATTTACAATTTGTGTCTGTAGAGTTCCTGCAAAAATGCTCCTCTCAATTACATGAATACAGGATTTTATGAAAGGAAGTTTAAAAAATGGCAATAAAGTCTTATTGGCTACTGTTTAAAGCAGTCACCTGGTCTTATTCAGCATGTTTCGTCACCTTGGAGGTCTTATAAGGTAAGGATGCTTTTATGGGTCACATGCAATTGTGGTTGTAAAGGTTTACTGCAAGGTTGTCAACCAAATCTACCCGGTAGCTAAACGGCAAACAACCTTTGCATGCGTCTCTCATGGCTTCTCTTTAAAGCTAGTGCTGTCAACTGGTTTTAGGATGAATTCAATTCAATTTTATTTGTATAGCCCTATATCACAACAAGGTTGTCTCAAAGGGCTTTGCAGAGGCAATATGATACACAGTTAGAAACAGTACATGAATGAATAAAGTTCAAGTCCTGGGCAACCCCCATCCTTAGACCCTCCATGTTGGCAAGGAAAAACTCCAAAAACCATTTGGGGAAAAATGAGAAACCTTGGGGAGAACCACAGTCAGGAGAGATCCACTCCCAGGACGGACAGGCTATAGATGCACCAGGACTGATTGTGGGTATTAGCAGCAGGAGGTCCAATTTGTAGAGATGTAATTGAATGAAGAAACAAGAGGAGGCCTATCTAGCCAGATGAGACGGGGGGGCAACAAGGACGTCCATCCAGCCAGGGGTCAGAATAGTCAGGAGGCTGCGGCTGAAAAATAGCCTCTCCCCAGAGGGGAGGGGGGAAAGGGGACACCGGGTGACTAGTGATGAAGAGACTAGTCAACTAGATATTACAATTAGAAAAGAGAAATCGAGTAAGACAAGTGGTAAGTAGAGTGAGGAAAAGGGGATAGGACTCAGTGGCTGAACTTCCCCCAGCGTTATAGCTTTTAGTGCATCTTAGACTGAACTGTGGGTCTTGTCCAGTTTCAATTAGCCTGACCGTAAGCTTTGTCAAATAGGAACGTTTTTAGTCTAATCTCAAATGTACAGACTGTGTCTGCTTCTTTAATACTAGCTGGAAGCTGATTCCATAAGACCGGAGCTTGGTAGCTAAAGGCTCTAGCTCCTACTGTACTTTTAGAGACCCTGGGAACTACCAGTAGACCTGCATTCTGAGAACGGAGTGTTCTGTTGGGGCGATATGGAACTAGAGCATTGGTGAGATAAGATGGCCCCAAACCATTAATGGTCTTAAATGTCAGAAGGAGGATTTTAAATTTAATTCTAAACTCGACTGGAAGCCAGTGAAGGCCCTGGAGCACAGGGGTGATGTGCTCTGTTCTATTAGTTCCTGTTAAGTTAAATGAAATATTGTAATAAATAGCCACACTTTTTTTGTAATTGACTCATCTGATTATTCATTGCAGATAATCCCGTGAAGCATGCGTGGATGCTAAGAGCGTTCCAGCCCCTTGAACGCTGAGCTCGACCAACATTGACCGACATCCTGTTCTCTAGTGAGAATCCCACGCCCACTCCCGCGATATGTCTGCCGTGGTGGAGACCAGCATGCCTGTCGTCGTCAACGCCGACGCGAGCCCTGTATCACCGGCCCCGACCTCAAACTCCCCTCCTGCCTCACCTGCGACCGCAGTGTCTAAAGTTCCATTCAGGAAAGACAAAAAGAGAGGTGAGACAATCCACTTGTAAAGTCTAAACTCCTGTAAAGAGCTATAAAAATGAAGTTGAATTGAGTTTTATACTCTAGGTAGTATTTGTTATGTACCTTTTTCAAGGGTAGGTGTGGAGGAAATGCCCTCCCTCCCAGCTTGTTTATGAAATTCAAGCCTTTTTATAACTGTAGTTAGAAACCAACGCCAGTAGTTGGCAGTGTTTTATCGCTAAGGATGTTGTTTTGCATGTACAGTGGTACCTAAAGATACGAAATTAATTCGTTCCGGACTGGCTTTCATGTAATGAACCACGTTTTACATGTAAATCTTGACGGTTTACGTCCCAAGCTATACTAAAACACTACATTGAATTTTATTATAGAACACAATGCAGGAAAAAAAAGTGAAACCTTTTGAGTCGGGCGATGTCTGAAAGCAATAGCATTGTAGCGGACCAAAGTGACTTCTGCTTGTGACGACAACAACAACACTGTCACGCCTGTGCATGTCATCACACTGCGTCGCCCAAACTGAAACACCATCAACAATAGACCCTACCCACGTGACGTCACAACTCCTTCCTCCTGACTGGTGCCGCCCAATTGTCCGTCAACACATCATGTTTACCTGTTACGGCTACGTACATTCCTCCTATTTACGACGTGTTTTTCTGCTCGTTAACATTAATAATCAAAATGGTGAAGGCGTGTGTGGCGGTTGGTTGCAATAACAGAGAAGATAGACGGAGAAGACTGAGAGACTTGAAGTTCTACCGGATTCCGAGAGACCCGGAGAGAAGAGAGCGAGATGGGCTGCTGCAATTCGACGAGAAAACTGGGCTCCAAACGATTACCACAGATTATGTAGTAGTCATTTTATATCTGGTAAGATGCATTTAATATATATTTAGAGGGTTTTGGGCTGACAACCACAATTAAGATCAATGCTAGGCTAATCGCCGACAACATACACGTATGTATGTAGTGAGAGTGCTATCGCTAAACCATATAAACATTAAAAGCCCTAACTCCATTGACAAACGACATGAAATACATTAGACTTGACAGTGGATGTTAGCAATAACAAAAGATTTTGAATTGAAAATTTCGTAACTCACCTTTCCAAGCACAAGATATATTCCTGCCGACTTTTCGTGGACGAGGACCTGTTTCACCCAACCAGCAACGAAGTATTTATAAGCCTCCAAGCTCTTGAAGTTTTTCAAACTTTCGTGAGAATAGGCTGATTTTGTGTGGACAAGATAGTTGTACATATCAGGGTAGCTAGCAGATGTCAGGCAAAAACGGCGGAGACAGTGGGTCGAAAAACATCGATTTAGGCATCAAATATGGATCTGGCGAATGGATAAACTGAAGCTTTTCCACATAACGCCTTTTATGCAACGCGTCAAGTGAGTTTATGGCATCCGAAAGCACCGGGTCTTCCATGAAATGCATGATAAATTGCTCGATCAATTGAGACCATTGATAATACAGACACAAAATGACGGACAAGGGGGCGGAACCATACAGCGAGCACGTGATTTTGTGACGTCGGTGGGTAGGGTCTATAGGCCAATAGGGGAGAAGAATCATGTTACTTTGCATCATGGCCAGTGGTGGATGAAGGTCTCACTTTTTCTACTTAAGTAAAAGTACAGAAACAGGGGCAAAAAATACTTAAGTAATAGAAGTATCTAAAAAATTTACTCAAAGTACTTGCTTTATAATCTATTTTACAGGTAAAAAATATAAGTATTTTCTCCCGATGCAAAAATGAGATCTGTTCCAATATTCAAAGAAAGAACCAGAAAATTCATTGACTGATCAATTTTATGTGAAACAAGCAATAATATTGACTGCACTGTAAACAGAAGCTTAACAAGCTTTTTTTTAAAAAAAAAAAAAATTTTATTTTATTTTATTTTTTTTTAAAAGTCCAAAACCTAGCTTAATAGCGGATTGCATGCAACTATCAGGTACACACCCTCATCTACTGGACTGGAAAGTGTGCAGTACCCATCTGAAGGCACGCTGCTCTCACTGTTGCTTTTTATTGGTCAATATCTTGTTCATTTGCCTAATCTTGCTTGTACTGCTTTTTGTGCCTGTAGTGCTCAGTTACGATATAGGTGCATGGGGCATATCGATTGCCCCGTAGGCATGAAAACAAAACTATGAATTCAAACTGAGGAAAATACAAACAAAAGTAATGTGTAACGCAGGTGACAATTTGGCAGGTAGTGGAGTAAAAAGTACAGATTTTTGCTGTAAAACATAGTGAAGTAAAAGTAAAAAGTACCACTTCATATTTGTACTCAAAGTACAGGTATAGTACATAATAGTGTACTTAAGTACAATAACGAAGTACCTTTACTTCGTTGCTTTCCTTCACTGATCATGGGAAAGATTGACTAATGTGGCAGAAAGATCTTATGGTGTGACTTTTGAAAGTTTCTACTTGCAGGAATCTTTTACAGTATGTATCATTTTTCATCATATGAAGCGAGTTTTCCTAAAATCGTGTACTGAAGCTTTAGCATCTCAAGGTACCATTGTAATTTGTGTAGAAGACTATCAGCTTGTCACGTTGTTAATACTTAAAATTTAAAATAAGTACTATAATATAATGAGTATTTTAAAAACCCGATTCTGATACTCTGAAAATGATCATGCAGGATTTCTGATCACATGATTGAATTGTGGACAAAAAAAAAATTCTAGAAACTTATTTTTTGACAAAACAAACCAATGTTCTTAATATATAGAAATGGAAAAAGCTACAAATACGATTTTTCTGACATGGTGTGTAATTTAGGAATGTCGGCGAACGCATCATTTGAACGCCAAAATGTCAAATATGATTGGAATTTTCTCCTGCAGTGGCGGATAAAACGGACGAGTACCTGCTGGCCAGGTTTCAAGGTGACGGCGTGAGGTACAAAGCCAAACTGATCGGCATTGACGACGTCCCCGAAGCCCGAGGAGACAAAATGTGCCAGGACTCCATGATGAAACTGAAGGTGACCACCATGGCAGTTTCCAACTGCTGCATACTTCAGTTTTTTTCCCCCCGCTTTGCTACATATGAATTTATTCCCATCCAGGGAATGGCGGTAGCTGCGCGCTCACAAGGAAAACACAAACAGCGGATCTGGGTTAACATTTCCATGTCCGGCATCAAAATCATTGACGAAAAATCGGGAGTAAGTTTTGTCCCTCTTCCTATACCTCCAGCAGGTATTGTGAGAAATAAAGTAGGAAGGCTACAATTGATAGCGATTGACGTCACCCAAACAAAACAATGATAACCCAACTGAACATAAAATGCAATTTTTTTCAAGTCTTTCAAGGCTATCGAATGAATATATGCCGTCAATGGCAGCCAATGAGTTTAGCGCTTCAAAAATTAAGAATAACTGAACAATTCTAATTCCGACAATGTCTTTAAAAGACTAAACAACTATCAAAATAGTCCTTGGTTAATTTGATATTCCATTGGTTGTCGATTAATTGTGGCAGCTTTCCTGGTTCAGGTGATCGAGCACGAGCACGTGGTGAACAAGATCTCCTTCATCGCCAGAGACGTGACGGACAACCGAGCTTTCGGCTACGTGTGCGGCGCAGAGGGCCAGCATCAGTTTTTCGCAATCAAGACGGCCCAGCAGGTTACCGATCGTCGGGTAAATTTTGCGTTTACGTTTCTTGACGGGTCGGTGGTTCGTGTTGTCTGGCAGGCGGAACCGCTGGTCATAGACCTGAAGGACCTCTTTCAAGTCATCTTCAACATGAGGAAGAAGGAGGCGGAGGCCTCACAGAAGGTAAGGAGGATTACATTGCCATCTTGTGGCCATTCAATGCATCAAGGGGAAAGAAGTGTGACCTGACTGACGCCTATTTGAACTCTGTGAGACCATCACAAGGGCGTAGGTTTGGTCTCAATATTGGTAGGGACGATATAACAGCATAACCTGCATGTACACTTTTTGCTAGGGACGGGACATTAATAAGACCAAATATATTTGGTGAACGGGGGTCAGGGCTACACTTCTCACCAATATGAACAGAATTATTTGATAGGCTAAATGATTAATGCAAAATAAATCTGCATTGACCTATACTAACTGTCACACTGCAAATTTATAACGTCTTAATCTGATATTTTTTTGTTAAATCTGGTCAAATCATTTTCTTCCATCTTGTTTTGAGTCAAAGGCTAGTTAACAGATTAATGCGTCAGATTCTTCCACTTTAAGTAAATATTACAATTTATTCGTATTGAGCCCATACATCTAAAAGTTGATAATTTGTCACCTAAATCAAGAAAAAAATTGCTTTCAAATAGTGTTTTGAACAATATTCTTGCATTAACAACAATGTTTGACGAACAAGTTTTTCTTTTAAGATTAAATATACAAACTTTTTGCTTAAAATAATGTCTGTTATTCTTATTTTCAGCTAGCTGTTTTATGTCAAGAAATCTGAGTAAAACTGACTTGAAGCACTGTAGCAGATGCAAAATTAGTGGTGTGTTCCCCACCTCCACAACATTGACGTCTTTTACATTACTTACAGTGGCTCACACAAAAATACACACAGTCCCAGTTTGCTTTGGTCAGATGAGACCAAGATTGAGATTTTTGGCAACAAACACTCTAAGTGGGTCTGGCGTGCCACGAAAGATGCGCATGCTGAAAAGCACCTCATACCCACTGTGGGGTGGGGGTGGGTCAGTGATGCTGTGGGGCTGTTTCGCTTCCAAAGGCCCTGGGAACCTTGTTAGGGTGCATGGCATCATGAATGATTTGAAATACCAGGACATTTTAAATCAAAATCTGTTGCCCTCTGCCCAAAAGCTGAAGATGGGTCGTCACTGGGTCCTTCAGCAAGACAATGACCCTAAACATATGGCCAAATCTACACAGAAATGGTTCACCAGACCAAAAATCAAGCTCCTTCCATGGCCATCTCAGTCCCACACCTTGTTTTGTTGGCAAAAGGGGATTGTACAAAGTATTAACACCAGGGGTGCTAATCATTGTGACACACATTATTTGATGTCAAATAATTTTTTCTTTATGTGGGATTTTTTCCCCACTGAATGAATGCACTTGTATTGAAGGTTGGATTTTTCTCTTTTTTCCATTAAGGTCCCATATTATTTGAATAAAAAGAAAAATTATTAGAAGCTAAAAAACACATCTTTTTCAGGGGTGCCAATAATTATGGAGGGAACCGTAAATGCCCCAAAAACAACAAGAAGTCTCCCTTATAAATAATTATTATTAATAATTATTGAAAAATAATTTCTGGCCCGTGCATCGATATCCATATCGTGAGATCGTTATCGTGAGCCTTGTATCACCAATCGTATCATATCTTGAGTTACCCAGAGGTTTCCACCATTAACTTGCACCTTTACAGGACCAGTGGTCACTTTAGTAGACATCTCTTCAAAAGTTATCACGAGTTTAACTCATTTACTGCCAGCCCAGTTCAAAGTTTGTGTTGTGGTAGTCAGTAAAGAAAATTGACATTGAAAAGACCTATTGACGGCAATAGATGTCCAATCCATTTCAAGTGGAAAGGGCTAGAAGCGATCATTTGACTAATTTCTAATACACAATACTAAGTTTTGTGAATTTGTTAGTTTGTTGCATTTCAATTAACTAAAATGCTAATTTCTAGTTTTCATCATTTATTTAGTTTAACCTTGGTGCTGACTCATTTGTGTTTACTTGCAGGGAGAAAATGGCAGTGCAGTTGTCGAGGTGAGCATGTGGAAACTGAAAAACCAAAACAGACCTGTTTATTAACCTGTATTGATCTTTTCGTTTTTAGAATGGAAGTAATGCTGCTCCAGTAAAAAGCGCCCAAGTAAGTCAACTATACTCTGATTTGTGGTTATCACTCATTCTGCAATTAACTTGATGGAATAATTTATTCACCTTTTACAGAGGTGGGTAGAGTAGCCAAAAATTTTACTCAAAAATAGTGCGACTTTAAAATATTGAGTAAATTCTTTGAATGACTACTTTTACTTAAGTACAAGTGAAGAGAATACTCAAGTAATGAGTGACATTGTGAGTAACTGTTTGTTAGTTTTTTTTCCATAGCATAATGTCATCTACAGTATATAAACTGTTATTAGAATACTGTACTATAACCTAATGCATGACCACATTAGGCCAAAAAATACACACAAGTTATTGAATTATGACTAGCGAAATCCGCAGAAATGAAACATCAGCCGTCCAAGGAGCATGAATGCCCTCTAGTGGAGAAAACGTATTTCCAAGTGTGTAATTATATAATAATCATATCTTTGGATTTCAATGGTCTATCGGCGCCAAATAAAACTTGGGAAGAGGCTGAAATCCACGCTTTCGAGTAATATTAATTTTATATCGAATAGTTGAATTTTATGGTGCTTTAAACTCACCACGCAATTGAACGTGACATCGTGATCATAGGACTTCCGACTACAAGCTTTTGTGTAATAAAGAGTAAAAATGTAACTACTACTGTAGCGTTTCCTCTTCACACATCTACTCAAGTAAAAAGTATTGCATGGTAAAACTACTCGAAGAATTAATTTTTTTCCCCTCAAAATGTAACTTACTACCCACCTCTGGACACTACACATGTAATAAATGAAGCTGTAGTGATATATTTTTGTATGCTTGCAACCAACAGCCAGTGGAGCAGCTGGACCTGTTCGGAGACATGTCGACACCTCCAGACATCCGGTCTCCGGACGTAAGTGTACAATGTTTCCCTTCACCTCGGTCACCGTCACGCTGTCTTCGGACACTAAATGCCACAATAACGTTCATGTTAATGATCAGTTTGCTACAAATAATCTACGTGTAAACTCAATTCTGAAAAGAATATTTTGTGGTCATTTGTCATGGAAAAAAAAGAATCTCTTTCAGAATTGAGTTGAATTTCATGTCAAATCATCTGACATTTAAAGCTGCTACATGCTGCTTAATAGAAGAATATTAAAAAAAAAAAAAAAAAAAGCAAAGGCATTGTTTTGAATTACGAGCATGGTTGCGAAAGGAAATGAACTCTGGTGTTAAACCCGAGGCCCAGGGGCCAGATTTGGCTCGCTACGTCTTTTTGTGTGGCCGGTAAAAGAGCAAAAAAAAGGTCATGCGTCACTAATATGCTAAAGTTTAAATAAATCAGAATAGTTAATTTTTTCCCCCTTTCAAAATAAATAATTGTTTTTAACCCCCTGTTAAAATATAAAAATTATGTCAATAATTTCTGCTGCGTTTGTGCGTCTATCATTATTGAGATATTTACAGTCCTTTTTCTTTTTTGTCAATCTGAGGTCTACCAGCCCTCTGTTTTAGAAATGGCAAAAAAAAAATTGTGCCTAGGGTTTATGCTTGGTTTGCTGTAAAAAAAAAAAAAATCATTTGTGCTGCCAGTGTTTTTTTGATACAGGTAGTCCACAGGTCATGAACGAGTTCCGTTCCTACGCTGGCGATGGAACCTGAATTTCCGCGTAAATTTGTATTAATCCCTTAAGTACCCCTAAATTCTCCCTAAATCTTAAAATGACTATCCAAAAACATGTCTTACACGTCACTGCACTGTCCTCGCCAAGATGTTGGAGCTAAGTCCTAGCTAGATGGCAAGCTTGAGCTCCTAAAACACATTGTCAGACGTCCGTCCGTGTGGTTTGCTGAATTTATTCAGCTGCTCACGACATCAACACTTGCAGAATGTAACTAAAATAAATATGAAATTAAATCAAATACTTGTTCAATAACAGCAATTCAAATTTGCGTTTATAACTCTCTGCTGATACAGCAATAACAATCCACATAACCCATTAGCACTTATCAGTTAGCCTCCGCACATCTTCAAAAACAATCACACAAATGCCCCAAGTATTGGACCACAATTGAAAACTAACAATAAACAGTACAAAAGGTGTTAAATACAGGTGTTGCCTCAATGAATGCTTCACAAGCAACAAATGTGCGTGCAGGCTTGCAAACTTTCTCCTCTCTCTCGGCTTCGCGACTTTTTCATTGGAATAAATGTGCTCTTTCTTTTGTGTGTGCAAATACATTCTTCTTCGTGTGTATATGCGCTCTTACTTGCGTGCCATTAGAATTACCTGCTCTACGCTTCCTGCGGCAAGTTAAAAGCATGCATCCCAAAAAACAGACTCCGGCGTCGTAAAGTTGAAATCACGTAAGTCAGGTACGTGGTAACCCAGGGACTACCTGTATTGTGTTCTAAATTATCCCTAGATAAGAATGTGTGCAAATGGTTGTTTGTCTCTTGTGCCCTGCAATTGCCTGCCAAGCAATTCCGGGTGTACCCCCCCTACTGCCCATAGTTAGGTGGGATTAGCTCCGACATCCTTTTGACCCTCGTGAGGATAAACAACTCGGAAAATTAATGAAAACTAACAGTGCGGTGCCCTGAAGCGCAAACGTAGCACATACGAATGGCACCCCTTCGGGTCCATTTTACAGTAAATTTTGGGTTTGAGATCCTAATTTTGGGTGATGACGTGACTCTCAGCCCCCCAGGGTTGCCATTCGTTTGCGCTACGTTTGTGCTAGTTGTTGGGACAACCCCTCTGTTACTTACTGAGAGTTTGTACTCTCCATCAGCCACGACGGAAGGGCTGCAATTGACGTCATCACTCAAAATTATCTCCATTTACAGTATATTAAACGATAGCAGCACAAAGTTTTTTTGCAGCACAAACGAAGCATGATGATAATGATGCTTTTTTATTTTGAGCATGCACACACAAAAAAATACAAAACAAATACAATATAATTCAACAAAAATAATTGCACTCGAAAGGGAGTGGGAAGAGGAAAACTTATTTTATCCCACCCCGATCTCAATGTTCAGCATTCTTACTTCGTGGGATACTCCTTTTCACATAATGAAAGTGAAGGAAGAAAAAAACAAATACAACTAAACAAACAGACAACCAACTAAAGTTGGCTCATTAACAATAATTTCAATATTTACACCAATTGACAAAAACAGCAACACACACTAGCCACGTTTACATGCTGACTTTTATTCATACCGATTCAAATCATTCCGAATGGAAATTTCACATCAGCTGTTTACATGTCACTTCATCTATTCCGATCCAGCGTTTACATGTGACTGCCTTTATTCCGAGAGGACGTTTGACAACTGCCGTCTGACATGCGCAGATTAATCAAAACAAAGCGTCACGTTGCAAAACATGGAGATCGATCGTCTGATCAGCTGCTGTTTTAACTTGTCGAGTGGAAACAAAACTTCAGAATGATACGCCGTTCATTTAAAAAGTTGTGTGGGTGCGCTGTGCGTGTGCTTGGAAGCCATGTTGCTAGTGACGTTACTTACGTCACCAAGTGACGTCACCACGTCAGTACGGCGCATGTGCAGAAAGAACGCAACCAGACACCATTCCGCTTCCCTGTTTACATGATATAATTTTACTTCTAATCGGTTTGGGAAAAGGAATATTCCACCCCTGTGAATCGGAATGAAATTCCATTCGTTTTGGGCCTGTTCATTCCGAATGAGGTGTTTATATGGAACACATTTATTCGGTTTGAACAAATATTCCGATTGTAATTGGAATATTTGGCTCCATGTAAACGTGGCAATTGTCAGCAAATGTCATTATACTCAGCAAATGTCATTATACTGTGACTGTGATGAAGCATAAATGATTGACACAATTTTAAGCCATTTTTAAATAAAATGGGGGTGCTAGTTGACCTCAGATTGACCTATAAAAGAATTGTAAATGTCTAAAAAACAATAGCGGCACAAACAAAACTTTTTACTGCTCAAACGTAGCCCAAATGATTTTTTATATAAATTTGCATCTGATGTGAGGCCAACTTCACTGAGGTAATATTTAAAAATTTAATGGAAGAATATTTATTTTCACTTTAAAAAAAAAAAAAAAAAAAAAAAACACAAAAGAATATTTACCATTTTTCCTTAAAAATTGACTTCCAAATTTAAATGAAATTTAATGATAAATTGAGAATTTGTTTTCATTCAAAACATTTTATATTTTTTAGATGTTTTCATTACTGATTTTTACCCCCCCCCCCCCCCCCGTGTTAAAAGAATACACACTCATACAAATTATAAATGCATACAAGAATTGTTGAACTCTTCAGTGCCATTGACAAGTATAAACGTCCAATCATGTGGCTCTTTTCATCCTTCTACTGTGAATTTAATTCATTTTGTCACAACTAGAAGTCCAATCCATTTTTAATGGGAGAACTGGCAGCAACTGAAATGTTCATTCACTGCCAGCGCTCCCAGTTCAGATGGAGTGGACGCCAATCGCCATTAATGGCAGCAATGAGTTAAGAGGCTCAAAAAGAGAATTGTCGTTTGAAACCCTTATTTTAAGGTATTAATTGAAATTATATTAAAACGAAAGGGAAACGTTCATTTTCTTCGCATGTAGCAGCTTGAAATGTTTCTCTTTTGTGATTGTTATTGACTCACCCCTTTGTTGATCTGATCTCTGCATCTCCCTTTCATGTGAACCAGGACTCTAATGATATTCTCTTGCTGGACTTTTCCGCTGAAGTCGACAGCAATCAGAATTGCATAAAGGAAAAGCTTTTAACTTCCTGTGCCGCCGACCACAGGGCGCAGACAGAGAATCCCTTCTGCTCAACGTTGTGCTACTTTCCAACCCCGGACAGCGACCCTTTCAGAGACGATCCGCTGTCCGTCGGCGACGGCGGCCAGATCGTCTCTGCTAGGACGGCCGTTAGCGACCCTTTGAACGGAGTTGCCGCCGCGCAGGCCTTAACCAGTAAGAGCGTGATCCTTGCCCTTCGCAACGGCCAGTGGCCGCTCGGAGGCAAAATAACGCACGGCGGTATGATGGACGGCAGCGAGTCGGGATCGTCTCTGTCTGCGCAAAACCCCTTTTTTGACTCGAACGGTGCGAGCCACCAATCTGCGGAGAATGCGAGCAAGGACTCGGTGGTTCTAAACCCGCCTCCGCAGAACTCCAAGGCCGGACGAGGTCGAAGGAGTCAGAAGGTGACCTTGTTGTGGAAAGCATTCGCTGCATGTGTAATGCCTGAAGGTGGAGCATCTTGGGGACTGCATGCACATCTCCATTGGTTGCACTGGGTCTCCCTTGTAAACATCAAAGAAAACCATTTGAGCATTTATTCCATATCTTTGATATTCTTTCCCCTTAGCCATTCAACACTACTAGAATGACTGCCTTTGTAGTAAGGGTGTGTATTGCCTCATACCTGGCGCTACGATTCCTATCAGGATTCACAGATCACTATTCGATTTGATCCTGATTAATCCTGATACTACATTTTAAGACTATTAATGTGATATTTGTATATCACTTTAGAAAAAATAAAGCAAAATTGACATAAAAGTGCATTTATGTCAATTTATTCCTGAAAACTTAACGAGCACTCAAGTAAAAATATTTTTGTTTTATGTTTGAACAACATATGCCTTTCATTATAACATTTTCTCTTTTTATAGTGCAAACCTGCTTTAGTCCAAACCTGCTAAAATGCACGATTCTAAATACTCCACGCCTCCGTTTTTGCAGTCAAAGCCAAAATGAGCCCAAGTTTCAGACTCATAAAGGCGCTTCGGGGCATCACGTATCTCCATTTCTGCCATGTTGAAACTTTTGCTCCGTGGCGCCAAACCCCGCGAGGCTTTAGTGTAAAGAAGCTACACGCTTTCAACTATCGACTCCGACCCAACTTTAACATATTCCAAATATTTATGCCACGCGAGCTTCTATTCAGATTTTGACAAAAAAAACACGCTTCTTCCAAAATTTTACTTATAACTAAAAAATTCCATTGATTTCCTATGGGGCATTCAATATTTTAGCATAGAAAGCTTTCCATTCCTTTTTCATCACATTCACAAATCCAAATAAAATGTACCGTATTTTCCGCACTATAAGTCACTCTTAAAAGCCTTCAATTTTCTCAAAAGTCGCAAGTGCGCCCTACTGTATAAGCTGAAGCGCCTTATATACGGATCAATATTAATCATGGCATGACATTCTTTTTAACACAGCTTCATTTAGTGGATGCATAGTGCAACCACAACAGTACAACAGCAGTGCGCCCTATTTGTGAAAATGGCTTTAAAATGGGCCAATAATTGAAGTTGCACTTTATATTCCTATGTGCCTTATAGTGCGAAAAAATAACTAGTCAACAAACAAAATATTTTTCACCAAAAACCCGATATCAACAGGAAGTGACCCCAAGGTTTACCTGCCAAAGCAAAGCAACCATTGCAATTTCTCCAGAAATTGCATTTACTAGTACTGTAATTTTCACACTATAAGGCGCACCTGACTATAAGCCGCCACCCACCATATTTGAGACGAAAACAGCATTTGTTCATAGATAAGCCACACTGGACTATAAGCCGCAGCTGTCGTCACTGTATTATGAGATATTTACACCAAAGTATATCATCCGGTAACACTTCATTTGACAGCGACAGCATATGACCAAATGAACCACCATGAAGCTTTGAAGCATCATTGCTTCAAGAAGCTTCATGTCGCAATCACTGCTCCCTTGGGAGAGACAATCAACCTCTGCTGCCACCTGCTGTCAACACTGTTGTTGTCCATCATGCCTCCTAGCATGCATTGCAGCACTACAGATGTAAATAACAATCAAAATTCATGTTCTGTGCTAATTATTTCTTCAGTTACTGTTCCAGGTGATTCATTAATTACTAGTTATGGTATTTGGTAACACTTTATTTGACAGTGGTGCCATAAGAATGTCATTAGACAATTATAAGTATGACATAACACTGTCATAAGCAATAGTGAATGCCTATAATGGATGGAATTTAGTGTTATCTGGCAAATTAGCTCACTTTTGAATGGATGTAAAAGATCCGAACTGGACATAAACGGAGTTAGTGATATAATTTGCCACATGGCACCTAATGACATCCGTCATAAGCATTCAGTAATGCCCATGATAGTGTCATGTCACAATTATGACAGTCTTATGATACCGCTGTCATATAAAGTGTTACCTATTAACCCAAAAAAAATCAACAAATAAGCCGCATTGGACTATAAACCGCAGGATTCAAAGTGAAGGAAAAAAGCGGCTAATAATCCGAAATTTACGGTATTCCTTTTTTCTCAATGGTGTTTCTTCAGCGCGCCGCCCAGCCAAAACTGTTTGACCAAACACCATTCTTAAACTAAAACGACTGGAATTCTCATGCGACGCGAGCTCTCATATGGTAGGCCAAAAATGACCGTTTGCCCCAAAACATGTTTTTTTGACAAAAAAAAAAAAAAATTGAAATTTCAAAACACTACTTCTCCTACAATTTTTATCCAAATCACATCATTTATACATAAAAAAATTCAGTTTTTGTTAAAAACATACCCATTAATTTCTAATGGGCAAAATATCCAATGGCCCTATTTTCCATTCATTTCAATAGCACAAAAACCATCCAGTCCTATTGATTTATTATATTCAAATAATTTCTTAGTACTCGTTGGTACCATCAGTATCAGTTTTGACGTTAATTTTTGTCCAAATCAATTTGTCTGTCGCCATTAATGTTAGTGAAACAAATAAGAAAGCTATCACGGATCATGAATAAATGCTGAAACGGTCTTAGGTACTTAAAATAGAAAGGATGGATGGGGCTCTGTCTGAACGCATGCATCTGTGGTCACGAGCTTCAGTTCTAATTATCCCTTGTCTCTTAATGCTGTCACTTCCTTTCTTTGTTTTGACACGCTCCCGCCGATAAAACAACCACCGGTAAGTGGTAATGCATGCTAGTCAAATAGTATCACTATGTGTTAATTTTGTTGCAAAAAGTTGATTTTGTGGACAAAAAAAAAAAACCATGTTAGTCCTGGGCAGTATTTTATCAATTGTTTTGAATATTCACTCACTGCATGGATGGGGAGTGGGGCTGGCCAAGATTCAAATGACACTGGTATTCCCAGCATGCCCTGCATTTACAAGCTTATTGTCGTTGTTAGTTGCTAATTCCTTCCCAATGTAAGTATTGGCTAGGTTTGTTCACCACCTTTAAGTTTGTTAATTATGCACTGTTTTTGTTGTGTGGGGACACATTACACCCCTCTAGTGGACGTTCTACATCATTGATTTTAGAAGTATAGTAACAGTATCAGAACTTCAGAGTTGAGGCCAGTTTTTAACTCATTCACTCCCAGCCATTTTCACTGGAGCAACCACCTTCGATCCCGGCCGTTTTATTGGATTTTGACTGATTTTGCAAGGCCAACAGAAAATTCTGTTCTATTGCTATATAAACATGTAACACACCGAAAGAAAGATTACTCTTCTTTCAGCAGGAAAAAAAAGTTCATATCTTTTTCCATTCTTTAGAAGTCAGAATTAGAAAATAGTTTAGTTTGAGCAATTTTCCAATTTGATGAAAAACCAGAAATTGAGCTTTTTGTAAAAGCATACATTTCAAACATAACTTTGACTTTAACACAGCTATTTTTTTGCTTTTGTGTCATCCCAAACATCTGATGTTTTCCTTCTACAAAATAACATAAACAACAAGACAAATAGAGCTTTTGATAGCAAAGTAACAATGTATTTACACATAACTAAACTACTGAACTGAGAGATGACGCTGTTGTGGCCGCGGCTGTCTCGGCAGACGGGGTAAACTTTTCCTTCATCACCGTCTGTCTCATCAAGATATTTTTTAAAAATCTTTCTTTGACTATTGTCGTTTTCGTTCCAAAACACTCCTCCAGTGTCATTTGCCTTTTGTTCTCCATCATTCTCCACATTTTTCCTCACGCTTCTTCACAAGCCACGAGGTCCCTCCAACTTCCGTTTCCTGACTATTCACTTCATTTCACTTCCTTTGTTGGTCCTGGATGAGTTCTTACCAAATGCGCTACTGCCCTCAGTGGCCAGTTTTTTTGCTTTAAAATGGGTTTTGAGCATTGTGCATTGTAGTGAAGTTGCATCAGAACCTAGGGATGCCTTTTGTAAAACAAAACAAAAACGTAAAGGATGTAAAAATACGTTTTTGGGAAACAAACAATTAAAAATCGATTGTATTCATACGTTTTTGGGAGCAAATGAGTTAATATACAAGTGAAAATTGGTGATGGAAATTTTTTGGAACAATACATAATTTACTATGTTTTCTATATATATCGCCCACCACTAGCGGGAATTCTTTATTTCGGTTTCGGTAAGTTTTTTTCAAAGAGTTGGTGCTGGTCTGGCAGCAGTTTTGCCATCTCCTATTAGTTGTGCTTCCTACACTATTGGACATTGTCTGCACTATGCAGATGGACGTCATATTAACAAAAATTTAAGTCATTCGGGATATTTAAAAAAATTTTTTTTTGTTTTTGGTTGAAGCTCATCGTGTTTTCTCAATAGGCCTCAGCAAGTGAATCGTTCGGAGCGGATTTGTTTGCTTCTGATGGCTCGTCGGCTGCCGGCAACCTGTTCAACAATACGCCGACCAACGCTACGCAGTCCTCTATCGCGGCTTTGGGTAGGAGCTTGTTGCCTGCCTAATGGTTTTAAGGTTCCCAGTTTCAGTGATTTATGACAATTTTCATGTTTAGGAGATCTTCAGTTAGGACCGACAGCGAGCACCAGCATTCCTACTGCGGGCATGTGGGCAACCTCCAGCGTTGGCCCATCCATGTACGGAGCCCCTGCCTACCCACAGCCGTCCGCCTTTGGCGGTATTCCCATACCACCCAACGCCTGGGGTCAGCAGATGCCTCCTCAGTTCGGCGCCCCGCAACTCGCCTGGGGCCAGCCCACCTCGCCGCCCGCAGTTTGGGGCCACCCGGCTTCCACCAACCCTTTCCAGCCCGGCCCCTTCCCCGGCCTGGGTGAGCAGCAAGGTCCGTCCCGCCCGCCCCCACGGCCGCCTGTGAAAGAGGCCCCAAAAGTGGAGAGAAATGCCTTCACTGCTTTGGACCCTCTTGGCGACAAAGAGAAGAAATCTGGGAAAGACATGTTCAAGAATTTCCAGCTGGCCAAACCGCCCGCCATTCCTGCGAGGAAAGGCGAACAAGCGGCCGCCCCGGCGACAGAATCAGGGGCTTTCGACGAGTACTTCTCCAATAAAGTGGGCGTGGCTCAAGACGCTGCAGATCATGACGACTTTGACATTAATCAGTTGTCACCGGCAGTCAATGGTAAGGGGGTGTGGAAACCCTTTCCAAGTTTTCAACACTAACAAAGCCTGCCTTCTCATAGACAAACCTCCAAACCTGAATGCTCCTGGCCTCCTGGATGCCGCCTTCATCTCAAACAGCTCAGCTCTGGGACCAGGCCCGAATGTAGACATGTTCGATGAGGCGTTTGGAGCCCCCAACGCCACTCCGTTTGGGGTGCCGGCTGCCCCAATGGTACAGAATGTCATTGTCTGATTACTCTAAAATATTTAGGCACTAGGGTTGTCAAAAGTATTGATATTGAAATATTGTATCCCTTGAGACGATATTTGATCGCCAAAGAATCGATACTCATTTGTTTTTGCCATTTTTGTACTTTTGTTAGTCATGAAGTATCATTTTGCATTTTCCTTAACACACTGGCTACCACTGACGGCACTTGACGTCCAATCCGTCTGAAGTGGGAGGGATGGCAAAGAATAAACGTTCATTCCACTTCAAATGGATTTGGACGTCTACTAGTGATACTTATTTAAAGTTGCTTTAAGTTTTAATTTAGTTTTTAAAAGCCACATGATTGGACGTCTATCGCTGTCAATGGTAATGTCAGAGTTCATAAAATAATTGTGGCTTTTTATTTATGTAGTACTAAAAACGGTATCGAGTACTTTTTTTTTTTTTTTTACAAATTTCAAATAAAAATACTTAAATTAATACATAAGACAACATTAAGTGGCTCAAAATATTTTTGGGGTCAATGTCTCTAAATATATGCTTATCACTATAAATGAAGATGAAATTGGTAATTGATTAGGCTACCACGATTTATCAACAACTAATCTCAGATGGGATAAGTATAACAAACATGAATCCTATATTTTTCTTCCTTAACGGCAGACCGCCCCTGTTGCTCAGAACTCCACGAACACCTTTGGAGATCCTTTTGGAAATCCCTTCGCTTGACCGTACAATTATTGTAAGTCACCAATTCATTCTATTTAATACTTAATTCCTACTTTTTCTTAAATCATTTTGTTTCCCCAGCTGTAATTGAGATTCCATGAAGTAACATCGTGAGGACGAACCGCTCCGAGACGATCGAAAATGGTCTCCGTCCAGCCTTCTTCCACGTTGCCGTCTCTATTATGTATGATTCGTAGTTCCCTATTTTTTCCTTAGAGCAATGATCCAACACATTGTCATGTTCTGCTGAAGAATGATGGAAAAGAAAAAATTTTGTATGAAAGAAGGGTCCCAGGAGGTCCACTGCTGATGTTGCCTGTATAAAAAAATAAAATAAAATAATGTTGAAGCTGCACCTTGTGGATGTGTTGGGGTGTCATTATTATTATTTTTAACTTGACAATTGGCTACATTACTAAAATGGTACCTCTGCTTACTAACGCCCCTACAAGCGAAATTTTCAGGTTATGAGATGGCTCTTCGGGAAAATATTACCTCATGTTACGAAACCAATTTTAGGATACGAAAGGCAAAAATACGGTATAGGCTGCTACTCGCAGCTCCTGGAGTTTACTGAACGTAACACACTTAAATCTGCTCTGCTGTTGGCTATTGCTCAGCATCTTTCTGGCATTCAATTGGCTAAGATGTACTACTGTATGTGTATGTATCCCAGCGTTCTCTTTATTCGCCATAAGGCGTTTCGATAGTTTTACATGAGTTTATTCGCTTTAATGTACTTTTTTTCCCCATTATACACAATTCTCGTTTTATGTTTATTGTCAATAATCTAATTGTAACGTATTTACATGTTTTGATGTATTTTTACGCTTTGTAAAAGATGTATGAATATTTAAGTGCTTGGAACAGACTAGGGCATTTACATGCAAAAAGTGTCTCTACTTATAGAATTTTCATTTTATGAAACTACATACAAAACCAATGACTATCGTAAGTAGCGGTACCACTGTATATGTAACAACAATAATAAAAAAAATAATTGACTTTGATGTTGTCTAAATATAACATAAAATGGAGGGAAATCCCTTTTTCCTACTTTAATAGCCTGAATAAAACTCCAATATTCAGTGTTAACGAAAACAAAATGAAACCAGAAAAACTTTTTTTTTTTTCGGAAAACAATAGCCGTGTTAAACAGTAAAGTTGTACTGTATATTCTCAATCTTGCTCACAAATACCCCATGAGAAAAAATAAATTGAAGTGAATAAAAACGTTCAAAAAGCTAGTAACATGTTTGACCCAACGCTAGCTCTTCTCGCAGTCGGACATCCGGGCATTAATGATGTCACTAACCACAACGAAGCGTCACCATATTGAAATGGCAAAACACGGGTCACAATCAGTTGCTCTGTCGTGCATTGTAGTAGAAACGCTTTGAACTTTTGTCTTATTTGGGGTCTTTTTTTCCGTCGGAATGACTAAAAGTTGCCGGGTTGCGGGTTGTAACACAAGGAAGAGTTCGTAGCCACATTTGAAGTTCTTCATTCTTCCTCATGAGAAGAAAAGGACAAGCAAATGGCTGAAAACAATCAATTGAGGAACAGCAAAAGAAGACTGTTCCGTGGACCATTCTCGCCAGTGGGAACCTAAATCCAGGCACATTTACGTTTGCAGCCGATATTTTATTACTGGTGAGTAAACTTTAGTCGATTTTTTTTTTTTGGGTGCCCCAATTAGCTGCTAGACTTCAATCGACAAGGCAGTGGTTATTAATACCATAACCCACAACTCGCAAAGCGTTATTTTTCCTTTTGCTGTGAACTACTCTGATCGGTCAATCGGTATATTATTGGCCTGGTGGGAATTGGTTATTTTGCCGTGACGTCTTCACGGCTAAATAACGCTTGGAGGCGAATTACCGGTTACGGCAGAAATAATCACTCCGTATATCGTACCAGTTTTCTTAGTTCCACTTAGTATATATTCCACGTAATTGATAAAGGTCAACTTACTGGGTGACTTTATGAGGTAGTTGTAAATGTTTTAAAACTCCACTGCAGGAAATTCCTTTGGATTGTTTATCCAGCTATCAGCTGCGACTTTGTATGGGCAGATTTGCAGGCCAATACACCCTAATTTTAAGTTGTATCGCCTCCTCGCGTCTGTCTGCAGTGACTCATGATAATAATAAGTCATGTTTAAGACGGTTTTATGAAAAAAAAGACGCAAAACACAGCTGAAATATATGAATTTCAGACACGTTTGTCTACGGATGTTTACCTGTGCGTGCCCCCAACTCAAAATGGCAACACGTTGCTATGCGAGATGACGTCACCGTGACATCACGCCGACTGCGACAATTTCTTATATTTTTTAAAAACGAAATATATTTTTTACTTATATTTTTTTCAAGTACTATTTGCGTAATTAAATTCGCGTTGACCATTTTTCTTTCTTTTTTTTTTTTTGTTTTGTTTACAGACCGCAAAAAGAATTTTGACCCCTGCTATTTTATACACAGTTCCCGTTTGACGTCATATACGCCCCTGCGCCGCCATTGTTGTTTGCAACAAGGAGCAAACTATTACATAATACAACAGCACTCAAGATGGTTGTTGGGTCAGTGGATGTGTGAACAGAGCAGATGGGACGAAGAAAATTGGATTGTACTCCATTCCAAAGGTCAGACAACATGAAGGGGATTTCACTAAATCGCTCACAGAGGAACGTCGTCGTCTCTGGTTGGCAAATATTAAGAGGAAAGATGAACCCTCGAAACATGTCAGGGTCTGCTCGGACCACTTAATTACAGGTAAAATCTAGTGTGTATTTTGTCATATGTGAGTGTCTGAAAAGTACTGGCGTAAGGCAAGCAAGCAAGCTAATGGCAGGGACACGCAGTGTAGGACTGCTTGGTAAAATTCCAGACAGACGAGAGACCCCACGCAGAACGAGCACATTCCTTGACAAAAAGTTTTGCTCCTGCCGATTCTCTTCCCGTGTGTCGCTGGTTTTTTAAAGGCGTTATCACACAGCAAACTTCTTTTAATTAGTAATGTTGGGGATAAGTGAAATACTAAGCTTATTTTATTCGTGTCTCTCTAAATGATGTTCAGGTCGCCCTGCTAACATGTACGACCGAACAAATCCTGACTGGGCGCCAACATTGAAACTTGAGGAGACTGCGCCTACCGAATCTCTGAAAAAGCATGCTGAGCTTGAGAGAAAGCAAAACAGGTATGTGTAATTCTCAAACCCCCAGATCATTAATTTTTTCGGTGTCTGACTGTAGCCTGTAAAGCCCACATGACTTTCTGCCAATGATGTTCAAGTTTTTTGTCAGTAATCTTGCATGGCAACATAATGGTTCCATATATAATGGCTCCTTGGGCCCTCTAGTACTAATAAATGTCATTATCAAGGACAACAATAGACACATCATTGTCAGTTTTCATCTAACAGTATTAATGTCACTTGTTTTTTCTCAGCTATGAAGATTTGATGTTTAACATTGGTGTCATTAACATGAACAGCCTATATGGTTTTGTGTCTAAACAGATTTCAGAGAACAGCAAAAAGGCAGGAAACAAAGATGAGGAACGATGCAGCCAGTGCTCTTCTTCACCTCCAGGACAGCTGCTAGCACTCCCCCGTGGACATTGTACAACCAGCGTCTCCTGAAGGTCTAGCCGATACTGATGGCACTGAAGCATCCACCAGCTCCATCGTCCAAGTGACTCAAGTCCAAGTAGACAGTGAAGTCCAGAGACTCTTATCAGAGAACATGACATTACGGGCAGAGCTGGAATCTTTGCTGTTGATCATGCTGATGAAAATGCAATGAATGTACATTAAATATTAATTACAGAATATACTTTTTGCACATTACAGTTTTCTGCAAATGAAATTACAAATGCAAATAACTGATGAAATGAGTTCATTTACATGCACACTAATTATCTGATTATTAACAGACCTCTTCAGTTATTCAAATCAAATCCTAATCAATAACATACAGCCTCCCCCAAACCCCTGGTTGGAAGGTAACAACAAATGTAAACAATAACATCAGATGTGGGCTGCCAAAAACGGTTTTGAAATTATAATATCTTGGTCACATATGGTGGTCAGTAGTGAAATTATTTGAAAGAAACGTGATGATTTATGTCTTATGTAAATTTTATGTTATGATTTGATGACATATTGAAGGCTTGTCCATATTGAATATTCAAATTTAAATGTTTTTTGTATATGTATATGTATATATATATATATATGTATATATATATATGTATATATGTATATATATATATATATGTATATATATATATGCAGATGACAGTTAATTTTGCTCTTAGCACAATATTGCTTTTATTGTCCATAGAGGGCATCAACAATAAATAAATTAAAACTATATGTATAGGTCTGATGCCACTGAACATTTTGAGTGGTCGCAAGCAAAATAATATTCAGAAATGACTTTGATATTAAACACTTCAAAGCAACGTCCCAAAATGGGACGTTTTTTTCCTGTGTCGCAAAAACAAATCAGCACACAAGGGTTAAGAGGAGGACGCCTTGAGCCTAAACGCGTTTGTGGTTAGGTCATGTGCATCAGGTACGTGCATCAGGTCACGTTGCCATTCCTGAAGTAAGTCATTTATAAGTCCCAAGTTTCGTTGCAGTTGTTAATGCCCGTAGTAGCGAGCGTTCTTCCAACAAACATGGCGGACCGGAAGTGGCAAATTTTATCATGGGTGTCATTACCCGTTAATGACAATTGTAACGGTGTATTTACTGAAAATAATCCGGTTCCTCTTTCCCATGCGACTACGTTTCCCACAATGCCACTCACGGTCGACAAAATATTGCGTCATGTTCAACATGGCGGGTTGACATCTTTTTTTTTCTTTTGATCTCCTGCATGGCTCTGTTTTTCTTACCAATTAATGGACGTTTATACCATCCAGACGACACACCGGTGAGCAGGTAAAGTCTACGAAATAATTCGGAAATCACCAATTAAAAAGAAAAAAACAATTTCAAGTTTCGAAAAGAAGAAAGCCATAGCACGCTAGCTAAAATTACACGAAAACACGTTTGTTTTGAGCGTTTTCTTATCCCTCCACGTATTCCAACTTGTATATTTACACTTAATTTAAATAATCAACAAAACCAACTGTTTGCTTTGTCGTTTATCACCATTGAGCAGCACTAACGGGTCAGCAGTGGCTTCCCTGTTGTCACGTCACTATGTTGCCTCATGAGTCAAATTTCTCAGAAATACAAGCATGACTGGATGATAGGATGTCCTAGCATAGTCAGTATTGCAAAACAAAAGACAATGGAGTAAAAACTTCCAGATAATGTTTTATACTCATTTTTATTATGTTACTTATAGGTATGAAACACCTTTTTGAAATAGTCCAGTAATTCCCAGAAATTCATTTTAACATATTAGTGTATTAGGGCTGTGGTTATTTTTGGGAGAAGACAAGATGAAAGTACAACTTCAGAGCCGTCACATTGTGGACACTGCCATTATAAAACCAGCATTGCACCATAGCACCAGGGGCGTCCGTATCGATTCATATTTTTGCAAAAGAGGCAAGTCATGTGACAGAGATTTTGTACACTTAATTAGTCATCATTTGAATGAATGGGACCGGCTGTCAAATTGTGCTGACACCCTTTTGGACATTAACAGGTACC
Organism: Corythoichthys intestinalis; assembly: GCF_030265065.1. Taxonomy (NCBI): domain Eukaryota; kingdom Metazoa; phylum Chordata; class Actinopteri; order Syngnathiformes; family Syngnathidae; genus Corythoichthys; species Corythoichthys intestinalis. The sequence continues at coordinate 13,263,623 of NC_080411.1, read as the reverse complement.
AATGTTTCGCCGCTCGAGGTTCAGCGTCCGTCCCAACGTGGGTGGGGCCGGTAGGACTGCAGCTCCATCGCAGGATGCCGCTCCGGCGAGTCAGGAGTCGAAAGAGGTGGCAAAAGACCTCGGCAAGATTGCGGTAGCTTCTGTGGTGACCGACACGAAGCCAGTAGATGTTCCTTTGGTCGAAGCGACCAACCTGAGGTGAATATGTTAGTCTTCGTCTAGTTTTCTTCTATGAAAAATCCAAGGTTTCAGTCCAAAATTGAATTAAAAAAAAAAAAAAAGGTTTCCAGTAACTTTAAATGAACATTGACAGATGAGTGCATTTTGTAGCGTTAAAAGGACCACTGCATTGATTGTCAGAAAACTTCATGAAGGTTTTCCAATGGTTATATTTGCAACTGGAAGCACCGAGCATTACTACTGTAAGCAGTAGCCGACGCCAACAAAACAAAAACAACACAAGAACTGTTTGAGAGGACGGTTGCTATGCTAAAGTTAATGCTAACATGAAAATGAATGCTATGCTAAAGCTACAAGTTACATTTGGTATGTGATGATCGCTCAGCATAGACCTTTTAAAGGCAAAAGCAACATTGCATATTCTCTCTTCCCAAGATAAGAAAACAAATCTTAACATGTGTTTCAAAACAAGCAAGCCTGGCATGAAGAACATCCTTATTTATACAATATATCATTTATATGGAGGTACCTCTGGGTACCTCACGATAAGATATGATTTGCGATACAAGGCTCACGATAACGATCGTCTCACCAAATGGTGATTATTGGGGTCAGAAAGCGTTCTAGGATATTATACAAAACAACCAATAAACAGAAAAACTAGCAATATTTATCCTGCTGTGAGTTGGAATAGGTTTATCACTCGTAGACGTCCAATCCATTAGAACCGAGAGGGTGGCAGCGAATGAATGAATACCATCCCTCCCACTTCAAACGTATTGGACGTCTATGGCCGTAAGTGGCCACCAATGCTAGGCAATTAGTTCATTTTGGGGCATTTCCTTGTGATTTTTGGTCACTTCCTTTTCCTTTTGGGGAATTTATGAGTCACTTCTTTTTAATTTGCGGGCATTTACCTGTTGATTTTAAGTTACTAAACAGCAAGTCACTCAAAAATATACACAAATAGAAAGGATGTGATTCAAAGTCAACAGGAAGTAACCTATAAATGCCCTAAAATGAACAGGAAGTGACCTAGTTCGTCGACTAAATATTTTTGTTATCCTAATCGTTTACGAAAAACAACATTGTAGTGATATTAAAATGAGCAAGGAAGGAAAAATACAGTTTTTTTTTTTTTCCCCGTGTACTGTTTAGTGAAGGAAATGATCCAAATGGGGATGCAACCAACTCCTCAGCTGCTCTCCAGAGAAGGAAACGCTTCTCCGTCAAGCCGAGGTTGGCCCCGGGCCGCCCCGCTGTCCTCCCTCGAACACCCAAGTCCCCTGCCAAGGTGGTCCCTGAAACTCCCCCTAAAAATTCAGACCTCGAGGCAAAAACCGAACTCCAGGTGCCGCTTTCGGGTGTCGATTCTCTAACGTCGCCTCAGCCCGAGCCCGTCGTCGCCCCCTGCGATGATTCAGGATCAGCAGCTGCCGTTCCCACTGAGCACTCACCAACAGAAAAGACTGTCTCGTCAGATGACGCGGTCATCAAAGTTCCACCTAGGCCGCCGGACAAAGCGGCGACGCTGGACAAAGAATCAGCGGCGCTGTCGGAGAAAGCCAAGACTCTCTTGTCATCAAGGGGCAAGAAGTCGCCTGGTATCGCCCGGTATTCCCTGAGCCGGCTTTTGAACGACCCGTCAGACATTCAAAGGCTGGAAAAGGCTCAGAAGCTGCGTGACCTGCTCAGACAGGAGATGCGGAAAGAAAAGGTTTGTCGTTGTTATTCTTATGACTTGTATGGGATACGTCTAAAGCAGGGGGTGTCAAACAAACATGGGGTACGATTACCGTATTTTTCGGACTATTAAGTCGCACTTGAGTATAAGTCACACCAGCCATAAAATGTCCAACGAAGAGGACAAAAACATATATAAGTCGCACCGGAGCATAAGTCGCATTTTTGGGGGAAATTTACTTGATAAAATCCAACACACTGAACAGATTTGTCATCTTGAAAGGCAATTTAATATAAAAATACAATAGAGGACATTATCATGAATAAGTGTACAGTATGATGTTACATGATGCATGAACAACGAAACTGTCCTCACCAGGACGCTACGGCTCCTTCCTGGCTATACAGCGAGCTAAACTCACAAATGACGATGCTGGACGTCCTTATAGTTTGACGAATCAATTTCAACAAGTTTACCAAGCCATCAATGTCACACCAAAACATGTGAAATGATATCATTAATGTGTTAATAATTTCACACATAAGTCGCTCCTGAGTATAAGTCGCACCCCCAGTCAAACTATGAAAAAAACTGCGACTTATAGTCCGAAAAATACGGTATGGCTATTGGATCTCACGTGGGCCAGACTAAATACCGGTACTTTATTTGTGGCCAAACAGGCCAAGTCATTGGCTGCCATCGACGGCGCTCGACATCCAATCCATTTGGACTGGGAGTGCTTCATCAATCGCCCCTCCCAATCAAAATTGACTGGACGTCGAGCACCGCCAATGGCACTGGAAGATGAGCATTCACAGCCAGTCCTTGCAGTGAACATGAATTGACTGTCTATCATTGTCAATGGCAGGCATTGAGTTAATTGTGGGTCAGTTCCTTGTTAAACTAGAGTATTTATAGGCTATATTTACCATTACATTTTGAGACATCCAGAGGCTATTTCCTGTACATTTTCGATCACTTCCTGTTGACTTTAGGGAATTTCCGGGTCACTTCCTGATCATTGATTACGTTCTGTTGATTTAGGGATGTTTACAGGTTACTTCCCATGGATTTTATGTCACTTCCAACTGGTTTTGGGGGTATTTACAGGTCACTTACTGTGGATTTTGGGTCACTTTTTGTAGATTTTATGGCATTCTGGGCACACTTACTGTACACTTTGGATCATTTCCTGTTGATTTTAGGGCATTTCAGGGTTACTTCCTATTCATCAGTCACTTCCTGGAGATTTTAGCGCATTTAGCGGTCACTTCCTTTTGATTTCTGATCACTTTCAATTAGTTTTGGGGCACTATGGATAATTTTATGTTGATTCTGTGGCAGTTCCATGTACAGTGTATCACAAAAGTGAGTACACCCCTTGCATTTCTGCAGATATTTAAGTATATCTTTTCATAGGACAACACTGACAATATGACACTTTGACACAATGAAAAGTACGCTGTGTTCAGCTTATATGATAGTTAATTTATTTTCCCCTCAAAATAACTCAAAATATAGCCATTAATATCTAAACCCCTGGCAACAAAAGTGAGTACACCCTTTAGTAAATATGTACATCCCTAAATGTCCAAATTGAGTACTGTTTGTCATTTTCCCTCCAAAATGTCATGTGACTCGTTACAGGAGTGCTGTCAGCATTGCTGCAGAAATTGAAGAGGTGGTGGGGGGGGGGGGTCAGCCTATTAGTGCTCAGACCATACGCCGCACTCTAATCAAAATGGTGTGCATGGCTGTCACCCCAGGAGAAAGCCTCTTCTGAAGACGGTACACAAGAAAGCCCGCAAACAGTTTGCTGAAGGCATGTCAACAAAGCACATGGATTAGACAGGCGTGTTTTCTTGTGTACTGTCTTCAGAAGAGGCTTCTTCCTGGGGTGACAGCCATGCACACTAATTTGACGTAGAGTGCGGCGTATGGTCTGAGCACTAACAGGCTGACCCCCCCATCTCTTCCATCTCTGCAGCAATGCTGACAGCACTACTGTAACGAGAAATGGGAGGGGTGTACTCACTTTTGTGATACACTGTAATTTTAAGATACTTCCAGGTCCCTTCTCATCATTTAGATGGATGATTTAAGGACATTTCCATGGAGGGCTCCTATTGTTTTGGTGTCAATTCCTGTTGGATTTGTGGTATTTTTGGGTCACTTCCTTGTTAACTCATTGGCTGCCATTGACGACGCGAGATGTCATTCATTCGCCCTCTCCCAGTCAAAATAGATTGGACGTCTAGCGCCGGCGATGTCACTAAAAAATGAGATTTTCACAATTTCAATTTGAAATTTACTGTTGCTCTGTTGCAGAATGCCAAGAAAGAGAAGAGGAAGCATGTCAACGAATACAGTTTGGAGTCTGTGGACCCTACCACAATGACCATGAGGGATCTTATCCGTTACATCCCCATGTCCAACACCATGTCGTGAGTGCAACTTTCCTCTTTAAACTCATTTAGCTGTGATCGTTCACTGCCACAGCCATGACCCGCAACTACCGTCTCACAGGTCCAGTTTAGAGGACAGCGTGCAGGAGAATGAGAACGAGACCGAGGTTCCATTTTCACCAAAACAAATGTGAGTAGACAGTGTAGTCCAGGGGTCCCCAAACTACGGCCCGCGGGCCGGATACGGCCCGCAGCCACATTTGGTCCGGCCCCCTGAACAAAAAAAAAAAAAAAAAAATTTGTTAAAAAAAAAAAAAATTTTTTTTTTTTTTTTTTTTTTTTTCCAATAGAGTTATTTATGTCCTGGCTTTTTTCTATGAAGAACTGAGCAATGGTTATTTGGTTATTATCTATTTAATTAATACAGTATTATTATATTATATTACATTACATGATATTATATTATATTATATTATATTCAGGGGTGCACATAAGTGGTCCGCACATGCGTACTGGACGTAGACAAACGCGCTGGCCCTCAACGGCTTCCATACGCTTTTGCAGAGACGTCACCGGAGCTACCGAAAAAAAGGACTTTTGCTGAAAAGTGGCTACAGGAGGTACCATGGCTAGAAGTGAATGATGCTCTCACGGAAATGCGGTACAAAATGTGCCGTGAGAATCCCAATGTCGCCGATTAGAGCAACGCATTTTATGTAGGGTCAAAGAATTTCAGCCATCCAAACTTTGAAAAGCACGAAAAAAACAGAGAGCATGTGGCAATTAAGCAAACTATCGATGTCAAACAGGACCCCACTCGCCCTATGGACATGTGGCGGAATAGGGCGGAATAAAGGTAATGAACAGCGACATGCACTGACAAACGTGTTTTTGCTCGCATTTTACAAAGCTAAAGATACACGTTCAATGAGGTCTTATGAGGAGGACATCCCACTTTTAAAAAGGCTTGGAGTTAATGTGGGAGCCGCATAATGCCCTTTATTTTGAATTGGTGCTTTTATGTTTATTTCTTTACATTTCACTTCAAAGTAATGGCAATTTTGTTGTGCCAGTTGATGTTAATCAAGCATTAACTGTTAATATAATTAATCAAAGTTAATTGGCTCTAAGTAAAGCTTGTCATAAATTTATCGCATCAGGTGGGTCGGCTCTCAAGCTCAATGAGGACCAAGTCACATCTCCAGGTCCTCCTCTGAGAACCTGGGCAAAAAAATTATGTGCACCCCTGATTATATTATATTGTATTATATTATATTATATTAAGGGCTGTCAAAGTTATCGCGTTAACGGGCGGTAATTAATTTTTTTCATTAATCACGTTAAAATATTTGACGCAATTAACGCATATGCCCCGCTCAAACAGATTAAAATGACAGCAGTGTCATGTCCACTTGTTATTTGTGTTTTTGTCTCCCTCTGCTGGCGCTTGGGTGCGACTGATTTTATGCACCATGAGCATTGTGTAATTCTTGACATCAACAATGGTGAGCTACTAGTTAATTTTTTTGATTGAAAATTTTACCAATTTTATTAAAACGAAAACATTAAGAGGGGTTTTAACATAAAATTTCTATAATTTGTACTAAAATCTATCTTTTAAGAACTACAAGTCGTTCTATCCAGGGATTGCTTTGACAGAATATTAATGTTAATGCCATCTTGTTGATTTATTGTTATAATAAACAAATACAGTACTTATGTACAGTATGTTGAATGTATATATCCGTCTTGTGTCTTATCTTTCCATTCCAACAATAATTTACAGAAAAATAAGGCATATTTCAGAGATGTTTGAATTGCGATTAATTACGATTAATTTTTAAGCTGTGATTAACTCGCTTAAAAATTTTAATCGTTTGACAGCCCTAATTATATTATATTATACTATATTATATTATATCATTTTTATTTTATTTACTTTGGTTCCGTGAAGAATCCAGAAAGGGTTATTTGATTGTGGCTTTCTGAAAAACAATACATTTTTACATTTAGGCACTCCTGCAATCGTCACACTTTTTCTGTTACAAACTGACCCCGGCCCCTCATCAGAGAAGAGAAGGGTTATGTGGCCCTCACAGGAAAAAGTTTGGGGACCCCTGGTGTAGTCCATCCAATTCTCAAATCAAGACTTTGCAATCGGCCTAGATGGTAAATTATTTTATTTTTTTATTGATGAATTACATAAAACAACAAAACTAGTTGAGGTTTTATTTGGTTGTTGTGTTTTTGGGCTAAAAAGAAAATCTAGAAACTAGTTTTTCAATAGATTATTTCTGAAAAATAAAGCTATTATAGTACGTTGTGTTTGGGGGGGCTTACAGCACAAATACGGGGAGAGGAAAAGATGTTTAAGACAGAGGTTTTGCAACTTGTTTCTGTTGCTTTTGTTCAACTTTTAACATTTTAACGCGTTGTGTGGCAAGTGACTGTTTTTGGTCATTAAAAAAAAAAACAACAACCCCAGAAAGACCTGATGTCCAAATACGAGGTCACAACATTACTGCCGTTGACCGTTATAGACATCAAATCCTTTTGACATGGGATGGCATTGAGTGATCATGTTTGATCGTTCGATCGCCCTGTCAGTCAAAGTGGATTGGATGTGTATCGCAGTGGCAGCCAATAAGTTAACATTTAGTATTCAAGTGTGACCTACGTGATCCAAAATGCGATACCGACATTGGAGGACGCCAGGTCTCAATTATTATCATATGATTAGTTATCATTTATCATTATATTTTTATATAATTGTTAGTAAATAAGATGATACATTAACTCATTCACTCCCAGCCATTTTCACCAGAGCAAGGCCCTTCACTGCCGGCCGTTTTACTGGATTTTGACTGATTTTGCAAGGCCCACAGAAAATTCTGTTCTATTGCTATATAAACATGGAACCCACCAAAAGAAAGATTAGACTGTCTTCTTTCAGCAGAAAAAACTTAGTTCTTATCTTTTTCTAGTCTTTAGAAATCAGCATTAGAAAATAGCTTGGTTTGAGCAATTTCCCAATTTCTGATTAAAAAACAGAGAAATTGAGCTTTTTGTAAGCGCATACATTTCAAACATAACTTTGACTTTAACACAGCTATTTTGTCGCTTTTGTGACATCCCAAACATCTGAATAATGTTTTCCTTCTACAAAATAACATAAACAACAAGACAAAGAGAGCTTTTGGTAACAAAGTAACAATTTATTTTCACATAACTATTGAACTGAGAGATGACGCTGCTGTGGCCGCGGCTGTCGCCCCGGCCGTGCATCCCGATGTGTGGGGCATGTGTCTTGTGTTTGACATCGTTCTCCACATTTTTCTCACGCTTCTTACTTCTTCCAACTTCTGTTTCCTGACTATTTCTCCTTATTCACTTCCTTTCATGGTCCTATATAAGTTCTTACCAAATGCGTTACTGACCTCCAGTGGCCAGTTTTATTGCTTTAAAATGGATTTTCAGCGTTGTGCCTCGGAGCGAAGTTGCATCAGAACCTAAAGATGTCTCTTGTGAAAAAAAACAAACGTAAAAGACTCATAAATACGTCTTTGGAACACTGAAACAATTAAAAATAGAACGTATTTATATGTTTTTGGGAGCAAATGAGTTAATAAACATTTAAAAAAAAAAAAAAAAAGGAAATATACACTGGTTATGGCACCTAATACCACTCAAAATGTGTTTTTTTTATTTTGATTTAGTGTACTGTAATGGATTAAGATACAAAGCTTTCTCTTCTTATTGCCTTCTTCAAAAAGTAGTGGGGAGATAAAATATCGGACAAGATCATCAACCAAATTTTTGGTAAAAAAAAAATAAATATTTTTTTTCTAAATAGTTGTCCAATAATGAGTTTTTAACGGATCGCCTACAGTATATCCCGATATTGTCAATTCCAAAAATCCGACACAGATATCAAACCGATACCGATATATACAGTTGTGGACTTAACGTAATATGGTTAATTGTAATGTGATGCCACACTGGATGCTTTAATAATGATAAATGTAACAACTTCAAGGATTCCCAAATAAACATTCTGCGATAAATAAGAGAACAACTTCAACTGAAGTTATGGAAAAAGTGCCTATATTGCACCACTATAGTTGTCCAATAATGAGTTTTTAACAGATAACCTACTGTATATCCCAATATTGTCCAATTCCAAAAATCCGATACAGATATAAAAACCGATACCGATATATGCGGTTGTGGACTTAACGTCTTATGGCTAATTGTAATGTGATGCCACACTGGATGCTTTAATAATGATAAATGTAACAACTTCAAGGTTTCCCAAATAAACATTTTGTGATAAATAAGAGAACAACTTCAACTGAAGTTACAGTGGGGAGAACAAGTATTTGATACACTGCCGACTTTGCTGGTTTTCCCACTTGCAAGCCATGTAGAGGTCTGTAATTTGTATCATAAGTTCTCTTCAACTGTGAGGGACGGAACCTAATACAAAAATCCAGAAAATCACATTGTATAGTTTTTAAATAATAAATTTGCATTTAACTGCATGAAATAAGTATTTGATACATTACCAACTAGTAAATATTTCGGCTCTTAGTTCTTTTTTAAGAACCCCTCCTGTTCTCCACTCATTACCGGAAGTAACTGCACCTGTTTGAACTTGTTACCTGTATAAAAGACACCTGTTCAAATTGCTCAAACAAACAAACTCCAACCTCTCCACAATGGCCAAGACCAAAGAGCTGTGTAAGGACATCAGGGATAAAATAATAGACCTGCACAAGGCTGGGATGGGCTACAGGAAAATAAGCTAGCAGCTTGGTGAGAAGGTAACAACTGTTGGAGCGATTATTAGAAAATGGAAGAAGTTCAAGTTGACGGTCAATCTGCCTCATTCTGGGGCTCCATGCAAGATCTCACCTCGTGGGGCATCACTGATCATGAGGAAGGAGAGGAATCAGCCCAGAACTACACGGCAGGACCTGGTCAATGACCTGAAGAGAGCTGGAACCACAGTCTGGAAGAAAACCATCGGAAACACATTACGCTGTCATGGATTAAAATCCTACAGCGCACGCAAGGTCCCGCTGCTGAAGCCAGTGCATGTCCAGACACGTCTGATGTTTGCCACTGACCACCTGGATGATCCAGAGGAGCAATGGGAGAAGGTCATGTGGTCGGATGAGACCAAAATTGAACTTTTTGGTCTGTACTCGGCTCGTCGTGTTTGGAGGAAAAAGAAGGATGAGTGCAACCCCAAGAACACCATCCCAACCGTGAAACATGGAGGAGGAAACATCATTTTTTGGGGCTGCTTCTCTGCCAAGGGTACAGGACGACTGCACCGTATTGAGGGGAGGATGGATGGGGCTATGTATGGCCAGATCTTGGCTGACAACCTCCTTCCTTCAGTGAGAGCCCTGAAGATGGGTCGTGGCTGGGTCTTCCAGCATGACAACGATCCAAAGCACAAAGCCAAGGCAACTAAAGAGTGGCTCCGTAAGAAGCATTTTAAGGTCCTGGAGTGGCCTAGCCAGTCACCAGATCTGAACCCGATAGAAAATCTATGGAGGGAGCTGAAAGTCCGTGTTGCCCGGCAGTAGCCCCGAAACCTGAAGGCTCTGGAGAAGATCTGCATGGAGGAGTGGGCCAAAATCCCTGCTGCAGTGTGTGCAAACCTTGTCAAGGACTACAGGAAACGTTTGGTATCTGTAATAGTAAACAAAGGTTTCTGTACCAAATATTAAGTTCGATTTTTGTGATGTATCAAATACTTATTTCACGCAATTAAATGCAAATTTATTATTTAAAATACATGATTTTCTGTTTTTTTGTATTGGATTCCGTCCCTCACAGTTGAAGAGAACGTATGATACAAATTACAGACCTCTACATGCTTTGCAAGTGGGAAAACCAGCAAAATCGGCAGTGTATCAAATACTTTTTCTCCCCACTGTATGGAAAAAGTGCCTATATTGCACCACTATATCAATAAGCATAACTGCTGTGCTAAGCCGTGACCAGCCCTTGTTGCCTCTGCATTCACTTTGAAGGCAACATTACATATTGGCCCAAAACCTATAATGAAAAACCGATGTCAATATTATCCGATATCATTTTAAAATGCTTTTTCGGTAGATATTATCAGCTACCCAATAATATCGGACAACTCTAGATTTAGATTTTTTTTAATCGCCCAGCCCTATTAAGCAAGTGTTAAGCCCGTCTTTTACATTGACGTTTTTACAGATCGCCGCATGAACCAGAAGTTCCACTGACGACCTCGGGTGAAAATGGGAGCCAGTTGCAAGAGGAACAGGAGGTGGAGGAGGAGGCAGTGCTCGAAGAAGGAAACGAGGAGGCGCTTATGGCACCTCGGATCAAAGTGGCTGAAGACGGCACACTAATACTGGATGAGGAGAGGTACGGTTAAAGCCCTGATGCGTGAAAAATGACATCCAAAATTTCATTCATTGTGTACCCCAGTTTGACCGTGGCGGTCCAGAGAGCCAAAGGACCTAACCCGGCAGAGAGCCGGGACCCCATATTTGAGCGTGGCTCCACCACTACGTATTCCAGTTTCAGGACGTCCAAATACTGCAAGCCTTGGACCAACGAAGGTTCGCACAACAAAAATGTGTAGCAGAGCTGAAACAATTTAATTGCCTTTTACGTCTCCGTATTTTTTGCAGAGACGGACATGTTTTTTCTGGCAATCAGCATGGTGGGAACGGACTTCACCATGATCGGCCAGCTTTTTCACAACCGAACTCGAGCTGAGATACGGGTCTGCCTAGAAGAGCTTTGGTCCAGTTATGTTGTGTTTTGTCTTTTTTAAACGTTTTAAAGCTCAATTTTGTGTTTTTTGCAGAACAAATTTAAAAAAGAAGAACGGAAAAACTCCTGGAGAATCGACAAAGCTTTCCGTTAGTATTCGTTATGTTTTGTGACAGAATTGATTCATGTCAATACTCCAAGACGATTTATTCCGTTTCACTTGCAGGAGAGAGACGCAAGCTGGATATTGAATATTTCACCAAACTGCTGGAGAAGGTTCTAGAATTCCAGGCCAACAGAAAGAAGCTCAAATCGCTAGTTCAGAAGAACGCTCCCAAGAAGAGGCAACGGCGCTCAAAGAGAGCAGAGAGTGAGTACATCCTAACGGAGTACTGTACTGTAAACATAAAATATAGCTCCGTATCAAAGACAGAGCATTTTGTCATAACTGATCTGTGTTGTCTTAGAGCACATAGACAGCGAAGCGGAAAGTGAGGAGGAGATGGATGACTTTTTAGGCTCCGAACGAGAGGATGGAGAGAAAGAGAACGACAAGCTCAGCATGGATGGAAACGTCTCAAAGACCAAGAAGAAACGCAAGCGCCAGAGTGCAGAGGATGTCTCTAGTGCAAAGCTAAAGAGGATGACGAGTGACGCGACTGAAAAGAGTGGTGAAGAAGGTACAAGTGTGTCTGAAAAGACCTTTGCTGTTGAACTACAAAATGTTGATTTTTTTTTTTTTGTCCACAGAGGATGTCTGCATACTTGAAGACTCAGAAGCAGCCCTTCCTGAAGATCAACAGGATTCAGAAGTGTAAGAATCTTATTAAATACATTTCAAACCATGCAACACTGACGGTGGGGGTTCCTGTACTGACAGTACTGACAAGTAGTGGCAGGTCATTAAAGGGAACCACGGATAAAAAGGCATGTAGTTCTTAAAAGATAAAAGTTAGTACAAGTAATAATAATTTCATATCATAACCCCTCTTAATGTTTTCGTTTTGATACATTTTGTAAAATTTTAAATAAAAAAATAAACTAGTAGCTCGCCATTGTTGACGTCGCTGGGCGGTGACGTCACAGGGCCACGCTGCCGTACTTCTCTGACACTCTAACTATGTAAGGTAGTGATTTAAATACACCACAAGGTGTCAATGGCGAGTTTTGCAATTAATTAGACATCAAGCCAATGAGTGCGTTTTTTCCCTCGACTGACGCCGTCACGTTCATTTGAGTGTTGTCTTCACAAGACTCCTGAAAAAGGCTCCCAGCATCATAGTTTGTGTATTGTGACTAATTATTGCCATCCAGTGTATGTGTTGAGCTAAAGGAGTTGCTAAAATGTTCAAATATAGTTTGACCAAAGTCTGAGTAAGTTTTATGTGTATTTTGCACATCTATTTTGATTGTGAAGTGCCAGTTCTCTTTGGATTGTTTTGTAACCTGTGTGAGAATAGGGCCTCAGTAATAAAGATTGAAGCACTTTTCTTCTTTGGTGACATTTTTTGAGAGATATCAGTGTTAGTTTTTTAGTATTTTTACTAAATGATACTTATGTGTGTTGTGAAAGAGTTGCCGAAGGTTATGCCAATAAACGGCGCGGTCTGAGTTACGAATCTGAATCCACTCTCCTTTCTCTCTCCCACTGTGGATTAAAGAAACTACAGCGTCACTCAAGGGAAAAAAACGCACTCATTGGCTTGATCCCTAATTAATGTAAAACTTGCCATTGACACCTTGTGGCGTATTTAAATCACTACTTTACATAATTAAAGAGTGACGGGGTTTTTTTTTTTTTTTTTTTGAAGAGTGACTGGTGGAATTCTGGCAGCGTGGCCCTGTGACGTCACCGCGCTGCGACGGCAACAACAATGGCGACCTACTAGTTAAAATAATTTTACAAATTGTATAAAAACGAAAACATCAAGAGGGGTTTCAATATCTAATTATAATAACTTGTACTAACATTTATCTTTTAAGAACTAGAAGTCTTTCTATCCGTGCATCCCTTTAAATAAAAGATCATTCAAACCCATGGTTTCAAAATGAAACTAAAAGGAAAACCCTAACCCAAACTAAATAGCACAACTAGCAAATAATGATACAACAACAGGAATAATAACTTAGGAAATAATTAGAACAGGACATGCACTTTGAATGTTATTTAAATCTGTCGCTGCAATGCATGCGGGGAGGCATGAGGAATGTTGGACGACAACAGTGTTGACAGCAGACTGTAGCAGAGCTCGTCTGTCTCTTCCAAGGAAAGTGGAAGAAACAATGAAGTTATGCAGCCAATTGGTTCAAAGCTTCATGGTAGTAATCTGCTCTATGATGCTATTAAGAGGTCTTGAAGCCCAAGAAGGGAACACGGTTGAGAATTTCTATGGCTATTTGTTACCTCCAGTGAAGTTGGCCCCCTATTAGAGCAGGGTGGTAAACCGAAAATTTACCGTCACCGAAATTCTTCACGATGACCGACGTAATTTTGACCATGTCGGTAAATTCGGTAGTTTAATAAAACAAGAAAATATAGTCTTTTTATCCCGCTTTGACGCTGTGTTGTTCGGCTATGTTCATTCCCCTTTAAGAAAGCAGACATTGTGCTTACGTATGGAGTCACTTGGTTTTCAGAAAGCCAATCAAACAGAAGCCCGGTAGGCTAACGCTAGCGGCTAACGCTACAAGTAAACGGGATGCAGTCTGGCTTAAGTTAGCTTCGCCAAACTTTCACCCGACATTAACTCTTGGCTGGTTCCATACAGGCTTTCACCAGCTGTCCTCCCTGGTTCTCACGATATCAGGAGAGGATGCTTTCAGTGCTTTCTACTGGTAGCCAAGCCACAGGCTAACGCTAGCGGCTAACAACGGCTACAAATGAACGTGAAAGAGTCAGACAGCAGCTCTAACCTTGTCGAAACGGCTGAAATTAATGAGTGGACTGGGCACGGACTTCATGTAGTAATCATCATGTCGCGTTATTTGGCATCTCTGTGTGATTTCTCTGAAAGCTTTCATGATGGTAAAGCACTCAGCATGAAATATAATCCAACAGTGAAGCCTATATATAATATGACAGTTTAATGGCCACAGCTATTTTTCTGTATGTTTGCTTTATTCTGCCATCATAAAACCTTAAAGTTTCATTGGCATCTGAGCAATACAGCTTTAATCTGGTTGTGTCTGTGTGGTGGGTGCATGTATTAAAAATGTTTCGGGGGAAAAAAAAAAAAATGAAACCTTGACGTAAACACTTGTGTTGAATAATGATGTCACAGCAGCCATTACCAATAAGTTGTCTGAAGTGTACTGTTAAAGCTGCAAGTCATTTGTGTTAGAATGACATGTTTGCACAGTCATCATATTGATTTTTATAATGTACATTTTTCAAGCCATACAAGCTTTTATAAATGTTCACACTAGAATTCTTATTGTTTACAAGATTTTTTTTAATACTTAATGTTTAGACTGCAAGTGCAATTGTTAAATTGAAAGCTGGTTAAATAAATTTAATGAGAAACGGTTAATTTGTATTCCATGCATTGATTCAAATTTTCAAATTATATAACAGTCTGCTTGAGCGAATTTATCGTCATTTATCGTTATCGAGGTAAATCTGCTCAATTTATCGTGATACGTACTTAAGGCCATGTCGCCCAGCCCTACCCCCTATCAGACACAAATTTTCACAAAAATTATGTCAATTGTTTGTGCAGGTTTGTACCGTTCGACCAATCGTCTCGAGGGGTATGCTAGTGATTCTCAGCTAGCCCAGGGCACCATTTAGACCAGGACCGCCTCTGAGCACTGAAATACAACTCAACCGATCTGAATTATTACATCAATTTTTGGCCATTTCCATTCAGTTCAGCAGTAGTCACTAACTTTCTGCCACCCTAAAACATAAAACATTTTCTCGAGCAGGACAGAGACTGACAAATCATCTGAGCGCCCTTCAATTCAGCCTGCCAAACTCTCACGAGGTAGAGCGGCCAAACCACTCCCGGTGCTCGGCAGAAAGTGGGGTAAAAAGCTTCCGAATCCTCCTCCCGCCACGAAGACCGTAGACGACGAATCGGCAAAAGAGGATCAAGGTGTGACAGACGAAGCCTTAAAAGAGCAGGTGATACTACAAAAGCCGTGTTTAGTACCCCTTCAGTCAACTTTCTTCAGATTTTGGTATTTTCTGAACTTCCTGCTCACCTTCTTTCAGGTGAACAAAGATGCATCGCCTGCAAGAACCGGCAGCGAAGAAGAGGAGGATGACCAAGACGATGGTGGGGATTCCTCTGGTGATGAAGTTTACTCAGCTAAACCTGCAAAACCAACTAGGTACGAGTTTCATTCATTGTTACTTAAGTTAACACTAGTTTCCACCGATAAATTTTTGGGGCTCCCGAAACCTAGCTGTGTGGTTTCACCTCATGCTGATACTGTACCAATATGACTTTTTCAGAAAAAATTATTGTACTCATAACAGTGCAACAGAGAACGCCCACCCTTTTAAGCAAATTGATGATGTGTCTAGCTGTCATATGCTGCTTTCTAGCCCTGCGCTAGCCAGTGTAAGTTGACAGGATGACAAGGCAACCAGAGAGTAGAAACGCTTATGAAAGACAGCATGCTAGCAGACTGTCATTCTTGTTGTGACATCCTCTTCTGTTTGGAGATATTTTTAGTGGGTGGGGGGCCAAGGCTTCAGAGAAAGGAAGATGAATTAGGATCAACTGCTATTATTTAGCCTTTTGTCACTTTTTTGGATGGATTTGTATCCAAAATATGCTCTGCTATTATTTTAAAGTCACTTGTTGTCATATTTCATAGCACCTTTAACCCATTGACCACCATTGATGGTGCTAGACATCCATGGCGGCATGCGTAGCTGGTGGCCATCTTGGGTTGGGTAACCGGCAGTTGGAAATTAGATCTCGGAAGCTACATATTTCACAGCATCAACGCGTTATTTTTTGGTTATCCCCGATACGGATGATTTCATTTTAGTGCCGTATCTGTACTGATACTAGTAACTGTATCGGTGCAACGCTGGGTAAAACACCTGAATGATGAATTCCGTCTGATAGTCCCAGGTGACGATTATGTGTTAATGTGCCTGGAAGGCAGAGTGAAAGGGTCTTTGTGTATTTCAAAGGTACGGGAGGGTCCCCAAGCCTCGGGCCATCTTAGAGTACCCTACCAAGGAAGAGGAGTCCACCCATAAACCTCCGCGAAAGTGCTCTGCCAAGAGGGCCAGAACGTCCACTGCAACATCTGCATCCTCGGCACCCAAAAAGTCTAAACTGATTACCCTTAGAGCATCGCAGTCAGATTTCAGTGAGGACGAGGAGGAGCATGGCCTTCAGAAGGACGACGAAGTGTTTGTAACCACCAGCTTGCACTCGCCCTCAACTGTTATCTCACAAGTGGACGAGACAATAGAGGAGGTGCTTAACTTGTTGGTCGCAAATCAGTGTCGTCTTTGCATCACTTATATTTGTCTTTGCATGCTTTCCATAATTCACCCCATGTAGCTTGACATCTTGGGCAACATGTCAGATGTATTGGACATAACTCAAGATGGACTCTGCTCATATTCTTTCTGTGAGAGGGAGAAAAATGAGACTGGGGCACCCGAACCATGTGTGCATCAGTTGGACCTGCTGGTTGTAAGTTTCACCTGCTTAGTGTGTTGCACCGAAAATAATAAAGGAGCACAGTCCATTTTATTTGTTCAAATTTTCAACATTGTCTTCATCCCTCTGTATTTGGATGTTTTCATTCAATTCTCGTGATGATTATATATATGATTGTCAAAATCTAATAAAAGTCATGCTTGTGTTTCAGGATGTCATTGACCTTGTGTCTTCTGAGCACAACCAAGGTTTGTTAAAACTGTTTTTAATTAAATGACTGTAGTGCCGTTATTCAAAGTTTGAAAATAATCATTATGTTGTGTTTCAGAGTTGGAGTTGGATAGCAACAACATGGCTGCTGAAACATTGCTGGCCATTGGCAACGTCTCTCAGTCGGAGACCGCACATGATCATGGAACAGGTGCGTGAAAACCCGCCGTGGCATTACTGCTCAAAGCAATACATTGTTTCAGTCAAATTGTTCAATTGCAGAAATAGCATTGCAGAGTACAAAGGAGACCAGTGAACTCTTGGAGGAAGAGATAGTAGCAGAATTCATCGAGGAAAACTGTTCCAGCCAAATCCCATTTATTTCAGAGGAACAAAGAGTCGCACAGACATTTGAGATGTCCACCCCGGCCATTGCTAACACAGACTCTTCACCTCAAAGAGATGTTTCCGACCCTGACCCAGGCCTTCCTGCACAATCAAACCCACAGATGGGAAAAAGTAACGCATTCAAAGTGAAGCCAAACCCAAACCTCATGAGCGATTCAAGGACCGCACCTTCCAATTCCCAGCGAGAACAATCACCAGTAGCTTCTAGTGAGGAGAAAAAAGTAGGTGGTAGACATGCTGTCAGTGAAACTAATTCCACAGATTCAGAAGTAGTCGGAAGTTGTCGAGATAATGAAAAAATATTTGAAGGAGCAGTCATAGAATCAAAGGCAGAAGATTCAAAGGCACCTTTGGACCTTGGATGTGGAGATAATGACAGTAATTTGCAGAAATTAAAATGTCAGAAATCAAGTGAAGTTGCATCCACTCATCAGACCAGGAGGAGTCGATTCCCAAAGGTGAAACCAAACATTCCCGAGACAACAAGAAGCCAACGGTCCAAACCACAAAACCCGATAGAAACTTGCCTATCTCCAAATCTGGAAACCACCTGCAAAGTAACAGCTGAAATTGAACCACAGGCAGTTTCCACCTCCTCTTTAGAGGCATCAGATCAAAGCAACAATGCTGCTTGCGCAGAAGTCACAGAGCCATTTGTTGAAGAGTCAAAGAAAGCTTTGGACGAAGGAGGTAGAGATGATGCCAAAGCTTTCCTTGAATGTCAAAAATCTAGTGAAGTCAAATCCACTCATCAGACCAGGGGGAGTAGATTCCCAAAGGTCAAACCAAAGCCAAACCTTCAGACATCAAGGAATGTACACGCTAAACCTCTCGAATCCACCGGCAAAACGACAGGTGAAGTAGAATCACCACCAACTGGGACCACTCTTCAAAAGGAAAGTCAAACTACTAGTTCTGCTTCAACTATTGTACCTATGTTGAGCACAGACACCACTGTCATACCCTCAGAGGAACTCATTGAGCAGAAAATGGCAAAAGTTGGGCTTGCTGTCGAAGATACAAAGCATACAAATTCTGAAAGAGCTGAAATTGATCAAAATACAGAGACACTGTCAGATACAGCGGTCACAGAACACAAGGCTAAAGCGTCAAATTATGTTTTGGACCAAGAATGTAGAGAGCATGACAACACTTTGCAAGTGTTACCTGACTGTCAAAACCTGAGAAAAGTTGTCAAACCAAACCTTACCCTGATATCAAGAAGTTCACTGTCCAAATCTCAAACCACAAAAGAAATTAGCTCGTCTGAAAATGTGGCATCCACCAGCCAAACAACTGAAGTAAAACCACAGGCGACTGGCAGCTCCTCTCCCCAGAAGCAGAATCAAAGTGTCAGTTTTGCTTCGACTGTGTTGCCAGGCTTAAGTGCAAGCTCCATTGTGATACCTTCAGAGGAACTCTGCTCTAGTGAGCAAAAAATGGCAGGCGTTGGACTTGCTACAGGAGAATCAAAGACTACAGATTCTGAAACAGTTGAACGTGTCCGTAATGTAGAAGAACCATCTAATACAACAGCCACAGAACCAATTGATGAAGAGTCATCTAAAATTTTGGATCAAGAAAGTAGAGATCATGACAGTACCATGCAAGAGTTACCTGAAAATCAGAGAAAAGTTGTTCCCAGGAGGAGTCGATTCCCAAAAGTCAAACCAAACCTTCCGAAAATATCACGAAGTTCACTCTCTCAATCTCAACCCATGAAAGAAACTTGTCCATCCTCAGATCCAGAATCCACCTCCAAAACAACAATTGAAGTAGAATCACAGCCAACTTGCACTTTATCTATACAGAAACAAGGTCAGAGCATCAGTTCTTTAACTCTGGTGCCAATCTTGACCACAAGCTCCATTGTGATACCTTCAGAGGAATTAAGGCCTACTGAGCAAAAATTGACAGGCACTGGACTAACTGCAGGGGTATCAAAGATCACAGATTCTAAAACAGTTGAAAGTGGTCGTAATACAGAGGAGCCATCTGATGCAGAAGTCAGAGAACACCAGGCTGAAGAGTCGAATCAGGTTTTGGAACAAGACATTGGAGATCATAACAGTAACTTGCAAGAGTTACCCAAAAATCTGAGAAACGTTGTTCCCAGGAGGAGTCGATTCCCAAAGGTCAAACCAAATCTTCCCCAGATAGCAAGAATTTCTGTTTCTAAATCTCAGACCACAAAAGAAATCAGCTCATCCTCAGATCCTGAATTGCAGCCGACTTGCTCATTCTCTGTGCAAACACAGAGTCATAGCGTAGATTCTTCAGTTGTGATTCCAATAACAAATATAAACTCCACTCCTACACCTTCAGATGAAAATACTTATAGTGAGAAGATAGAAGATCATACACCTGTCACCCAAGCTGATGTAGTTAAAAATAGTCACCCGGTAGCATCACCATCAACCTTAGAAACTTTTCAAAGTGTTGCATCGGTTGTTATACCTTCTGCAGATGGTGATTTAGAGAAGAAAGACACAGATGCTTTAAAAGTTTCTCAAACAATTCAAAGACGACGACGCCTTACCAAGGTGCAACCCAATCTTAGACCCCCTGGGAGAGCAATACAGTCAAAAGTTGGACAGGACAAACCCGCCAACGTATTACCTGATTGTCAATCAGTGTCAAAAGATGAAGCAAGCGGACAGTGTGCGAGCAATGAAGTGGACTCCCTGGAGAAGTCAAAGTCGACAATCTCTGAAGGTCAGAGTAATGACATGCAAACAGCTAGCAAGAAAACGGCGAGCAACTACAGTTCTTGTCAGGACAAGGACACAGCAACTAGTCCTTTCAATTCCACGCTGAACATCCACTCCTCAAACAGCACACTGCCAGATTCAGTTCTGGAAAGTTCTGGACCCAGTGACGCCAATGTAGTGACTGAAGAGGCTCAACCCCCCAAATGGTGAGCTTCATGTTTTATTGTGGAAATCCAGCAATTGCAGATGAGCATGATATAGACTATTGTGAACATTCTGTGCCATTGGTAACCTTCTGGCCTCTTATTTATTTACCTTTGAAACTTGTTCATAGCTGGTAACCAGCTCTTCAAGCGAGTACATTGTTGATGTTTGGATGAAGGCTGTTAAAAATAATTGCCATGAAAATCATCAAAGTTTTATCCTTGTTACTCTTTGCTCTTTATAGCTAGTGGGTAGCCGAGCGTCACTGAAGTGATGCACGATGCTTGATTAAAAAGTTTTTTCAACAAAAGCACCAGAATCTATGTTTTCATTAACTCTGGTTACCACTAGTTTTGTAGCAAACGTTACAGAAGAGATGCTTAAAAAATAGAAAATCAGGTTATTTTTCTTTTTGGTCCTTTAGCCAATGCATAGCAAATTCCATAACCAAATGATGCCCCTGAGCTGGTTGATGATGTTAACCCCTTTTATGCTCAGTTTAACTAATTAATTCAAATCAATTTGTGCTAATGGAGGCCTTAACCAGAGTAGCTTTCTGTTTGTTGTCATTTTAATTAGATTAATTTTGGTTTTATTGACATTGTTATAATTGTATTTGTTTAAAATTATATAAACATCATTATTCATTAAAAGAAATATATTACTATGTTAAAAATTGCAATTGAGACCCAGCGTCCACATATGTGGAAATTACATTTTGGGTAATGCGGGCCACGCTTGTGTACTAAATATTAACATTTTGGCCTGCGTGAACCATATTGCAATGCATTTTGACATCAGGTATTTGTGGGGTTAATTGTTTTTATTGGCCAAAATTAGTCCTATGAAGCCTGAGAGGTTTAAGAAAACACAAATTTTGTTCTTTACTACATATTTTTACTTCCATTATTTCTTTGTCATCAGTGTTAAACATTAGTTGAAATTTATGTCAAAATGATTTTTAAAAAATCCTATGCATTTGTAATACTGCATTACTCCAAATACAGAAAATGTAATTCCTTCCCATAATTAGAAGAGGGCATTTCCACACTTTACGTTTGTTTCTTAATGTATTTGCTAATGAAATTGTGTCCTCTTATACCTAAAGCACTGAGGCAACTTTATTGCCAAAACCCACCACAATGGAACGACGCAAAGTCAAGCCCAACCTTGGACAAAGCACTCGGCAGTCCTGCCAAACGACTGTCAAAGTGGGATCAGGTTTGACACCTTCACCAGATAAATCTGCGCTTCACAGTACAAAGGTTTTAGTTACCCTAAATGGATCTTGCTCAGACGCTTGTACTTCTCAAGAGCAAACGACTGTTCTGCGGACACCAGTAGAGGGAGCAGACGATCAAATTAAGGAAGCAAGTTCTATGATGACACACCCTAGCCAGGTAAATTGAGATTTTATTGTTTTCACTTTTGTCTCATTGGTTTATTTATTTATTTATTGCAAGCTTATTTGTCAAATCACCATAATTTCTAACGCATGGCAATAATTGGTAAGCCATTTTTTTGCCCATAAGAAATTTGTCTGAATCTTTAACGGTGATTGTTTTGCTGACGTACAATCGATAATCCAATATTGGATTAAAAAATTTTCTCCCACCCGATGTGAACAGGATGGAATGGCGTCGAGTGCAGGACCCAACCAAACTTCCACAAGTCTCTCAATATTTCCCGACAGTAAGTTAAAGATGTACTGTACATGAGTAGATGGAAAAAAAAATCATATTTGATTGCATCATACTGATATGTCGAAATGGTAAAAAAGTTTACCTTTTCATGATCAAAGTAAAAAAGAACAATTTGGTGCCACCCTATTTGAGCAGTTATGCATTAAATAATACCATATGCGTAATAAGCATCTTTGTTATTCTTTCGCATTCTTAAGCGGTTATTCATTCAGTGTAAAAATATTTCCCTTCTTTCAACTCAGCGACGTCAGTACCTTCAGATCCAGACGAGCCTTTCTTCATCCTGTCACTGATGGAAGTCCCACTGGAAGAAACTTCCACTCAGTCCCCCCAAACAGATCAGTCCGTGCAGCACAGGTCAGAATTGTTCCAATAGGGTGACGTGATACCTTGCTTGGTGTCTAAAAGAGCCTTTCTGCGTAGCGTTGCTCTGGACGGTACGGTGGCAGCGACAGATGTTTCCCTACCTGATGTCCCCTCTAGAGAGATGAGTGTTCCCACGGTAACACAATTTTAATTTAAACTGGCTTTGAGAAAAAATCGGGGTATAAATAGGCAACTATTCACATTTATGGACTTTTTGGGAAGAAACCAATCATTAAATATATTGGTACACTGATACCAATCATCCTTATGAGGTAAATTTAAATGAGTTTATCATGAATAGACGTCCAATCAATTTGAAGTGGGAGGGTGGCAGCGAATGAACGGATGCTGTGACATTGCTAAAATAACCTTTAACAAATCTGTTGAGAAATAAGACAGTTATGACATAGTTTTAATGTCTATGCATTGACTTAAATGGGAATGTTGCCTCTCCCAACATGGCCCCCATGAGGTTATTTTGGTAGGGTGATGAATGGTCTTTTGATGCTTCTAGCATTAATTGAAATGAGTATAATTAGTAGATGTCCAATCCATTTGAAATGGAAAGGTGATTACGAAATAAAGTTTATCCACCGGTTATTGGACGTCTATTCACATCAATGGCAGCCAGTGAGTTAATGCAGTGTCTGATAAAGCCATGATGGCGAATTACCGTAATTTTCGGACTATAAGCCGCTACTTTTTCCCTTCATTTTGAATCCTGCGGCTTTTAGTCCAGTGCGGCTTATTTGTTGATTTATTTGGGTTAATAGATAACACTTTATTTGACAGCGGCGTCATAAGACCGTCATAATTATGACATGACACTAACATAGGCATTACTGAATGCTTATGACAGATGTCACTAAGTGTCATCCGGCAAATTATGTCACTAACTCCATTTCTATCCACCTTTAATCTTTTACATCCACTCAAAAGTGACATAATTTGCCTGATAACACTAAATAACATCTGTTATAAACATACATTAATGCTCATGACAGTGTCATGTCTTAATTATGATGGTCTTATGACGTAGCTGTCAAATAAAGTGTTACCAAATACCATAACTTCCAATTAATAAACCAATTGGAACAGTAACTGAAGAAATAATTAGCACAGAACTTGAATTTTGATTGTTATTTACATCTGTAGCGCTGCAATGCATGCTAGCAGGCATGTTGGACAACAACAGTGTTGACAGCAGAGGTTGACTCTCCCCCAAGGGAGCAGTGATGGCCAAATGAAGCTTAGCAACCAATTGGTTCAAAGCTTCATGGTGGTTCATTTGGGCTAATGACAGTTGTATAATTGCCTGGCACGGCCAGACTGTTCTCCCTGTATTTTTCAAACACTGAGAGAAAAGTCTGGGAACCATCCCATTAACGGCCTCTCGGGCAGGTACAAAATCAGTCGACAAATCAGATTCGTTTATTTGCGTGACGTGTTCTTAATGAGCAACGTCACTCTTGTGCGTCGGAAGTCGTCTTCACAACAACACAGACGGTGAACAGGAGAGCCGAGAATATGTTCCAATCCACGGTAAAATCAGTTTTAAATGACCAAAAACACATCTACACGAGTTATTGACAACAGTCTGTCTCGCGCTAGCCATGTCGAATAAACTCCGCTCTCCTCGTATGTTTCCTTTCGCGCGCAAGTCCCTCGTCCTGCCGTCGTCGTTTTACTAACGTCACGTCTGCCCGTCGATGATTGGTTCACTCCGCTGTCTGTTTGCTGTGGCTTGCTCCGCCCTGGAAATTGTATTCGCTGAATGGTGGCCAGACTCAGTAGCTGGAACAGTGGTGAGTCTGTTGTACCAGGCAAGTTGTATAATGCCGCTGTCAAACCAATCCTGTGAGGACAACTGCGGCTTATAGTCCAGTGCGGCTTATCTATGAACAAATGCAGTTTTTGTGTAAAATTTGGTGGGTGGCGGCTTATAGTCAGGTGCGCCTTACAGTGCGAAAATTACGGTACTTTACAGTGGAGTGACCATACAGTAATTTAGTATTTTAAAAAATGTATATATATATTTTTTTCCCCTTCAAAAAATGTACTATCGGTACATTATCGGTAGGCAAAATTGATATCGGTGCAACACTAACTAAAAGGGATGTAAAGCGCTTTGAGCGCCTTGAAAGGTGGAAAAGCGCTATATAAGTATAACACCATTTACCATTTACCAAAACTCCGATACTATTAATTCCTTTAATTTTAGAATGCACTCGCAACGGCTCCGATTGCACTGGCGCCACCTACAGGAAGCGAAGACACAATTAAAGGAGCGAGTTCTCCCAAAAGGTGAGGAAATGCGATTCTAATTCGATTTCTGTCTCCACCATTGCTAGTGATTTCATTTAAAAAAAAAATTTTTTTTTTTTTACTCCCGAAGGAAACCGAAAGGCTTCTTGTCCTTCCTGACTCATCCAAGCAACGTCACCATGTCGCATCGACGCAAAGCCGCTTCCCGCCAATCGAGCGTGAGTAAACCCGCATCCCGAAAGAAATCCGCGGTGCCAGCTGCGCCTGCCCGACCGGCCGCTTCACGAACTCAAGTGGAGCCCGAACCGTTACCGACACCTTGTACGAGAGCATCTCGGCCACTTCCTGGTTCATCTTTCTCTGCTGATGAGGTGAGCACTAAACAGCACTTGCATATTTCTCCTGGATTGTCCTCACTAATAAGCCCTCCAAGTTCAAATAGAGTGGAAGTCTACTAGTGACAAGCTAATTTAAATTAATAGCGGAAGGATGAAAAGAGTTTCATAACTGGACGTCTATCATTGTTAATGGCACTGAAATAGTGAACAATAACCTTGAATCCCATAAAAACCTACTAGTATATGTAAACCACATTTTGGCTCTTGTAGGCCGTACTTGTAACCTGGCAAGCCGGACTGATTGAATATACCCCACATAATAGTCTGGGAAAGATCAAAATGTTGGCTGATTGGACGACAGCGCTCTCTCTCTCTCTCTCTCTCTCTCTCTCGCTCGCTCTCTCTCGCTCTCTCGCTCTCTCTCTCTCTCGCTCTCTCTCTCGCTCTCTCTCTCTCTCGCTCTCTCTCTCTCTCTCTATTTATATTGGGGCACTTACTGTTGATATGGGGAGGGTCACTTGTAGGGTTGCAACTAACGAATTTTTAAATAATCGATTAATGGGACAGTTAATTAAACGGTTAAGAGGAGCCATCTGATGCAGCAGGGTGTACCGGTACATGTATTTGTATTGAACCGTTTCGGTACGGGGTGCTCGGTTCGGAACGGAGGCGTACCGAACGAGTTTCTGACGTAATGTAACCCTTCCTTTTCGAGGCTGTGAGTCGATCAGGTTACAGTTTCTTTGTGTAGATTACATTTACTCCGTATTCTCTACTATAATGAGGACCAACACGGTAGGACAGTATAACCCAGAAACGTCAACGGCGCGACAACGTGACCGTGACGAGAACGCAGTGAAACGCAGGTGTTAAAGTCAATCAGCCAATGCACACCAGTCGCAGTGCGGCAGCGTCCCAGAAGCGGATCAACGCGACGCACACGAAAAGAAAGGCAGAGTTTATTATTCGACGTGAGACGCGACCCTGCTGCGTCAATACTACCACCGGTAGCTAGGATTGGGCAGACGGGAAGTCACTCGTGTAAAAATACGGTGGATCCAGTCGATTTTCAAACTAATATGCAATCGTAACCCACTTTTTGAGTCCATCAGGTCTCTTGAGTGGTAGATCGGGGCACAGTTGACTTGTCTTTGTTGATTTACTGCTGTATTCTCTGCTATAATAATAACCAACACGGCCCCGTGTTCAATACAAAACCCTCCTACCACAGCAAAACAAATAGGAACTAATATTCACATAGGAACTAAAGTTATACAACATAAAATATACAATAGAAATGAATACTACATCACATTTGTAAAATATAAACACATAATAAAATAAGTCATTGTCCATTTAAATAAAATAAATTGAAATGAGCTAAAACACCTGTAATTAAATAATAAGAATAATACTCGGATCCTGCTTACACAATTAAATTTATTAATTTCTGTGTGGCACTTTAACTTGAGAAAATCCACCAATAAAGCTTTTGAAAACCGTTCATAAGAAAAAAAAATGATTCATTGAGGCATTTCATTTGTAAAATGCATGTTAAAATGTTTGTCATTGGGATTGCTTTTCTCTTTAGCTCAGGACTTCTTTTTACTTCTTTCTTTCAGAAAGAAAGATGGCCAATACGAGGGGTCTGAAAGGCAAATTGTTGTTGGATTATTATCTTTAAATACCCGCTACTTTTTGAGCAGAATTCTAGCTTTGTAATGTTCCTACTGTTGAAAGCACAAAAGTGTGTAATAAACAACTAGCAAATTTATATTTTGCATTTTGTTTTCTTACTGTACCGTAAATGAACCGAACCGTGACCTCAAACCGAGGTACGTACCGAACCGAGATTTTTGTGTACCGTTACACCCCTAATAGGTATGATCGGAAATTTGCAAATTTTGGCCGAACTGTACCATTTTAGCAAAAATTGAATAGAGCTTTTCTGCCCCTTAGCGTCCTGATTTTTTTATGTTGTGATTTGGACAAATTCTGGGACAAGTAGCATTTTTAAATTCCATTTTTATTTAAAAAAAAAAAAAAAAAAAAAAAAAAAAACATGTTTTTGGGCGAACGGTCTTTTTTGGGGTGTCAAATGAAAAGAGCCCGCATCACATGAGAATTTCGGCTGTTTTGGTGTATGAACATTGTCGGTGGAAGAATATGGAGGACCAGGAGTGCAAAAATTCAATAAATAAATACACAATTAAATAAATAATTAAAAGTGTCATTAAAATGCTTCTATTTCAATATTTATTTATTTATTTCAATATTTATTTCAATTTTTATTTATTTATTTCAATTTTTATTTATTTATTTCAATATTTATTTATTTATTTATTTCAATTTATATTTATTATTTCAATTTTTATTTATTTATTTATTTTATTTATTTATTTCAATTTATATGTATTTATTTCAATTTTTATTTATTTCAATTTTTATTTATTTCAATTTATATTTGTTTCAAATTTTATTTCGATTTTTAAATATTTATTTCAATATTTATTTAAACTTTTATTTATTTATTTCGATTTTTATTTATTTATTTCGATTTTTATTTATTTATTTCATCATTTATTTATTTCAACATTTATTCATTTCACTTTTTATTTACTTCATTCTTGCACTCTTGTTCCTCTGGAGGTGCAACCATGAAATAATTTTATCTGTCACGTTTGCTCGTCAAAGTTTCTAACGTCTGATTGGTTGCTCAGCAAAGTAAGTTTTAACTAGTCCATCTCAGATAATAGATGGACGCCTGAGGCATTGGCTAATTTTTATGTACACGCGATACATAAGGTGGCAGTGTAGATCCGTATAATCTGAAAAATAATTAATAAAAATAAAGACGACGAAGATTAGTAGCGTCACTAGCGTGGTCAGTGTAGCGGTAGTAGGCTTTGACGCAACATTTGACGCATTTCGTGTGTTGTCCAAGCAAAACATACATATGTCCAAAATGTGCCCAGAGCTGCCCAGAGAAGCAGCAAATTTAATCGAGGACACTCTGAGGAAAACTCCACCAGCAGCCCATGGTGGAGTCCAGTCTGTGGCTTCTACATCGCGCGGGCCAGCGCCTTTAAACGGGCTGATGTCTGCATACGGGAAACTCTAGTATAACTCAGAAGTGGAACGGTCCTTGGATATTTACCAGATTTTATTATTATTATTATTTTTTTTAATCAAGTTTTGAAATAAGGCTAAATGACAGAAATAACTAGCAGTTTTCTAAGTAGTTTTACTCTGAACTCCGACATCATTTTTACATGATAATGATTTAGTTTGGGTCTAGGGGTGCTCCAGTCTCTCTCTAAAGTGGACCCGTTATCGAATAAGTCACCGTTTTTTCCCCCATATATTTAATAAAGGGACTTGCGCTCTGAAGCCACGTCATTACATTCTGAAGCCAGCGCATTGCATTACCGTAATGCAAACAATAATCCAAATGAGGGGCGGCTGGTTTGACTTCGTTTTTACGAGTGGAGGCTGGCTTGACCGCAGTTCTAAACCATAGAAAACTCTTCGATCACCATCTTGATCTGACAGAGCTGAGATGATGCCAATAACGTTAATTAATTGCTGTTTTGTAGGACACGTACTCAGGGTCCAAATGTCCTGCTTCAATTTGTTCTGAGAAATCTAACGTGTCCTAAGAGAGCTCATGCAAAATCTCAGATAATGCCGCCATGTTGGGAAGAAATAGGACGAAGCAATCGCTTATTACTCGATCAACGCAAACCCCGCCTAGTTCACGCCCGCCCACCGAGTTTGATGAGCCAATGACAGATAAAATTATTTCATGCGGCCACACGGGGAACAAGAGTGCAAGAATGACATAAATAAAAAGTGAAATAAATAAATGTTGAAATAAATAGATAAATGATGAATTAAATAAATAAAAATTGAAATAAATAAATAAAAATTGAAATAAATGAATAAAAATTGAAATACATTTTGAAATAAATAAATATAAAATGAAATAAATAAATAAAAATTGAAATAAATAAAAGTTGAAATAAAAGAATAAAAATTGAAATAAATAAATAAAAATCGAAATAAATTTTGAAATAAATAAATATAAATTGAAATAAATAAATAAAAATTGAAATAAATAAATATGAATCGAAATAAATATAAATTGAAATAAATAATTAAAAATTGAAATAAATATAAATAGAAATAAAAAAAAATTGAAATAAATAAATAAATAAAAATTGAAATAAATAAATAAAAATTGAAATAAATATTGAAATAAATAAATAAATATTGAAATAAAAGCATTGTAATGACACTTTTAATTATTTATTTAATTGTGTATTTATTTATTTAATTTTTGCACTCCTGGTCCTCCATAGAAGAAACGCCATTGGGAGAAAAAAAAAATATTGGCAGCTTCTGTATTACATGCAAAGAAACCATCAAATAGAAGCCTCAAAACAATACTTCAAATATTAGAGAACTAAATAAAACAATATGGGTCCCAATAACAAACCTAAATTGATTTTTTTAAATTTTTAGTCTTTGCTTCCCATTGACAACAAGAGACGTGCCATTCATTTAAACAGGGAGAACTGGCTATTAATGCTGATCTTTCCGTGTTGCTCACCATCAGAATGGAATGGCAGCCGATGAGTGCCCTGAAAATGGTTAATTAAAACCTTATGTTTATGTGTGTGTTGTAGGTTATTATATGCAATCCTGAAAACAGTGTGGAAGTCCAAGACGAGCCCACCGACGTCTCCACGTACTTCCTAAGTGATATTTTCACGGAAGTGAAGGACACGTAAAAAGTACTCACTTGCTCTTCTTTTATATTTATTACCTGAAATTTAACGGACTTTAGGTGAAATTCCAGGATGAACTAAAACCATTTCAAGTGAAGATTAGCTTCAATACGAAAGCTCGCCACAAAGCAAAATATTCCTAACCTTATGTATATTTTTGTTATATAGCAAGCGCTTCAAGATGTTTTTTTTTTCCTGAACTTAAATTCTTATTTTTGTAACTAGGCATCCAAAAAAATAAAACGACTGACACAACAAATCTTGCCTAATTGTGTGAGTGATATAAAGCAACCGCCACTCCTGTGTCTTTTTAAACACGTCCTTGAAATGCAGTTTTCACAATACTCTTAAATAGCATTTCAATTAGTTTATTGCACAATTTGATGAATTGCTTTGTTTGACGTTCACATTTAAACATGTGGCAAAATAGTTTCTTTAAAATCTAGGTAAACTGGTTCTTACAATTAAAGGGGAAGTTAAGAATTTTCGACACTAGGCTTAATTTTCTAGTTAGCCGTGGTTTAATTGGTCTGTGCAGTTGGTTTCAACAAATTCCGTGCAGTTTGTTAGTTATTTGCAGCTACAGTGTATCACAAAAGTGAGTACACCCCTTGCATTTCTGCAGATATAAGTACAGTCTCTGACAAAAGTCTTGTCGCTTATCCATTTTGTAGAAACAGTTGGTAATAACCTGACTTTTAATTATTCAGGTGGTTTCAGAAATGGCTCATATGAAAGCTAAGACCCTCCCAAAAGATGTTGAATGTACAAAAATATATTTGTTTCACTGAAAAAAAATTTATCATTTAATGAAGACATAAAGGTCAAATTTTGGCGAGACAAAAGTTTTGTCGCCTACAGAAAGTAGTGTGAAAATTGAACAAAAAATGTACTTCAAATACATAAATATGTTACACAAGATAAGCGAATTAAGTAGGAATGCTGTGAGATTCAAATTTAATATTTTGTATGACTTCCATGGGCTTGAAGGAAAGCATCCATGCGGTTCGGCAAGGATTCATAAAATTTATTGATGAAGTCATCAGGAACATCAAAGAAAGCAGTCTTGCATGCCTCCCAGAGTTCGTAAACATTCTTGGGTTTCGTCTTCCATGCTTCCTCTTTCATCCTACCCCAGACATGCTCAATGATGCTCATGTCTGGTGACTGGGCTGGCCAGTCCTGGACGATCTTGATCTTCTTTGCCTTGAGGAGTTTTGAGGTAGAGATTGAAGTATGCGATGGAGCACCATCCTGCTGCAGAATTTGTCCCTTTTTATGGTTTAGAATGTAAGAGGCAGCTAAGATTTGTTGATATTTCAGACTATTTATGTTGCCTTCCACCCTGCAGATCTCTTGCACACCCCCATACTGGATGTAACCCCAGACCATGATTTTGCCAACATCAAACTTTACTGTTTTCTGAGTGAATCTTGGATCCATGCGGGCTCCAGTAGGTCTCCTGCAATATTTGCGGCGACTGTGGTGTAATTCAATGGAAGATTCATCTAAAAAATCAACCTTTTGCCACAAAGCAGTGAAGTTGGGTGGCGCTTTGTTGACATGTCTTCAGCAAACTGTTTACGAGCTTTCTTGTGTACCGTCTTCAGAAGAGGCTTCCTGCTGGGATGACAGCCATATACACCAATTTGATGTAGAGGCGTATGGTCTGAGCACTAACAGGCTGACCCCCCACCTCTTCAATCTCTGCAGCAATGCTGACAGCACTCCTGTGACGAGCTTTCAAAGAAAGCATTTGGATGTGACGCTCAGCACGTGCGTTTAGCTTCTTTGGACGACCAACCCGAGGCCGGTTCTGAGTGGACCCTGCTCTTTTAAAACGCTGGATGATCTTAGCCGCTGCTGCAGCTCGGTTTCAGGGTATTGGCATTCTTGTAGCCTTGGCTATCTTCATGTAGCGCAACAATACGTCTTTAAGATCCTCAGAGAGTTCTTTGTTATGTGGTGCCATGTTGGAACTTTCAGTGACCAGTATGAGAGAGCGTGAGAGCTGCACTACAAATTTGAACACACCTGCTCCCTATGCACACCTGAACCTCGTAACTCTAATGAGTCACATGACATTATGGAGGGAAAATGACAAGCAGTACTCAATTTGGACATTTAGGGATGTAGTTTCTAAGGGGTGTACTCACTTTTTTTGCCAGGAGTTTAGATATTAATGGCTATATTTTGAGTTATTTTGAGGGGAAAATACATTTATTATATAAGCTGCCGACAGACTACTTTTCATTGTGTCAAAGTTTCATTTTGTCAGTGTTATCCAGGGCCGGCCCAGGCCATTTGGGGGCCCTAAGCAAATTAATGCAAAGGGGCCCATATTTTTGGCCCACCATTTCGTCACAGTGTACTGTGAAACCCATACATGCAATCCAACCCATACGTCCATATTTTGTATATTAATCAGATTGTGTTGCACAGCATACTTCAAACTTCTCACCCCAAATGATTGTCAGTACTTACAGTAGATAGCACCAAACCTTTTTCTAAAAGAGGAAAGAAAGAAGTTAAGGGCGAACTTATATTTTTTAAGCTTGTAATCAAGTATCAAAACTCACAACAGTCAAATAAAGCAAACTGTGGTAAACAAAATAGAATATAAATTAAACAATTGCCAGATTGGGGGCCCCCTAGTGGTCAAGGGCCCTATGCAGCTGCACAGTCTGCGTATAGGCTGGGCCGGCCCTGGTGTTATCCCATGAAAAGATATTCTTAAATATCTGCAGAAATGCGAGGGGTGTACTCACTTTTGTGATACACTGGCTAGTTGCTTCAATGGCTAAGCTAGTACAAGTCAATGGTGCTTGCTAGCATGCCAATAAAAAAACACATATGCATGCATGAGAATCACCAATAACCCATGCTATCAATAGTGTTTGGCTATGTTTTCTGGATGAAGTTATTAAAACTTACCATTGCATGTCAATAATTGTAGTATGAACAGTAACATTTGTAATCCAGCAGCTCTGCATGGAACAGGCTGTCTAGGCAAGCAGGGCGGAGTGATATCACATCGTTTTTTTCACAGCTGATTTTGTGGGTTGAGCGAAAGGTACCCCTTGAAAGAAAAAAAAATACACCTCATCAGTTGAGCCGGCCAGCCTGATGACCGTCACCGTTTAATTATTATTTTTTTGTGCGTGAAAGTTGAACTGGATTCGACGTCGACTGCCTCAACTGGTTATTTCAAATTCAATTTCCCTTTTTTACTAACTACCACAACACATACCGTGTGATCTGGGTTAGCAGTGAATTAGTGCGTGAGCATGTCTCTGTATTTTTTTCAGAAAAACTTCAACAAACTAATTTTTATTGTTCAACTACAAAATGATAATTTCCTCAAAAGTATGCTGCTCTCCTGAAACTTGCTCTATTTTTACATATGTATGTGACACACATTTTAATTAGGACTGTCATTTTTTTTTTTTTAGTTTTACCACATGCATATTTTAGATCTTGCGATGTTGCCAGGGAAGCGTCACCATGTTGACTCACAGTTAGGAGAATAAGCACCGATGGCAAGTGCTTTAAATAAGTATGCGGAATAAGATCATCCTGATAGTGTATACACCTGCCAAGTTCCTGGTTGCACTTTACACAATAGTCTTCATTTTATTACCATTTTTGCAGATTAAGATCTTTTTTTTTATTATTATTAGTAAAAACAATTATATACCGTGTATATTTAGCCATTCTGTTCTGCTTTTTAGACGCGAATAAGAGTTGCTGATGAATTTTAATGTGCCTCATGGGAGTTTGGTATACTCCTATTGTGGTTGTTTATATTGTATTGTCAATTCAGAGAAACCAGTGGACATTTTTGGGGGGGTCATAGGAAGAGGGAAGATAGGTCGGATAAGGGTGTGATAGGTTTGTGTGAAAGTAATGTTAGTAAACATGGGGAAATTAGCATTAAGACTAGTGTTGCACCGATACCATTTTTTGGCGTCGATACCGATTACTGACTGTGCAGTTCGGCCCATACCGATACCATACTAATACAACTTTGAAATTTAAATAATATATACATACAAAGTGAATCCAGTAGAACTTTTTATTGCATACCTGGTATGCATGACAATAGTTAAATAAACCTTTGGCTCTCAAAGACCAAAATAATGCTAAATTCATGAAATTAAAACATGTATAGTACTAGCCCAACAGTAGGAAAGTAAAAATACAATGAATAAACTTTTTTTAAACCCTGAGTTTTGGCTCTCAAAGGCCAAAACAGTGCAACGTTCGTGAAATTATGAGTAGTAATAATTGACCACACCATCCTGTCTCTCTATTAGCCTCCCTCTCTGTCCACCAGCCACAACCCGCACATAGCCACTTAGCTTAGCTTACTCTGCTTACTTCTACAGCACTTTTGAATACCACCCGTCCTTTGAAATAAGAAATGGCTCCGAATTGGGAATTAAAAGTTGCGTTCCGTATTGAACCAGTACGGAATATATATAAATACATTTCTATGCATTTTAGGAGTTTTGGGAATGTCCCTTTTTTTTGTTGCCTGTATGGCTATGGGCACGAGGGAGGAATCCCTTATTTCTATTTCTGAAAGGTGGCAACTCTACTTTTGAAACGGGTCTCAAATTACTGTGGCATTTCTCTCAGTAAAAGACAATAAAAGTAAAGTATATGAAGTGAGATGACCTTTCTCTTGGTAGCAATTGCTGCTGTGTATCCTCAAACTCTTTGTGTTCGTTCACGTTTCGTCTTCATATGTTTGATCAAGTTCGAGGTATTGAAACTCGGCGATTTAACTCCACTTCTCAAAACTATCAGGCCCCAAATCCTGGATGCAGTTATTGTACTCGATGGAGATTATAAGCTGAAATATGTCCAGGCCGCTGACATTTTCGTTTCGTAGTTTGTTTTTCCTACATATGAAAAAGCTGCACCGGCATTGGTTAAGAGCGGCTATTGGCCCGCTCTCATTTGTCTGGAGCAGGCCAATAGCGATAGCTGCTTGGCATGCAAAGTGATCACGTGTCACAAAGAGTGTAGTGAACAGGAGAAAAAAAGGCTGCGGTCAAGTGTTATAATACTGCACCGGTAAATGGTATCGGCGCCCTCGTTGTTGGTACTCGCCGATACCGATACCATTTTGGGCTAGGTCGGCCCTCTCTGCCGATACTGGTATCGGTTCATCTTTAATTAAGACAACATAATGGTCCACATTAGGAGTGGGAACCTCTTGGTACCTCACGATACGATACGATTTGCGATACAAAGCTCACGATGACAATGATCTGACGATATGGTGGTATAACGATTATCGATATATTGGTCAGGAAATCATTCTTCGATATTCTACAAACAACTAATAAACCGAACAAACAAGCTTCTGTTGTGAATTGGAATGAGTTTATCACAAGGAGACGTCCAATCCATTTGAACTGGGAGGGTGGCAGCGAATGAACATTCGCTGCCATCCCTCCCACTTCAAACGGATTGAACGTCTATGGCCGTCAGTGGCAGCCAGTGTTACTTCCTGTTGACTTGGGGGTATTTTATGGGTCACTTCCTGTTTATTTTGAGTTACAGAACAGGAATTGACCTGGGAATCAACCAATTAAATAGACAGAGACTCAAACTCAACAGGAAATGACCTGTAAATACCCTAAAATGAACAGCAAGTGACCTGTAAATGCCCTGAAAATCGGACAGAATGACTGAATGTTCTGGTTTTGAATGACCAAATGTAAGATATGCTTGATCGCATGACCATTATACTTTGCGGGTTATACAAGTTTGCTCTCCCACAGCTATTATACGCGCTCTCCCAAGCTATTATGAAGAATACAGTTTTAGCCCATAATCCTGTGCTTACATTTCTATTACCGGCAATTGCTCACATTCTGCTGATAAATAGATACACATAGGTTGATTCATCACACAACGTCTCAGTACTTTTCCACCAAGATACTTCGAGTGCAAATGTGTGTTCAAAACAAAGTTATGTTGCTCGCTCAAGAGTGTGACTGTTAATTTAATCAATGACTAGAATAAGGAACTTGCCCGATCGAAACTGCCACGTTGGACAACAGTGTTGTAACTATATTCTGCCCAGCAACAAGCCCTCAATAAAAGTCCGCAGCGCGGGGAGCTCTGGGAGAGACTTCGATGAGACGCTCTTAGTCACCTTGCCCGATCTCAGACCTCTCTCCAAACTGCAGTTTGGTAAATATCTACTCTCTGACTCCTGCCTCCTTGTGTCCTACCTTTGTCACGTCGCTCTGGGTCAACAGCTAAATTGAAGTAGGTGTTTTAGACCCAACACTAATAAATGTTCCCAGTCTAAATGGATTGGGCGTCGAGCATCATCAATGCAGCCTTAGAGTTAACTAAGACACTATTATGGTGAAAGATTTTGGTAGCAACTTGTTGGTTCCTTTTTATTTGTTTTATTTAGCCATTGACACCTTTTTAAAACGATATCTCGATTCTTGGCAGGAGCATATCGATAACCTTTTGGGATACGAAATATCACGATATATCACCATTTTGATATTTTGTCACACCCGTAGTCCACATCCTAATTTTTACTATGATCGCTAATCAGCACCAACAGTTGTATTTACCTGAATGTGTCTGGATGCACCTAGTCATACAGTTGTGGTCAAAAGTTTACATACACTTGTGAAGAACATAATGTTATGGCTCTCTTGAGTTTCCAGTTATTTCTGCAACTCTGATTTTTCTCTGATAGAGTGATTGGAACAGATACTTCTTTGTCACAAAAAACATTCATGAAGTTTGGTTCTTTTATGACTTTATTATGGGTGAACAGAAAAAAGTGATCAAATCTGCTGGGTCAAAAATATACATACAGCAGCGCTAATATTTGTTAACATGTCCCTTGGCCATTTTCACTTCAATTAGGCGGTTTTGGTAGCCATCCACAAGCTTCTGGCAAGCTTCTGGTTAAATCTTTGACCACTCCTCTTGACAGAATTGGTGCAGTTCAGTTAAATTTGATGGCTTTCTGACATGGACTTGTTTCTTCAGCATTGTCCACAAGTTCTCAATGGGGTTTAAGTCAGGACTTTGGGAAGGCCATTCGAAAACCTTAATTCTAGCCTGATTTAGCCATTCCATTACCACTTTTGATGTGTGTTTGGGGTCATTGTCCTGTTGGAACACCCTACTGCGCCCAAGACCCAATCTTCGGGCTGATGACGTTAGGTTATCTTGAAGAATTTGAGGTAATCGTCCTTCTTCATTATCCCATTTACTCTCTGTAAAGCACCAGTTCCATTGGTAGCAAAACAGCCCCACAGCATAATACTACCACCACCGTGCTTGGCGGTAGGCATGGTGTACTTGGGGTTAAAGGCCTCACCTTTTCTCCTCCAAACATATTGCTGGGCATTGTGGCCAAACAGCTCGTTTTTTGTTTCGTCTGACCACAGAACTTTCCTCCAGAAGGTCTTATCTTTGTCCATGTGATCAGCAGCAAACTTCAGTGGAGCCTTAAGGTGCCGCTTTTGGAGCAAGGGCTTCTGTTAGGGAGCGCTGGGAATCGGACCCCAAAGCAGACAAGGGAGAATTCCGTTATTATTTAACAAGGTTTATTTTCAGCGGCACGTCGAGAGTCGTAGCACACGTGCACGTCGTGTGGTCGCTGGCAGGCGTAGACGTGATATCAGGCAACGGTACAGGTCAGGGAGCAGGCACGAGGAATCCTGGGACGGAGCAAAGGTCAGATTAGCCGGGAGAATATATGTTGGTAAATACCTGAGTGCTGGACGTGACTGACGGGAATGCCGAAAGAGTTGGTCTGGCGACGAGTGGCAACGACGATCAGGCTTTTGTAGGCAGCTGATGTTAATGGCTGGCACCTGTCGCCGCTTCCCCCCGTCTGGTTTCCAGCCTGCAATCAAGGAACCCTAACAGTACCCCCCCCCCTTACGGGCGCCACCAGGCGTCCGAGACAGGCGACCGGGATTGGCACGATGGAAATCGCGTATCAGGGACTTGCACAACACCTGCCTGGCAGGGATCCAGCTCCGTTCTTCAGGCCCATAGCCCTCCCAGTCAACCAAATACTGCAACCCACGGCCACGGCGGCGAACGTCCAAGAGCTGCCTCACTTTGAAAGCTGGGTGCCCGTCAATTGACAATGGAGGAGGGGGAGTCGGAACTGGTGGGGACAAGGGGCATGACGAGACTGGCTTGATCTGGGAAACATGGAAGGTGGGGTGGACACGGAGAGACTTTGGGAGTTTGAGGCGGACGGAGCAGGGATTCACTACCTTCTCTATTTCATAGGGGCCAACGAACCGTGGAGCCAGTTTCCTGGAGTCAACCCGTAATGGCAGGTGCTTTGAGGAGAGCCATACCCTCTGACCCACAGAGTAGACAGGTGCTGGTGCACGGCGGCGGTTGGACTGAGCCTGGGAACTTTGAGAAGAGCGGATAAGTGCAGCCCGTGTTCTTTTCCAGATGTTGGTGCACCGGCTGATGTGCCTTTGCACTGTGGGTACCGCAATGTCCTGCTCTTGGGAAGGAAACAAAGGGGGCTGATAGCCCAGTGAGCACAGGAAGGGGGACAGGCCTGAGGAGGCATTCGGCAAGGTGTTATGGGCATATTCGACCCAGGGAAGATGGTCACTCCAGGAGCTGGGACATGACTGTGCGACACAGCGAAGGGCCGCTTCCAGCTGCTGGTTTGTGCGTTCACACTGGCCGTTGGTTTGAGGATGGTAACCTGAGGAGAGACTCACCCCAACATCCAGAGCTGCGCAGAAAGCCTTCCATACCTGGGAGGTGAATTGTGGACCCCTGTCTGACACAATCTCAGCCGGAATGCCGTGCAGGCGGAAAACATGCTGAACCAGTAACTCTCCGGTCTCCTTTGCTGATGGGAGTTTTTGAAGCGGGATGAAATGGGCCCCCTTGGAAAATCTGTCAACCACAGTGAGTATTATGGTGTTACCTTTGGAAGGGGGGAGACCGGAGACAAAGTCCAGGGCGATATGAGACCACGGGCGGCTAGGGATGGGAAGAGGGCAAAGCAAACCAGAGCTGGGTTTGGTGGAGGTCTTGCTGCGGGCGCAGACGTGGCAAGCCGTGACAAAAGCCCGAGTGTCCTCCGACATGGTGGCCCACCAGAACCGCTGACGCAATACAGCCAGGGTCCTGCGGATACCCGGGTGACAGAACAGGCGGGACGAATGGGCCCACTCTAGCACCTGTTGCCGGACTGAGGCGGGAACAAACAAGGTAGTCTGAGGTCCCTCTCGGGGGTCAGGGTGCTCATCAAGGGCCTCCTTGACCTTTGCCTCTATCTCCCACT
Source organism: Corythoichthys intestinalis (assembly GCF_030265065.1). Classification (NCBI taxonomy): domain Eukaryota; kingdom Metazoa; phylum Chordata; class Actinopteri; order Syngnathiformes; family Syngnathidae; genus Corythoichthys; species Corythoichthys intestinalis. Next base: position 13,224,627 of record NC_080411.1, on the reverse strand, counting down.
CCACTGAGTGGAGAAAACAGGTGGAAGGGAGTATAGGAGCCGGTTCTTCTTTAGTTTTGCTGGGCAGGAACTGGCGGGACAGGGCATCAGGCTTGATATTGCGTGACCCTGGGATGTAGGAAAATGAGAAATTAAAGCGTTCAAAAAACATGGCCCACCTGGCTTGGCGTGGATTGAGTCTCTTGGCGGATTTGAGGTACTCTAAGTTCTTGTGGTCTGTCAGAACTATGAATGGCTGGCGAGCTCCCTCCAGCAGGTGTCGCCACTCCTCCAGGGCAAGCTTAACAGCCAGCAATTCACGGTCACCAATGCCATAGTTTTGCTCAGCGGGGGAGAGCCTGCGGGAGAAAAACGCACAGGGGTGCACCTTTCCATCGCTGGTCTGGCGTTGGGACAAGACTGCTCCCACGCCCACTTCAGAGGCGTCCACCTCCACGATGAACTGCAGGGTGAGGTCAGGATGCGCCAGCACGGGGGCTGAAGTGAAGCGTCGTTTAAGGTCCTCAAAGGCGGTGTTGGCAGTGTCGGACCAGCGAAAGGGCAACGTAGTTGACGTCAGGGCCGAGAGTGGGGCGGCGACCTGACTGTAATTTCTAATGAACCTCCGGTAAAAATTAGCAAACCCTAGGAAACGTTGTAGTTGTTTCCGATCGGTGGGGCGAGACCACTCCACCACCGCGGTTACCTTGCTGGGGTCCATTCGGAGTTCTCCACCAGCAATGACGTAGCCAAGAAATGAGACCTCCGGAACGTGGAACTCACACTTTTCCGCTTTAACGAACAGTCGGTTCTCCAGGAGCCTCTGGAGGACCTGGCGCACATGCTGCTGATGCTCTGTGGGGTTGGAGGAGAAAATCAAAATATCATCAAGATAAACAAACACAAACCTATTGATCATGTCCCCCAGCACGTCATTGACCAAGTTCTGGAACACTGCTGGGGCATTGGCAAGTCCAAAAGGCATGACGAGATACTCGTAATGACCATGGGGCGTATTGAATGCAGTTTTCCACTCGTCTCCCTCCCTGATGCGGACCAGGTGATAAGCGCTGCGCAGGTCTAGCTTTGTGAACACGTGCGCACCATGAAGGGGGGTGAATGCAGAGTCCATCAGGGGAAGCGGGTACGTGTTCTTGATTGTAATTTTGTTGAGGCCCCGGAAATCAATGATGGGCCTCAACGTGCCATCCTTCTTTCCCACAAAGAAGAGACCGGCGCCGACGGGGGAGGAGGACGGACGGATTATACCAGTGGCCAAGGACTCCGTGATGTAAGACTGCAGCGCCTCCCTCTCAGGCTCAGAGATCTTATAAATACGCCCCTTCGGCAGGACGGCGCCAGGAAGCAGGTCTATGGCACAGTCATAAGGACGGTGGGGGGGCAGGGCCCCTGCGCGGTCCTTGCTGAAAACCAGCCCCAGGTCATGGTAGCACACTGGAACTGACGAGAGGTCGGCCTGGACTGGATCCTGAACAGGATAGGTCGGAGCTAGGGCAGACCGTAAACAATTATTGTGGCAGTGGGCACTCCATGAGGTGAGCTTGGGGTGGGTCCAATCCACCACCGGATTGTGAGTCTTTAGCCAGGGTAGGCCTAAGACCAACGGCGTGCGAGGGCAGTCAATGACAAATAGGCTAATCATTTCTTGGTGATTACCCGAAAGGAGAAGTTTAACTGGGTCGGTCTGCTCCCTCACACTAAACAGCACCTGTCCATTGAGTGCGACGGTTCTTAACGGAGCGGGCAACGGGCGTGTTACGACGCCCAGCTGTTTCACCAACCTGCGATCGATAAAACTTTCATCAGCTCCACAATCAATAAAAGCCTTCAAACTGCAGGACTGGTCTTTCCAAGAAAGAGTGGCTGGGAGCTGGAGCCGGGCTGCAGGATTGTTAGACGCCTGACTCAGCAGTATTTCCTCATCTACTGGAGAACCTGCCCCTCCTCCCAGACGTACCGGACAATGGCGGAGGAAATGTCCCGCCTGGCCACAGTAGATGCATAGCTGGGCAGTGAGCCGCCGAGTGCGTTCTTCCTCAGTAAGTCTGGCTCGCCCTAGCTGTATTGGCTCCGGATTCTCAGCAGAGGGCAGTGAGGAGGCGCCAGCAGGTCGAGGAACCCTAGTAGGAGGGGCCAAACCTGAGGCAACAGAGCTGCGAAACGCGGAAGACGGCAGCTCGCAGCGTTGTCGTCGCCTCTCGCGAAGTCGATTATCGATCAGAATCGAACGATTAATGAGCTGATCGAGATCTCCTGGATCGTCCCTGGAAGCCAGCTCGTCTTTGAGGGATTCGCTGAGAGCGTTAGTGAAGACCTCTTGAAGCGCGGCGTCATTGAAATGGCTCTCCGCCGCAAGCGTGCGGAATTCCACGGAGAACTCTGCGACGCTGCGTTCCCCCTGACGGATGGACATTATGCGTTTGGCGGCTTCCTTACCACGGACTGGGTGATCGAAAACTTTGCGCATCTCCGCTGTGAAATTGGCATACGAGGCGCACGCCGCTGAGCCCTTCTCGTACAAGGCTGCCGCCCAGCTCAGGGCTCTCCCACGAAGGCACCCGATCAGGTAAGCGATCTTGGCCCGCTCGCTACTGTATGTATGCGGCTGTTGATCGAACACGAGACCGCACTGCACTAAAAATGCACGACAAGAGCCCAAGTCGCCATCGTAGGGAGCAGGGGGGGGCACGTGTGGCTCACGTGGCGTCGGCGGGGGGGAGACGAAGCCTCGGCGGGGTGACGATGTCGGTCGCTCGGGGAGTGGCGTAAACTGCGTCTGGATAGACTGAATAGCCAGAGAGATCTCTCCTACCTTTTGGAAAAGGTACTCGAGGGCTTGCACGTGGCGGTCCAGGGCGGGGGACGACGGGGAAGCGGAACTCTGATCCATGTCCGCGGGGTCCACGTGGCCAGACCAAACTGTTAGGGAGCGCTGGGAATCGGACCCCAAAGCAGACAAGGGAGAATTCCGTTATTATTTAACAAGGTTTATTTTCAGCGGCACGTCGAGAGTCGTAGCACACGTGCACGTCGTGTGGTCGCTGGCAGGCGTAGACGTGATATCAGGCAACGGTACAGGTCAGGGAGCAGGCACGAGGAATCCTGGGACGGAGCAAAGGTCAGATTAGCCGGGAGAATATATGTTGGTAAATACCTGAGTGCTGGACGTGACTGACGGGAATGCCGAAAGAGTTGGTCTGGCGACGAGTGGCAACGACGATCAGGCTTTTGTAGGCAGCTGATGTTAATGGCTGGCACCTGTCGCCGCTTCCCCCCGTCTGGTTTCCAGCCTGCAATCAAGGAACCCTAACAGCTTCCTTCTTGCACGGCGGCCTCTCGGTCCATGGAGATGCAAAACACGTTTGACTGTGGACACTGACACCTGTGTTCCAGCAGCTTCTAATTCTTGGCAGATCTGCTTTTTGCGGATTCTCGGTTGAATCTTCACCCTCCTGACCAATTTTCTCTCAGCAGCAGGTGATAGCTTGCGTTTTCTTCCTGATCGTGGCAGTGACAAAACAGTGCCATGCACTTTATACTTACAAACAATTGTTTGCACTGTTGCTCTTGGGGCCTGCAGCTGCTTTGAAATGGCTCCAAGTGACTTTCCTGACTTGTTCAAGTCAATGATTTGCTTTTTCAGATCCATTTTGTATATTTTTGACCCAGCAGATTTGATCACTTTTTCCTTTAACCCATAATAAAGTCATAAAAGAACCAAACTTCATGAATGTTTTTTGTGACAAAGAAGTATCTGTTCCAATCACTCTATTGGAGAAAAATCAGAGTTGTAGAAATAACTCAAGAGAGCCATGACATTATGTTCTTCACAAGTGTATGTAAACTTTTGACCACAACTGTACGTGAACCCATTCTTGTGTGTTAGTCATGCAGGAAATGAAACTGCTGTTTAAAAAAATGACATTAAAAAAATTCTGATAGAATTCCTAATCTAACTCATTGACTTACATTGATGATGATAGACCAGTCCATTTGAACTAGGATTGGACATGTGTCATTGTCAAACGCAGTAAACATGGTGGTTTTTTTTTTTTTCTCTTGTCCCTACAGTTTAAAAATGGACTTTCCACTGCTTTATTTTTCAGAAATAGGCTTACTCGTTTCAGCCTTTGCAGATGACGACACAACGGGGGGGGGGAAAATCAACAAGGTTAATGACACAATTAGAATCATTGGTGTCATCGAAGTACCAGTAAAATATTACCCACTCTTATTATATAAGAGCATTGTTTGATGTTGTCGACTCCCATTCAGTATTTGTGGTAAATACGCTGGCTGGAAAGAAATGATGACTGGGTGGTGTGAATGATCAAACTCCCAGTCAAATTTGATTGGACATCCAGCGCTGTCAATTGCAGACAATGAGTGCCCTGTGAGGGTAAAAAAAAAAAAAAAAAAAAATGCATGAAAGGGTTAAATTCCTCAGTTTTTATTTACGTTTGCACAAATGGAGACTCAACCTGTAAATCACTCTGTTCATAAATTCCCTTCATTATCAGTGGAACATGTTTGAAATACTTGATGGTGAGTCTGATATGAGGGGATTTTTTTGTTATTTATTTATTTTTTAAAAACTATTCTGGTACACATTCATCTCCAGCACCGAAACAAAAACAAGCTAACACCGAGGCTGAAATTCGGTTTGACCTAAATTCAGAGGGATACATTTTTTTCCAACTGACAAAAAGAGTTCATAGGCTTGAAATAACATTTTCTTGGCAAAGGTGCATTATTTTTAAAGAGGTGACGAATAGGGATGTCCTAATCCGATCACGTGATCAGAAAACGGGCCGATCACGCCATTTTTCTGAGGATCTGAATTTGGTGAAAAAGATCTGGTTTTTAATTTTAAAAATATATTTGGTTTTCTGCTTCATGCTCATACAGCGCCACAGCCTCACACCCTCCCTCCTGCTAGGCAGTGCGGCCAAACTGTCCAGCTTGCGTTTGGTACTTAAAGTTAACGGATGATTGACAGGTTTGTAGCTTTGATCTTGCCAGAGAAGCTTGGTAGCTCTACGATCAAAGGCACAAATCTGTCAATCATCGTTAAAATTGCAGAAGTGTGCAATGGCAACTCATTGTGTAAGTGAGAGGCTGTTCTCTGCAGTGTGAGTGAACTTAATGAAGGATTTATTAAAGACAAGCATTTTTTAACTTAAATCTTGTTTAAAAATAATTCACATTATGAAGGTGGCACAGTGGGACAGTAACATAACTCGAACTTTTGTTTAAAAACAAACTTTTTTCAGCATCGAATCAGGATTAGAAATCAGCTGACTCGTATGCGATTGGGACATCCCTAGTGACGATCATGTTTGATAGTTGAATTTGTTTATGGGGCAGAACACACATTTTTGGTCAAAACACTCCATGTACCAAGATTTACAATACATAAATATTGACAGAACTTTCAAGACTCATCAAATTTGCTTCGAAGAAAGAAGAGGGAAATGAAGAACGTATTAGAAGTAGAGAAAAAGAAATCTAGAAGTTGCGGATTCTGTGCAATTTATAATATTCTTCGAGTAGTTTCCAAACACCTGTTGTCCTCTCAATGTTGGCCAAAAGTTATGAATGTTACCGTGAAAGAAGCAACGCTTGCAGCCCTTCCCAAGATGTCGGCCAATTACGAACACCGCTGCAGAAGACGAGACGAAAACGGAAAAGAACACACTAAAGGTAGAAAAAAAATAAAAGTCATTGTTTATTGTTTTGTAAGGTAAAAAAGTCTAGTCTAGAGTCTAGTGTTTTGGGCCTAGGAGAGGAATTTTATTGCAGTCATGTAGCAGTCATATTTTCGATGTTGGCTAAATGCAAATGTGAAACGGTAAATCCATTTTATGAACCGGTAATACCAGCCAGAATTAAACATTTTATGAACACTGACATCAAGGGTGACATCAAACAGCTATAACCCCAACCTCCATCTCCTAATTTTTATTTTCCCTAATTTCCTCACATACTAAATGCCAAATCTCAATTTTAACTGCTTAAGAACATAGGATGGTTATTAAAATTGAAGGTAATGTAAACATTTACTTTTTATTGTGTTTTTTTAATAATAAAGATATGAGCATAGGTGGAGTTTGACTTTTGGGGCGGGGGGGCACAACATGTTAATGACCCCGAAACGCAGTGTCAGCAATAAAATTAACTTACAAGAATATTTATAATAATAAGTTGACAATGAGCGTTTTTTGTTTCCCATCATTCTAGAGGGGAATTCGAAATGAGGCTGCTATGTCAATACTTTTAGCCAAGATCGTCATCCATTGAATATGGTATGCCTGCCGGAGTCGTGCCAATGTAGTTACCCCAGTCAAAAATTGTATCCCCTGGACGGAGCCATATGGAGGTAGATTTGTGTCCTTATTATTCAATCAAAATATATATTTTCAATCAAAAAAAAAAAAAAGTCGCTTCAATCAAAAAAAATGCCAAAATAAATTTGAAACTCAAAAAAATGCATGTGACAGCTATTTTTCTCAGATTTTTTTTTTTTTTTTTTTTTTTTTAAATTGAAGCAACTTTTTTGATGGAAGCAATGTTGATTTGTGTTTGGGCTACATTTTGGCTAGGATGTTTTTGTCTTTATTATTCAATCAAAAATAAGTTGCTTAAAAAATATATATTTTCAAAAAGAAAAATCACTTCAATCAAAAAAAAAAAAAATTCAATCATAGAAAACGTTTTTGAATGTGAAAAAATGTTTGACATTGAAAAATTTGCATTTGAACTTAATTTTTCATTGAAAAAGTTCTTTGATTAAAGCAATCCTTTTTGTGTTCTACCCATATTATGGGTAGGACATTTGTGTCCAAATCATTCAATCCCCAAAAAAGTTGCTTCAATCAAAAAAAATACTTTCAATCAATGATAAAAATCATTTGAAAAATAAAATTGCCCCCCCCCCCTTTTTTTTTTTAAATTTAGTTTTTACAGTATACAGTATTACATTATATGCAAAGCAAATGACTGTCCAAGGTGCTAGTCACATGACCTGTTTGAAAAATATATATATATATATATATATATTTCATTCATTTTTGTTGCAGTTTTATTGCTTTACAACTTCAATTTCATGCAATGACATTTTTCAGCCCCCTCCTGGTGGCCGCCTTAAAATCCGTTTATGGATATAAGTAACATACATTCAGTAAAATAAGTACTAATGACATATTATGCAGAGTGAAATGGAATATATTTTGAAGCTCACTCTTTCCCTGCTCTTAAAGATTTGATCCATTTTCTGTTACATTGCCCCTTTTTTGTCGCATCAATTGAACAAACCTTTTTTTTTTTGTTTGCTGTTCGAGAAAACATGCACATTTGAACCAATCAGAGCTAACTATCTCTGCTGATCACATGTCAGTATGTCAGCCAATTGAACGGATAAATGAGTCCAGGCGTTTTGCTTTGCTACGTGCACTCGCACATTGACATGACTCATCATCGTCAGACCCAGATAACTGCAGCAGCTGGGGAAACCTCCATGCCATCCGTGGAATAAAATAAATAATAAAAATCGGTGGAAACGGATTACGCTACACAAGCACTTTATTATGCTTGTTGTTAACACTTAAATCTGATGTTGGTAGATTGTTTTCTTCTTGGAGATGGAATGCATGTTTGGCAGCTTAGAATTTAAAATGTATTTTTTTTAAATAGCGTTTTGACAGTTGCCGTCATATTTTTGGAATCAAAGCACCGTGTACCAGAACAGCATCCCGGCCCTGAATCTTATACCGGAACTGTGTTCCTGACTGTTCTGGCCCACTTTCACCCCTGCAATGTAAGTGTGAACATAATGAAAATTATTCACTTACTAATAGTAGGGTCTATTATATCCTTACAACATATAGGAAGACAATCTACAGTACATTTTTTATATAACTGGTTTAATTATATAATGCAAGTAAGGTTGCTTATAAGTTGGTGGGGACGATTTGCGCATCCTGAAATGTTGGTAGTGTTATGTCCTTACTGTCCCAATGCAAACATACACTCTTGACTGACATAGATATAAACATATATAAAGATATTAGCTTTGTTCGGAAGGAAAACGTAAGCGGGCGAACCTGTTGTCTCCTGGCAAAAGTGATTAGCACATGAGCTAAGCTAATGTGCTATAATGACATTGAATGCACACTCACATAGTTTGTATTATTCTTTTTTCCGTTTCACAAGGATTTTTAAGTGTCTGACCAAGCCATAATAGAAATTATTTATATTTCAGTATGCAGTAAATCTAGCATTAGAACAAAAATTCAGCAAAAAATTGTATAGGTGCAGTATCGGCATTGCCCGATAGCACACACCCAGGTATCAGAATTGGTATCCAAAAAACGGTATCAGTGCAACACTAAACTTGGCTATGCCGACTCGTTAAAAAACATAGCTGATGTATGCAGTATATTTGGTTGGACTCCAGTTGACAAATACATAATCTCAGTAAAATTTAGCTATTATAAACAATTGATTGTTTGCTATTCAACACATAGCCTGTTCCCATGGAAATGACTTATAACAACCTCTTATTACGTATTGGCATCAAGCGACCTGTTGGGTTGGTTTCCCCTAGATTCGCGTCTGTGAAGCAACTTGGCAATTAAGGCAATTAAATAAAAGGTACACTCTGTTCTTCAAAACAAGCCCTTATGCCAAGAAGCTAATTAATTGTGACTTTTATTAAATTGCTTGCATTGTGACACTGTCATTGTGACACTCCCGCCTGGGGTGTCATTACATTATACAATCAAAATTCCGTGTTCCGTTTCCCAAAAGCTATGAAGATATGGCGCTTATTTCACATTTGAAGAATCTGATGGAACAACAACAAACAAAAATTTCAGAAAATATACATGCTATTTACTCACTATATGAGAAATATTGGCTTGTTTGATTGAACACTAAAAGCTTTTGTGGTCTTTGGTCTGCTCTCTGCTGTACGTATAATAACAGATGGATATGCGTTTTTACTGTGCCTTCTCTTGTAAAACTATTTGATTGTTTTGCCTTTAGCAATAGATTCCTGGCATTGATAGATGTGCAAAGATAACAATGGTAAAATGTCAACTGTTAGATATGAGAAAGGAACAAGATCAATAAATACAAAAGTTGCAATAAAAGACTTCAAATACAAGTTGACTGCTTTAAGAAGTCTGTGCAAACTCATATAGGCCTATAATCATTTAAGATCATTATCTCTTTATGAGGCAAGTCTGTATTGGTGGTTGTCATTTTTGACCAAAAATTTTGCAGTAAAGCCTATTGCTATTCATCTGGGACCATCGATTCCATTGACGGCCATGTACAGTGTATCAAGACGTATGATGTAAGATGTATGAAGACGGTACACAAGAAAGCCCGCAAACAATTTGCTGAAGACATGTCAACAAAGCACATGGATTACTGGAACCATGTCCTATGGTCTGATGAGACGGGCGGGCTTTCTTGTGTACCGTCTTCAGAAGAGGCTTCCTCCTGGGGTGACAGCCATGCACACCAATTTGATGTAGAGTGTGGCGTATGGTCTGAGCACTAACAGGCAGACCTCCCACCTCTTCAATCTCTGCAGCAATGCTGACAGCACTCCTGTAACGAGTCATATGACATTTTGGAGGAAAGATGACAAGCAGTACTCAATTCGGACATTTAGGGATTTACGTAGTTTCTAAGGGGTGTACTCACTTTTGTTGCCAGGGGTTTGGATTTTAATGGCAATATTTTGAGTTATTTTGAGGGGAAAATAAATTAACTATTATATAAGATGCACACAGACTAGTTTTCATTGTGTCAAGGTGTCATTTTGTCAGTGTTGTCTCATGAAAAGATATACTTAAATATCTTCACATTCAGAAATGCGAGGGGTGTACTCACTTTTGTGATACGCTGTATAACCATGCCTTGAAATCGACAGAGAGAGACCTGGAAATGCCCCCAAATTAAGGGGCAGTGACTCCAAAATGCCTCAAAATCAACACGAAGTGACCCAATATACTAACCGTCCAGGCGTGGATCCACCAGGGTGGCAACTGCCACCCTAAAAAACAGGCTTGCCACCCCAGTCGGCACCCATGGGGGAAAAAAAAACAGCTGCTGTCAATTTGACATTTACTGCCATCAATTAAGTAGTGTTGTCAGTGAAGACTCTTACAATAATAATAATAAAACATTGTATTTAGGGATGTCCCGATCGCATATTTTTGTGTCCGAGTCACCTGATTTTCTTAATCTGCTGATACGAGGTCCCGGTCCGGTAGCGAAAAAAAAATCTTTTTTTTTTTTTTTTCTTTTAACAAAGTTCATGTTACACGACTGTATTGTTTACAGTACAGTAGCACTGTACTGTTCTAGGAGTGTTGCAGAGTATAAAACATATATTTTTGTTTCTTTTAGCAACGACATTGTATTTCTGGATTATTTTCTTACTTTTTGGCCCTTAAAAAGAATGAAAAAATGAAATTAAAAACCAGATCCTTTACACTGATTCTGAGCCTTTCAAAAATGGACCAGTCGGCCTGATTTCCGATCATGTGATCAAAGACATCCTTAATTGTATTGTTTGTAAATGTCACTTATGCCTTTTTTTAATGTCTACATACACTTTCTTAACAAACTCTGATTCAATATGTATACACACATGCCATATGTTGACAGTAGGGGTAAAATTATGTGGATTAATAAATCGATTTGTTAAGCACAATTGAATGCAATTCGATCAAAATGCAAATTGATAATAATTTCTATGTGCTGTTTTGTCAAAAAAGATTTAAAAAATTCTGATCTTTCATCAAATTGTCATGCACAACAAAACTGATTTGTATTTTAATTGCTTTAGGTAACTTGAAACTGTTAAATGTCTTCATAAGTTTTTATTGTTTTAAATGTACAGTAATTATAATTTTGTATTTAATCAACTGAAGTTACTTGAATCGAATCGTGGCAGAATAAAGAAACATGGTCCAAAGAATAGATGATGTATTATACCATCATGAAATATTTGCCACCCACAAAAACTTCCTACCCCCCTCTCGCCACCGCATGAATATTTTTCTAGATCCGCCCCTGCAACTATCACAGCAAAGCTTGAAGGCAATATAATCAGAAATGGCATTTTCTAGTTATCAATACATTTGTAAATGAATACAATGATAAAAAAAGTTAGTTAAAATGAATAAGAAATACACACTATATATTTCCCCCTAGTAGTATTTGACAGCCATAAACATCCAATTTATTTAAACTGTTAAAATTGGTTGTGTATGCTCATCTTCCAGTGCCCCCCCTCCTTTTTTTTTTTTTTTTTTTTAAATTATTTATTTATTTCTAAATCCCTTTAAAGGCATTGAATGCCTACTCATACTGTAGCTGAAATGGACTAGACGTCTAACGCCGTCACTGACAGCTAATGAGTTAAATAAATGCACTTGAAGTTCCACTCTGAGACCCCCAATTTAGCCAAATTTCAAAATTGTCCGATATGCATGTGTCTTACATCATTGGAAAGCTTAAAATCTCAATTTTCTGGGTGAAGCAAAATTTTGAACAGGAGGGCATTTAAATTTGTTAGGGTTTTGCTGTTTAAAAAACCCAATCTGAAGGTAAGAGCACGTGAGAGCAAAATTACAGAGCCATGAATTTAACGAGATATTATCGCATACTTACCTTGTTTCGATCCAAAAACTCCATGTAGCATGTATCACTGAGTGTCAAGACACAGCTGTGAATGGCCACAGCTGGATTTTTTGGGGATTTTATGGGTGAAACATGATAATATAACAAGGGCTGGATGCAGAAATCACAGACATCAAGGAGTGTTCGAGATTTTCTTTTTCATATATTTACCCTTTTAACTCATTCATTCATTTTCCATGCCGCTTTTTCCTCACGAGGGTCGCGGAGGTGCTGGAGCCTATCCCAGCTAACTACGGGCAGTAGGCAGGGTACACCCTGAACTGGTTGCCAGCGAATTGCAGGGCACAAGGAGACATACAACCATTCACGCACGCAAAATAACTACGGTCAATTTAGAGTGTTCAATCAGCCATGCATGTTTTTGGGATGTGGGAGGAAACCGGAGTTCCCGGAGAAAACCCACACAGGCACGGGTAGAACATGCAAACTCCACACAGGAAGGCCGAAGCCCGGGATTGAACCCTGGATCTCAGGACTGTGAGGCGGACATGCATTTTTTTCCTTTGGATCAAATATATTGGAGAAAATGCAACAGTAACGAAAAAAAAAAAAATACAATTAAGCGATAGTTATGAGGTAGAGATCCGTGACTTTTTTACAGACGTCAATTTTTTCATTGTGACGTAACTTGTTTAAAAGTTTAAAATATGCGAGTGAATTATTTTTTAAAGACTTTTTTTTATCTCAAACTAAATTTTAGACCGATTAATGATTCTAAGCTAAAAATGACAGACATTTTGAATAATAAGTACGATTACTTGTATTTATGGCTAGGTTGAAACAAAAGCGGTTGCGTGACATCTGTAAACGGGGGTTTCCAGGGAAAAAGGGACAAATTAAAAATAGTTTGGGGGCTTAATGCAACATGAATCTGCTATGGCAGCATATAGACATATTGTTCTATCAAACACAACAGTTCTTTTGGCTTAAAATACAGCAGTTTATTTTATAGAGGGTTGCAAGAGCAGAAACTGCTTTTTCAGTCTTGTCTGTGTTTTCCGCCATATATGTATATATATTAGTGCTGTCAAATGATTAAAAAATTTAATCTAGTTAATCATATGTCAACTGTGTGATTAATCATGATTAATCACATTTCCCTCGGGATGAATAAAGTTGCTCTTCAGGAAAAAAAATCTAGGAAAATACTATAATTGACTTAAAATTTGTTTTCAGATTAAATGTATGATGTATGAATGAATTAATACTTAACCAGATAGAGTTTTAAAATTTTATTTAACAACTTGGCTCGTATAAAATAAAATAAATTGTCAGTATTATACAGAAAAGAGCTTAACAGATTAAAGTGCCTCAGACTAACAATGTGGCTCAAGTACCGTTTGTCATATTGCCCAAAATTAACTGCCAATTTAAAGAGCAGACAAGCACAATACAGTAACAATAGCTAGTGTTTCAAAAAATGTGTAAACAACTTGTCTGTTAAGTTAAACATTTCACACAAATAACTGCAGCATTTGCAGTTTTACACTAAATGGCCTGAAACCTGTATGAAAAAAAAAAAAAAAAAATTGTCAATTTTCACACACTTAACTGAAAAACATTACACTAAAATGTGTGTAAAGGTGTTTAGAAACACTGCTTAAGTTAGCCAGTCATACCCTTTTTTTTGTCCAGGGGTCTCCTGTCAATGCAACAAACCTAACTCTGGCTAGTTGCTCCACCTTCGTTGCCTTTTCATTTTGAAAAGCTCATGAATTTTTGTGGCAATAGTTGCCCGTGAAGGTGTTCTGTATGTTGGGTTGCCCGATGCTATCTGGATGAGATTTTCAAGGCCCTTGTCTTTGACTAAGTTAATGGGTCTACAGCCTCTGGCTACCCATCTAGCGATAGCAGTAGTCAACCTACTTGCTGTCCTTTTGTTGACAAGTCCGAGTCCGCACTCTGCCAGTGTAGCTTGATGACTGCAGCTTGTTTTTGCGGTGTTAGCGTCATTGCTAACACTAGCGAAGATATGCTTTGCCCGAAGGTGGTACTTTAGGCTGGTTGTGCTTCGATGGAAGGACAGTTCATCACAGCAGTATGTGCACACAACTTTTGTTTTATCCAGATTTCCATTAGGCAGCTTTTTAAAATGGAATTTGCGATGAAGCAGTCCTGGGTCATCATCCTCACTCATCGTGGCTGGCTGCATTTTGTCCTGCATTGCCGCGCGGAGAATGTAAACATCACCCTGTGGGACTATGGGAGGCAGTTGTGGCCAAACTTAGTGTGAGCGGTAAATTGCGTTATTTTTTTTTTTTATATTTAATAATATTTCCAGATTAATCATGGTCGTTAACGCGTTATTGTTGACAGGCCTAATATATATATATATATAGTGGGTTTAACCAATTCCAAATTTCCAATGCCGCAAAAAGGCAAACATGCTAAAACCATTTTACCGCAGTCATCTCGTTGAAGTTGTTTTGTATCCTCAATGGCGATGTAATTCCATGAGTGTGTTTGTGTGTGTGTCACTCACATAAACACAACCTGACACTATTTTTATTTAAGTACAGCCTTCGCTGGGGATTCCAGTTTTCTTTCCACAGTTCACATCGCATCCAATAAAAGAGAAAGAAGCGTATTGTGACTGCACTTGGCGGCCAATCAACTATGAATTAATTGCGAAACCTTTTTATGATCCCCACATTGTTTTCTAAGCACAATAATTGCAGGCATCGTAAGGGTGCGGTGCATAACTGCTTGGATGATGCTGAATAACTTCAATGAACTCTATAAGGACAAATCCCCAGCTGCGCCCTTTAATATTCGCATTCCTCCACGTCAATTAATTTTCAAAGCTATAATCCACCTCTGAATACTATTGCAATCACCTCGCCCTAATCAATGTTCATCAAGGCTACATCAGTATTGGTGATTGTGAAAGCCTACGCCAGATAAGATTGACACGGTTACGCATAGAGGCTGAAAATGACAGGTTAAAAAATTTCAACATCTACTGAACATACATTTGAAGTTGTGCGGAACAATATCGTAGAATGTCCATCATTGCTTTTGATAGTGTTATACTGGTCCTGGCTCACTTCTACTGGTAATTAACTTTTCAATGTAGGTAGTTATCCTTTTATGGATAAAATACTTTTTAGAAGGTACATTTAGTTCCAAGTTTAACCCTTGTATTAAGTTTGGGCCAAAATTGACAGGTTTTCAAGTTTGAGTATGCAAAAATCCATGGTATTTTTTACATATCCAAACTTCAAAATGAGTCACTCTTGACCCACAAACAATATACTGCAAAAGTTTAGTATTTTCCGGCTGAGTCAAATCACAGACTAACTTTTCAGTGAAGTTCTTGGGTTGTCAAAAGTATCAATACTGAAATTTGTATCCCTAAATGATATTGATACTCATTTATTTGTATTTGCACGACCACAGGCCACCAGAAATTTGTTGTCAAATTTAGTTTTTAAGAACCACATGATTTGACGTCTGCCACTGTCGATAGCAATGAAATAGTTCACAAACAAACAAAAAAACAAAACAAAACAAACAACAGAATTTTGGGCTTTTTATTTATGTAGTACCGAAAATTGTATCGGGTACTTTTTTGGGGTATTATTATCAAGTTGAAAATTTTAGTTCCGTGACAACAGTAGTAAGTAGTTACCGTAATTTTCGCTCTATAAGGCGCACCTGACTATAAGCCGCCACCCACCAAATGTGACATGGAAACGGCATTTGTTCATAGATAAGCCGCAGCTGTCCTCACTGTATTATGGGATATTTAGACCAAAAGATATCAACTGGTAGCACTTTATTTGACAATCGGCATCATACGACTGTCATAAGACCAAATGAACCACCATGAAGCTTTGAATCAATTGGCTGCAAAGCTTCATTGCTTCAATAAGCTTCATTTGGCCATTACTGCTCCCTTGGGGGAGACATTCAACCTCGGCTGCCACCTGCTGTCAACCCGGTTGCTGTCCAACATGCCTCTTAGCATGTATTGCAGTGCTCCAGATGAAAATAACAATCAAAATTCATGTTATGTGCTAATTATTTATAACTGTTACTGTTCCAGTTGTTTCATTTATTCCTAGTTGTACTATTTGGTGACACACTATTTGACAGTGGTGCCATAAAACTGTCACTACACAATCATAATCATGACATGACACTGTCACGAGCATTAATGAATGTTTATAACAGATGTCATTCGTGTTATCCGGCAAATGATCTCACTTTTGAATGGATGCAAAAGATCCGAGCTGGATATAAATGGCGTTATTAACATAACTTGTCGAATGACACTTGACATCTGTTATAAGCATTGATTAATGCCCATGATAGTGTCATGTCATAATTATGACAGTCGTATGACGCTGCTGTTAAATAAAGTGTTCCCAAATACCATAAATAGCAATTAATGAAACAACTGGAACAGTAACGGAATAAAAAAAATAGCATAGAACATGAATTTTGATTGGTGTTTACATTGTTGGCGCTGCAATGCATGCTAGGAGGCATGTGTTACCTATTAACCCGAATAAATCAACAAATAAGCCGCACTGGACTATTAGCCGCAGGATTCAAAATGAAGGAAAAAAGTAGCGGCTTATAGTCCGAAAATTACGGTACCCTTCCATGGATAACATACTTTATTTTGAAGGTAAATATAGTTCCGAGTTTAAACCTTCTATTCACTTCAGGCCAAAATTGACAGGATTTCAAGTTTGGGTGTTCAAAATCTGTGGTAATTTTTACATATCCGAACTTGAAAACGGGTCATTCTTGACTCAAAAACAGTATACTGTAAAAGTTTAAACTTAATCCGCTAGCTAAACTTTGGGAGGATTTCGAACAGCAGACAAAGAGCTATGTAATGGTGAGAATGTCAAAAAAAAAGAAATAATGAAATTGACTTGCAGTCATGACTTGCACTAATGTAATTTTACATGTAGAAAACAAATTTGGCACTGAAATCTCGCTGATTTATGTAACAGGTCGGAGTTATTCCAGCTAAAACGATTCAAGGAAATTTTTGGGAGAAATTCTGATTGTGCCATCACAACCAGAATTGATTATCATGTCTAGCTTTCTTGTGCTGCGCTAGCTAGTACATGTTGATAGAATGATAGTATGATCACATGGCAAAAAGGCACTGCTTTTGGATAGCATGCTATCAGAAATATGTAGCTCATTCTGGGTGTGATATCAATTTGACCTGGAATGCGATGACGCCCTTTGACAGGTGCTGAACCAATGGGCGGTGGTTGTTTGTCTGCTGGTGAAAATCCCGAAATGTTCTGCTATCATAATGCAACTAGCAATTACCTCACCCGATGATAGTTGCTTGGCTATGTATCAGTAATTGACACAGTACATAGTGATTACCTGTCGTTCAGCAAGATTAGCATCTTGATGAAAAGCCTGTAAATTACTGTTGCCATGAGAATGGAAAGACACTCGAAAATGACTGAATATTTTATTGGTATTTATTAAAACTAGGCCCGTCAACAATAACCCGTTAACGACCATGATTAATCGCAAAAAAAAACAAAAAAAAAAAAACGCAATTTACCACTCACACTAAGTTTGGCCACAAATGCCTCCCGTAGTCCCACACGCTGATGTTTACATTCTCCGCGCGGCAATGCAGGACAAAATGCAGCCACCCACGATGAGTGAGGATGATGACCCAGGACTGCTTCATGGCAAATTCCATTTTAAAAAGCTGCCTAATGGAAATCTGGATAAAACCAAAGTTGTGTGCACATACTGCTGTAATGAACTGTCCTTCGATCGAAGCTCAACCAGCCTAAAGTACCACCTTCGGGCAAAGCATATCTTCGCTAGTGTTAGCAATGTGGGAACAAGCCGCAGTCATCAAGCTACACTGGCAGCGTGCAGACTCGGACTTGTCAACAAAAAGACAACAAGTAGGTTGATTACTGCTATCTTGGGTAGCCAGAGACTGGGCCTTGAAAATCAAATGACAACAAACAATAACAACAACCAATGACAAATCACTAGACAGTGCCAGCATCGACTCATGTCCACTACAGTGGTGATCTGCGCACAGTGGTGCCCACAGTAAGCTGGCCCACCTTGCAAAAAAAGTATCTGGTCACACCTGCCACAACTGTTCCTTGCGAGAGACTGTTTTCTTTGACAGGACACATTGTTAAAAAGAAAAGGTCTGCACTGTTATCTGAAAATGTCAACAAGCTAGTTTGCCTGAGCAGTTGGTTAAAAAAATATGGAGTATGACTGGCTAACTTAAGCAGTGTTTCTAAACACCTTGACACACAGTTTAGTGTAATGTTTTTCAGTTAAGTGTGTGAAAATTTACAGTTTATTTTTTTATATCTCACACAGCTTTCAGGCCATATAGTGTAAAACTGCAAATGCTGCATTTATTTGTGTGAAATGTTCAATTTAACAGACAAGTTGTTTACACATTTTTTGAAACACTAGCTATTGTTACTGTATTGTGCTTGTCTGCTCTTTAAATTGTTAGTTTTGGGTAATATGCCAAACGGTACTTGAGCCACATTGTTAGTCTGAGGCACTTTAATCTGTTAAACTCTTTTCTGTATAATACTGACAATTTATTTTATTTTATACAAGCCAAGTTGTTAAATAAAAATTTTAAACTCTATTTGGTTAACTCTTCTGCTTAACTCTTTCAATGCCATTGAGGGTGATAGATGTCCTATCCTTTTAAAGTGGGAAAGTTAGCCACCCTCCCACTTCAAATGGATTGGACGTTTACTAATGGTAAACTAATTGGTGTGAGAATGGATCTCGAAAAGTACATGTTACACATCATCGGCACATTATTTATTTGTACTCCCCGATACCGATAACATTATTTTAGTGTATCGGCATAGGCGGATCTACGATTCAGGCGAAGTAGACGATCGCCTTAGGCCCCCAACCAGTAGGGGGCCCCCAACCAGCTGCCCTTGCCCCAACGAACAACGGCTTGGGCCACCGGAGCCAGCAGCACCCCCAACTATTTGTCATATATAATTATGTCAGCATACCAAACAAACAAATAACAAAACAAAAAAGAAAGCCATTTGAATGCTGCATTTATATTACCCCCCCCCCCCCCCACACACACACACACACACACGCACTACAATGAACTGTTCTACGACGACGGACAGAGTATCAGTCGCTTAGCCTCATTTAGCACCGTTTAGCATCGCTTAGCTCCGCTTAGCTGTTTTTTAGCTTCACTTAGCTCTCCCGCAGTTTTCACGCCACTAAGCTCGCTATTTCAACAGCTCACTTGCTACTTTGCACGTCGGCTATCGTTAATTTCGAACAAATGAGCGAATGTGCTCTCCATCAGAGCCAAAGTGCAGTGAGGGAGAAGTTGAGAACAGGCCTCTAATGCCTCTGTTAACTTTCATCATCTTCTTCACACCGAACATAAAATAAACGACAGCACACCCTGTGGCGAAACAATGTAGTCCAGTTCCAATCAGTTATACCAGGGGTCCCTAACCTATTCCACAAAGGCCCACTGTGGGTGCAGGATTTCATTCCTACCAAACACCATGACAACACTTTTTCCCCAATCTGGTGTTTTACAAGTGCAATCAGTTGATTGCAGTCAGGTGTGGCTTGTTTTAGCAGAAGCCTCATTGGTTCAACTGTCTCTGCTGGATCGGCTGGAACAAAAACCAGGACCCACAGTGGGCCTTGAGGACTGGGTTGGAGACCCCTGAGTTATACAATAACACTTAACAGCTGGTTAACAGCAAAAGCACGTCATGTTCGTCGTATAAATAACGATTTCTGGAGTTAATCCCATATATTTCAGAATTAATATTATAACACAAAGAATAGCTTTCAAATGACACTCTTAATGACAAATATGATTGGCAATGAATAATTATTATCCTATTATATATAGCAGTATACTATAATAATATTGCTAGAATTTTTTTTTAAGAATTGTTTTGAATAATGTTGAAAAGGCAAAGTCAGTGATCCATAACTGTTTACTTTCCATTCTTTTTGCACTAGTAAATGCTATCAGCATTTAACCCGTTGTTTATTTGTGATTAATTATTGTTATTTACATGATTATTTGTACTTTAATAAAGATTTTAAGTGTTCCAAACTAGTTTTGTGAATTAATAAGCATCAACAAAAATTTCATTGCTAAATTAGTAAAAAAAAGAAAATTATTAGATTAGTCGATTAATCGTCAAATTAGTCAGATGACTAATCAGGAGAAAATTTGTCGTTTAGGACAGCCCTAGTGTACCAGAACATATTCCCTCCACACCCTTGTCCCCTTTTTAACCCCTGACCCATGAAGAGGGGCCCTGGATATGTTCGCCTTAGGCCCCAAAATTGCCAAGTCCGCCACTGTGTATCGGTACCGATACTAGTATCGGTGCAATACTAGTTATTTGTATCCAAAGACATTTATAATCCAATCCAGACTTTATTTACATCACAGTATGCATAGTTAGTGAACCCGTTCATCCTTATTCCATAGCGTAGTTTTTTTTCTTTCTCAAAAATTTTTTTTACAGTGTAAAAGGTAAAGTCCGTTATTCGTAGAGCAGAGAGAAATCGATGAGTGTTTTTGTTCCCGATGTTTTATTCGTTGCTGCTCCATATGTTTTATACAGTACTGTAGGAGCAGTTTATGAAGGCTATAATCCATGCTAATTAATCGTCTAGCGCTTTTACGCGTTAGATGTTAGCATTCACTGAATGTTCGCATTTTTATATTTAATTTCCCTTCATATTGAGCGACACGTGGAGCTGGAGATGATTTTTTTTAGCTTCATCACCTCCTCACTAGTGAGGTGCAGCATTGAAGCAGCTGAGTTGGAATTCATCGCGGTTGGCGGCGATTTGTTCAACTCCGCTGCCTTCCGGTTTGGATCGCTGTCTCTGTGACGGGTTGTTGTCATCGTGAGGTCCTGCGGAATCGGGCTGGGGCTTTTGGGTGGTTGCTTGTCTTTGGTGGAGGCCTCCCAAAAAGAAAAGGGTTTAGGTCCGCTAGATGACGTCACTTCTGGCTGGGGAAACTGAGAACCGTCCAGACTGCCGGTGGGTTTTGAAGCGCTAGTGGATGGGGGAGGTGCTGTGTAGCTGGTGAAATGATTCTGACTGCGGTTGTGGAGCAGAGCAGACATCTCGCCAGTGGACTTTGGGCTTGGCACTTTTCTGCCAGGCACTCTGAGATCTGTGACGTTCTGCTGATGGGAGTTAGGGTGAAATGATAATTGTCCTGGTGGCATGTTTTTGCCTCTTTGTGCTGCCTCCTGCAAGAAGTGAGGTAGCTGCTTGGCGTCGTGGGTTGCACCCGGCGGGCCATACGTCCGCAGCCAGTTGTGGAACACTGACAGGGGGATCTCGATCTCCATTTTGCCGTTGTTTTCGGAAGGTGGGACAGGCAGCATGTGGCTGACGTTTCGCCTGTCAGACACTGAACCCTGTTCTTGATCTTCTGTCTGACTCCTGTACTCCATTGGGCTCTGCTTGGCAATGCAGATACTGTTGTCGGTCCTCATTTTTAGGGCGGCTTCATACTCTGGACTACTGCTGGAGGTGAGGTCCACCACATAGTCCTCCCGGGCCTTGACTTCTACTGTAGCCGCCTCATCCGGCTTCTTCCTCTCTGCCTGCGAGTACAGTTGCTTGTACAGAGAGCATGGCGTGTTCAGAAACTTTGGGTTCTTGTTGGCCAAGGGTGGGGAGAATGAGGATTTGGGATTCCGCTCCATTGTTTGACTCTCTGCTTTAATGCTAAGGTTGAGGGGCTCGCTCAGTCCAGAAGAACACTTGTACTGCTCAGACAGGAAGCGCAAGTGCTCCAGCGGCCTCACTCGGTCGGCCGGGGCCGGACTGCAGGGAGGGAAGGGTATTTTGGGCGGGGGGACAATCTGAGGTCTGTGTGAAGTCATCATGGAACCGGAGATGGGAACATAAGGTGGCAGAATGGTGTGGCTTGGGTGATAGTAATGGGGTGGGTGGAGTTGGAGAGGAAAGATGCTGTGATGAGGACCTGGTGGGAGGTTGGGATGATTCTGTTGGCGATAAAAGTGGCAAATTGTAAGTATTATTCTGAATCAGTTAAGTGGATCTGTCCTCAGCCTTTAATTCCATGAAATGGTTGCTTTGATCCCCTTTCACAATGCTGTTAAGTACAAATTAGGAGCACTTAATATTGTTGCGCAAGAGAATGGCAACTATAAAACAAAAGGATGGGCTCACACTGCAGGAATATCTGATTGATTTGGATTCCTCCTCAAATCAGATTTTTAGAGTTGACTGTTCACACTACTTTTAGCAAGTGTCCAAAATGGAATCTGGGCCTGTTCAGACAGGGCCACATTATTGACCCATCTGGCGTCATCCAGCATAGGGTGACGTCACGGACAGTCAAAACCTATCTGAACTGTTCAGACCGAGAAGCATCTTGTCCATATCTGATATGAAGCTACCTCCCATAGATGGTTTCCATTCGTCTCGCAAAAATCAGATTTCTGTACTTTGTGACTGTTTAGACTACAAACGAGCCATCCAGTTTCAATCTGAATGGGCTAAAAATTTATTTTGGCTGCCAGTCTGAACAAGGCCATAATGGCTCTTAGGGGTTAGTACTGTATATCTTTACACCAAGCGACAAAAAAAGCTTCTTAAAACAGACTGGCCACTCCTTTCTGATATTCCAGGAAGATGATATTGGCTGAGTTCACAGTTCTCTGAATAAGTCCAACAGGAGCTATCCAACCACAAATATACCAAACAATCTAATTACCGGCATTCATTATTAAGTAAGACACTTATTTGAGACTTTCTGTTATATAAGTATTACAGTCTTTGATTTTAATTTATCAACTGCCTTTCTGACTAATGAACGCGTCACTATTTTTGGCATGTGACCAATGAGTCCCAGGTGTCACGTTGCTTTTCTGATATCGTATATCAGACAATTACTCTGATATGACGTCTGAAGCTTGTAAATGAGATTGAGGCAGACAATAGTTAGTCAGTTTGAAAAGAGCATTTATGTCCACTATCTGCCCTGTTAAGAGATCAACTTTCCAAAATGTGATCTAGATTTGGAAAATAAATTATCATTTGACCCACCTGATGGTGCAGCGGCAGTGACATCATCTTGCGTTTGGCTGGTCTGGAACCGTCCATGTCTTCCACACTGTATCCGTGATGGTGGTAGTGCTCCACTGCGTGTGGAGACACCATGTTCATCGGCATTCCCTTCAGGTGGCACTCATATGCCAGCAGCAGCCTGTTCGGGATGCCGACAATGTGCCGGTAAGGTTAGAATCCGACACAAAACAACCCCGCCTCCCCTCGTACCCCGTACCCCCAGTGACTCACTTCTCATAATGACGGCGGGTACAGGTGGCGGCGCTCGTGCTGCGAGGGTTCCCTCCAAGCGAGTTGTAGACCTGCTTCCAGAGCTGCTGAGCTGTCACCTGCACAAACAACATCTCCTTTAATTATTCAAGGTTTTCGGGGCATAAAACTATGGAATGTCTGTACCAGACCGAACGTAATCATTCGATTTCAATCATGCAAATATGTTTGTTAGCTACAAGCTCACCTGGTGGTAGCCTCCTAGGTCTCTGACTGTTTTGAACATCACAAATAGGTCAACTGTGGGGAAAGAATAAAACTTTTTAGGGATAATTCAGTTGTTTGAATCTACATTAGCAATAGAAGAAATGTATGAAAATGATCATCAGGTTGATGGAACTTTTTAGGCCTTTTCTGATGGCCCTAACGGCATCCGAAGTATGTATTCCATTTGATGTGTATGCATCATTCATTTGTCAATCAGTTTTGCGTCTACGGGTTTTCGTCTCAATCTTACTACAATTCCAAAACTGCTTATTTACTTTGTTTGAAGCCCAAATGAGGAATCCTCTCAATGGGTGTATCTCGCTTCTTCATGAAAAGGTATAGATTCTTCAGGAAGGCCTCCTCGTTCATGCCAACCAACTCCCTGCGGTGCTCCTCCAGGACCCCTGAAGGTCCGATGTGAGTCTTGGCAATATGTGCCTGACAAAAGCAAAACCAACAGTAAGTGTTTTTACAAAAACCCTATTGTTCTGTTTCATATTGAGTAATGGTCATCAAACACATAAATCAGATGTGAGACAGCTGCACTATTGCTGCATCAATGGGTCCTTTCATAGGTGACGAGTCGCCCTTCAGGAATTTTTCAAAACACGCAACCGCTATTTGACTCCATTTGAGTAATGTGCCAACACTAATTTCCAGCAAATTTTTAAAACTCTCAGCCTAAACATACTCTAGGTTAGTCTAATTCTAAACACTAATCCTACACTGGAAATGTCCCAAAACTCAACACTCTAATCCCTAACCTCATGACTCATCCTAAAGTTTAACCACAAATCCTAGTCTCTTAACCCAAATTGAAATTCCTGCAACCATAAATTTGAAACCCTCAGCCTAAACATTCTCTACGTTAACCCTAACTTTAAACCCTCACACTACTTTAATTCAAACATCATCTACAAACCCGAACCCAACACCCTAAACCCAAGCCTCAGATCCTTATTCCTTAACCCAAATTGAAATTCCTGCAACCAAAAATTTTACAACCATTATACCCAAAATTCTAACTATAACCAAATCCCAAATCTAACATGCAAGCTACCATAACTTTTTTAAAAAAAATCTAATGGTCTAAAAATTGCTTTACTTCTGTCAGTACTCCTTTTAAGACCCTATTTTTTTGTTTTGTTTCACCTAAACCCAAACCCGAATTCTTGCTCCAAATCATGAATATAACCTCATACCTTAAATTGTTTGTCTACATTTTCGGACACTAAAAAAAATTAATACGAATAGTGCACTGACTTCGATTTAACCTTTGCAAATCATTGTGAACTGGACAACTTGGTCACACTACAAATAAAAAACTCGATTGATACCAACCTCTAATACAATTTACAAGCGATGCAAGCACATAAAGTCATGACCCACTTCCTGCACTCACCATGTCCATCCTGAACGAAGATGCTAGTTAGTCAGCGCCGCGTGCCATCTAAAACCAGAGTGACACACGAGAACTCACGCACGCATGTATCGGCAGCCGTTTGCAAATATTTGACAGCGCGACTGAGTCTGATTACTTCAACGAGGCGCTGCTGAGATTTGAACGGTTCGACCGGTCGGACCGGTTCTCAAACGACCATGGCGCTGAAATTGGCCACGTGGCGCAATTTTGCACCAGAATTAGTCAACAGCAAACAAATCGGCGTCGTTCAACTTGCCCATATTGTTAAGGGGAATCATGAAGATATGATGAAATGCTACGATATCTCGCTGATGCAAAGACTGCGCCGATTCTCTACAGGCGCAGCATGCCATGTTATGTCGTCATATTAACGATAGCAATTACCCTGACATAAACAGGAAATGCAGCATTTCAACAGCTCATGTCTATTTTTGGTTGACTGAGATTAGATTGTAAAGATATTCAGTTTTGAATTTTATTGTGTAATTTGTCATGATTAGCAGCTTAAAAAAGTTGCTAAAAATGACAAAGAAAAAGCATTAATTTTGGGATTTCTGCCAAGTGCTAAACTGCGTCATTAAAAATACTGTACTTGTTTGACTGGCAATTTTGCAATTTGACAAAGTGATCAATTTGGGTGAGGCAGGGGTGGGGGGTGGCTTGTATGGAGTGTTTCACTATTCCTAAACAGTAATAGTCATTAATATGTTATTGAAGGAGTACATTACTTGTAATTGAAAAGAAAATTCATAATTTTGTACATTGTGAGAAATGTTTGCATATTTTATGCTAATTTGTTATTGCCAATGACTCTAAAGACTTAACAAACTTAAAATTGGAAAAAAAAGGTAGTGATATGTAGAGAAAATATATAAATATAGTTAAAAAATAAACAGATTTAAAAAAGAAAAAAATCAGAAATGTGTGTATACTTTTCATGCTAATTTGTTATTCTCATTGATTAATGTAATTATTAATGAATTGAAATAAAGACAAACTAAAAATGTAAAAAAACCCAAATTGCATTAAGTAGTGATTTGTAGGGGAAAAATATAATTAAAAAATGAAAACAATTTTTAAAAACATTGAGAACTGTTTATACTTTTTATGCTATTGTGTCTAAAGACTTAACAAACCAAAAATGTCAAAACACAACTGAAAAAAATTGTTCTTTGTAACTATAATTTTAAAAAATGAAAAGAAAATGAAATTTACAAAAGAAAAAGCTAAGCAAGTAAAAAAAAGGAAAATAAAAATAATAAAATTGTAAAGTAAAATATATTTTTATATAGTTTGACAATTAAATTATGGAAAATAAAAAATTAAAATGAAAAACATAAAATAAAAATTGGGTTAAAAAAAAAAATCAACCAAAAAAAAAAAAAAAAAAGAAAAGAAAAAAATCAAATGAAATACAGTAAATTACAATTTTAAAGGATGAACAAAGGAAACCCTTAAAATGGAGGGAAAAATTGATACAAAAAATACAATTAAAATGATAAAAATAGAAAAGACTTAAAAAAAATAAATGCAGCCAATTTTAAAAAAGAGAAAATTACGAAAAGACAAGGTGATAAAATCTTCTTGTCTATCATCAATATTTCCATAAAAATATATAAATATTGATGGTAATGTGTCATCTTTACATTTTCTTCACTCTCTGGTTTTACATTAAGAATTAAGAAAAAAGTTACATAAGCTTAATTATAATTATTATTTCATTGACGGCGCTCAAACATGAGCATTCAGTTTAAATGGGGTTAAATGGGTTATAGGGTTTAAAAAATAAATTTAAAAAATACTTGCATGGGTTAGGATTAATCATCATTCCAACTAGCGTTTAGATCTTTCGCCTAAATGTTCTCTGATATTTATCTATTGTCAGGCGAACATGTCAAGATGAGATTTGCATGTCATGCACCCGGCCGGTTCAACAAGAAAGCCGATTTGGAAAGCGTTTTATCAGATACAGCTCTATTAGACCGGCATGGTAATTATATAGCTGTGCTTTAACTGAGGACAAAAAAAACGAATGACACAAAAATGTGTTCATTTTATCACGAGGGCAATAATTTATCTGCTGTTTTTACCGTCACCAGACGGAAAAAGCATGTAACTAAACGTTTTCTTAAAAAACAGAAGCACAAAAGTCAAAAATCGAAACAACTAAAAATCAAACAAACAAAAAAAAAAAAAAAACAAAGGGCAGAGATTCGAGTAAAAGCTAAAATGGTGTACTCGTATATTGCTTTTCCACCTTTCAAGGCCCTCAAAGTGCTTTACACTACATCGCCATCCACCTTCTGGTGACGCACATCACCAGGAGCAATGTGGGGTTCAGTATCTTGCTCAAAGATACTTAAATGTGTTTATCACGGTGAAGAATTGAACCCTCAACCTCTGGGTTGGGAGACAACTACTCTACCACTGAACCACGCCACCTCAAACTAAACTGCTTACTTTTTTTTTTGGTTAAAAAAAAAAAAAAAATATATATATATATATATATATATATATATATATATATATATATATATATATATATATATATATATATATATATATAAATGGGCAAAAAAAATTATTAAAAAATACATATGTGTTATTATTTATTTTTAAATGTTATTTTTATTTTATTTTACTATTGATGTGTTTAAAAAAATAAAATAAAAATAAAAGATTCTATAAAAAGAAATAAAAAGAAAAGGGAAACAGCAAAAAAAGGGAACTATTAAAGAGATTTAAAATGAACAGAATTAGTCAAAATAAAAATGTCAATACAATTTAAGCTTAAAATGGAAAAAAAAAAAAAATTACAGCTAGAAGTTAATTTTTTTTTAGAAATAAAACAACAAGAAAATGAATATGTAATGAAAAAAAAAAAGAAACTAAAAAGTTGAAAGTACAGAATTATTTGTAGATTTTTTTTTTTACCCTTACAGGGTACTAGACGTCCTATCCCTTTTGACTGTTAGTTCATTCACCCTTCCCAGTCAAAATGGATCGGACGTCTAGCGCCGTCAATGGCACCAAAACATTAGCATTCGCAGCTATTAATGACATCTGAGGAAAACAAAAGAAACATTGATGCATACGGAAGTCGGAACGTGAAATTCACGCTTTTCTCTCTTCAGAGCTTAGTTGCCAGGAATTGTGCGAAGGATGAATTCACCCGTCAGTCACCTTCTTTTTATGATATAACATCTACATCTAGCATTTCAAAATCTGGTAATTGACAGATATTTGACACAGTGATGGGTTAAGGATTTTTATGAAACACGGGCCAAGAAGTAACCCAGAGTCCCATGTTTTGCTTTTACTTGCGAGCTAAATTTTCCGACTTATTTTAACTCGACTCACTTCACGATAAGAGAAGACTTACCTCTACAAAAAAAGTTTAAAATGACTCTCGCTAACTGATTCCTGAGTTAAAAGAATCCAATTTTGACATTTGCAAACACCGAGCGTCAATCAGCGTACGGAATGCCGACCTGACAGCAAATATGACATTCCTAACCCGAGTCTCCGTTGGGAGTTTCAATGTTGAATTTCACATTTGTGGTATTTCCATGACGGAATGTATCATTTGACTGTCAGTCACAAGAATTTCCGTTCTGTTATGATGGTTGCTAGAGGGCGAGAATCTCATGCAAATAAATATTTGAGAATTGAATTACATTGAAAACAAAATTACTGTACATGATTTAGGACAGGGGTATTCCTACTAAGGGTTGAGACATGAAAAGTTGATGTATCGTGATACTTTGTAGCCCAAAAAGTTTCGATATTCTGCCGCCAAGAATAGATCAATCGTTTTAAAAAGGTGTCACTGTCAGTGTTGTCACAGATTACTTAAAAAAGTAATTTAATTACTGATTTCTGATTACACTTCAAAAAAGTAATCTAGTTACTTTACCGATTACTTTATTATCAAAGTAACTAAGTTACTTTAAAAGTAACTTATCAGTTACTTTTTACCAATTTTCCTCCTTTTGCTGCCTCAACATAAAAATGACAACAAAAAAATGTCATCACATGTAATTGAATTTTTCACACAAGGCTCAATCTTTGAGTTAGCGGGGGTTTAATTAGTCGATGGAGTTGATTTCAACCACCATTGACTCGCTGTAGCTTAGCCACCCCAGAGCCCTGAAACTAACAAATAACTGACAAACTGCACGGAATTTGTTCAAATCAACTCCAATGACTAAATAAACCCCTGCTAACTCCAAGATAAAGCCTAATGTCAAAAATTCTGAACTTCCCCTTTAAAATAAAGACCTAGCTGTTAAAATATTGTCTATAAAAGTTGTAAAGCAATAAAAAAAACAACAAAAATTAATGAAATGAACAACAATCCTACAACATATTTCATAATGGGCCAAAATCATTTTTCGAGCAGATCATTTGACTAGCACCTAAGACACTAGCTTTTGCTTTGCTAACCCAAAACTACACCTGTGGAGGCAAGATGGATATTTAGAATTTCTGTAAACCTAAGCTTTCAAACGCAACCAACAACAACTGAGCTTGAACAGTTTTATATATATATGTACATATACAGTATTGGCCAAAAGTTTGGCGACACCTCAAAGGTGGATACTTTGAAGAATGTAGAATATAAAACCTATTTTCAGTTATTTCACTTTTATGGCCATTCCACATGTTCGTTCATAGTTTTAATGTATTCAGGGAGGATTTACAATAGTAGTGAAAATATATAAAACGTAAAAATGTTTAGGTGTGTCCAAACTTTTGACTTTTGTTTGTCATCAACATGCTTTACCCCCAGCCCCACAAAAGTAAAACTCCTCCTATGGTTACTGTAAGATGTGCTTTAATGCTTTTGCACACTAACAGTATTTACAATAATTAAACCAATTATGTGTGTTTAAAACTAGGTGTTATGATTATGTTTTCTCATGTAACAGTCTATTCGCTTGTGCTTTAGTGCTTAGACAATGAAAAGAGTAAGGTTTCTGTTCTCAGTAAACGATACCATAACAGCTATTTCTCGGTAAACGAAACTTACGCATGTGCAATGAATGCTCTCCCACTTGTCAATAAAACACGCGACCCCCAGGGAGGGGGCTGAGAAAGGCTCATTGCGGGCGAGCGTACTGAGCTGCCAGCCTTCTCCCTGGTGGCCACCGGTAAAACTCAGGATTCCGTCTCCTGTCTGATCCTTGCCTTTCATCCTCCCCTAGGTCTTTGTTGTTTTCTTAGTTCAAGTATTAAGTTTAGACCTAACAGTTACAAACACTGACAATAAAATGTACATAAAGGCTGGTTACATACTGTAGAAGTGCTGGCTGTCTTGTTACCTGTAGGCTGTTTCGAGTTTTGTCGCGTTGTACTGTAATTCCAAGTGCTTCTTTGTTGATTTAGCGACCGACAGTCATTTTCAGACAGCGTAAAGTTTGCAACGCACGGAGATATTTTTGTCATCTTTACTGGACAGAAATGTGAAGTAATGGCAGTATTTCCAGTGAGCAAAGGCATCCATTTGCGGTATACTGTATATATCCTGCCTTTCACTGTTAGCCTCGCTGCCTCGTCAGAATGCTATGTTGTTGACCGCCGTGGCAGACAGCGCTCAGCCTCAGACAGCACCGTAATACACGTGACCCGTTTTTTTCCCCCCCCGATGAGAAATGCTCTTCATACATGACTACAGTATTCTTCATTCTACATACATTATGAGGCAAAAACAAAATAGTAACGCACAGGCACTAGGGAAACTAACTTTAATCGGATTACTGGCTTGGAAAAATGAACGCGTTAGATTACTCGTTACTGAAGAAAGTAATCAGATTACAGTAACGCTTTAGTAACTCGTTACTGACAACACTGGTCACTGTTTGTTACTACCAAAATCTTCCATTAGAATAGTGTCTACGTTGGCTCACTGGCTGCTATTGACAATGCTAGCCCTCTAATTCATTTTGACTGGATTGGACTTCTAGCGCCGTCAGTGGCACCAGAGCCCATCTTGTGGGCATTTGCAGATCAAATCCTGTCCATCTGAGAAAAATAACTCTAGTCCATTAAAAAAGGACCAAACAGTGATAGTGTGAAAGTGTGTTTAAATATCTCTTGTCTGGAGCCCCCCCCCAAAAAATAAAAATTTTCCAATGGCACCCCACACACACCGGACAATAGTCTTGAGGGGCCTGTGAAAAATTATCCACTTGCACTCCCTATTTGACAGTCCACTTGGGGGGGATTCCGTTTATGCTCATCGCCCCCGGGCCCTCTTCACATTAGTTCCGCCACTGTTTGTGACTGTATAGCGTAGTTGAAAGAACCTAAAGCCAAGATTTAAGTTCCCTTCCAGACAGCATTTTGACCAAAGGTGTGTGCATGTAATGATTAACAGGTTATGAATGAAGAATGACGCTAACTATGTCATTTTTATCTTTTATTAAATAACTTTTATGTTGCGTTCCTCGAATAAGCAGAGTTTTGCAAACCTGTTAAGTGAGGCGTGCCAAATTTGCCAGTTTTGTGTTTCATAATGTCAATTATCTCACCAGGTTTACCAAACCAGTAATGTCTCTTGGACAATAAAAAAATGGCACTATTATGACGTTAATTTGTGTTTCTATTTTTTCTCTTCTTGGTAACATAAATAATATTGGGTTAAATTTTTATTCGTGAGGCCAACTAGTTCATTTCATGGACTCCAGGAAGTGAAGCCAGTCACTTAATTATCTAATGACAGTCATAGCTGCCCTGGGTGTGACCAAACATTTTCAAAATTGTCTTAATTGCTCTCTTGTTATAAGGACAGCTGCATGCCAGAATAGCTGTGTGCTAGATTCAGGTTCATTTGGTATCATTACACCACTCCTAATTCCAAGGATGCGTCACAACCAAAAATGGCTTTATTCCACCCTTCTCCCCTCCCATAGATGTAACGTGTTCCTCATAGTTCTAGTGCAGGGGTGTCCAAACTTTTTGCAGAGGGGGCCAGATTTGGTGTGGTAAAAATGTGGGGGGCCGCAAATTTTAGCAAGCCATTCTGTGTGTCACATTTGCTTTATTATTTTTTTCAATTAATAATTTCAACAATCTCGCGACTAGCCTTTGTGGCGTTCTCTTTCGACTCTCGGGCTCTTGCGAAATACTGCTGTTGTGAAATTAAAGTAGCTTGAAGTTGCTTCAATTTCTCGCTGCGTATCTTCGCTGTAATCTTGTCATACCTGTCAGCGTGTCTTGTTTGGTAATATCGCCTCACATTGAACTCTTTAAAAACAGCGACTGTCTCTTTGCAAATGAGGTGGACACAGTTGTTGCGTATTTTAGTGAAGAAATAGTCCAATTTCCACCTATCCTTGAAGCGTCGGCCGTTGCAGTCAACTTTTTTTTTGTTGATTGTCGCCATTTTAGAAAATTGGAAGTAAAGGGTCACACGGGGTAATGTTGCTTAGAGTGCTGCTGCCTTTTAGTGGGTAAATAAGGCGCAGCATTAAGTGTGTAAGCTACTTCATATGTTGTTAGCAGTACTGATGACCAATTTATTTAGTCTGTGTGCGGGCCAGACGTTATTGATTTTATGACAAAGGCTGGGGAACGGATATAATTTGACCACGGGCCGCATTTGGCCCCCGGGCCTGACTTTGGACATGTCTGTTCTAGTGAAATAGAAAAATTACCATCTGTAATTTATACACTACCATTCATAAGTTTGGGGTCACTTAGATATGTCCTCATTTTTGAAAGAATAGCACTTTTTTTTTCAATGAAAACTAATTTATTGCAAAATGCCCCATAATTCATATATGTAAATCCAGATTAATTTGTTGGTAATATACTGCAATTATTGTAAAATCAACACAAATAGATTACGATTAAAGAATTTTAAAAATGTTTATGTCTAGAGTAAAAAAATATGTCTACAATTAAGGGGGGAAATAGTTGATAAATAAATACAGTAATAATAATATAAATAGGTTTAAAATGCTTACTCCCTAAACGTCTCAACCCGGAGACATGATTTAGAAAAGCTGTTTTAGTGACAACGATGCTTCTTCGCCTTTTCCACTAGGTGGCGTCAAAGCCGCGACGACGGCTAACCATTGGGCGGTACTTGGAGTGAACGACAGCCCCTGTCTCCTAACACGTCCTCAGAAGTTATATAATTTCCAAGGGGCCGTCATCGTAGTTACAGTTGAAGTCGATATCAATCAGCTGAAAATGTCTGGCAGAGGAAAGGGCGGTAAAGGTCTCGGAAAAGGAGGCGCCAAGCGTCACCGTAAAGTCCTCCGTGATAACATCCAGGGTATTACTAAGCCCGCCATCCGTCGTCTTGCCCGTCGCGGCGGAGTCAAACGTATCTCCGGTCTCATCTACGAGGAGACTCGCGGTGTGCTAAAGGTCTTCCTGGAGAACGTTATCCGTGACGCCGTCACTTACACTGAGCATGCCAAGAGGAAGACTGTGACCGCCATGGATGTGGTTTACGCTCTGAAGAGACAAGGGCGCACTTTGTATGGTTTTGGCGGTTAATTTAGAAATCAACACTTAACAACAAAAAAGGCCCTTTTAAGGGCCCTCACTTACAACTAAAGGCTTGCTCCACGTTGGTTACTTCTATGATGCAGACGAACGTACGTTCATTGTACAGGGTGGTTTTAAAAGAATGTGCCAAAATCATCACGCAATTATTCATTCTAAAATAATTAAAATAGACTGAATTAGCGGTCATATGATACAGGTATTCTCCTTGGTCAACTGTTATATTCAGTTTTTCTTAGGCGGAAATCACTTTTATTTACGCTCAAAATGGCCACTTCTCAGCAGAAGGCGTTTTGTGTGCTTGAGTTTGCGAAAACAAATTCCATTGTCACAGTGCATCGTGCTTTAAGTTTTTGCCGCTGGTGGTGGCCACATTGAGCATTTGTAAAGCATGAAATTATAACTTTAAGTTATATACAATACGTACTTGTATCCAGCCAGTTATTTTATTTTTAAAATATACCGCAATGGTTTTGGCACATGGTTTTTGAATCACCGTGTTTACGCGTCTAAACTTGAGAAGATTTCTTCTCACACCGGACCTTGCACTAACAACATGAGGCACATGGAAGAATCTAGAGAGGATGTGTCCGCCTTAAAGGGGGCCGGGTGAAACTAACAACACACACAGTTCCTCTAGTGAATTATGTACAATGCAACACAATACACCTACAAATATAAAAATATATCTATGGCGATATATGGCGGAAAAGTCAGGTGACTTGAAGTTCCGCTCTTATTTCTTTATTTAAGGATCCCCATTAGTCTCTACCAAAGTAGAGACTATTCTTCCTGGGGTCAATTCACAACAATTCTACAATATATACAAAACAATTAATAGCATAAAGCAGGTTTACATTTCTACAGTGTGGAAAAATAAAATAAAATAAAACAACTCCATATATTTACAATGGCTAAATAAGAATCACTTCCTTATAAATTATAGATTTTTTAAAGACTTGTGATTGCTTGTTGTAAGCATTTCAGGAGGCAGTGAATTCCAGCATCAAACAGCTCGATAAATAAATGTTCTTTTAAGTGCATTTGTTTTTGGCAGTGGCAAAATAAACGTGGCACTCGAAGCACGTCTCGTGTTAAACCCATGCCTGTTACAGGTGGTCTGAAGTTTAGAGAACAGGCTAAAAGGTTTGTGTGAGATCCAGATTTTGTGCAAAGAAAGCACAGTACTATTTGTCAATCTGTCCTTGACTTTCATCCATGACAGTCTTTGATGCATTGCATTAATATTTGTACGAAAAGGACAGTTTAGAGCTAATCTAGCAGCCCGATTCTGAGCTATCTGGATTTTGTCAAGGTCTTTCTTGGCAGCACTGGACCACACAATGGGACAGTAGTCTAGGTGACATAAAACTAAAGATTGTAGTACAAGTTTTCTTGTTTCTATTGGCATAAAGTGGACATTACGCCTTATTAAAGAAATATTCCTACCCATTTTGGTCACAATATTATTTATATGAGTCGTCCATGACATAGTTTGATCTAAAATGACCCCCAAGAGTTTAATCTCTGACACTTGTTCTAATGATAGGTTAAGAAGAGAAAGAGTTAGCTCTGGGGCTTCTCTCATTGTATATTTAGATCCCAGCACCATACACTTTGTTTTTAGCACATTTAGTTTCAACCTGTTCTCCACAACCCACTCATAAACAGACATAAGCTCCTGTTGTAGTATGTTATTGACTTGATCTAAACTAGGGCCAGAGATATGTATTGTTGTTGTCTTAGATCCCCAATTTGGCCAAATTTCAAAAATTTCCGATATGCACATGTAGTAATCATTGGAAAGCTTAAAAATCTCAATTTTCTGGGGGAAGAAATCTTTGGAAAAGGAGGGCTTAAAAAAACAAAATAAAAAAATAAAAAAAAATAAACAGTGAAACTCTGGAGGTGAGATAATGAAAGAGCATAATTAAAGACGCCATGATTTTATTTTATTATAATATTATCGCGTACTTACCTTGTTTTTATTTAAAAAAACTACGTAGCATGTATCACTGAGTGTCAAGACACGGCTGTGAATGGCCACAGCCGGATTTTTGGGGGGATTTTATGGGTGAAACATGGTAATAAAACAAGGGTCGCGGAGCAGAAATCGCAGACATCAAGGAGTGGCCGAGATTTTAGTTTTCATATATTTACCATTTTAAACGCTTTTTTTGTCTTTGTTTGGATCTATTATTTATCATCTAACATATCAGGGAAAATGCGACTAACAGAAAAAAAAATACAATTAATCACTAGTTATGAGGTAGATATCCGTGACTTTCTCCGTCACGTTCACGATCCGTGACCAAGTTTTGACCAAAACATCCATATTAATTTTCAATGGGAACAAAATGAAACGATAACAGGATGTTTCAGTCATGCTGTAAGATCAACAGAAACTGACCTGTCTGTACCCCAGCATCATTTAAACTGGGAGGACTGGTTGTGAATTCTCATGTTTTAGTGTCATTGCAAGACGTCAATCCATTTTGACTAAGAGGGACGAATGTGTGTGTGTGTGTTTTTTTTTTTTTTAATAAATTAAATCAATTTTGTTTTTATTATCATTTTATACATAATCATATATAAACTAGACGGTCTTACGTGTCAAAACAGTAGCGTAGCAACATCTCCTCGCTGATTGGTCAACTGCTTCCCCGCACCAACTAGCCAATCACCGCGTGGCATTGTTATGTATAAATAGAAACCGTTCTCCTCTAGCAGCACTCATCAACTTGAAATTGAACTGAGTTTGAATTTATAACAAAGTAAAACAAATAAATTAAATTATGTCTGGACGTGGCAAAACAAGCGGCAAGATGAAGGCGAAACCGAAGACTCGTTCTTCCCGAGCCGGGCTTCAATTCCCGGTGGGACGTGTTCACAGGCTGCTCCGCAAGGGGAACTACGGCGAGCGCATCGGTGCCGGAGCCCCGGTCTACTTGGCGGCTGTTCTTGAGTATCTCACCGCCGAAATTCTGGAGTTGGCTGGCAACGCGGCCCGCGACAACAAGAAGACCAGAATTATCCCCCGTCACTTGCAGTTGGCGGTCCGCAACGACGAAGAACTCAACAAGCTTCTGGGCGGTGTCACCATCGCTCAGGGTGGCGTGTTGCCGAACATCCAGGCCGTTTTGCTGCCCAAGAAGACCGAGAAGGTTAAGCAGTCCAAGTAAACCTGAAAGGTTCATTCCTCCGCTCCACAAAGGCTCTTTTAAGAGCCACACACATCTTTCATGGAGAGCTTTATACTTCCGTTCCATGACCCAAATTAGAAATGGGATTAATGTATAGTTTAGCCGTTTTCAATTCAAAATAAATAGGAATTATAGTCTTGACTAAAGGCCAATTAGAGCACTTTGATAGTCATTTAAATCGAAACGTTTGTGAACGACTGGTCTCTTGAAAAACTTGATCAGCATTACACTGGTATTTTATTATTATTTTTTAATTAAAGTACTGTGTGAAACACTTCTTTTAAATGACTAATCCAAGAAATGGTGTTTACAGGCCAGCAATTTGTTTAGTCTCTTTTAATAAGTATAAAGCGTTCTTACATGATACTAATACTCGGTCTGTGTACTTTATGAATATGTGCTGCATTCGAGAAAGGTGGGAAATCGGATTTATCACACTCGGATGGTACCAGTTGAGACCTCAAAGCGTTCCAAGCGACTGTAAACACATTGTGGCTGATCGCCACAATGTTTTTTTTCCCTTCTAGTTTTGGACATTAAAAGACATTTTGACCTCCAGCAAACCTGCCTTGTAGTAAATCATCAAAGAGATATATTTGTATAATTTTAAATATAAATATGTACATATCATAACTTAATGCAATGGCTGTAAAAATCTGTTACGTGTCGTTGTGTTAAAACTTTTTTATTTTTTATTATCGTTTGTGTTTCACCATCGACGGTGTGCTTTTCGACTGGTAGCACCATTTTTTAGTGACGTCAGATTGAAGCAACTGCTGAAATCGGGGTACTTTTTTCAGATTTCATGACTAGGACTTCTCAGTTCGAGTGGCGTTTACTGGTGGGAGGATGGAAAATCAGATTTCCCTCAAATGCAGCATAAAGCCTTTAATGCAAAATACACATTTTACTACAACGTCATTGTAGCCTTTTTATCTTAAACTATGTTGCACCTAAACGTCATAAAGTAGTACTACGCAGTAAACAAAAATTCTGCTTGTTATGTCATAGGTACGAGCACAGAATGGAGTTTTAAATGCTATAATATGTGGTATGACTTATTAGCTGGAATTAAATGCCCTGTGGATAAAGTGAAGGCCCTGAAAAGGGCCGTTTGTTTGTTGGTGTCGATTTCAAATTTAGCCGCCAAAACCGTAGAGAGTACGCCCTTGTCTCTTCAGAGCGTAGACCACGTCCATGGCTGTTACGGTCTTCCTCTTAGCGTGCTCGGTGTATGTTACGGCATCACGGATGACGTTCTCCAAGAAGACCTTCAGCACACCGCGAGTCTCCTCGTAGATGAGACCGGAGATACGCTTTACTCCGCCGCGACGAGCCAATCGGCGGATAGCGGGCTTAGTGATACCCTGGATGTTATCACGAAGGACTTTGCGATGACGCTTGGCGCCTCCCTTGCCGAGACCTTTGCCGCCTTTTCCTCTACCAGACATGTTTACTGGAGTGACGAGCTTCGATATATGGTTACAGTGATGTAGCTTTGGGTATTGTATTACTTCTGAGGACGTGATAGAAGACAGAGGCAGTCTTTCCATTCTAGTACCGCCCAGTATTTACGTCATCGTGGCTTTGACACCACCTAGTGGAAATGCCGATGAACGACCTCTTCACTATGCAACTTTTCATGTCTTTGGGTGTTTAGGGAGCGAGCATTTTCAATTTTATTATTATTTATAGCGTATTATTATTATTTATTTATCAGTATTACTTCTTTGAATCAATGATCATCGGCATTTACATTGAAAAGTAAATTTGAAAATCACACATCTAAAAATTCCCATGTGGTTTTTATTAAAAAAAAAAAAAAAAAACAAAGGAAAAAAACAAACAAACGTTTTCTCCCTATTTTGTAGGGACGGTTAATTAAGAAAAAAGAAAGAAACTACCTTAAAAATAGAATATTTACTATTAACTCATTGCCTGCGATTGACAACAATAGACATCCAATTTATTTAATCTGGGAGGATTTGCTGTGAATCTTCATCCTATCAGTGCCAATGACGGCAGTAGACGTCCAAACCATTTTGACTGCGTTGGCCAAGAAAAATGCACATGTTTACAATAAATGAACAGATATAATAGTCTGCAAAATGAATATTATGCTTTCCTTTCTTACGACAGTGAGGATTTGAAAATGTCACTGGCACTGTTTCCTTGCCCTGAAATACCCATGTTGGGTTACTCACTATCTGTTCTACATGTCATAAAGTACATTTGCCTCGATCAAACAGATAAATTCTGATTATCTACTCGAGATAATCGCTGTATGGCTAAGATGCTAAAGTCATAGTCGAAGGTCACATTTAACTACAACTCAATAATGCCGTCATGTCTTTGGCTCTGAGTGTAAACTCCCTGCGTGTCCACAGATTTTTGGGTGAAGATGAACCTCTGTCATAGACTTGGAAATTACATGATTACGTACAGTGGCGGACTTTGCAATTTTGGGGTCTAAGGCGAACATATCCAGGGGCCCTCTTCATGGGTCAGGGGTTAAAAAGGTGAAAAGGGTGTGGAGGAAATATGTTCTGGTACACTAGGGCTGTCCTAAACGACAAATTTTCTCCTGATTAGTCAGCCGACTAGTTATACGATTAATCAACTAATCTAATTTTTTTTTTTTTTTTTTTTAAACTTATTTAGCAATGAAATTTTTGTTGACGCTTATTTATTCACAAAACTATTTTGGAAAACTTAAAATCTTTATTAAAGTACAAATAATCATGTAAATAACAAAAATGAATCACAAATAAACAATGAGGTAAATGCTGATAGCATTTACTAGTGCAAAAGAATGGAAAGTAAACAGATTAAGAACACTGACTTTGCCTTTCCAACATTATTCAAAACAATTCTTAAAAAAAAAAAATCTATCAGTGTTGTTATAGTATACTACTATATAGAATAGTAGTATAATAATTATAATAACTATTAATTGCCAATCATATTTGTCATGAAGAGTGTCATTTGAAAGCTATTCTTAGTGTAGAATCTGTATTATGTAGTATTTACTCAACATATTATAATATTAATTCTGAAGTATGTGGGATTAACTCCAGAAATCATTATTTATTTGACGAACATAACGTGCTTTTGCTGTTAACCAGCTGTTGAGTGTTATTGTATGACTGATTGGAACTGTACTACATTGTTTCGCCACAGGGTGTGCTGTCGTGTATTTTATGTTCGGTGTGAAGAAGAAAGTTAAAAGAGGCATTAGAGGCCTGTTCTCAACTTCTCTCTCATTGCACTTTGGCTCTCATGGAGAGCATGTTCGCTCATGTGTTCGAAATAAACGATAACGTACGTGCAAAGTAGCAAGAAAGCTGTAAAAATAGCAAGCTTAGTGACGTGAAAACCGCGGGAGAGCTAAGTGAAGCTAACGAACAGCTAAGCGGAGCTAAGCGATGCTAAACGGAGCTAAATGAAGCCAAGCGACTGATACTCAGTCCGTCGTCATGGAACAGTCCATTGTAGTGCGTGTGTGTGTGGGGGAGAGATAATATAAATGCAGCATTCAAATGGCTTTCTTTTTTGTTTTGTTATTTGTTTGTTTGGTATGATGACATAATTTACATGACGAATAATTGGGGGTGCTGCTGGTTCCGGTGGCCCAAGCCGTTGCTCATTGGGGCAAGGGCAGCTGGTTGGGGGGGCCCTACTGGTTGGGGGCCTAAGGCGATCGTCTTCTTCGCCTGAATAGTAGGTCAGCCTATGCTATATATGATGAAGTCTATGCCTCTGTTATTATCTGAAAATCTCTTTTATTCACTCTTTTTGTGCTCAAGATGAAGCAATTAAAGCATTATTAAAATAACCAACAATGAGTTTTTCAAAATTGAGGTTTTGGTATAATTAATAAAGAGTGATAATGTTTCACTCGATAACTGCCAGCCCTCCCAGTCAATAGATTGGACACAGTCAATGGTAGCCAATGAATTAGTACTGAAAAATTATTTACATTTTGAAAACCTGATATTTTCCACCGGATTCCGATCTGAAAAATGTGATCAGGCCTAATTTCTGACCACATGACCTGATCTGAGACATCCATAGTCTGTGTATCTTGGATTTTCCAAGTTTATTCTTGTAAATTGAGGGAAACTATATTTGCCACAATTGTTATTTTGGCCAGCGTTAACAATTAAAAAAATATTTCGTCAATAAACAATTTTTTCATGACAATGACGAGCTAAAAATGTGTCCTGGACGAGTAACATAATGAAACCATTGCATGTTTCATCTGACAAGAACAAGATGAATATGTAACATCTTATGTCATATGTTCACAATGGATGACATCTGTTTATTGTGTGTGTGCACCCATGCCCAAACTGGTCCTCAAGGGATGCTGCGGGTCCTGGGTTTTGTTCCTACCGATTGAGCACAGACCGCAAGCAATGAAGTTTCTGCTCAAACAAGCACCACCTGACTACAATCAACTGATTACACCTGTAAGACAAAAGATTGGTGTAAAGGCGTCATCCTGTTTTGTTGGAAAGGAATCCAGCACCCACTGTGCCACGATGTGGAATAGTTCAGCGACCAGTCAGCCTGCATTATAGCAGTGTTTGGTTGTTTCACTCCTATGACGTGTGGCGCTAACCTCCCTACACTCACCAGTGTCCTTCAAGCTAGGCTTCGCTCCAGGCTTGCTTGTTTTGTAGCACACGGTAAGATTTGCTTTCTATCTTCGTAAGTGAGAATATGCCGTGTTGCTTTAGCTTTTAAATGTCTGTGCTAAGTGATCATCACACACTAAATATAACTTATTGGGTTAGCATAGCATTAGCTTTAGCTTTAGCTTCAGCGTGACGAGCATAAGTTTACAGCCCAAGGCACAGAGGTTGGTATAATTGAAAATAATGTACTGTGTATTATTATAGGAAGAAGTGCTGCGTTTGGTGGTTTTGAGATAATCTTTTTAGTAATGGTAGCAGTTTAGATAGAGCTGCTTCTGATTTACTGCTGGTAGGAACCTAGTTTTGATTATAATAGTTTGCATACATTTTTCAAAACGTATGCTGTGTAATGTTACTTATAAACAATGTTGTCTGTGATGTTTAACGTCTTTAAAAAAAAAAAAAAAAAAATGTCTATCGATCAAAAGCATTTTGATTATTCGGCAACTAAAACTACAGTGAGACTAACCCATTTTAAAATGCTGAAAATAGGACTCCTGCCTCCCTATTTGCAGGGGCGGATCTAGAAAAATATTTATGGGGTGGTTATATGGGGCAGGAACTTTTTGAAGGTGGCAAATATTTAAATTCATTGGACAATGATACGATATTCTGCGATGATTCGATTCAAGGGCATAAGATTGATTTCATACACATTTATAAAGACATTTTAAACAATCGCTTCCAATTTACTCGGAGCAAAAAAAATCTACAAATTGAACATTTTGTTGTTGTTGTTTTTTTTTTTTTTAAGTTTATTTTTAACAAAACTGCATGTGTAAATTCTAATCATTTTGCATTTTGATTGAATTACATTCACTTGTGCTTAAGAAATCGATACGCTGATCCTCATCGATTAATTGTTACACTGTTAGTGTCAGCATTTGGCAGATGTGTATACATCAATCAATCAATCAATCAGTTTGCTAAGATATGATATGTAGACACTACAAAAAGGCACAAGTGACATTTACAAACTCATATAGAGAAACTTAGTTCCGTACAATATTATTATTATAAGGATCCTTACTGACATCTCTACTTAACTGATGGCAGTAAATGTCAAATTGATTGGATCTGGGGTGGCAAGCCTGTCTTATGGTGGAACTTGCCACCCTGGTGAAT
This sequence comes from Corythoichthys intestinalis, assembly GCF_030265065.1. Taxonomy (NCBI): domain Eukaryota; kingdom Metazoa; phylum Chordata; class Actinopteri; order Syngnathiformes; family Syngnathidae; genus Corythoichthys; species Corythoichthys intestinalis. The sequence continues at coordinate 13,182,337 of NC_080411.1, read as the reverse complement.
CTACCTCTGCCTGTGTGGGATAGCATGTTCACCTCGAGCCAATGTGGGTTTGAAAAACATGCATGATAGGCTGACTGAACTCTCTAAGTTGTAGATTCTAGGTATTAGTGTGTGCGTGAATGGTCATTTGCCTATATGTGCCCTGTGATTGGCTGGCAACCAGTTCAGGGTGTTCCCTGCCTCCTGCCCAGAGTTTAGCTAGGATAGACTCCAGCACCCCTGCGACCCTTTTGAGGATAAGATGTTCAGAACATGAATGAATGAATGTATAAAATATGACTACCGTATTTTTCGAACTATAAGTCGTTTTTTTTTTTTCATAGTTTGGCTGGGGGTGCGACTTATGTGTGAAATTATTAACACATTATTATACAATTTCACATGTTATTTTGGTGTTTTGGAGTGACACTGATGGTTTGGTAAACTTGTTAACATGTACTTTATCCTATAGGTATCTGAATAATTCTTAAAAGCTATGTTACGTTAACATACCAGCAACGTTCGCATTTTATTGTTCATGCATCATGTAACATTATGATACTGTACACTTATTCAGCATGTTGTTCTTAATTGTATTTTTTTTAGGGCTGTCAAAATTATCACGTTAACGGGCGTAAATTAATTTTTTAAATTAATCACGTTAAAATATTTGACGCAATTAACGCAGATGCCCCGCTCAGACAGATTTAAATGACAGTACAGTGAAACGCTCACTTGTTGTGTTTTATGGAGTTTTGTCACCCTCTGCTGGCGCTTGGGTGCGACTGATTTTATAGGTTTCAGCACCCATGAGCATTGTGTAAGTAATTATTGACATCAACACTGGCGGGCTAATAGTTTATTTTTTGATTGAAAAATTTACTAATTTTATTAAAACGAAAACATTAAGAAGGGTTTTAATATAAAATTTGTATAACTTGTACTAACATTTTTTTTAAAGAATTACAGTCCCTCTATCCATGGATCGCTTTAACAGAATGTTAATAATGTTAAAGCCATCTTGTTGATTTATTGTTATAATAAACAAATACAGTCCTTATGTACCGTATGTTGAATGTATATATCCGTCTTGTGTCTTATCTTTCCATTCCAACAATAATTTACAGAAAAATATGGCATATTTTATAGATGGTTTGAATTGCGATTAATTGCGATTAATTACGATTAATTTTTAAGCTGTAATTAACTCGATTAAAAATTTTAATTGTTTGACAGCCCTAATTTTTTTATTTTAAATTGCCTTTCAAGATGACATCTGTTCTATTTGTTGGATTTTATCAAGTAAATTTCCCCCAAAAATGCGACTTATAATCCAGTGCGATTTATATGTTTTTTTTTCCTCTTTGTTGGGCATTTTATGGCTGGTGCGACTTATACTCAGGTGTAACTTAAAGTCCGAAAAATACGGTAATTATCTTTGTCCAAAAGACTTATAAGAAAATTTAAATGGCTTCCAAAATCAACACAGCTCACAATGCAGCCAGTTACCAAAACAATTTCGTAAGCGCACTAAGTTTGATTGGCAGCATTGAAATCCATGCGGCTTTTAACAGGACACGCTAGACACGTCCCCCAAAAGTGCCGTAACCGAGTCTGTCATCTGAATTATATCACTGGCTAGATGTCGTCCAAAATCGAATTACAAGTGCTGCAGATGGATCGAGTGAATAAATTTGTGGATGTGTTGCATAAGTGTGACAATTACATGCGTGCACCTTAGGTGGTGTTTAATTGGGCCTTTGAGGCATGAAACAGCCAGACTCCATTGTCTTCTTGTCTTCCTAATGACTAATTGCTGAGATGCTTGGCGAGTAGGGATTCTTATTCAGTTTGGGAAATTTTTTAATCAGCCTAAAGGTGCATGAAATATTCACAAATGCCTAAATAAGGGTGTTACTACCTCCACCAAGTGCAAAAACATAAAGGGAGTATTGCAAAATAACATTTCTTTAATCAGGAATGGCTTAAATGAATGACTAATTTTTATAATCAACTCATTGGGTGGCATCGATGGCCATCGACGTCCAATCCATTTTGACTGGGAAGGCCTATCGCTGCCACTGGTAGTGGGACATGATCATTTGATATCTACAACTGTCAATGGCAGTGAATGAGTTGAGGGCTACACGTAAAAAAAATAATCCAGAGATATATGGATAGTGCAATTAATATATATTTACTGAAACAAAGAGAAAATTGTCCAGCGACAGTTAAAAAACAAAACAAAAAACAAACAAACAAGAAAATCACTACCACGATTGCTCATTCATCACGATAGACTAATTTTTAAGATACGTTTATGTCAAACAAATTACTGATATTCTACGCAGTTTACTACATTAATTTGAAAATGTCAGGTTTTAAAACCTTAGCTAATGGAGAGGCACTGAAAAGTGCAACAGAATGTAGGCTGGATTTAAAATTCTTGCGTGGGTCATATATAATGATATTTTCATAATTTGCTGCTGGCCAATAAAGAATAGGCAGCGGGCTGCATTTAGCCCACGGGCCATAGTTTGGACACCACTAAATTAGAATGACAATTAGCTAATTCTTACAAGTGATTAGTTTTTAATAAGCAAATCAATAGCACTGAATGCTCACTCACCATGCCCTGTCATACACTAGTCTTTCCTGTTCTCCCTCTTCCTGTCCAATAGGTTAGCTGATCTATCACTTCCTCACAGAGCCTAACCTTGGTAAATGTTGTGATGTTATGTAATGCTACTTATAGATAGCTATCTCAAAGCAACACTAGGGAACTTTTCAACTTTTATAAAATATTTTCAAAACATGGGTGATATATTAACTGACAACTAGTTGAATGACCTCTGTTATGGCTTGAGGGGGTCTGTATCGCATTCACCGACACTAATTAACTTTGAGGAGGGTGGCAGGAACCATGCAACACAAAAAAACTACAAATGTGCTGACTGCTGTACGGCATCTTTCACTTCCACCTTTCCCGATTCATTATAAAGACGGAAGTTGACGCGAACACTTTCGCCTTAATTCTGCAAAAATGGCAGAGCAACAAAAGAGACAAAAAGTGTCTGAGTCAAAAAAAGAAAAAGGGAGGCTACCAGGATGAAAGTGCACTCAAGAATAAACATTGGCACAGCTTTCACTCGCTGGCGTGACCCACCCGCCCTCACCCGAACTCGTCAGCGAGTCGTGAGTTGGGGGGCAGAGGGCCGGTGGGAGAACATGGTAAAAAAATCTAAATTTTATTTTCAACATCGTCAAGTGATATTGTTTAGCCACAACTGGATTCATTACCTCATCCTTTCTTCATCCTCACAAAGCCGCTGGAAACAAAAATATCATTCAATCCAACTGCAGGTGACCGGGAGATCAGGATTTTACAACACTGTGCGCTGGTCCTCACGGGAAATGCAGTCTTCCCTAAGGCAAAACACTACCGCTTTGTCCACCTGTGCCGCTAAAATCAACCAAAACAAAGTTCCCTTTAACTGTATATTCAACTATGTTTCTGTATCACTGCTCCCCATACATTCTGTGGCACAATAAAACTGTTTCATAATTAAAAGGCATTCAAGTCTAACACTCTGCGCATCCAAGCAGTTCCGCCCTTCAATGACCAGTCTTCTGGATATCACAATGGCTTATTTTAATGACTAGACAGCAGTAATGATTTACAAAAGACCTTCATAAATAGCAAAGAATCGTACACTTTTATGATCGGACAAAAGGTCACAGAAAGGCTGTGCTCTATACATTCACTATTGCACCTTTCAAAAGTCATGACGGCGATGAGGCAACGTCCAAATAGAGAAGGCACCAGAGGGACGTTTGATTCTTTCAGGTCCTGCTACACAAAAAATAGACTTAATCAGAAAGGCTTATTGTGAGAGAGTTGTTGCAGAACACAACTGGCAGTAGTCCCAAAGTCTCTAATCTTAATGTCCAGTTATGTTGACGTTAAGCGAGTGAGTTTAGTATCCTGCGGCATACGCCCACTTGCGAGGGTCCGACTGAGCGTGGAGTCCGTCCTTGTAGCGGACAATGGCTTGCACTACGGCTCCGGTTGACTTGAGGAATTCAGTCTCGTGGTTTTTCTTCGCCAGACCCTCCATGACGTTCTGCAAAGACAAGCAACATATATGGGTATGGGGTATTACCGGTATCTGTCTTCGCATTTACAAGCCTCACTTTGTCAAAGTCAGGCTCAGCCATAGTGGCGTTGGGACTGAGCTGGTTGTGAAGCCTTGGGTCAGACACGGCTTTCTTCAGGTCGTAGTCGAAGAATAGCGCCTTCAGGATCACCTAGGATGCACAAGATCATTTACTCATTCGTTGCCAAGCACTTTCAAAGTTCCTCGTTTTGTCAGAGATAGTGATGGTTTTTTTATACAGGTATCATGGACAGTCACCAGGGTGGCTTTTAAAAATGAAAATAGAAAATTGAATTTTGTTTTCTTTAAGGCTTACCTGAGCAATGGAGGTAGTGATCTTTGTACCTCCGGAGCCGCCTACCACCATCTTCACTTGGTGGTTTTTGTCAAAGAGGATGGTTGGACACATGGAGGACATGGGCCTTTTCCCTTTGAACAGTATCAAACAATAGAGCCATTTTTAGGGTGTGCAGGAATATATTTCAATTATTCATGTATGATAATACATAATTCTTTATTGCCATTCTATTACAGGGAGTCCCTGGGTCAGGAATGAGTTCCGTTCCTACGCTGGCAATGTGACCTTAATTTCCGCGAAAATCGGAATGAACCCTTTAAGTGCCCCCAAATCTGAAAATATCCCAAAAGTACGGTGGCCGAGAGGTGTCAGGCGAAATGCAAAGTCCAAACACTTTGCAAATAGAAAAAGCACGAACCCCAATTGCAAACGCTTTGCAAAAGAAAAAAAGCACGAACCCCAATTGCCACCACACGGCAGCAAATGGCTCGCAGCACGAATGCAAATTGCCACAACACAATCCCCAATTCCTAAAGTGCGACTGCAAATTGGCAAAAGCACGAACGCCAATTGCCACAACACGACAGCAAATGGCTCACAGCACGACCGCAAAAGGCTCGCAAGACAATTGCAAAGACGATGACCCTGAAGTTAAAAAAAAAAAAAAAAAAAGACGATGACCCTGAAGTTAAAAAAAAATAAAAAAATAAAATAAAAAAGATGTCACTTTGCTATATGTGCTTTGTGACCATCTCTACGGGCCTCCGTAAATTTGCCCCCCCATCAGACGCAAATTTATATAAAAATGATGTTAATCGTTTGTGCTGCAACGGTTTTGTAGAGACAGTATTATGCTTTTATTAAGATATTAATTTCGAGTGGGGACGTCACTCGTAGCTTTTTCTTAGCTTAGCTCACGCAGCTAATGGAGCGTACCAACTCTCTCAATAACAGAGGGGTGTCATAACAACTAGCACAAACGAATGGCACCAATTCGGAACCATTTTGCAGTAAATGAAGGGCTCAGAGGGACGTCATCACTTGACATTAATATCTCAAGCCCCCCAATTTACTGCAAAATGGACCTGAATTTTTTTGTGCTCTGTTCGTGCTAGTTGTTAGGACACCCCTCTGTTATTGAGAGAGTTGGTACGCTCCATTAGCTGCGGGAGCTAAGCTAAGAAAAAGCTACGAGTGACGTCCCCACTCGAAATTAATATCTCAATAAAAGCATTATACTGTATCTACAAAACCGTTGCAGCACAAACGATTAACATCATTTTTATATAAATTTGCGTCTGATGGGGGGAGGCAACTTTACGGAGGCCCGTAGAGATGATCACAAAGCACATATAGCAATATACAAAGTGACGTCTTTTTTATTATTATTATTTTTTTTTTTAACATCTGGGTCATCGTCTTTGCAATTGTCTTGCGAGCCTTTGGCGGTCATGCTGCGAGCCATTTGCCGTCGTGGTGTGGCAATTGGCGTTCGTGCTTTTGCCAATTTGCAATCGCTCCTTAGGAATTGGGATTGTGTTGTGGCAATTTGCATTCGTGCTGCGAGCCATTTGCTGCCGTGTTGTGGCAATTGGGGTTCGTGCTTTTGCCAATTTGCGATCGCGCTTTAGGAATTGGGGATCGTGTTTTGGCAGTTTGCATTCGTGCTTTTTTTCTTTTGCAAAGCGTTTGCAATTGGGGTTTGTGCTTTTTCTCTTTGCAAAGTGTTTGGACTTTGCACTTTGCCTGACACCTCTCGGCCACCGTACAAAAACCCAAAAGTATTGTATTTTGTTTAATGATGGAGGATACATTGTCCTCTGGTGGCAGTGTTGTGTCTGGCTGGACTGTTGCCTTGTATGACTGAGGAGCAGACTCGTCTAAGATGGATAAAGGATATCTAACCTGGTCTGATGAAGTTACTCGGCGATGGAGGAACCCCAAAACCATTGGTGATGAGCGGGGAGCTGAAGTCATCCATCTCGTTATTGAGGAGGATCCCTGTTGACCTTGACATCACTTTGGAGCCCAAACTGTAGGCGAAGAGTAATCATCGGAATGTGGAAAAAAAACTTCCAATAACTCACACAAATGCTTCGGTCCTACTATTGGTTAATTGTGCTGGTGGCTGCTACGGCGCTGCCATCCTCCGCCACCACAGAGATATGCGAGGTTCCGTGGTTGTCGGGGAGGTAAAACTCAGGTTCGTAGTAGCTTATGTTGTGAGTCGTCCAGTCCGTGATCTTAGCTCTGAGCTCGTCGGCATAGGACAGGGAGGTGATGTTCTCGATGAGCTTTGCAAGTAGAAAGAGCGTTCAAAATATTTCAAAATGAATTTATATTAAGGAAATTTAAGGTCATAAAGCTTTTTTCAATAGATATCATAGCAAAACCTTATATGTGTGGTCAACACCAAGTTTGAGGTTAGAAGAAAAATGTAAACTGAATTTCAACATTTTCCTTCTTCCCTTTTGACCAGTGGTGTCTAACTGACTTTGTCTTCGGAGGGTCGTTATGTCTGCTCACAATGATTTGACAAATTGACAACTAATCGATGATCTAATGAATCCCCAACTGATTTCAATTGCTGTCTTGTTTCAACAAATATATGTACATAAAGTGTGACTCATTTACTTGTGGTAAAGTCTGAGAAGGACCCATTGGAAAAAGTGGCTTGGAATGATTGACAGGGTGCTCTTACATTGGTAATGTTGAGGAAGTCAGGATCTCCTAGCAAGCTCCTCTTAGCATAGGCGAAGCGAAAAGCCTCCGTGATACGGTGGTATGTCAGAATCTTGTTCTCGGTGCTTGCAACGCTGTCTGAAGTCAAGTTGTAACCTGTGGAAAATATGTTTGTGCTCAATTGACACATATGTTTTATTTAAAAGTAGTGTTGCACAAATACTAGTATTGAAAGGCGACCCGAAACAGCATGAAAATGCAGGCATCTGTATCGAGAGTACCAAGAAATAATGCAACGATACGCTGCAATACATGTGCTTTGAGATTTAGTTCCAATCTAATCATATAGCCCTTTACAAAAACCTGAGAGGTCCTCAAAATGCTTTACAACAAATTAAATATAGTACATGATAAATAATAGGCAGGATAGTACTATACAGTACACTAAAATTGAGGGGGGAAAAAAACAATGCATCGCGCTAAAAATCCTAACAACTAAGGTTGTCCCGATCGCATATTTTTGCTTCAGAATCCAAGTCACCTGATTTTCAGAATCTGCCTATACCGGGTCCTGCTTCGATACTGGAAAAAAAAGTTCTTTTTTGGTTTTATCTTAATAAAAGTTCCAAACGTGTTACAGTCCCGCTACTTTTTACAATACTTTTGCTTTGTTTGGGAGTGTTGCGGAGAACAAAATGTATGTTTTTGTGTCTTTTGGCTTTTTAGATTATTTTTCTACTTTTTAGCCCTTAAAAAGTAAAAAAAAATGGTGATAGTGGAAAAAAATTAACATTGTGATATATATTGCCAAAGCCCCACACTTTTTGCATTGTTTGCACTGGTGCACCTTACGATTTTCTTAAATTGCACCAGTGAAAAATGTAGGGGCACCCAAATTTTTCATTGCATCACCTTTTAACGCCATACTTTAATCACTCTCCATAACATTCATGTAATTGATATCAGTGACTCCTCTCAAATTTGCTCATGCTTTGACACTCACGCAGCTGACAACAGCCTCTCGACAAGGAAGATTGACTAAACAATGATTAACACACTTGTGCCTTTAATTGTAGAGCTACTGAGCTTTCGTACGCTTGATCAAAGCTACAAACCTGTCAATCATCGTTAACTTTAAGTACGAAACGCCAGCTGAACTGGTGACCAAGAAACACAGCAGGAGGGAGAGTGAGAGACTTTACGAGCCTGAAGCAGAAAAACAAATATATTTTTTAATTAAAAAACTAATCCTTTTCACCTGATTCCGATCCTCTGAAAAATGACGCGATTGGCCTGATTTCCGATCACATGACCGGATCGGGACATCCTTAATTACAACAAATAAAACAGATAAAATCTGAACACATTAAAATGCAAACAAAAGATGGCTGCTGATTACAAACGCCGCCAAAGAAGTAAAGTACGAAAAAGAAAACAAACACATTAAAGGTATCAAACGGTAGCTAAAAGTCGTTGGTATTTGTTAAATGGAAAATGGTAGAGTCAATTCCTGTGGTATTTTGATTCAAAGAGAACTTTTACTCCGCAGTTTTAGCAGGCATATTTTCGATTTTGGAGCCTCTACGCTTTAAATGGTGGATAAATGTACATGTCAAACGATCATAGCAGCCAGGATTTAATGTTTTATGAAAATTAACAAGAGTGTCTATAAAGAAAATGGGGAAAAGTAGGCTAAAAAACCTCGTATAGTCTCAACAAAAGTGTTTATCAGATGAGATAGCATGAGCTTAAGATGTTAGCTTTACTAGGAGGAGGTAAAATGGGGAAAAACGGGCAAGTATCTTCTACCAGCAAATGAAATTAGCACATTAGCTAATATAACATCTCTAAAGATGTTTGCTTTGCTAGAAGGAGGTAAAACGGGGAAAAAGTAGGCTAGCAAACTTTCATAGTTTCCTAGCAAAAGTGATTAGCACATGAACTAAGCTAATGTACTCATGCGGTGTACTGGCTTGAATGTGTAGTCGCAAGTTTTTATCTTTTTTTCCTATTTCGCAAACTGTTTCGTATATTTTGTCAAAAAACGTGGTATCGGTACAGTATCGGGAGCAAAAAATGAACACTATTAAAAAGCCAGATACTAAATTTGGCTAAAGTCATTCAAGGTATTTTAAACGAGGCTGATGATATTGTTGACAGATGTATTTCACCACAATTTAATTTTAAGAGTGGATTTTTAGGCACCCACTCATGTTGCTTTTTTTGAACTGAGCATTCAACGTTTACCATTCAAGATGTTTAATATCAGCGAGAGCACAGGGCCGCTGGAGGGGGCGTTGGGAACAGCCATGGTGTACTCCCCCACGTTCACGCTCAAAGGCTTCTCATCCAAGACGGGCGCATAATCCCTCAGATCCTCCATTGTGATGATTCCGCCTATGCAGGCGAGAGACAAACACCGTCAATGCACTTGGACTCAATCTGGGAAACAAATCCGTCACGGCAGTAAAATTAGACGCCATGGAGAGGGGAACAGTTTGCTGTGGTGCCATTTAGTGTTCATGTGTTCAAATCCACGAGATGGATTTGCGTATTCCTACGGTATTTTTATTTTAAAGCAGATATGATTAAATGAGTAACTTAATGGCAGCAATAGGTTGACCGTGGATATCAAATATAGAACTAGAAGACTCATATTTTGTGGGGATGCTTTGCTTTCTCTCCCTTGGGTCACTTCCTGTAGGTTTTCAGTCATTTCCTATTCGTTTTGGGCAGGGGTGAACGTGGGCCAGAACGGTCAGGAACGCAGTTCTGGTATAAGGTTCAGGGCAGGAACGCAGTTCCGGTACACGGTGCTTCGATTCCAAAAATATGACGGCAACTGTCAAAACGGTATGTAAATTTTTTTTTTTAAATGCTGAGCTGCCACACATGCATTTCATCTCTAGGAAGAAAACAATCTACCAACATCAGATTTAAATAATAAAGTGCTTGTGTAGCGTAATCCGTTTCCACCGATATTTATTATTTATTTTATTCCACGGACGGCATGGAGGTTTCCCTAGTTGCTGCAGTTATCTGAGTCTGACGATGATGAGTAACGTCAATGTGTGAATGCACACAGCAAAGCAAAGCGCCTGGACTTATTTATCTGTTCAATTGGCTGACATACTGACATGTGATCAGCAGAGATAGTTGGCTAGCTAGTGCATGTTTCCTGGAACAGAAACAACAACAACAAAAGTTTTTTTAATTGATGCGACAAAAAAAGGGCGATGTGACAGAAAATGGATCAAATCTTTAAGAGCAAGGAAAGAGTTGAGGAGGCTTATTTATCATATTTAGTTTTAATTGCTCTGATGGGGAGGTTCAGAACATCTTAGCTGTCAATGTGCACTTTGGATTTATATTTGTTCATTTCTGTCAGGCTACATATTCATTTCCTTATGATTTAAAAAAGTCAGTGTTTGCGCGATCTTCAAAATATAGTCCATTTCACTCTGCATAATATAAGTCAACTGTATTACTCTGAATGTATGATACTTATATCTTTATTATTAAAAAAAGTAAATGTTGACATTAACTTCAATTTTAATATACATCATGTGTTCTTAAGTAGTTAAAAATTAGATTTGGCATTTAGTATGTGATGATGAAATAAGGGAAAATAAAAACTGGGAGATGGCGGTTGGGGTTATTGCTGTTTTTGTTAACTTTTATTTTGCGAATCATTGAAAAAATACAATTTTGAATGAAAATCAATTTTTGTATGTGTTATAGAAATAACTGTGCCAAAACAGTTTTCTTTGCATTTCAGTAGTTTTAGGAGGTTTGCCCCCCCCCCCCCCAAAAAAAAATAAAAAAAATAAAAGAATATAAAAAAATAAATAAACAAAATTTCTGGCTCCGTGGCAACCTTCACGTCGGGGAGTTCCTGCAAGAAATTCTAGCCACTTTCACCCTGGTTTTGGGGCATTTCGGGTCACTTCCTTGTTAACTATGTATTCACAACCAGTCCCCCAGTTTAAATGAATTGGATGTCAATGGCAGGCAATGAGTTTTTTTCATCACTACTTTGTTCGTTTTAGGGTACTTACAGGTCACTTCCTGTTGGTTTTGAATTGCCCTCTGGACATTTTGGCCATTCCAGGGTCACTTTCTGTACATTTTGCATCATTTCCTCTTGATTTTAGGCAATTTCTGGGTCACTTCCTGTAGATTTTGATGGAGTCGTGAGGTCACTTCCTGTTGATATGGGGTCATTTTCTCCTATTCAAAATTGAATGGGGCCATTGGAAATAAATGGGGATGTTTGTGTCACATTTTGGTGGAACCATAAGTTCGCTAAAACTAGATCTTTGTGCACCTTGATTTCCTGATTTTTTTAAGATGAGTAAATTATGTGAATTGGATTAAATATGTAATACGAGATCTATTTTAAAATTTTAAAATTTCAATCTTTTTGCCATTGGAAATGAATGGTGCTATTGAAAATGCAAATTTTTTTTTTGTGTCTAATCTTGGTGAAACTGTTTTTTTTTTTTTTTTTCTTTTTTTGGCCAAAAACAGTATGTAACTTTTGTGCATCTTAATTTCCTGAATTGAAATTTGAAAATTTCAAGGTTTTTGCTATCGGAAAAAAAAGGTTTTTTTTTTGTCGAAAAACCCGCATTTCTGCTGTAACCATAATCAAAAATGGGCATGCGTCACGTGAGTAATTGGACTGTTTAAAAGATGGAGCGATGATAACCGGTCAAAACGTGCGGTCTTTGTTGCGACACACCGAAAGAGTGGACTGGGGGGGGACATATATAGCTACGTTAAACAAATTACCTGCAGCCTGAATATCTGCCACCAGGTTTTCCGCGATTTCACCATGGTAGAAAGCGTCAGCGCCCTCTTCCGCTATTCTTCTATAAGTGGTGTAAAGCTTGGGAAACCTAATGATGTCGTTTTCTTTCCAGACCTCGAAATCGCTCTTGCAGAAAACCTCGCTGCGAGAGTATTTAAGCGTTTTGTAAGAAAATTGCTTCCCAGAATGAAGTTCTACGGTAGACTGTTTTCAAATCTCACCACAATGCTCGGTCTTTGATGATGGTTTCCTTATGTCGATCCAGAGCCGAGGCGAGCGCCTTGCCCAAAGGAAATCCTCTCAATGCCAGATCAATGCTTGGCTGGAACAAATCCTTCCAAGGAAGTTTGCCGTGTCGCTTGTGTGCCAGTTCGTAACCTCGTATCTCTCCAGGAACGGCTATGGATAACCCGCCTATCAAGCAAGAAAACCACAAAGATTATTTTATTGTCTAATTATTTGTACGATGGACAATATACCATATTTTCTGGACTGTAAGTCGCACCTACAGTTGTGGTCAAAAGTTTACATACACTTGTGAAGAACATAATGTCATGGCTCTCTTGAGTTTCCAGTTATTTCTACAACTCTGATTTTTCTCCTATAGAGTGATTGGAACAGATACTTCTTTGTCACAAAAAACATTCATGAAGTTTGGTTCTTTTATGACTTTATTATGGGTTAACAGAAAAAGTGATCAAATCTGCTGGGTCAAAAATATACATACAGCAACACGAATTAGCAATTTCTTGTGAGTGATTATTGACTTGAACAATCATTGACTTGAACAAGTCAGGAAAGTCACTTGGAGCCATTTCAAAGCAGCTGCAGGTCCCAAGAGCAACAGTGCAAACAATTGTTTGTAAGTATAAAGTGCATGGCACTGTTTTGTCACTGCCACGATCAGGAAGAAAACGCAAGCTATCACCTGCTGTTGAGAGAAAATTGGTCAGGAGGGTGAAGATTCAACCGAGAATCACCAAAAAGCAGATCTGCCAAGAATTAGAAGCTGCTGGAACACAGGTGTCAGTGTCCACAGTCAAGCATGTTTTGCATCTCCATGGACTGAGAGGCTGCCGTGCAAGAAGGAAGCCCTTGCTCCAAAAGTGGCACCTTCAGGCTCAACTGAAGTTTGCTGCTGATCACATGGACAAAGATAAGACTTTCTGGAGGAAAGTTCTGTGGTCAGACGAAACAAAAATCGAGCTGTTTGGCCACAATGCCCAGCAATATGTTTGGAGGAGAAAAGGTGAGGCCTTTAACCCCAAGTACACCATGCCTACCGCCAAGCACGGTGGTGGTAGTACTATGCTGTGGGGCTGTTTTGCTACCAACGGAACTGGTGCTTTACAGAGAGTAAATGGGGTAATGAAGAAGGAGGATTACCTTCAAATTCTTCAAGATAACCTAACGTCCTCAGCCCGAAGATTGGGTCTTGGGCGCAGTTGGGTGTTCCAACAGGACAATGACCCCAAACACACATCAAAAGTGGTAATGGAATGGCTCGAATGGCCTTCCCAAAGTCCTGACTTAAACCCCATTGAGAACTTGTGGACAATGCTGAAGAAACAAGTCCATGTCAGAAAGCCATCAAATTTTAACTGAACTGCACCAATTCTGTCAAGAGGAGTGGTCAAAGATTCAACCAGAAGCTTGCTAGAAGCTTGTGGATGGCTACCAAAAGCACCTAATTGACGTGAAAATGGCCAAGGGACATGTTACAAAATATTAGCGCTGCTGTATGTATATTTTTGACCCAGCAGATTTGATCACTTTTTTCTGTTCACCCATAATAAAGTCATAAAAGAACCAAACTTCATGCATGTTTTTTGTGACAAAGAAGTATCTGTTCCAATCACTCTATCAGAGAAAAATCAGAGATGTAGAAATAGCTAGAAACTCAAGAGAGCCATGACATTATGTTCTTCACAAGTGTATGTAAACTTTTGACCACAACTGTATTTCATTGGTTTGGCTGGACCTGTGACTTATACACAAGTGTGACTTACTGTATGTATTTTTTTGGGGGGGGATTTTTTTTACTCTGACTGGACTGAACTGAACATCTACTAGTGTTAAACTCATTGTAATTCACAGCAGAAAGATGAAAACATTTCCCCCCCCACCGTTTATTATTATAGTAGTATTTATTAAATCGTATTTTGAGGTACCCAAAAGTTCCCACCCCTACTTTGTATATGGAGACAGTGCACAGCTGGTGTGTCAGCCGAAAAAGCCCCAGAAAGGCTCTCCTTGGCGGGCTGAAGACCCTCCGAAGCACCCCCGTGGACCTCCATCTGGAGCTCCGCGCGACACCAATCAATTACTAGCTAAAATACTGTAATTTACAGACTTTGCTCTTCAATTTACGCAGAGGTTGTGCAGTAATTATTAAAGGGCCACAGTTCATACCAATCCCATGTGAATCATTTTCTCCATAATTTTATGATTCTGCACAATTTTTATCAACCTGGAGCTCATATGGAACCCAAATTACCTTTTTGGGACAAATCAGTGCTGTTTCCAAACATGTTCTCCGTTGATTTTCGAGGAGCTATCTCCCGGGCGTCGATCGTTTCCACTGCTCCTGCAAATATGCATCGGAATGTGAGCTTCTCATTCACTGCCAATGACGCCTGTACTATCGCCGTCAATTTTACGGAAATACTATTACAGGTGTGCAAAAGACTTTCAATGTGACTTCACAGTATACCAGTAGTGGCGTTGTAAATGGTGATGAAAAGACCTCCGCCGATTCCCATACTGTGAGCGTTCATCAGTCCGACGCACAGCAAGGCGGCGATGGAGGCGTCGACTGCAGAGCCTCCTTTCTTCAATATGTCACTGCCAAAGCGCAAACATGTAATGTATAAGGGTGGGAACATCTGGGTACCTTACAATGCAATACGATTTGTAATACTACAGTCCCTGACAAAAGTCTTGTTGCTTATCCATTTTGTAGAAACAGTTGCTAATAACCTAACTTTTAATTATTCGATTGTTATCAGAAATGCTCATATGAAAGCTAAGACCCTACCAAATGATGTTGAATGTACAAAAATATATTTGTTTCACTGAAAAAAGATTTATCATTTAATGAAGACATAAAGGTCAAATTTTTGTCACCTACAGAAAGTAGTGTGAAAATTGAACAAAAACTGTACTTCAAATCCAAAAATATGTTACATAACATAAGCGAATTAAGTAGTGGTGCTGAGAGATCCAAATTTAATATTTTGTATGACTTCCATAGGCTTGAAGGACTGCATCCATGCGGTTTGGCAAGGATTCGTACAATTTATTGATGAAGTCATCAGGAACATCAAAGAAAGCAGTCTTGCATGCCTCCCAGTGTTCATTAAAATTCTTGGGTTTTGTCTTCCATGCTTCCTCTTTCATCCTGTTCATGTCTTGTGACTGGGTTGGCTAGTCCTTGAGGATCTTAATCTTCTTTGCCTTGAGGAACTTTGAGGCAGAGATTGAAGTATGCGATTGAGAAACATCCTGCTGCAGAATTAGTCCCTTTTTATGTTTAGGAATGTAAGAGGCAGCTAATATTTGTTGATATTTAAGACTATTTATGTTGCCTTCCACCCTGTAGATCTCTCGCACACCCCCATACTGGATGTAACCCCAGACCATGATTTTGCCACCACCAAACTTCACTGTTTTGTGGCAAAAGGTGGATTTTTCAAATGAATCTTCCATTGAATTACACCACAGTCGCCACAAATATTGCAGGAGACCTTCTGGAGCCCGCATGGATCCGAGATTCACTCAGAAAACGGTGAATTCTACATTATTAATTGATTTTTCGTCACTTTCTGTAGATTTTGGGGTACTTCTTGGTCATTTCCAGAGGTGTGTAGTAATGCAGTACAATCACTTGAGTAACGTCTTGTGGAAAATCTACTTCTAAGACCAGTTTTACAGACCATACTTTTAATTTTTACTTGAGTAGATTTGTGAAGAAGAAATGCTACTCTTACTCTGCTACTTTGGGCTACACTAGTAGTTAAATTTTTTCTCTTTATTCTATATATGTATATATATATATATATGACTTTTCTGTGGTTTTTTTTTTTTTTTGCCATATATGCTGACAGTGGCTCTACCAGTTTCACCAATGAGACGTCGTAGCAATAATCACATAACTCCAAACTCCATTATACCAATCAGACTCAAGCTTGCAGTTCTATGATCACGCCGGCCTGTTCAATCACATGGTGTCTATAAAGCAGTAAAGAAAAAAAAAAATCAAGTATTTAACATAGAGCGCTGCTGTTATCATGACTCGAAAGCAATGAATGTAACCTCTCTCCCAGAATCCGTTTTTATTTGACACCAATTGACCACGAAAAAACGGAGATATCCTTAAAATTCATAGGAGGAAATGTTTTCTCCACTAGAGGGCACTCATGCCCTTCGGACGAATGATGCTTCATTTTTTTGAGAATTTTAAAAAATTTTATATTTCCTTGGCTTACTCAGGAAATCAGTTGTTAAAAAAAAAAAAAAATTCAAACATCATAAACAGCTACTCACAATGTTACTCATTATTTGAGTATTCTTTTCACCAAATACCGTAATTTCCCGAATATAACGCACACTTTTCCCCCCCAAATCAACTTGTAAAATCATGGTGCGCATTATACACGGGTACAGGGATGGAGACAGAAATATATATATATTTTATAAATATAAAGACCGTTTTTTGTTTTTGTTTTTTGTTTTTATTGACACGGCCATGTTGTGTTGAATAAACGTATGCCGCGATCAGTTTCCGACCATTACGGTATGTGACGTCACCATTTTGTTTCGGTAATACTTCACTCTGGTTGTTGGAATGATTTCGTCTGTGTTAAATTCTGCTTTTTTCACTCTTCATAAAAAACAGAATTTAGTTTCTTGAACTCATTTAAGTCAACGTTTATTGCAGCTCCGCAACTCGGACCATAACAAACGTAACACAAAACAGACTTCCTGTGTCCGTCAACTATATCTGTCCCTCGGGAAACTCCAACCCAAATAAAACTAGTTCCTATTGTTACTGTCTAGTCACTAGTGTACAGCGATGCGCTCTTTCCGATTTCCGATGTAAATCCTCACTTTTATTTTACCGTATCAATCCATGGAAGAAACATTTATTCATCATGATGAAACGAGCAAATTATACAGCAAGTTATACAGCAGCCTTTAAAAGAAAAGTTACATCTGTTTTGTTTTCTCCTGGATTCTGGTAAGTTGAAGTTGTCAGATCATATTTTTACCGTACATATTGTCAGTTTACGGTAATGTTTTGAACTACCAATGTGCTATGCTGTTGCTGTGTTTCACCAGTCAGTAAAATGACATTTCTGTATCTGTACACGAGCGCTGTTTTCTCGTATTCTTCTATTTATTGGTGCTTAAATTAGGATGCGCGTTATACACGGGTACAATAATTTCCCTTAGATTTTACAAGAAAATTTGGAGTGCGCGTTTTACACGGTGCTCCTTATATTCGGGAAATTACGGGACAGTTTTTTTTTTGTTTCGTTTTTTTTAAACTTGTGCCTGTGTACATGTTTTGAATATCTCCATTTACTTGAGTAATACTATTTTGAAGTAACACTAAAAATTTTGGCAATTCACCTTTGGTCATTTCCTGTTGATTTTGGGAACTTCCTGTTGGATTTAGATCACTTTCTACTTAGAAACCCAAAACCAACAGGAAGTGACCTGAGAATATCCCAAAATGAATAGGAAGTGACTCAAAATCAACAAGAAATGTCCTGTAAATGCCCTAAAATGAACATGAAGTGACCTATAAATGCCCCCAATACTGGGGAGACTGGCTCAGTTTCAGTGCCATTGACAGCACAATTCATTTTGACTGGATTGGATGTCTAGAGCCATCAATGGCAGCCGTTGAGCTAAAATAGACAATATTCCAGTGGAAAATTTTGGTAGCAACCTGTCGGTTCCTTTTTTTCCCGCCAAACTGACATCTTTTTCAAACGATATATTGATTCTTTGCTGGAGCATATCGATAACCTTTTGGGATACAAAGTACATTACCATTTTGATATATTGTTACACCCATAG
Source organism: Corythoichthys intestinalis (assembly GCF_030265065.1). Taxonomy (NCBI): domain Eukaryota; kingdom Metazoa; phylum Chordata; class Actinopteri; order Syngnathiformes; family Syngnathidae; genus Corythoichthys; species Corythoichthys intestinalis. The sequence goes on along the minus strand of NC_080411.1, from coordinate 13,164,321 downwards.
CGATATATAACTTTTATAATAACAGTAAAGCCTTGTTAGGATGAAGGGCTTTGAAAAGTAGCCATGTAAATGTATGCACGTGTGTCACTACAGAAGGCTGGGTGAGCCGTGTTCATTCATCTGTGCTTGTTTTACATCTGTTGCATGCAAGTGCAAGTCATTTACATTTTCCCCCATTCTGATGCTAAGCCCCGTGCACTATGTTTCCATACGAGTCATGGAAGCGTGACAAAGCGTTCTCCCATCCTCGCAGGGAGAATTATGTGTTTGATGGGATATATTTAGCTTTTCCACTATAGCTTCACTGGAAGTCATTAGATTATAGTGACATATTAATGTATGTACTGCTTGTGGTAGGTTTAAGCTTGAGCTGGGTTGCATCAAACGCAGGGGTGTAAAAACGGTTTTGTCGCTAGCCACATCGTACTGATGGGTTTCTTTGGAGAACATGCAAGTAAGGCTGCTGCAATTATTTGACACCCCCACCCCTCCATTTTAACTATTATTTATATTAATATTTATAATATTTATTATTTGTATTCATTTACATTTTTAAATTTAAAATATTATTTTTATTTTTTAAATTTGTATTTGTCTAGTTTAATTTTAAAGTGATTAAAATTTTCTTAATACATTCTTTTTTTTTTTTTTTAATCAAAAGACAAAAAAAAAAAAAATAGTAAAAGTACTGTTAAAAAAAGGTACTGGTATATTTAAAAAAAAAAAAAAATCCAACTAATGTTCTGTATACTTTAAATAGAGAACAACAACGTTAATAGTCTCTCATTTCTGTAGTGAGAAACAAAGTCGATGCACATGATTTTACTTTCGCCAGCCACACAAATTTATGCGGTGGGCCTGATCTAGCCCCTGGTCCTTTAGTTTGACACCTCAGCATTAAAGTGGGTAAAATAATGCATTGTATGGAATTAACTCTCGGCTCTAATTGACGGCAATAGACCATAGTCTAATCCATTTTGATTGGGAGGAGTTGGCAGCGAGTGATTCTCTATGCTGTATAACGTCACTGTGTACTAAATAGCTTTGTATTATTAATATCAGGGCTGTCAAACGATTAAAATTTTTAATCAAGTTAATTACAGCTTAAAAATTAATTAATCGTAATTAATCTCAATTCAAACCGTCTATAAAATATGCCCTATTTTTCTGTAAATTATTGTTGGAATGGAAAGATAAGACACAAGATGGATATATACATTCAACATACGGTACATAAGTACTGTATTTGTTTATTATAACATTTAATCAACAAGATGGCATTAACATGATTAACATTCTGTTAAAGCGATCCATGGATAGAAAGACTTGTAGTTCTTAAAAGATCAATGTTAGAACATGTTATAGAAATTTTATATTAAAACCCCTCTTAATGTTTTCGTTTTAATAAAGTTTGTAAAATTTTCAATCAAAAAATGAACTAGTAGCCCGCCATTGTTGATGTCATTTTAATCTGTTTGAGCGGGGCATGTGCGTTAATTGCGTCAAACATTTTAACGTGATTAATTTAAAAAATCAATTACCGCCCGTTAACGCGCTAAATTTGACAGCCCCAATTAATATACATAAAAAAATACTGTATTTTGGCACACAACAAAAGAGAATATTTTTTGGTCATTATCTTGACGACTTGGACTGAATGGAAATTCACTGGGAAGAGCAAAAGATTTTACACAAAGAAAAAAAAAACCCTTCAAAAAAGATTTATAGCCATAGGCGCAGTTTGACTTTTTTTGGCATAGGGGGCAAAACGTGTTTATGACCCCGAAACGCAGGGTCAGCAATAAAATTAACTTACAAGATACAGTGAGGAGAACAAGTATTTGATACACTGCCAATGAATTGGCAGTGTATCAAATACTTGTTCTCCCCACTGTATATACTCGGTTAGTAGCTTAGCCCATGCTCGTAAATACAGGCATCCCAGCTATGTGTTTTTGGGTGTACAGTTGTGGTCAAAAGTTTACATACACTTGGGAAGAACATAATGTCATGGCTCTCTTGAGTTTCCAGTTATTTCTACAACTCTGATTTTTTTTGCCGATAGAGTGATTGGAACAGATACTTCTTTGTCACAAAAAACATTCATGAAGTTTGGTTCTTTTATGACTTTATTATGGGTTAACAGAAAAAGTGATCAAATCTGCTGGGTCACAAATATACATACAGCAACACGAATTAGCAATTTCTTGTGAGTGATTATTGACTTGAACAATCATTGACTTGAACAAGTCAGGAAAGTCACTTGGAGCCATTTCAAAGCAGCTGTAGGTCCCAAGAGCAACAGTGCAAACAATTGTTTGTAAGTATAAAGTGCATGGCACTGTTTTGTCACTGCCATGATCAGGAAGAAAACGCAAGCTATCACCTGCTGCTGAGAGAAAATTGGTCAGGAGGGTGAAGATTCAACCGAGAATCCGCAAAAAGCAGATCTGCCAAGAATTAGAAGCTGGTGGAACACAGGTGTCAGTGTCCACAGTCAAGCGTGTTTTGCATCTCCATGGACTGAGAGGCTGCCGTGCAAGAAGGAAGCCCTTGCTCCAAAAGCGGCACCTTAAGGCTCCACTGAAGTTTGCTGCTGATCACATGGACAAAGATAAGACCTTCTGGAGGAAAGTTCTGTGGTCAGACGAAACAAAAATCGAGCTGTTTGGCCACAATGCCCAGCAATATGTTTGGAGGAGAAAAGGTGAGGCCTTTAACCCCAAGTACACCATGCCTACCGCCAAGCACGGTGGTGGTAGTACTATGCTGTGGGGCTGTTTTGCTACCAACGGAGCTGGTGCTTTACAGAGAGTAAATGGGATCATGAAGAAGGAGGATTACCTTCAAATTCTTCAAGATAACCTAACGTCGTCACCCCGAAGATTGGGTCTTGGGCGCAGTTGGGTGTTCCAACAGGACAATGACCCCAAACACACATCAAAAGTGGTCATAAATCAGGCTAGAATTAAGGTTTTTGAATGGCCTTCCCAAGTCCTGACTTAAACCCCATTGAGAACTTGTGGACAATGCTGAAGAAACAAGTCCATGCCAGAAAGCCATCAAATTTAACTGAACTGCACCAATTCTGTCAAGAGGAGTGGTCAAAGATTCAACCAGAAGCTTGCCAGAAGCTCGTGGATGGCTACCAAAAGCGCCTAATTGAAGTGAAAATGGCCAGGGGACATGTTACCAAATATTAGCGCTGCTGTATGTATATTTTTGACCCAGCAGATTTGATCACTTTTTTCTGTTCACCCATAATAGTCATAAAAGAACCAAACTTCATGAATGTTTTTTGTGACAAAGAAGTATCTGTTCCAATCACTCTATCAGAGAAAAATCCGAGTTGTAGAAATAACTGGAAACTCAAGAGAGCCATGACATTATGTTCTTCACCAGTGTATGTAAACTTTTGACCACAACTGTATGTGCGTGGCCGTGTGTATCCAAAATATTTGTGCTGTACTTGCCTGCCGATTACAGAACACGGTCCGGCGTCGGCCGCCACGGCTCCCTTTGGGTACACGTGGTCGCTCTGGTGCCCTCTGTCATTCACGCCGTAGAAAACTCCCAAGAATATAGCCACCGCTGCTAGTAGCAGCAGTGTCACTGCCAGCACGATTGTCATCTTCACCATTTTGATACACTTGCGATTGTTGCTCCCTAGATACAGAAAATGACGCATTCTCACTTAATAATTGGACTTCGATCTAATTTCGGGAACTGAGTAATTTCATGACTTTGTTATTAAGAACAGAGGTAGGGTCAGGTAAATTTGAAAGATTCAATTTGTATTTTAATCCTTTTTGCTTTGTTTTTGGAATTACAATTCAAGCATTAGTTGACTTACAGTAGTTGTGTGGTCATATTCATACCAGAAATCACACAGACTGTATCTCAGATCATCTTTTAAAAAATGAATACAAATCCCGTTAATCCATTCAAGCCTGCATATAACTACACACTTTTAAAAAATACAGTGGTACCTCTAATTACGAAATTGGTTTTGTAGTAGTTTTGTAACTTAAATTCTTTCAGTAGCGCGACGTTTTCCATGTAAATGCCCTAAGCCCCCCCAAATTCAGACATAAGTCTTTTATAATGCATAAAAATGCAATAAAACCATGTAAAAATACATGCTACAATTGGATTATTGCACAATTGAAATGACATCGGAGTTGAGCATAATGTTAAAAACCAAAAATAAAGAATAAAAGTTAATACACTCATGTAAAGCTGTCTGAACACGAGGGGCGAATGAAGAGGACGCTGGGATACACTCATGCACATACAGTAGAGGTCATCTTAGCCAATTGGATGCTAGGAATGCTAGGCAACAGCCAATGGCAGAGCAGCTATAAGCATGTTACGTTTAGTAAACTGTGGGAGCTGCAAGTACCAGCCATACTGTAATTTTGCCTTTAATATCCTGAAATTTCTTTCGTAACAAGAGACAATATTTTCCCCGTTGAGGCGTGTCTTAGCCGGAAAATTATTTATGTAAAGACGTTCGTAAGTAGAGGTACCACTGTACAGTGGGGCAAATAAGTATTGAGTCAACCACGAATTGTGCAAGTTCTCCCACATGAAAGTATTAGAGAGGCCTGTATTCGTCAACATGGGTAAACCTCAACCATGAGAGAGAGAAAGTGGGGGGAAAAAAATCACATTGTTTGATTTTTAAAGAATTTATTTGCAAATCATGGTGGAAAATAAGTATTTTGTCAATACCAAAAGTTCATCTCAATACTTTGTTATGTACCCTTTGTTGGCAATAACGGAGGCCAAACGTTTTCTGTACTCTTCACAAGCTTTTCACACACTGTTGCTGGTATTTTGGCCCATTCATCCATGCAGATCTCCTCTAGAGCAGTGAGGTTTTGGGGCTGTCGTTGGGCAACACGGACTTTCAACTTCCTCCACAGATTTTCTATGGGGTTGAGATCTGGAGACTGGCTAGGCCACTGTAGGACCTTGAAATGCTTCTTACGAAGCCACTCCTTTGTTGCCCTGGCTGTGTGTTTGGGATCATTGTCATGCTGAAAGACCCAGCCACATCTCATCTTCAATGCCCTTGCTGAGGGAAGGAGATTTTCACTCAAAATGTCTCGATACATGGCCCCATTCATTCTTTCCTTTACAAAGATCAGTCGTCCTGGTCCCTTTGCAGGAAATCAGCCCCAAAGCATGATGTTCCCCCCCCATGCTTCATGCTTGTCATCATTTTGACACCACGGGGTGAGATCTTGCATGGAGCCCCAGATCGAGGGAGATTATCAGTGGTCTTGTATGTCTTCCATTTTCAAATAATTGCTCCAACAGTTGATTTAAAAAAAAAAATTTTTTTTTTTTTACACCAAGCATTTTACCTATTGCAGATTCAGTCTTCCCAGCCTGGTGCCGGTCTACAATTATGTCTCTGGTGTTCTTCGACAGCTCCTTGGTCTTGGCCATAGTGGAGTTTGGAGTGTGACTGACTGAGATTTTGGACTAGTGTCTTTTATACCGATAATGAGTTGAAACAGGTGCCATTAATACAGGTAACGAGTGGAACCTCGTTAGACCTCGTTAGACCTTGTTATAAGAAGTTAGACCTCTTTGACAGCCAGAAATCTTGCTTGTTTGTAGGTGACCAAATACGTATTTTCCAATCTAATTTGGAAATAAATTCTTTAAAAATATCAAACAATGTGATTTTGTTTTTTCCCCCCACATTCTGTCTCTCATGGTTGAGGTTTACCCATGTTGACAATTACAGGCCTCTCTAATCTTTTCAAGTAGGAGAACTTGCACAATTGATGGTTGACTAAATACTTGTTTGCCCCACTGTACATGCGTTTAAATCATTGATTTTTGTCAAAACAGAGTAATAGTAAAACCAAAGTTTCATTCAGAGGCTAAAGATACTGATGACAGTGGCTGAACAAATCTGAACAGGGCATGGGTGTGAAGACCATAAATGGGACCCCCGGTTGGATTGTCCAATGGGTGGTGGAGAGTACTAGTGGACAATTTTTTGCGGGCCTTCCAGACAACAGGCCAAGCATCTGGCAGAGATATTATAACACTTTAAAACACTAAATTACAGCTCCGCCCATCATCTTACCTTTCTGTTTGACCCTCCTCTCGCCCAACCACGCCCACTTTACACCTGCAGACGAGGCCCCTTGCAGGCCCGGACCTGGTCGTACCCCCAGTAAGTTCCGCCCCTGTCTCATGAGTATTTGGTAACTTCCATTTTATACTGAAGCAAAGTTGATTTTTGCTCAAATTTTAAAAATTTAATGCAAGTGGCGAGACAATGTTATTAGTGTGCCTTCATTTACAGTTACAGCTACATATCAACTGAAACAGAAACAGGTAGTTCTGTTTCACAAACAAGATAATCCAGTGCATAAGTAATACGCTTTCAAAGAACTGGGAGTGAGGAAAACATTGACTCAAGGAGAGTTTAAATGAATAGAAAAAGTACAAATTTAAATGGAGTGGAGGTGACAGACATATTAACTCTAAATTTGTACATTCATCAGAAACAATCTTATTGATGATCGTATACTATTCATTTGATCGAATTACACAAGATTCCGTTTAGATAATGACAATTAGTGCAAGTGCAGCCTTACCTTGACTTTTTTTAGGGTCCTCAGCAATAAGAAGCTCTCTGCTCGTGGTTATGTTGGCAGGAATCTGCGAAGCAGGTGATATGCGACAGACTCACTCACTGTTTCTTTTCAATATTTAACCATCACTGGAGTCATAAACTTGAAAGCCGGCCTCCCGTTAAACACATTTATGAATTGCAATGCGCCAGAAGAATGCTGACGCCGCCACTCATGACACAGGCAAACAATGAAATTCATCATTACTAATCTGGGAGGAAACTTCATCTGGGTTATTTTATAGCAGCGTTAATATAGATTTTATTATAGTTGTATTATTATTATTATTATTAATGATCTTGTTCTTATTTCTAGGATTGCTATCATTACTAGCATAATTTTAGATTTAGTAGTGTATTGAAGCAGTAGTAAAGTGCTATGTAATTTATATACTATGTAGAAGTAGAAGATTGGTAATAGTATTTAAAACTTACAATGAATATATTTAGCATTAGTGGTAGCCGAGCTTTATTTGTACATTTTGGTGTTATTTTAATAACATTAGTAGTATTCAATGGTCTTGCGGGAGCAGTAGTCAAAGCAGCAACTATATTTTGTTGTATTAACACTACAACTACTAATTAAGTATAAAATTAATATTATGAGTAGAAATTGATTTTTTTTTTTTTTTTTTTTTAATAATAGTAGTTGTACTTGTAGTAGAAGTAAAGGCCATACGATTTGTTTTAATCAAAATATGAATATTGGTAGTTTTAGTACTACTACTATGCTTGTAGCATTTGTGTTAGATGTGTTTTTTGTATGTTTTTTTTAGGTTTGTCATTAGTGGTAAAAGTACCAGCAGGATAATTTAGTAGTAGTCATTATATTAATATTCATGGTTAGGAGGTGGTACGTTTACTGTTAGTGGTATTAGGAATATTTAGCTGTGTTAAGAGTAATAATACGAAAAATACTTTTATTAGTAATTACTATTAACTAGGGCTGTCAAACGATTAAAATTTTAAATCGAGTTAATTACAGCTTAAAAATTCATCGTAATTAATCGCAATTCAAACCATCTATAAAATATGCCATATTTTTCTGTAAATTATTGTTGGAATTGAAAGATAAGACACAAGATGGATATATACATTAAACACACGGTACATAAGTACTCGGGTTGTTCCGATCATGTTTTTTTTGCCCCCGATCGTTTTAGTTGAGTATTTGCCGATCCCGATATTTCCCGATCCGATTGCTTTTTTTGCTCCCGATTCAATTCCAATCATTCCCGATAATTTTTCCCGGTCATATACATTTTGGCAATGCATTAAGAAAAAAAATGAATAAAACTCGGATGAATATATACATTCAACATACAGTACATAAGTACTGTATTTGTTTATTATGACAATAAATCCACATGATGGCATTTACATTATTAACATTCTTTCAGTGAGAGGGATCCACGGATAGAAAGACTTGTAATTCTTAAAGGATAAATGTGACTTTGTATATTGTGACTAAATATTGCCATATAGTGTATCTGTTGAGCTTTCAGTAAAGGATACTGCAGCCATTTAACTGTTCTGGCCAAATGCATGATGGGAAGTGCAACCATGACTGTGCGTAGTGCTACCAATTGATATATCTTCTCTGCATTGGGAAATAACATAGGGTGTTAAGAAAAAGATCAATTACTACCTTGCTTCCCCACATTGCTCCCCACGATATTTTTAATCGTGGGGAGAGAGATTGTAAGGCTTTAGCCAATTAAAAAAAGGCTCCAAAGGCTGCCAAAATTCACTCTACTCATTTTACGCTACCTTTTACCTCTCTATATAGGTAAAACAGCGCCATGACAGATTGAGCGCGACGATGCGTGAGTGGGTCGTGCAGCACATGCATTAATTGCATAAAATATTTTAACGTGATACATTTTTAAAAAAATTAATTACCGCCGTTATCGGGATAAATTTGATAACCCTACCTTAAGCCTAAACTAAGGACTCTGGATGAGTGTAACATATTATGTTTGTCACGTTAAATACAATTAGAAAACGATTTAATTAAAAAATATCGATCGATCGGGACCATCTCTAATAAGTACTGTATTTGTTTATTATAACAATAAATCGTGTTTAAGGTCAAAAAGGAGGAAAATGTGTATATATATTTATATTGCAAAGGCGTGAGCGCAAACCCAAAGTTTTTGGAACAAAAGTTTGTTTCGTCACATTGACATATAAAAGCTAGGAAATACCACTTAGAACCTGGAACAATATAGGTGTAATATGTAATATGTGTATGTGTAATCATTCTTGGAATATATAAATGATTAGTTTTTATATTTACAATTAAAAATAAGTTTAGGGTAACACTTTATTTGAACTTGTGTCATAACACTGCCATAAGTCATAATTATGACACAGTCAGGAACATAAACAAATGCTTATGAGAGATGTCATCAAGTGTCCTAACTTTAACAAAGTTCTTAAACTCTAATCCCAACCCAAAGACATTTGAAAAAAGAAAAAAAAAATCACAATATGACATCAAAAGTTACATAACTTACTAAATGACCCTCAATGACATCTGTCATAAGCCCTCATTCATATTCATGACAGGTGTCATGTTATCATTAATAAATTGTAACAACTTTTAATATAAGTAGGAATAGAATATATTCATTTGACTATTGGCATTGCAGCAGTACTAATAGTATTTGGTGGTGCTAGTTTAGAAGTATTAGGCTGTTAAGCATGTTAAAGTGTACAAGTGTAAGTGGCAAAAGGCTGACCACCAGGAGAACACACTGCCCATGAATGAATGATTAAGAGGAAACTGCATTCAACTGTGTGACTTGCACTTTATCTGCAAAGATGGTTCAACTTGTCTGTGACAAAGATTAACTCTCATCTTGGCAACATGACGCACAGAGGCCTTTGGAAGTTTTTTTTTTTAAAGATCACATACAGCAAAGTGTTAAATGAAGCGCCTCCTCACCGAGAACGAAGGTCCACCAACCACCAGGAGGGGAGGAGGGAGGCGAAGCGGGTCAAAGAATCAAGCTGAGCCAAGAGGTGGAGGTCAAGTGGGACTGTGCACCAGAGTCCTGTCAAGTGGGAACGGAAAGGAACGCAAGAAGCTTGTGATGAAACACCCGGGACGCGACGCACTGCCCCCTCCAGAGCTCGCCCAATCGGAGAAAAGGAGGAGAGTATGCCTGCCGACTGGCCTTCTGGCTCACTCGCAAAAGCTTTTCTTGATTAATGATAAGCCTCAAATAAGACTTTAGACAAATATTTATTCAAACCAGTGAACCCGCATTGTTTTTATTTGTTTTATTATTTTTTTCTTATACAGCAGTGCTTCGAGGTGTTTTTTAATAGTAATCATTCTTCGCAGCGGATAAAGAAAATATGCCTATGAAGCTGGGAACCTCTGGGTACCTCACGATACGATTTGCGATACAAGCAGGGCATAGGCGAGCTAGGGGCAGGGGTGTTAAATTGGTTTTGGGGAAAAAGTTTCCTGAAAATTTTTGCACGCTACACTTCCAGGACGTGTTCTAACATTTCAAGTACATTCTAATAGGCTACATATAAAAAAAATGCAAAAAAAAAAAACATTTGCTGTTTCTAACCAAGATTGTATTAGCCACCTGCTATTTTGTAGCATATATACAGTAGTATGAGGCAGGGAGGAACAGCCCACTCTTACAGTATGTAAGCAGATTTACTTTATGAAAAAGGACAAATATTGGAAAATTATTAAATCAAAGATCATTCAAACTATAGGTTCCAAAACGAAACTAAAATTATCGCATAACAAACTAAATAGCTTAATTAGCAATTAACAACTGGAACACTGACTAAATAAATAGCACAGAACATGACATTTAAATGATGTTTACCTCTATAGTGCTGCAATGCATGCTGGGAGGCATGTTGTACGACAACAGTGTTGACAGCAGGTGGCAGCAGAGGTTGTCTGTCTTTCCCACGGGAAGTGAGAGATTACATTAAGCAATGATTGCCAAATGAAGCTTCTTGAAGTAATGAAGCTTTTTCTGCCAATTCAGAGCTTCATGGTGGTTCATTTGCTCTATGGCGCTATCAAGTGGTCATGAAGCCCAAGTGGCAAACCGTGTTGAAAATTCTAAGGCTATTTGTTTAAGAAAATGATATGAATGTGCTTATGTTTCTGTCTGGAAAAAAGCAACAAATATAAGGACAACTATAAGGATACTTTGATAGTCATTTATGTTTAGAAAAAATAGCCTCTACAGTGTTTTGGCAAAATATAAATAATATAAATATATACCGTATATGGCGGAAAAAACAGACAAGACTGAAAAAGCAGTTTTTGCTCTTGCACTCCTCTTTAAAAGAAACTGCTGTATTTTAAGCAATAACAACTGTTGTGTTTGATAGAACAATATGTTTATATGCTGCCATAGCAGATTCATGGCGCATTAAGCCCCTGAACTATTTTTAATTTGCCTGTTATACCCTGAAAACCCCCATTTACAGATGTCGCGCACCCGTTTTTGTTTCAACCCAGCCATGAAAACAAGGTAATTATATTTATTATTCAAAATGTCCGTCATTTTTAACTTAGAATCATTAATTGATGTCTAATATTTTGTTTAAGAAAAAAAAGACTTTATAAAATTATTCACTCGCATATTTTAAACTTTTAAACAAATTACGTCACAATGAAAAAAATGCCGTCTGTAAAAAAGTAACGGATATCTACCTCATAACTATCGCCAAAGTGTATTTTTTTGTTAATGTCGCATTTTCCCCGAAATGTTAGATGAGAAATAATCAATCCGAAAGAAAAATTGATTTTTTTTTTTTTTTTTTAAAGGGGTAAATATATGAAAAAGAAAATCTCGACCACTCCTTGATGTCTGCGATTTCTGCATCGCGACCCTTGTTATATTACATGTTTTACCCATGAAATCCCCCAAAAATCCAGGTATGCCCATTCACAGCTGTGTCATGACACTCAGTGATACATGCGACATCGAGTTTTTCGATCGAAACAAGGTAAGTACGCGATAATATCTCGTTAACGTCATGGCGTCTGTAATTCTGCTCCCGTGTGCTCTCGCCTCCAGATAGGGTTTTGCCGTTTAAAAAACATATTTCTTTTTAAAATGCCCTCCTGTCCCAAAATTTTCTTCCCCCAGAAAGTTGAGATTTTAAGCTTTCCAATGATGTATCACACATGCATATCGGACAATTTTGAAATTTGGCCAAATTGGTGGTCTCAGAGCGGAACTTTGAATCACCTGAGTGTTTTCCGCCATATATATTTTTCAGTTGGGGGGCTCCTAGCGACACGTCGCTTCGGACACTTAGTCACCCAGAGGGCCTGTGTTAGGTTTTGTTTGTTTTCTCCTAGTGTGACTTGTCCCTGTGATTGCCCATTGATTTCACCTGAAGTGCCTTCTCCTAGTCTATCCTCCTGTGCTCACCTGTTCCTTGTTGTCTCGTTAACCCTTGTCTGCGTGTGTGTATATAAGCTCCCATTTTCTGTTCACTCCTTGTTGCGTCATTGTCAATGCCCATGTGCTCGTCAATGTCTGTGTCGGTGTCTGAGTCAAGTCCTGTCCAAGCCCTCGTGTATTCGTCCCTCCGATTTAAGTAAGTTTTGTTTGAATCTTGCCCTTTTGATCCCCAGTGGTTTTGGTTGTACTTTGTGTTTTTGTTAGATATCATTAAAACGTTTTTTGAGTTCATCGCCATCTGCCTTGCCGCATTTTGTTCCCTGCAATTGGGTCCACACATCCTGCCTGCCTGCCCGCGTCCCTGACAGAATGACGCAACCAATTGTGGACCCAGCGGGAAAACTTCGGCACCAGCGTGCACGCCGACCACCATCCGCATGTTTTTCCTCGCCACATTTTTTTGGATTCAGATTTTTCTGATTTTGAGGAAGATCATGACAGCCTGGATACCCAGGCTCACAATAACAATTATCTCACAATATGGCGATATAACAATTATCGATACATGGCTCAGGAAATACCGTTTATTCTATTTTATTATACAAGTCATAAACAGAAAAACAAGCTCTTTTCATCCTTCTGATTGTTGAAATTCGCCTCCCCAACCAAAGCCGCATGGAAACAGCGAAAGCCAAAAAAGCCGCTCGGCCGATGCTGCCTCGCGTGCGCCAACCGGGAAGGCGGAACTTCGCGCGTTCTCTTCTTATTTTAACCCTTTGTACTGACTCCATGTTTCAAAAGTTTAAAGAAGACTCACCGAAAACAGGTTGACAATTTATTCGTCGTCAATGGTCAAAAACAAGGCAAAAACAGACGACGGAGGGAGCAATGCTGAATCCAAAGCAAGGCTACATAGCAGATGTTTCCGAGCAGCAAATCTGTCTTATCTCAGTGTCCAGTGTTTTTTAAGTCTGTGGGCCGGCCGAAGGTGTGTCCGTGCGTTGCTTTGGGATCATCCCTCTCTGGCCGGTTTCGGGCTGTTTAGGTTCGTGCGTGGATGAGATGTGGTTGCCACAGCGACCGACGCTGGTCTTGATGTCACAAGCGCCTGCCATCAACTTTGTTATCCGGGCTGGCACTACTTGTTTTAGGACAAAGCGCGCTGGTCTTTGTCCTTGTTCGTTTGTCGGGAGGACTGATTGCCAGAGTTGGTGGGTCAATCTTGCTCGTGGCGCCCACGTTGGGCTTCTGTGATAAGATGGCGTTGTGTATCTATTCTGTTTCTTTGAACTATGGTGTGCTATTTATTTTACATTAGGTGTGTTAGAGAAGTGCAGTTCTACAGTGAATATGAGAAATGATACTATTCCCTGATTGATTATATTACGTGTGTTCGAGTAATGCAAACAGTTAGACGGTGCCTACGAGAAACGGTACAATTTTTCCTTTTCCCCCTCATGAGCGCCGATAAGGTGATTCACTTTACTGTGTTCAAGGCCACTGAGTGAAGTCTGCCTATACTATAGTTAAATGAATGTGTTATACTAATGCAAACATTTATATGGTGTGTGCGAGAACGGTACCTTTTCCCTTTTCCTGAGTTTATCAATAGTAGGGGAGGGTGTTGAACGAATGTTCATTCGCTGCCATCCCTCCCAGTTCAAACGGATTGGACGTCTATGGCGGTCAATGGCAACCCATGAGTTTAATTTTTTTAGGCATTTCAGGTTATCTGCCGTTGATTTTCATTCAGTTCCTGATAAATTCAAGGCATTTCTGGGTCACGTCCTGTTGATTTTGGGTTACAGGACACGAAGTGACCAAGGAATCATCCTCAAATGAATAGGCAGTGACTCAAACTCAACAGGAAGTGACCTGTAAATGTCCTAAAATGAAAAGAAAGTGACCTGTAAATGTCCACTAATCTGGGAAACTGGCTCCAAATGCTCTGGTTACTGTTTGTTCATTCGCCCCGCCACGTCAACATGGATTGGACATCAAGCACTGTCAATGGCAGCCAATGAGCTAACATTGGCACCGTTCTCTTGGAAGACGTTGGTAGCAACTGGTTGTTTTTGTTTTTGTTTTTCTTTCAAAGTGTGACCTTTTAAAACAATCTATCAATACTTGGCAGGAGCATATCGATAACCTTTTATGTTACAAAGTATCACGATACACGTTTCACCATTTTCATATTTGTAATACCCCTACTTTAGAGTATATAAAAATACGGTACAACCACATGAACTGCGCCACTCACTCACATCTAGTGCGTTAAGAGGTTAAGAGTAGTCAGTGCTTGCCTTATAAATACATTTTTATTTCAAAACTCTAATAATTATGATGAGTATTCACTTCATAGTAGATTTTACGGTTATTTGCTGCCTGCTTAGTTCCAGCTGTAGAAACATTGCCTAATTTTAGTGTTTTCCCAGCTGCGGCAAGTTCACTGTATTAAAAGTCCACATTTTTTGTCACTGCAGCCCCAATACAAACAGCCACATACTGTACTTTGCACCATGACAGATTTATTTAGATGACGCATGTTGGTATACGGTGAGTAATAGAAAAACGCGAATTATGCCACTGTAATATTTTTATATTGATTGAAAAATAGCCGGTATTGTTACGGTTTTCAACGGCCGAGGACGTAAAGTGCAGGACGAGGCAGATTAGGTGTTGGCCCCAAAACTAATAAAATATTTATTTAATAAAAACATCCTCCTTACAGGATAAGCGGCTTGGAAAATGAATGAATGCATCCTCCTTACATAAATAAAAACGTGCAAATAAAAGACAAACTATCAAATAAATGGGCATAGACCTGGCATGAAGCAAGACAAGGAACATGATAAACGCAACATGGATGACGACCTGACAAACACTGACCTGAAACAGGGCACTTAAATACACAAAACTGACAAAATGTTGCTGCAGAAAATTATGCTGAACTTTTTATTTTTATATATTTTATATTTTCAATTCAATTTGTTCATTGGAGGGATGGGTGCATACCCGAGTTAGAGAAGGGGGCGCCAAGTTGTTTTGGAGAGGGGGGAAAGGATCCTGATGCTTCGCTTCCGGAAGGTTTTCTAACATATCAATATCATGGATACTTACAGTGGGGCAAAAAAGTAATTAGTCAACCACCAATTGTGCAAGTTCTCCTACTTGAAAAGATTAGAGAGGCCTGTAATTGTAAACATGGGTAAACCTCAACCATGAGAGACAGAACGTGGAAAAAACAACAACAGAAAATCACATTGTTTGATTTTTAAAGAATTCATTTCCAAATTAGAGTGGAAAAAAGGTATTTGGTCACCTACAAACAAGCAAGATTTCTGGCTGTCAAAGAGGTCTAACTTCTTCTAACGAGGTCTAACGAGGTTCCACTCGTTACCTGTACTAATGGCACCTGTTTTAACTCATTATCGGTATAAAAAACACCTGTCCACAACCTCAGTCAGTCAAACTCCAAACTCCACTATGGCCAAGACCAAAGAGCTGTTGAAGGACACCAGAGACAAAATTGTAGACCTGCACCAGGCTGGGAGGACTGAATCTGCAATAGGTAAAATGCTTGGTGTAAAGAAATCAACTGTGGGAGCAATTATTAGAAAATGGAAGACATACAAGACCACTGATAATCTCCCTCGATCTGGGGCTCCATGCAAGATCTCACCCCGTGACGTCAAAATAATAACAAGAACGGTGAAAAATCCCAGAACCACACGGGGCGATCTAGTGAATGACCTACAGAGAGCTGGGACCACAGTAACAAAGGCTACAATCAGCAACACAATGCGCCGCCAGGGACTCAAATCCAGAGGTGTCCCCCTGCTGAAGAAAGTACACGTCCAGGCCCGTCTGCGGTTCGCTAGAGAGCATTTGGATGATCCAGAAGAGGATTGGGAGAATGTGTTATGGTCAGATTAAACCAAAATAGAACTGCTCTTGTGTTTAGAGGAGAAAGAATACTGAATTGTATCCAAAGAACACCATACCCACTGTGAAGCATGGGGGTGGAAACATCATGCTTTGGGGCTGTTTTTCTGCAAAGGGACTAGGACGACTGATCTGTATAAAGGAAAGAATGAATGGGGCCATGTATCGAGAGATTTTGAGTGAAAATCTCCTCCCATCAGTAAGGACATTGAAGATGAGACGTGGCTGGGTCTTTCAGCATGACAATGATCCCAAACACACAGCCAGGGCAACAAAGGAGTGGTTTGGTAAGAAGCATTTCAAGGTCCTGGAGTGGCCTAGCCAGTCTCCAGATCTCAACCCCATAGAAAATCTGTGGAGGGAGTTGAAAGTCCATGTTGCCCAACAACAGCCCCAAAACATCACTGCTCTAGAGGAGATCTGCATGGAGGAATGAGCCAAAATACCAGCACCAGTGTTTGAAAAGCTTGTGAAGAGTTATGGTAAATGTTTGGCCTCCGTTATTGCCAACAAAGGGTACGTAACAAAATATTGAGATGAACTTTTGGTATTGACCAAATACTAATTTCCCACCATTATTTGCAAATAAATTCTTTAAAAATCAAACAATTTGATTTTATGTTTTTTTCCCACACATTCTGTGTTTCATGGTTGAGGTTTACCCATGTTGACAGTTACAGGCCTCTCTAATATTTTCAAGTGGGAGAACTTGCACAATTAGTGGTTGACTAAATACTTATTTGCTCCGCTGTATATTTAAATGGAACTTTGTGTGTACGTGTGTGTCTGTGAACTAACTCTCCATGGACTCTGAAACGGAAGGCTGTATTTTAAAGAAATTATACTTAGTTGTACTCTATGTGTCTGGGAGTGTTCTTAGATGGGTTTGATCTGTGTGGGCCTCCATTTAGTGCCATCTTGGCGGCAAATGACTTGTCTTTTGCGATTGCAATTCGCAGTTGGCTTTCAAATTTAACAGTTCATATACAATTTAAATGTGCTGTGAGTATACATTGTGGCTTTGACTACTCCAAAACAAGGCACTGACTTACAAAAAAAAAGAAAAGAAAAGGTTGTTTATACTGTAGGGAAAGTTATTGTTATTGTGTGTTATGCCCGCAATGATTCCTGGTAGCTGTGGCATTCATGACTGAGAGAGGTGGTTGCCGTTCTTATGTTCTGGTGTTTTTTGTTCAATAAAGGCACTGTCTCTTGGGGTCATGCGGTGTATGGGGCAAAAGAGCAACTCGTCTAAAAACATAAAAACTGTCATTCTTCTCCACCTCGCTTGCCATAATATTGTACATAGTGATGTTAAAGTGATTGCACATTAACCCTTTTATGGTGTCCTTTTATTATTACTACATTCTAGCTGCATCTCTAAGGGAAGTAGGTTTTATCTTCCATTCGGTTTTATTGCGTTTATGTTACACAAACCCGAGCAACGCTAGGCCATACTACTCGATAAATCCGTCCAGCATACGTAAAAAAAATTTAAAAAATCATGGGGAAGCCCTGATTTTGAGGTTTCTTATGTGTCGATTTAACAAACATTGCTCCAAACAACCCAGAACAAGTATTATTCCGGGCCATTCTGTTAGTAATGGCTAAAGTTGTGAAAATAGGTTTACAAAATACAATAGTTTAAAATTTTGAGTGGGATGGGGGTAGGGACCTTGCTACTCTTTTGCCTAGGACAGCTAATCACCCAGGGCTGGCCCTGGATTGGGGGGCATGAGAAACATGACATTTTAGGGCGTAATCCAGATTTGTGTTGTATTTTAAAATATATTTCCAAATATTTTTACGGGGGATTTGCTCTTAAAGTAAGCACAGTGGTACATCTACATACAAAGTTAATTCATTCCAGGACCTTGTTTGTAAGTCGACATGGTCGTATGTCAAGCAGGATTTCCCCATAAGAATACAATATAATTCCTTAATTTGTTCCACAGCCCGAAAACCTACACTAAATCCTTAACAAATACTGCTGTTAACATTGCAAATAGCAAATACTGCTGTTAATGCAAATAGCAATTTCATAGGGCAAGACAGATTATGAATAAAAATTGGAATAATAATATGATAATAATTATACCAGTATTAATGTAACAAATCGGATTCTTATGTGCATAGGCGGATTTTAAGGGTGGGGGTAAGGTGGGCCGAAAAGTGTCATTGCATGAAATTGACTTTCCTATACTGTATCCTAGCCAAAATGTGGCCCAAAAACAAGTAAAAAAAAAAAAAATCAAAGAAAAATAGCTTTCATGCAGTGGCGCCTCCAGAAATTTTTCATAGGGGTGGCCAGATGGGGCCACTTAAAATCTTGGGGTGGCCAAAACTAAAAGCCATAATTTCAGGTTTTCATGATATTATTGCACTAAAAAGGTCAGGGGTAAACTATCAGAAAGACTTAAGGACACGGCTACTGATATACTTTGGTGTATTGTGTAATATTTGATGTTTCTAATGATTTAATGTGCATAGTCCATAACTGTCCAGTCAACATTTTGAGTTCCATAACAATTCTGTTTTATTGCGTTATGTATATATTAGGCATAAGGTGTACATTTAACTAGGGCTGTCAAACGATTACAATTTTCAATCGAGTTAATCACAGCTTAAAAATTAATTAATCGTAATAAATCGCAATTCAAACCATCTCTAAAATATGCCATATTTTTCTGTAAATTATTGTTGGAATGGAAAGATGAGACAAGACGGATATATACATTCAACATACTGTACATAAGTACTGTATTTGTTTATTATAACAATAAATCCACAAGATGGCATTAACATTATTAACATTCTTTCTGTGAAAGGGATCCACGGATAGAAAGACTTGTAATTCTTATAGGATAAATGTGAGTTTGTATATTGTGACTAAATATTGCCATTTAGTGTATTTGTTGAGCTTTCAGTAAATGATACTGTAGCGACTTAACTGTTCTGCCCAAATGCATGATGGGAAGTGGTGCAACCATGACTGTGTGTGGTGGCTGCAAATGTTATATCTTCTCTGCATTGGGTACACTACAGGGTGTTAAGAAAACAATCAACTCCTGTCATTCTTCCCCACGTCGCTTCCCACAATATTTATAGTTGCTGTGGGAGAGATGACAAAGCTTTTGCCAATTAAAAGCACGACCCCAATGAATGCTTGTATCTACTGCACTCTGTCTCTCATCTCTGTATATAAGTAAAACGGCGCCATTGTAGGCTGTTTACGGCAATGCGTGAATGAGTCGTACCGCGACTGTGTTAGTTGCGATAAATATTTTCATGTGATTAATTTAAAAAATTAGTTACCGCCCGTTAACGCGATAAATTTGACAGCCCTACATTTAACAAAACAAAATAAATGCATTCATTTGGGATGAAATGCATAACTGAAGCTACAACAATGTAACTATATACTGGCAAGCGGGGTGACCAGTGGGGTGGCCAAACAATTTATAGGGGTGGCCGTGGCCACCCCTGGCCACCCCCTGGTGGCGCCACTGCTTTCACGTGCATTTTTTGGGGAGTTTTTTGAGTTTCAAATTTATTTTTGCATTCAAACACATTTTTTTTTAAATTGAAGCGACATAGTTTTTGGTTGAATAATAAAGACACAAATCTACCTCCATATGGCTCCACCCAGGGGATACCATTTTTGACTGGGGTAACTACATTGGCACGACACCGACGGGCGTACCATATTCAATGGATGACAATCTTGGCGAAAAGAATTAGAATTACAATTCCCCTCAAGAATGATGGGAAACAAAAAACACTCATTGTCAACTTATTATAAATATTCTTGTAAGTTAATTTTATTGCTGACACTGCGTTTCGGGGCCATCAACATGTTGTGCCCCCCCCCGCCCCAAAAGTCAAACTCTCGCCAATGATTGGACGTGTATCCCCGTCAATGGAAGCCAACAGATTGACTTTCTGAATGTTGTCTAGTGATTCTGTTGATGCTTGTGTTTTGAGAGGTCAGGCCAGCAGCTGTTAAGAGAGCGCTCCTCTGATTGGCTGAGAGCAAAAAGCGCGTGCACGGGGGATGCGAGTGGGGAAAGAAAGGGGGACGAAAGAGCGCAGACTTCCCACAGACCGCTCTCACGTTGTGCAGCGTTCAAACTTTCCTCAGCATGGATGCCTCCGCATTGCATTCGTCTACTCTCCCGTTCACGCGTCCTCACAACAAAGCTTACTCTCGGGAGTGATGGGCTCCAAGTTAAGCAGGCAGAGAAGTCTCGATTTGGAAAGCAGGTGGACAAAGCGACGGCGGCAGAGGAATGAAGCGCCGGTGCAAAGCGACAGAGGAGGCGGCGGAGGGGAACTGCTGTTTACCTCCTTGATGCTCAAGTCGGACAAGCTGCCGGCGATGCTGCGCAAAAGCAACCACAGCCCGTACGTCCAGCGGGTGGCTTGGATCCGCGACATCCAGCGACATCTTCGGGAGCACCGCTCCGAGCAAGCGGGCGAAGTGCTCAAACTGCTGAGAAAGGTGACAAGACACAACAATTGTGTTTACTTTACTCTTACTTTAAAGTTTGTTCAAGCACACATTGTTACACATACTTGCGCAATACCTACTACTACTTCAAATGAATTGGACGTCTATCACCGTCATTGGTAGCCAATTTAAACCAGAAGTGCATAGACTGTAATTGAGTAGCATATATCGTAGCCCGTTTAAAGCATTGCCTTGTACTTAAATATATAACATTGCTTGAAATATGAGTTTAATTTGTTCCCTGGGCCACTCAAAAGGTCTTTTGTCATCGATATTAATATTGTATTCACCTGAATAGTCCAATTGACTATCCACCCGGGGGCA
This sequence comes from Corythoichthys intestinalis, assembly GCF_030265065.1. Lineage (NCBI taxonomy): Eukaryota > Metazoa > Chordata > Actinopteri > Syngnathiformes > Syngnathidae > Corythoichthys > Corythoichthys intestinalis. Next base: position 13,143,476 of record NC_080411.1, on the reverse strand, counting down.
GTATAAGACAGATAGGAAGACCGTTCATAAAAAAAAAAAAAAAAAAAAAAAAAAACGAAAAAAAAACAGTATGGAACTAATGTCTGTTGTTTTTCACAGAGGATAAAGAATATGACCGTTGTGTACTGTTATTAGGAGTGTCCATCACCAATTTCATGTTGATACGATACAATATCAGTTCTTTGGACAGGTTATAATACAGGGTGTTCCAAAATGTTTGACCCTATTTCGTAGGCCAATAATTTTGACAATTTTCGTTGGAATGACCTCAAATTTTCACAGCTTCTGTAGAAACATTCCAAGTTTTTGTGTGTAACGTTCGGCATTTCTTAACCTGAAAAGATAGAAATGCCATTCATTTCAAAAGAAAAGGCATTTTGCGCATAAACGGCTTTTAAGTGGGGGGGGGGGCCAGGGGCCAGGCCCCCCCTGGTGGCCGAAAAGTGTCATTGCATGAAATATGACTTTCCTATATATATATATATATATATATATATATATATATATATATAAAGTTGTAAAGCAATAAAACTGCAACAAAAATAAATGAAATGAATAAAATAATTTATTTTTATAATGGGTCAAAATTATTTTTCAAACAGATCATGTGACTAGCACGTTAGACGGTCATTTGCTTTGCATATGATGTAATACGGTATACTGTAAAAAAAAAAAATAGAGGAGGGCAATTTTATTTTTCAAATGATTTTTTTCATTGATTGAAAATATTTTTTTTTGATTGAAGCAACTTTTTTGGGATTGAATGATTTGGACACAAACGTCCTACTCATAATATGGCCCGAACACAAAAAGGATTGCTTTAATCAAAGAAAACTTTTTCAATGAAAAATTAAGTGTTCAAATGCAAATTTTTCAATGTCAAACATTTTTTCACATTCAAAAACGTTTTCTATGATTAAAACTTTTCTTTTTTTGATTGAAGTGATTTTTCTTTTTTGAAAATATATATTTTTTTGAAGCAACATTTTTGATTGACTAATAAAGACAAAAACATCCTAGCCAAAATGTGGCCCAAACACAAATCAACATTACTTCAATCAAAAAAGTTGCTTCAGTAAAAAAAACTTGACTCCAATCAAAAAAAAAAAAAAAAAAAAAAAATCAGAGAAAAATAGCTGTCATGTGCATTTTTTTGAGTTTCATATTTATTTTGGCATTTTTTTGATTGAAGCGACTTTTTTTTTTTTTTTTGAAAATATATATTTTGATTGCAGCAACTTTTTTTTTTTTTTTTTGAAGCAACTTTTTTTTTTTTTTTTTTTTTGAAGCAACTTTTTTTTCAAATTTTTTTTTCGCATTCAAAAACGTTATCTACGATTGAAATTTTTCCTTTTTTGATTGAAGTTATTTTTCTTTTTGAAAATATATATTTTTTTGAAGCAACTTTTTGATTGAATAAGACAAAAACGTCCGAGCCAAAATGTGGCCCAAACACAAATCAACATTACTTCAAAAAAGTTGCTTCAATCCCCCCAAAAATGAAATTAAGGAAAAATAGCTTTCACGTGCATTCTTTTGAGTTTCAAATTTGTTTTTGCATTCAAACACTTTTTTTTTTTTTTTTTGGATTGAAGCGACTTTTTTTATTGAAAATATATATTTTGATTGAAGCATTTTTTTTAAAAAAAATTGGAGCAACTTATTTTGGTATTGAATAATAAAGACACAAATCTACCTCCATATGGCTCCGCCCAGGGGATACCATTTTTGACTGGGGTAACTACATTGGCACGACTCCGGCGGGTGTACCATATTCGATGGATGGCGTTCTTGGCTAAAAGTTTTGACTTAGCAGCCTCATTTCGAATTCCCCTCTAGAATGATGGGAAACAAAAAGCGCTGATTGTCAACTTATTATAGATATTCTTGTAAGTTAATTTTATTGCTGACACTGCGTTTTGGTGTCATCAACATGTTGTGCCCCCTCTGCCCCAAAACTCAAACTCTGCCTATGATTTTGCGTGTTAGAGTATGCTCGGACTCCGTCACCAAAGACAGTGCAGCGTGCCTTCCTCACAATTTTTGCAAAGAAGGCACCAACTACAAAACAAATTACGACTTGGCACCAAAAATTTCAAGAAATTTCAGCGAGTTTGACACAAGCTCGAATACTGACTCGACGTGTGCAGAGTCAAAGGCGGCGCTCATATTGAACATTTATGAAAATCTGTCATAGAACCAACAAATATTTGTACTTTTCTTTGTAAATTTAACCAATAAAACTTAGGACCTTCAACATAAAGTGTATTTAGTTTCATTAAGATCCATCAAGTAGTTTCCAAGATATGGGCATTCAGAATGGGGTCAACCATTTTGGAACATCCTGCATATTTGCTAATAGTACAAATTATGCCACAATTCGATTTCACTTAGATTCAAGGGTGTTATGAAAATCAATCAGGTGCTGAATGAGAAAAAAGGAACTGAGAATGCACACAACATGACAAAGGTTCTTTAAAATGATTTTTTTTTACAATTGTTGCAATTACAAATATTGCAAACATTATTTCTAAATTCATTGTCTACCGTTGACAACACTTGAAATCCAATTCATTTGAACTCCTCTGCTCATGTTTCAGTGCCATTGATGGCGCTAGAACGTACAATTCGTTATCCAAATAGATTGGATGCCTCGAGCCGTCAATGGATTCTAAAGAGTTAACGAAACAGCATCTAAGAGATGACTTTGTAGATTGATATTTTGTTTTTCGACCAGTTTCAATTCAATGGTGCCTAATTGAGATATCAGTCCAGATCAACATATCAATACGCTCTTAACTATTATATTGTTTGTCTACATTTGTTGCTGCAGCGTTCCCCCCCCCCCCCCCCCCCCCAGATCCCTTGTTTAAGGGGTTAAAGCACCGCAACATCGATACAGTTTATTTGAGCTATGTGGCAATTTAAAAGTCCTCATGATAATGATATTGTCGGAAATTGGCTTAGCTTTGCTCTCTATGAATTAGCATATTTGTCTTATTTTTATGGGGCTGTAGTGGTGTCTGAGTAGAGCATCTGTTTTGTCTGCACGACATCATGTTTATTCATATCCAAAGAGCAAAAAGAACACAAGGTCCAATAAGCACTTCAAAATTCAACAACAGATCAAAAATAGAAACTGGTTTTGCAGGATTTAAAATGCCGAAGTGCACAGTGTTTACAAAATGGTTTGGCATTTTTTTTCCTTTTAGAATTTAAAACTAATATGCAAATAAAGGACGCTGAATTAATGTTGAATTCATAAGACTGACCCTTTTTTTCCCAACTTGTTGGTCTTAACCCATTGACGGTGATAGATGTCCAATCTATGATCTTGGATAGTTGCTGTATTGAGGTCTATGTGTAGTACTGTTGTCTCGATATAAAAGTTTGAGCTCAATATCGATACTTAAATAAATACGCAATACCATTTTCGATACTGTATAATAGAGTTGTCTGATATTATCGGGTAGCCTATAATATCAGCCAGTAAAAGCATTTTAAAATGATTTTGGATAATTAGGGCTGTCAAAATTATCGCGTTAACGGGCAGTAATTAATTTTTAAAAATTAATCACGTTAAAATATTTGACGCAATTAACGCACAAATGCCCCGCTCAAACAGATTAAAATGACAGCACAGTGAAATGTGTACTTGTTGTGTTTTTCGGAGTTTTGTCGCCCTCTGCTGGCACTTGGGTGCGACTGATTTTATAGGTTTCAGCACCCATGAGCATTGTGTAAGTAATTATTGACATCAACAATGGCGGGCTACTAGTTTATTTTTTGATTGAAAATTTTACAAATTTTATTAAAACGAAAACATTAACAGGGGTTTTAATATAAAATTTCTGTAACTTGTACTAACATTTATCTTTTAAGAATTACAAGTCTTTCTATCCATGGATCGCTTTAACAGAATGTTAATAATGGTAATGCCATCTTGTTGTGATATATTGTTATAATAAACAAATACAGTACTTGTGTACCGTATATTAAATGTATATATCCATCTTGTGTCTTATCTTTCCGTTCCAACAATAATTTACAGAAAAATAGGGCATATTTTATAGATGGTTTGAATTGCGATTAATTGCGATTAATTAATTTTTAAGCTGTAATTAACTCGATTAAAAATTTTAATCGTTTGACACCCCTCCGGATAATATCGACATTTTTTTATGTTTTCGCCCAATATGCATATGGCGGTGGTGTCATGTCATTTTATTGCCTGCTTGTGTTTCTGGTGTTTTGACGCCCACTGTTGGATAATTACTTAGTAATTACTAATTAGTAATTAGTTTAGAAATTCCAGCACTTTCTGATGACGTCATCATATGTCGACGCAAGCTCATTGCGAATAGAGAGAGCTAAATGGACGAGCTAACGTCTGCAGTCAGTGTACCATAGCAGTTCTTGCCCTCTCACCTTGTTGTTTGTGCCTTATACATGCAACGCTTGTAAGTTATATTCTTCCTTTGTTTCATAATAATGAGCATTGTGTAGTATATTAGAGATTTTTATATTATGTTTTGTTTGCATTTGTGGCAAAATGTGGTTACATTATTTCATTGCTTGCAAACTGTACCACCAGTTAGTATTGAAATTGACACTTAGTGTATTTTGTGACTATATTTCATAATATTCACCCAATATTTTGTTGTTTTCAGTTTTACAAAAAAAGTATCAGTGCCTTTGTCAAGCGAAAGATGACTGCAGTAAAGCCAATTTAACTTTACTCCAGCGTCTGACCGCTTTAGACGCTGATTTGTTCACTATTTGTCAAGTTGTGTGCCCACACACACATAGAGGACAGAATAAATGCCTTATTGGCACTTTGCACTTGATAAAAAAAAAAACAGATGTTTGCACTATTTTGATTTCAACAATAAATATAGTGGTGCAGTATAGGCCGTTTTCCCATAACTTCAGTTGAAGTTTTTTCACAGAATGGTTATTTGGAAAAGCTTGCATTATTAAAGCATCCAATGGGACATCACAATACAATTAGCCATAATATGTGAAGTCCATGATGCATATATCGTTGTCGGTTTGATATTGGTTTCGCATTTTGGGAGTTGGACAATATCGGGATATCTATTAAATGTTAAAAAAGTTATTATCGGACAACTTTACTGCCTAAATAAAAATAAATACATGAATAAATGAATAAATACCCCCCTAATTAAATGTTATTTTTATTAATTCTTTCAGTGTTTCTCTATTGGTAGTCATTATTTTTGACAAAACAAAAGAAAAAAGCATCTTGCTCAAAAGCTAAAAATAACTGACCCAAAATCAACAGAATGTGACCTGAAATCAACAGGAAGTGACGCAAAAATGCCCCAAAATAAACAGAAAGTGACTCATGAACAAGGAATGACCTGGAAATGCCCAAAAAATTACCAAGAAATCAAATGAAAATACAGGTAGTTCCCGTGTTACAATGTACCGACTTACGTGATGTCGACTTCACGACGCGGGAGTCTCATCTGCCATTTTGTCTCCTGTCCTTTTTTCTTTTTTTTTTTTTTTTGTCACGTAAACAGTACCTTATTGTACCTCACAGTATCCTATTTTTTACTTAATTTTATTACTATGGCTGTTTTGACCTTTGGTGAAATGTGTATTTGATTATAATGTTGACTTTTGTTTTGAGATGCATGCTTTTATTTTGGCGCAGGAAGTGTAAAGCAGGCGGAGTAAGAGCGCATGTACACACGAAGTTTAACGTATTTGTGCACTCGAAGAAGAGCACACGTGCACACACAAGGAAGAGTGCATTTGCTACCACGAAGAAGTCGCGCAGCTAAGTCAGAGAGAGAGGGGAAAGATGAAAGTTTAGCTCGCTGTCTAACTAAGACTTGGCTCCAAGAGCTTTGCCACGACAGTACAGTGACATATAATACATGTTTTTTGGTAGATATTTTTAAATTTAAGGGGTATTTAGGCAGGGCTACTTAAAGGGTTAATTCCGACTTGCGTGGAAATTCAGGCTATGTTGCCAGCGTAGGAACGGAACTTGTTTGTAACCCGGGGATTCCCTGGATACAGGAAGTGAAGCTGGAATGCCCTCAAACATACCAAAAGTCACCCAAAATCAACAGGACGTACCTCAAAATTAACTCATTGCCTATCATTGACACTGATCATAGACATCTAACTCGTATGAACTGGGGAAAATTGGCTGTGAATGCTCATCTTTCTCTGCCATTGGTGGTGCTAAATGTCCAGTTACTTTTGACTGGTCCCAGTCAAAATGAATTGGGTGTCAAATAGGGCTGCAGCTATCGAATATTTTAGTAATCGAGTAATCGACTAAAAATTCTGTCGATTAATCGAGGAATTGGATTAAAAAAAAAAAAAAAATTATGGTAAAGAGCAATTATAAATATACTGAGAAAAAAAGACATTTAATCCAATATTGAACCATTTTCAGTCAATCAGTGTCTTTATTTTCGATGTACATTGTTGGAAACAGCCAACAATTGCATCTCAGATGTGACTAGATAAAAAAAAAAATTCACTGCTTTCACTCAAACATTTAGATCTTATAAAAAACAAACAAACAAAAAAAAACATATTTCATACCTAAAAATGTAATTACGCTTGATAACACACATCACTTGAAAGCTACGTGTTTTTCCCACGTGTTTCAATTGAATTTCCATTTGTGTCAAGCTATTTTTAAGTTCCAGTTGTTTTAAGTTAGTCTAAACTGTAAGTACTGATAGGATTTTGAGTTTTTGCAGTGTTCAAAATAAATGTATGATACCTGCTGTATTGGAGCACATTACTCAGCAATGACTACTGAGCTAAAACTGACAGTTAGCTTTAATATGTTTTAATTTAATTTAATCTTTAAATGTTTTACGCCCTCATCACTCTACAGCGCTGTGTTTTTACAGATTAAATAAAGCCTGTATGTAAGACACGTTAGCCACGCATCGACAGTGGTCATAATCAATAGAAACCTAGCCCTCCGAAGGGCTAACGTTACGTGAGCGAGTGACAGTAACGTTATATTTATTAGCGCTGAGAAGTCTACTGCTTAAAGATGGCGGCTGTTTATTAACGCTGCCTAGACGCGGCCGAGTCTGTCATTTCACATCTATTCCGAAATGCATGTGATATCTATGAGACGCAGAGGTTGCGCTAGACTTTTTTGTTGTCTGTCATTTTGACTGACAGGGTCATAAAAATCCGGTCATAATCTATTTTTACCCGTCACTTAAATTTTTAAAATGATAATAATGACATATTCAATAGTATTTAGCTTTCATTCATTTTTAAATTATATTCTGTCCGAACAAGCTTAACAGAGAATCCACACTGTGCCATCACACATCAAGCAGATGAATATGGAACTTTTTCTCCGCAGTGACAAAAACAGCTGACTGTGGCCCCATTAGGTAGGCTACATATGGAACAATGAAATTAACAGTTCACCTGCTGTGGCCTGAACACAGTCTCACACCTTCCTCCTTGCTGCCGCTTGCTCGCTCAGTAGTTGCCGAGGGCTGATTGCTTGTTTGTCCTTCATCCTCCACTGCATCAGTCCCTCTTTTTTCACCTTTTTTATCAACACCATCGCCGTTTTGGGGCTTTTTGAAGAAACTTCGGACACTCAGTTGCCTTGACATTTTTCCGAGTAAGGCCAACGACGTCATGCATCAAGAGAGACAATAGCTAATTAATATGCTCACTCGCCACCCTATGGTGTGGGATGTGAATTGCAACCTGTCAAAATGACAGATGGACTTCAGTTTTTTCCGTCACCGTTTTAAAAAACCGGTCAACGAAGGAAAATATTCGGTTAACGTGACCCCTAATGAGACGCATCGGACACTACCTTCTACCACACTAGCATCATGCAGGCGTAGTTTTTAGCAACGTCGGCGTAGTTTGTAGCGGCTGTCGGCTGCAGTAAGTTTTAAAAAATTGTTTTTATTGCTTCTTCCTCTACGCACGTGACGTCAGCACGTTGTCCCGCATTAAAAGTAGTCCGGGCAAAACGTGATGCTTAGAGCTGGCAAAATTAAACGATTCCTCGAGGTGAATAAAATTACTTGGATCAGTTTTTAAACTCGAGTTGCTCGAGTATTCGTTTCAGCTCTAGTGTCAAGCGTCGTCAATAGCAGCCAATAATTAAAGGAAAATGCAAAAAGAGTAGTGCAAAAACAAATAACTGAATATCGATACTTTTGCAATCAAATATCGTATTCGGATACAACATTACAGTATCCATACTTTTGTACTTTTTGATAGTTTTGACAATCCTAAAGGGTATAAACGGTAAAGACAATTGATGGATAGACGAAATTAAAACCAGCTTATATTGTCAGCTTTGTCTATAACTTGACATCCTGCATCTGCCCCTTATCAGATATCCATATGATTGTGTAACTCTTTCCCTCTTTAATCCTCACTTTCCAAATGGGGGTGGGTGGGGATTTACCCAAACTAGAGAGAAGCGAGAGTGAGCGCCGTTTTTAGAGCTCAGCTTGAGCTTTCCACTTCCTCTTGGTAGCTTTGCACTGATCAAAGGCGGGGAACAGTCAGGATGCTCTGACGGGAGCACTTCTGATCAAGAGAACTCCCCGGTGTTAGGTTGAGGGGGTTGAAAAAAGAAAAACAACAACCTGAAAGTAACTTCCGGCCCATTTGTAGCTTGTGTGGCGTACATTCAGCGTACAGTGGAAGTGAAAGCAAGAAACAATGCGTCTGTGTTGTCACAAAAGGTTGAAAGCGCAATGTCAAGTAGGTGTGGGATGAATAAATGTCTTTAAGTTGATATTTGTCATGAAGCTGAAAGGATGTGACTCATGCTAAACTTCCTGCAGGACTTATGACCGATGCGACATGAGCAGCATCAGGGCAGTGAGTCACTTAAGATGAGGAATACCCGTTTTTTTTTTTGTTTTTTTTTAAATACATATTTTTATTTATTATATATTTATTATTTATGAAAGTAGAACACATTGTAACCCAGGATGATAGGAACGTAGTAATTGTTGCCATGGTCCTAATGTTGTAGTCCTACATTATATGACTTTATACTTTCACACCTGTCAAGTTGTACGGTTTCGGCGTAATTTGTACAAGTGAGCACTGATTTTTAAATGTGTACACTGTACGTTCAAAATCTGTACGTTTTTCGTGCATTAAAGTTTTTTTTTTCTCCTTTCGGATTTTGTCACCGTTACGGCAAGACAATGTGCGTTACTATGCGTTACCACATTGGTTGAATGACGCGAGAAAAGTCAGAGACGGAGAGAGAAGAGCGGGAGTGGGAAAGCGGGAGTTGTGACGCCATTGCAAATGCGATGCTAGGCTAGGTGGCTCCAATAATACCAGACTGTAGCCGAGAGCCTACAAACTACGCCCACTTGATGCTCTGCTAGATATTATATGTATATGAACTAGATGCGAAATGATACACTTGCCGGCGTTGGTAAACAGCTGCCATCTTAAAGCAGTAGACTTCTCAGAAAGGCTCTGTTGTAGTGAACCTTCCTAGCGAACCCAAGTAACTTTTGATCTAAAATACTCCTAAATCGGCAAAATCTTGACTTGAATCTATCTATAAATGCTGAAACAGTTTTAAAACTTTCAGGTGTCGAAAGTTGACAGAAGGGAACCAATGCAAAAATGGGAGCAATTTTAACAACTTTAACGGTTGATTCACAACATTAAATGACTTCAGAACATGGCAAAGGTTACTATGTTTAAAAAAAAAAAAAAAATTTAAATGAAAAAAAAAACATGAAAGGTAACACAAGTTACTTTGCCAAGTAATTAATTACTCTTACATTCAGGTAACTGGGTCGCTAACTCAATTAGTTTTTGGGAGAAGTAATTTGTAGGGTTGCTCCGATCATGTTTTTTTGCTCCCGATCCGATCGTTTTAGTTTGAGTATCTACCGATCCCGATATTTCCCGATCCGATTGCTTTTTTTTTGCTCCCGATTAAATTCCAATCATTCCCGATAATTTTTCCCGATCATATACATTTTGGCAATCCATTAAGAAAAAAATGAATAAAACTCGGACGAATATATACATTCAACATACAGTACATAAGTACTGTATTTGTTTATTATGACAATAAATCCTCAAGATGGCATTTACATTATTAACATTCTTTCTGTGAGAGGGATCCTCGGATAGAAAGACTTGTAATTCTTAAAGGATAAATGTGACTTTGTATATTGTGACTAAATATTGCCATCTAGTGTATTTGTTGAGCTTTCAGTAAATGATACTGAAGCCATTTAACTTCTGCCCAAATGCATGATGGAAAGTGCAACCATGACTGTGCTTAGTGGTACCAATTGATATATCTTCTCTGCGTTGGGAAATAACATAAGGTGTTAAGGAAAAGATCAACTACTACCGTTCTTCCCCACATTGCTTCCCACGATATTTCTAATTGTTGAGAGAGGGATTGTAAGGCTTTAGCCAATTTAGCCTTTAGGCTTCAAAGGCTGCCGAAATTCTCTCTACTCATGTTACGTTGCCTTTTAACTCTATGAATACGTAAAATGGTGCCATTATAGTTGAAACGCGACAATGCGTGAGTGGGTAGTGCAGCGCATGCGTTAATTGCGTTAAATATTTAAATATTCTTACCGCCGTTAACTCGATAAATTTGATAGCCCTTCTTTAAGCCAAAACTAAAGACTCTGGATGAGTGTAAGACATTTTGTCTGTAACGTTACATACAATTAGAAAACGATTTAATTAAAAAATATATATTTAAAAAAAAAAAAAAAATTTTTTTTGCCGATTCCGATACTTTGAAAATGACATGATCCGACCCGATGCCGATCGATCGGGACATCTCTAGTAATTTGTAACTGTAATTAATTACTTTCTTTTAAAAGTAAGATTAACAACACGAAAGGGCAGATTTTATTCTGCCAATTTGTTGCCGAACACAATTTGCCTGCAACTATTGCTGATCACTTCTCAGAATTAGCAAAAGAAATGTTCCTTGACTCAAAAATTGCATCAGCAAGTAAATTTTATCAGTTCACCTTTTTAATTTATAATTGGACACAGTCACAAAATACCTTCAAGTCAAACTGAATTGCGAGCTGAAGTGCAGCCATCAAAAGACATGACAGAAATTGCCAAAAGTGCCACATACAATTATAACAAAAGTCACTGTTAAATTTTAGTAATCATGACATAGCTAAAGATATTGATTGTTCTTTGATTGCACCAGGTTATATATGACAATATTACCAATAAATTCATATTATTTGAAAAATTGAGTTTTATTTTTGTTTCATATTGCATGCTAAAAAAACGTAAGATTAGCAGTGTTGGGCACGTTACTTTAAAAAAGTAATTAGTTATAATTACTCACTACTTCTTCCAAAAAGTAACAGAGTTAGTAACTGAATTACCTTAATGTAAGAGTAATTAGTTACTTGGCAAAGTAACTTGTGTTACCTTACAGATTTGAATTGCTTACCACAGATGTTGACAAAAGCTTTGCCCCGGGACATAAATTACACTTTACATGCACGTTCTTTTCTTTAATTTTGACGAACTTGAAATAGTGTTTATATCTCCACCTCGTAAAGGAAAAATTTTCCTCTCAATGCTCTGCCATCATATCCCTCTGCATCTGTTTTGCGTCTGTGTGTTTGCCGCACGCGCTGTTCCGGTTTGTGTGTGAAGACACCGGCTCTGAAGTACGTGCGCTATTATGCTCAAGCGTTTACGTCACAAAATGGAGGATCACGTGAGATTTGACAACAATGCAGCCATACTGGAAGCAGGTCTGGCTCACGGGACATTACACTTTAACTTGCCATTTCGATAAAGAGACAAACTCGTTACTAAGGCGAAGAAAAGGTATGTGATCAAACTTAAGGATGTGAACAATGTTGACCCTTACGAGCAAGCCGAAGACAAATGGAGTAAAGATGTCCACGGGCTTCCACAATTGCGCGAAATGGACATTCTGCTGTATTTATTGTTTGGTGTATGTTCATAAACTCATCAGCGATTCCGAAATTACAAATCGCTACAAAGCTACGACCAGTTTTGCTGCGGATGGGTGCAGGACCTGCACATTATGACCGTATCAAACGGCAACTCCATCGTTCTTGCAAAGGTAGGCTATGTGTGTTTACTATTTCCATTGCCATGAACCTGAATGCACCCCAAGTCTTGGATGACAAATAAATAGAGCAGAGTAGACTCACTACGGCTGGTAGTTTCAATTCATCAAAATAAGTAACGCACCGCTTTTGACCGTCGGTAATGGTAACAGCCTTGTAAGGGCGGAAAAAAATAATTAGTTAGATTACCCCATTACTGAAAAAATAACGCCGTTATGTAACGCCGTTATTTATAACGGCGTTATTCCCAACACTGAAGATTGGTCACCAAATTGTAAGGGCATACGTCAGCATTTGTAAGATTGACAATGACCTCGGGTTGATAGGTATGTATCTAATACGAAAACTGGGTTCCTCTGTTTAAAAATAACGAAAACTGGGTTCCTCTGTTTAAAAAAAATCTTAACATGATAAAGAAAAACTGACATCAGTTCTGAAACCTACACCCAAAAATTAGTCGAAAACAGCTTCCAAACCTAACGCAACAAAAATTGCTTTCCCAAGTGTTGTCTTTAAATAAAGACATTTTCCTTTTACATTGGAAAACAATCCATTTCTGACATGTCACGGATCAAACGAGTAACCCGACACCACAGGAGAGAATGAAGTGTTCAAGAATACTTGATGAATTGAAAAAGAAATGAACTGCAAAGGTCTAGTGTTTTCGTGCAGCGGTGACACTGCTTTTTTTACTCTCGAGAAGCCGAAGGAGTGGCAGATAATCACCTCGAGATGATGGAACATGTCTCTTTCACATGGTGGAAATCATTACAGAGAAGAACCAATAACATCTCGATTGCAGCGTGTACCCAGAGGGTGATCAACATAATTAGTTTTGGGTTTTTGAGATATTCATTAGTGAAGTGAAGAAGGTGTCAATATCAGGAGGAAGGTATTCTTTTTTGCATATGAGGAGTCTCTTCCTGTAACACAGTTTATTACCACTATACTACAGTTTATCGATTGCGCTGCAGATTCAGCCATGAATGAGTAATAGGGATACAAACGGAGTTAAAAGGGTGTTGAATTACACACAACAGAACCTAAGCAATTTATTTCACTGAAGACTTGACCCGTCAATATTAGGGCATTTATGAACAAATTAAATGCGCAATCACAATTATGCATCAATTACGGTCATTAATTAATTAATGAATGAATACAAGAGGAGATAAACTTAAAGCTTCAACTTTTAAAGCACTGAATACTGGGGTTAAATGATAAATTTCACGGTGATATGATGTGCTCAAAATCTGACACTTTTGAATCTGATAACTGATATACAGATATTGCCAAACTCCAAAAATTCCAATATAAGTATCAAACCAATACCTACATTAATCCTTTCCTTTACACAAATCAGTCGTCCTGGTCCCTTTGCAGAAAAACAGCCCCGAAGCATGATGTTTCCACCCCCATGCTTCACAGTGGGTGTGATGTTCTTCAGACGCAATTGAGTATTCTTTCTCCTCCAAACACGAGAACCTGTGTTTCTACCAAAAAGTTCTATTTTGGTTTCATCTGACCATAACACATTCTCCCAGTCCTCTTCTGGATCATCCAAATGCTCTCTAGCGAACCGCAGACGGGCCTGGACGTGTACTAGCTTCAGTAGGGGGACACGTCTGGCAGTGCGGTATTTGAGTCTCTGGCGGCACATTGTGCTACTGATAGTAGCCTTTGTTACTATGGTCCCAGCTCTCTGTAGGTCATTCACTTGGTCCCCCCGTGTGCTTCTGGGATTTTTGCTCACCGTTCTTGTTATTATTTTGACGCCACGGGGTGAGATCTTGCATGGAGCCCCAGATCGAGGGAGATTATCAGTGGTCTTGTATGTCTTCCATTTTCTAATAATTGCTCCCATAGTTGATTTCTTTACACCAAGCGAAGAGTGAAGGGTTACAGAAAACGTTTGGCCTCCGTTATTGCCAACAAAGGGTACATAACAAAGTATTTAGATGAACTTTTGGTATTGACCAAATACTTATTTTCCAACATGATTTGCAAATCAATTCTTTAAAAATCAAATAATGTGATTTTCTGTTTTTTTTTTTTCTTCACATTCTGTCTCTCATGGTTGAGGTTTACCCATGTTGACAATTACAGGCCTCTCTAATCTTTTCATTTAGGAGAACTTGCACAATTGGTGGTTGACTAAATACTTATTTGTCCCACTGTATTTATACATTTTTGGGAGCAAATGAGTTAATTAACTCGACGACATTTTCTGCTAGAAGCGCGCACTAAATTTGACTAAATTCATTGAAGTAGAGATGTCCCGATCGATCGGGTCCGATCACGTCATTTTCAAAGTATTGGAATCGGCAAAAAAATATAGGTCATGCCTTTTTTTAATATACAGTATATATATTTTTAAATTAAATCATTTTCTAATTATATTCAGCGTTACAGACATAACATGTTACACTCATCCAGAGTCTTTAGTTTAGGCTTAAGGTAGGGTTATCAAATTTATCCCAGTAACGGCGATAATGAATATTTTAAAAAATGTATCATGTTAGAATATTTAACGCAATTAATGCATGCGCTGCACGATCCACTCACGCATTGTCATGCTCAATTTGTAATGGCGCCGTTTTACCTATATAGAGAGATAAAAGGCAGCGTAAAATGAGTACAGTGAATTTTGGTAGCCTTTGGAGCCTTTTTTTTTTTTTTTATTGGCTAAAGCCTTACAGTCCCTCTCCCTACAATTAGTAATATCATGGGAAGCAATGTGGGGAAGCAAGGTCGCAATTGAGCTTTTGCTTAACACCTTATGTAATTTCCCAACGCAGAGAAGATATATCAATTGGTAGCACGACGCACAGTCATGGTTCCACTTCCCATCATGCATTTGGGCATGGCTACAGTATCACTTACTGAAAGCTCAACAAATACACTAGATGGCAATATTTAGTCACAATATACAAAGTCACAAGTCTCTATCCGTGGATCCCTCTCACAGAAAATTTTTTTTAATAATGTAAATGCCATCTTGAGGATTTATTGTAATAATAAACAAATACAGTACTTATGTACTGTATGTTGAATGTATATATTCGTCCGAGTTTTATTCATTTTTTTCTTAATGCATTGCCAAAATGTATATGATCGGGAAAAATTATCAGGATTGATTGGAATTGAATCGGGAGCAAAAAAAAAAAAAGCAATCGGATCGGGAAATATCGGGATCGGCAGATACTCAAACTAAAACGATCGGGATCGGATCGGGAGCAAAAAAACATGATCGGAACAACCCTACTTTGAAGGTTCCTTATTATTACATTGATTACATTAAGACGTGAAAATTCTGTACAGTACAAAAAGTGAAATAACTAAATACGCTTGTTTTTTCTGCATGGGTCACACTTGGCGATGGATCAAATTGGTTTCTAATGAAGCGTACGTGCAGGAAGATAGCAATCAAAGAAACATATCCAGATCAAATATGACTCCATAATCAAAACAGTGATGCAGACAATGGAAAATATTTGATGCTCCAATTGGGAATGGGCCAAATTATTCTTTGGAATTAGCTTGCGTCATAGCCGAATCATAATGCAATAGACTTACAGTCGGCACTAAACAGTGCATATTAGAGGGCGTGCTGGCCTGGAGGATAGCCCAGCATCAGGGACTCCCAACGAGGTCCAGAGTAATAAATCAAATCAGAAGCTGGAGGAGGAGAAAATGCTGATGGGAGTTTTCCTCCTCTACGTGCCCCTCAAAGGCTGTCAGAGCACATGGAGCGTTACATAACCTCGACCCCCGGGTTTGTATTACAGTGTGCATTTTTACACCATTTTGTATATCATTCATTTCGTACTTCGCTGCCATTGACGGCACAATCCAGTTTAACTAGGAGGGGCTAGCAATAAATGATCACTAAAAGATGATTATTCATCGCTAGTCCTACCAGTTCACCTGTCATCAGTATCAGACAGATACTGTATAATACACCCAAGTTGTTCAAAATATGAGTTTATATTCAGAGTTTTTGCGTGCCTTTCAAGTTTGAACTTGAGATACAAGCAGTGAACTACAATAAGAAGCACTTAACAAATAGTGACTAAAGAGGCCCCAAGTTGTTTATGGATACAGAGTTGAAAGTTCATTGTTAAACTGCAAAATGGAGTTTCAGTAGAAATTGCATGGGAATGCTTTCATGCTCATCACCGGTAAACTCCTATGGAGTTTCGGACATTTTTTGGAGCATTTTCTGTTAATTTACAATCACTTCTACATTTCTTCCTGTTGCTGATAGGTTGAAGGTGCATTGGAAATATGTCTTTATTCTGATTGTTGCTAATTCTAACTAGGGATGGGAATAGAAATCCGATTCCAATTCCGAACCGGTTCCTAGTGTATCGAGGCCTCGACATCATAATGAAAAAGCCTTAACGATCCCTTTAACGATTTCTAATGAAGCGTGTTGCGTCATCACGTGACATGACGTGTCTTGTCCAGACGCATCAAACTAGCATGGCGCCAAGAACCACTCGCTCCAAAGTTTGGCTACACTTCCCAAGGAAAGAGGGTGGAAATGAAAGGTTACGATGGTTTAGCACGACCATTGCAGCCGTAAACATAACAATGACAGCACGTAGGTTCAAACGCTCAAAAGTGTGTCTTCACTTCACGAGGAAAAATTACAACAAAGAGACTTGCAGTCATTGCAAGGTGGAGATAACTGCATAGGGAGGGAATACGACTGTACTCTCCTCACCGAGACGCTAAGACTCAGTCCTGGCTTTACAGCTAGCTAAACTCCCAAATGACGATGCAGAAGACGTTGGTATAATTTGCTGACTTTATTCAACCATCACTTGAAGAGTGAAACTAAAAATAGAAATGAAACAAATCAATTTCGTCCCCAGTAACAAACAAGTTCGCATCAACATAAATCAGCGATAATTAGCTGCTAATACAGTAATAACACAAACGGTTAGCATGCGTTCGCTAGTATTAGCACATTGTTCAAACCACTACACAACTGGATTTAAGTGTCCGATCGCGAGTGGAAACAAACAACAACACAAAAGATGATATATACAGGCGTTGCCTCTG
Organism: Corythoichthys intestinalis; assembly: GCF_030265065.1. Classification (NCBI taxonomy): domain Eukaryota; kingdom Metazoa; phylum Chordata; class Actinopteri; order Syngnathiformes; family Syngnathidae; genus Corythoichthys; species Corythoichthys intestinalis. The sequence goes on along the minus strand of NC_080411.1, from coordinate 13,126,269 downwards.
TAGATATTTTACAAACATTAACAAAGAAAGTAGGCTCGTAGCAGTATTTCCCTCTCTTACTAACTCGCTTACTCGCTTGGATGCTTTGTAGCTGCACTTCTTCTTCGCGCGTAAGCGAGCTCTTCTTCATGTGAGCGCGTTCTTCTTCGCGTGAGGAAGCGCAAGGGCGCCCCCACTTGAGTGTGAAAGCACACTAAAAACTAAAAGGCATGCATTTCAATATAATTGTAAATAATACACTTTTCCACATAATGCCAAAGGCAGAACAACTACCTATATGCCAATATATTCCTTTTTTTAATTTCTATTAGAAAAATGTTTCAGTAAAATGTTACACATCCTTGTGTATTTGCCACTTATTTCTACAGTTAACATTGAGATCATGGGCCTCTTTTGACCTCGTTGTGAGTTTGTAAGGTTGTGATTTCTGATTAAACAAACGATGCCAATCAAAACGTTTGTTCTTCTTTTACCCAAATTAGAATCGATAAGAGAATCGATAAAGAATCGAATCGTTAAGCAATATCGATAAGGGAATCAGAATCGTAAAAATCGTATCAATTCCCATCCCTAATGCTAACACATACTAGGGAACATACGGGGGATGGAAGGGAAGAGCAATTTCATGTTTTTTAGTTTCATTGAGGAAAATGTTTCAACTGACGAGTACAGTCTTAGAAAAGATTCAACTCGCATCCCAAGGCAACACTGTACGACTTCAACACGGTCTTAATATATCTGTTACCACTGGACATCATAATATTTATTATATACGTTCTTAAAATTAAGACTCTTGAAAATCTGAGTACATAATGAAAAACTAGTCAGTCGTTAACGACACAAACTAAGATCAACAATCCTTTTATCGCTCTCCTTTCAACACCTAGTCAGCTTTTAAAGCGGGTAAGATCTGGAAGATAACAGATCTCTATCGATTTGAGTCGGGGGATATTGAATAACTACTTTATCTGAGTTGTGCAAGATTATTAAACCTTTTCTAATGTCAAGATTAAGCTTTTGCCAAGTGTCAATTTTCACTGCTCGTCTCTTCCCAGGATCTGGGACTCCAGGGAACGTCTCTCAATGACATTTTGTACAAGAATGCAGCTTTTCTCAATCTGGTGGACCCTATCTCACACGAGCTGTTGCTGAGCTTGGCCCGAGATCTGCAGTGTCCTAAAAAGGTGAGAATTCATAACAATACTCGAATTGTGTAACGTTTATGCTAAAAGTATAAAATGTGTGTAGCTTTTGTGCAAACTCTTAAAGACTGGGTTGCATGCAAATTCCACTTTTTTGAGCTTTCAAACATGTTATTTGGTCATGCTAGTTAAAAACACAGCCAGAGTGGTTTTCTGCTGGTTTTTGGTGGTACCTAGCTCCGCCTCTTTCCCTTAGCTCCTCCTTTGCTCTGATGTGTGCCGCACTACACAACCCCACCTCCTCCTCCTCAAGACAATTTGCAGATAATGCTACAGCATAGCTAACACTTAGCAGCCTACAACTGAGAGGAAAAACGCACATGGCAGCAATATTTTCCAAAATGCTGAAGAGGAAATGTATTTTTTACACTTCGACTTCGAAGGACGTCACGCTTCGTTAGGAATGGCTGAACTATGAAAACGAAAGTAAACCTTGTGGAGAAGGGGTGGGGCGGTTCTTAAAGAGACAGTCCTGCTCCAGCTGTTTGAGACAGCCATGATGTTATACAGTGGTACCTTGACATATATAATCGCGGCGACACACGATCTTTTCGACATCCGACGTAAAATTTGACTCGCCATTTGTTTCTACATCCAACGACATCCTCGAAATACGACGATTTATGACAGCCCTGCAGTTTCTTTCTTTCACCGGAAGATGCACGGTTATTTTCGACGGTCCTCCTCCGACCTCAGTTCGCCAATCTTTATAAGTTACGGTGACAATTATTATTGTGGTAACATCACCGAAGAAATCGACAGCTTCGTCAGGTTTCTAATAAATTTATTCCTTCAACTTGTGCAACACAACACACCTACTGTCCACCGTAGTTGAAGCCAGCAACAAAACATTAAAAGAGAAAATAAAATCTCTTCCGCACTCTCTATGTCACCGTCACGTCAGCCACGCGATGCATTCAGGTACAGCACGCAAAAAACATCCGCCACATTAGAACCCGATTTGTTAAATTATTACAGGAATTATTATTATTACAATATTTTTCCGATTTTTATTTGAAATTTTTTTGTTTTGCTATATGTAATTGCCATTTGTAATCGTAGCAGCAGAATTTATTAAGGATTTAGAGTAGGTTTTCGGGCTGTGGAACGAACGAATGCAATTGTAATGTATTCTTATGAGAAAAACCTACTCAACGTACGACCATTTTGACTTACAAATAAGGTCCTGGAATTAATTCAAGACATTACAGAGGTACCACTGTACAAGTTTATTATAAGGCATGCATACCTGTCAAGTTGTACGGTTTCGGCGTAAATTGTACAAGTGAGCACTGATTTTTAAATGGATACGCCTTACGTTCAAAATCTGTACGTTTTTCGTGCATTACGTTTTTATCTCCGTTCGGATTTTGTCACCGTTTCGGCATTGAGACAATGTGCGTTACCACGCGTTAATATGTTGGTTGAATGACGCGAGAAAAGTTAGAGACACTGAGAGCGAATTGTTTGTTGTGACGCTGTTGGAAACGCGATGCAAGGCTAGGTGGCTCCAATATTTCCTGACTGTAGCCGACAGCCTACAACGGTGGACCCCAAACTACGGCCCGAGGGCCGGATACGGCCCGCCTTCACATTTGGTCCGGTCCCCTGAACACTTTTTTTTTTTTTTTTTTTTTTTTTTTTTTAGTGTTATTTTTTTCCTGGATTTTTTCTGTGAAGAACCCAGAGAGGGTTTATTTGGTTATTATCTATTTAATTAATAGTGTTATCATTAAATTATATTATATTATATTATGCTTTTATTCTTTTATTCTTAGTTTTTTAATTTTTTTACATGGTAATGTGCATATTGAGATTTGTTTTTCGAATGTAAGGTGCGGTATAAATAAATTTTATTTTATTTTATTTTATTTTATTTTATTTTATTTTATTCCGTGAAGAATCCAGAAAGGGTTATTTGATTGTGGCTTTCTGAAATAGATTTTTACATTTAGGCACTCCTGCAATCGTCACACTTTTTCTGTTACAAACTAACCCCGGCCCCTCATCAGAGAAGGGAAATGTTATGTGGCCCTCACAGGAAAAGGTTTGGGGACCCCTGGCCTAAAATCTACGCCTAGATATCTCATGCATATAGAACTAGATGCGAAATGACAAACTAGGTCGCGTTCGTAAACAGCTGCCATTTTAGAGCAGTACACTTCTCAGAAAGGCTCTTTTGTAGTGAACCTTCCTAGCGAACCTAAGTAACTTTTTAATCTAAAATACTCCTAAACGGCAAAATCTTGACTTGAATCTATCTTTAAATGATTAAATAGTTTTAAAACATTCATGTCGAAATGAAATAATAATTAAATGATTTCCAAACATAGCGAAGGTTGCTATGTTTTTTTTTTTTTTGTTTTTTTTTGGGGGAAAAAAAGGGGGCAAAAAAAGAAACACATGAAAGGTAATACCAGTTAGCCTACTACTCTAACTAATCACTTTTACATTCAGGTAACTGAGTTACTAACTCGATCACTTTTTGGGAGAAGTAATTTGTAACTAATTAATTACTTTTTAAAAGTAAGATTAACAACACTGGTCATAAAGATGAAGTCTGCAGAATGAAAAGTGACGAAAGCGGAGATTTCATTCTGCCAATTTGTTGCCGAACACAATTTGCCCGCAACTATTGCTTATCACTTCTCAGAATTAGCAAAAGAAATGTTCCCTGACTCAAAAATTGCATCGGTGACTTATTTTATCAATTGACCTTTTTAATTTATAATTGGACACACTAACGAACTACCTTCAAGTCAAACTGAATTGCGAGCTGAAGTGCCATGAAGTGCAGCCATCAAGACATGATCGAAATTGCCAAAAGTGCAACATACAATTATAACAAAAGTCACTTTTAATTTTAGTAATCATGATGTAGCTTAAGATATTGATTCTTTGATTTGCACCAGGTTATATGTGACAATATTACTAATACATTATTAGTATTATTAATACATTCATTTTATTCCATAGAAACTAAGTTTTTAAATTAATCACGTTAAAATATTTGACGCAATTAACGCACATGCCCCCATCAGATTAAAATGACAACACAGTGCAATGCCAACTTGTTACTTGTGTTTTTTGGAGTTTTTCTGCCCTCTGCTGGCGCTTGGGTGTGACTGATTTTATGGGCTTAGGCACCCATGAGCATTGTGTAATTATTGACATCAACAATGGCGGGCTACTAGTTTATTTTTTCATTGAAAATTTTACAAATTTTATCAAAACGAAAACAATAAGAGGGGTTTTAATATAAAATTTCTATACCTTGTACTAACATTTATCTTTTAAGAACTACAAGTCTTTCTATCCATGGATCGCTTTAACAGAATGTTAATAATGTTAATGCCATCTTGTTGATTTATTGTTATAATAAACAAATACAGTACTTTTGTACCGTATATTGAATGTATGTATCCATCTTTTGTCTTATCTTTCCATTCCAACAATAATTTACATAAAAATATGGCATATTTTATAGATGGTTTGAATTGCGATTAATTACGATTAATTAATTTTAAGCTGTAATTAACTCGATTAAAAATTTTAATCGTTTGACAGCCCTACTTTAAATGTATTTGTTAAAGGGAACTAAATATATTTTTTAGCAATGATGTCGTAAACCTGCCTCATTCAAAAGGGAATACAGTATTGCACAACATGGCATGATTAAAAACAGAGATATGTACAAAATAATACAGTATAAAGCCTTTCAGTGTGAATTTTTTTATGTGTTCTCAGTTGTCCACAAGCACATTTCTAAACATGAAATGTTTGAAAACAGAACATTTTCCTTTTGAATAAATTTTACTTGATTTTTTTTTTTTTGCAGTTTTTGCCCTTTTTTTCATCAACAACAATAACAACAAACAAATCTTGCTCTAAAAGACAAGCGTCGATCATTTTTACCTGCTGCTCATGTGCTCGCTCTGTTGAATGGTGAAAAAGGTCAATGGCAGAGGTTCGGGGACCCTCTGGAGCATGAGATTGTCTTCCATTTGACCGGCGTGGGTGGACTGATGGGATCAAACTGGAGAACCCGGTGGTACTATCTATCATCTCCAGGTCTCCTGCTCTTTGTGAGGAGACAATCTGGAAACTAAACAAACAAACAAAAAGATCAATACGCACCTTAACCTTGCTTGAGGCCGTGGAGAGGTACTTTTTAAGACTAAATTTCACTTTTCGTTAAAATACATATCAGTGTCATTCAGAAAAACAAACTTTTGAGAATTTTGTGCAAAAGTTCAATTGATTTAAAAAATATTGTAAATATAAAATCGCTGGCTGGCCGATGAAAGAAAAAGTGACACTTTGTAGGAACAACACAATTTTGCAAGACCAGTTTGTCCACATTAATTCAATGAAGGGTTCTGGGCGTGGCAAGGAACATGTAAAAAAAACAAACAAAAAAAAAAAACGGACCAATTGGGGAGTGGCCCAGTGTTCAACATGTTGGTTAAAGGTTTTCAGAAAATAACTAATGCTCAGATGTCATGTAAACCAGTGGCGATGGCTCTATGACTGCAAAAGAAGCTCAGCTTCCCCCAAAATGTCTAAAAAAAATAAGCAGTGTTGGGCACGTTACTTTAAAAAAGTAATTATAGTTACACACTACTTCTTCCAAAAAGTAACTGAGTTAGTAACTGAATTACTCTATAATAAAAGTAACTAGTTACCAGGGAAAGTAACTATTTGCGTTACTTTAAAAAGTTGTTGTATGTCAAAGAATTTGAAATTTTCTGAGCAGTATTCCAGTCAGTTGAATAGAGAAGAACAGACAGGTAGTTGTGTTATAGAGCCTTGTAATATTTATTGCACCTCACCAGCAACAGATTTATTCTACACTTGAAGTGTAACAAAAATAAACACATTTGAATTGCTTACCACAGATGTCGACAAAAGCTTTGCCCTGGGACATAAATGACACTTTACATGCACGTTCTTTCCTTTAATTTCGACCAACTTGAAAAAGTGTTTATATCTCCACCGCGTAAAGGACAAATTTTCCTCTGAATGCTCTGCCATCATATCCCTCTGCATCTGTTTTGCGTGTGTGTGTTTGCCGCACGCGCTGTTCCGGTTTGTGTGTGAAAACACTAGTGTTCGGCCATTCCTTACTACACGGCGAAACGTTCTACACACTGCTCAGTGCGCTTGCGCAAGCATCCACACATCGGTTAGAAGCAGCGATGTGAGTACTCACTATTTTTGTTTTTATTTTGTTATTTAGAACCTTTTCACTGCCTCAAAGATACTTTTTGCATGTATTACCCTCTCATACTATTAACCATTGTTTTTTTGTATTAAGCTTTGAAGCAGTTGACCACATTAGTCACGTAGCGTATTTAAACCTTCTTTATTTGATATAAATACATTTAAGTATTTTCTGCAGGCATTTTTTTAGTACGTTATTCCTGTATGCATCTAAACAAAACAAGTTTAGCATGCACGGTAGTACTTTGGGTGTCAAATTCGACTAATGTAGACGTTTCGCCGATGTAGGAGATTTTGGCAGAACACCGGCTCTGAAGTACATGTGCTATTAGGCTCGAGCGTTTACGTCACAGAATGGGGGATCACGTGAGATTTGACAACAACGTAGCCATATTGGAAGCAGGTCTGGCTCTCGGGACATTAAACTTTAACTTGCCAGTTCGATAGAGACAAACTCGTTACTAAGGCGAAGAACAGATATGTGATCAGACTTAAGGATGTGAACAATGTTGACCCTTACGAGCAAGCCGAAGACAAATGGAGTAAAGTTGGGCTTCGACAATTACGCGAAATGGACATTCTGCTGTATTTATTGTTTGGTGTATTTTAATGAACTCATCAGCGATTCCGAAATTACAAATCGCTACAAAGCTACGAACAGTTTTTCTGCGGATGGGTGCAGGACCTGCACATTATGACTAGTGATGCACGATAATGCATTTTTCAACCGATACTGATAACCGATAATTTCCTCCTCATTCCAACCGATAACCGATAATGTCAAGCCGATAATTCTATTAAAAGATTTATGTAAAATTTTAAAGTATACACAAAAGAAAATATTACTGTGCAAAAATATAAATTATTGCTCTTTTTTTCAACATAAAGTATGAACAAGTCGTCAATTCAAACATCTAAATAATGACAGATTGTCTGAGATTGTGTAATGGTAAACCTTTGGCAACAATTACAGAGTAAATACCTAAGTTACACAAAAATGCGTTTAAAAGTAAGCCATTCCTAACATATATAACATTAATCCGCTGCAAAACACACCTCCTTAAAACTAGTCAGTTTTAAGTGTAAATCTATTGGCAATAAGTGAAATTATCTGCGATCGCTTCAAGTGTATTTCTCTCAGATTTCTTGGAAGAAAAATAGCTAGCTGAAAATAATCTTAACAGCCTTGTTTTAAGCAATACATTATTATACTTAATCCTAAAAAAAAAAAAAACTTGAAGGAAAGATTTTGAATATTTGTGGCTACAGAATATTGATTTAAGAATTTGATTATCTACTGTGACTGTAATTGAGCAGACAAATAAGTTAAATAATTTGAAAAGTGATTGCTAATGTTATATGCTTTGTTGCACACTGTGAAAATGATTACCTCAAAAGAGCGAGATGTCATGTACCCATTCTGCAGCGCTTTGTTTACATTTGCGGCTTTCACGACATTTGCGTTACAGCAGCTAAACTGCTACACGGCAGTACTATTTGGACGGAGTTGGAGCTCGCATCCGCGTGCGTGTTGTTTTGTGCCTGAGTTTTATTAAGCCGAAAATAAAGGCAGCGTTACAAAGTCATCTGACCGCTCGTCATTTCACATTCTGAATGCATTATTGACTGGCTGACTTCGTTTTCTCCATGTTTAAATGATCTTATAACCACTGTGCCGTCATGATAAGCTTGCTTACCGGACATCACTTTTTCATGAAGAATGGTGGTCGTATAAACTGCATTATTTCTTTTATCCAGGGCTTTGGTTCTCGGGTCATTAAGGTAAAAAAAAAAAAAAACACGTGTCTTGTCTCGGCGGCGGCGGCAGCTACATTCGTACCGGATAATCCGCCCGCCCTGGCCGGTTCGCGGCGGCGTATTCGGGTCCTGGCTCTGCTCGCACGCCGTGGGGGAACGCTCGAGAAACCGGGGTGTTCGCCGGAGGTCCAGAGGCCGGGGAACTGGGCTCGGCCTGCCCCGCCTATGGCGAGGCGGCGGCGGCCTGCCGGACTGGCCAGAGTGGCGGGCTCCGTCGGAAGACGGCTACTTGCCGACTATCGGTCTCCAGTAGTGCCGGTGTTTAGCCTTAGATGCGAATTTACCATCCGCCTTGGGCTGCATTCCCAAACAGCCCGACTCTGTATCGTCACAAGCCCTGTAGTTTAACTTAGTGTTTACAATAGCTTTAGCATTCCTGCTAGCAGCAGCCTCGTATTTGTTCCAAAATTCTTTATGATGCATTTTTAAATGGCTGCTGGGTTAGTGGTTTTGAATGAGGACGCGTTCTTTCTGCCTCGTGGAACTTATACGGTACATGTTTCGCAGATGGCGAGAGCGTCGTTTTTTTAGTAACAGCCGCCATAATATTCAACTACTTCTTGTCTTGTAACTCCGCCTCCTCAACCCCTCCTCCCTCAGGGGCTTCAGAGAGGGGAGGGGTTGAGGAGGCGGTGTGCTGAATTCTTTGGTTGCGCACATTTGGAGGCAAAATCAAGTACGTATATAATTATCGGATTGCATTATCGGTTGAATTTTTTTATTATCTGTATTATCTGTGTGACGTCATAATTGCCATTATCGGCCGATAATTATCGGTGACCGATATTATCGTGTATCTTTAATTATGACCGTATCAAACGACAACTCCATCGTTCTTGCAATGATAGGCTATGTGTGTTTACTATTTTCATTGCCATGGAGGAAGTCGGCGTGATGTCACGATGACGTCACCTCGCTTAGCAACGTGTTGCAATTTTGTGAAGGGGTACGCACAGCTAAACATTCCATAGACAAACGTCTGGAATTTATATATATTTCAGGTGTGTTATGCGTCTTTTTTTCATAAAAACGTCTTAAACATGGCTTCCTATTATCACGAGTCACTGCCGACAGACGCGAGGAGGTGATACAATTTAAAATTAGTGTTTATTGGCTTACAAAGCTGCCCATACAAAGTCGCAGCTGATAGCTGGATAAACAAAAGAATGGCCTGCAGTGGAGTTCGGAAACATCTACAACTACCTCAAAATGTCACCCAGTAAGCTGACCTTTATCAATTACGTGGAATATGTACTGTGTGGAACTGAGAAAATTGGTAGTATATACGAAGTGATTATTTCGGCCGTAACCGGTAATTCGCCTCTAAGCCTTATTTAGCCATGAACACGTCACGGCAAAATAACCAATTCCTACCAAACCAATAATATACCGATTGACTGATCAGAGCAGTTCACGGCAAAAGAAAAATAATGCTTTGCGAGTTGCCGGTTACGGTAATAATAACCACTGCCTAGACTATTGAATCCTAGCAGCTAATTGGGGCAAAAATTAAAGTTTACTAAACCAGTAATAAAATGTCGGCTGCAAACGTAAATGTGCTTGGATTTAGGTTCCCACAGGCGAGAATAGTCCACGGAACCGTCTTCTTTTACTGTTCCTCGATGAATTGCTTTCAGCCATTTGTTTCTCATCCTCTCACGAGGAAGAATAAAGAGCTTCAAATGCGGCTCCGAACTCTTCCTTGTGTGACAACCCGCAACACAGCAACTTTTAGTCATTCCGACGGAAAAAAGACCGCAAATAAGACGAAAGTTCGACGCGTTTGTATTACAATGCACGACAGAGCAACTGCTTGTGACTCGTCTTTAGCCCCGTTTTCAATTTGGCGACGCTTTGTTGTGGCTGGTGACGTCATTAATGCACGGATGTCCGACTGCCTCTATGAACCTGAACGCACCCCAAGTCTTGGATGACAAATAAACAGAGCAGACTCGCTACGGCTGGTAGTTTCTTCAATTTATTCAAAGTAAGTAACGCACCGCTTTTGACCGTCAGTAACGGTCACGGCGGAAAAAATAATTAGTTCGATTACCCCGTTACTGAAAAAAAATAACGCCATTATGTAACGCCGATATTTATAACAGCGTTATTCCCGACACTGAAAACAGCTGATCAAATGTATACTCTTGTGTGTACATGTCCTTGACTAAATATGCGCTACTACACGTCCAACTTTTGTTCTGAATTAGCTTCTTGTCACTGGTTACGATGCAGCTTGCTTTTCATTCATTCGCACAGCTTAACAGTTTTTTAAACAGAGTGGAGAATACATTGTTCCACCACAGCAAAACAAGTTATTGGCAAAAGGCTGGGCAACCCAGCCCATCTGATGCTGAGCATCTCAGACATTGAGCAGGGCTCGGCTGACCCGGACGCTCTGCTTCTCTGCATGATGATTAGATGATCTGTCTGAGGCTGAATCCCTTTTTGATTGGCAGCGAAATGAGTCAATCAGTGATCTTTTCGTATTGATGTCCACAGGAGGCATTTTTCAATTTTCATTCCGTTGCTCTCAGTTGAAACTGAGACTTTCATAATCATTCTAGCGACACTTGTTTTGTGTAAAACTGTGTTGTTTTTTAAATCTTTTTTATTTTTCGTCTTAGACTTTTGGACGAGAATTAGTCATATTTTAGTCATCTCAAAATGTGTTTGTATTCGTCGAATTTTCGTTTAAGAAAACTCAAGACTAATTTCGTCTAGTTTTGGTCGACGTTTAGTAAAAATGTTTTCGACTGATTGTTTCCAACAATCTCGTATGAACATTAACAGATGAGCACATATTGTAGTGTCGACAAGGACAACGCCAATGGCAATTATACATTGACTGACACGGCCAGACTGTTCTCCCTGTATTTTTCAAACACTGTGAGAATAGTCTGGGACCCAGCCCATTAACGGCCTCTCGAGCACGGATAAAATCAACCGTCCAATCTGATTCGTTTATTTGCATGACGTGTTCTTAACGAGCAACTTCACTCTTCCGCGTCGGAAGTCGTCTCCACAACAACACAGATGGCGATCAGGAGAGCCGAGAATATGTTCCAATCCACGGTAAAATCAGTTTTAAGTTACCAAAAACACATCGACACGAGTCATTGACAACAGTCTGTCTCGCGCTAGCCATGTTGAATAAACGCCGCTCTCCTCGTATATTTACTTCCGCGCGCAAGTCCCTCGTCCTTCCCTCGTCGCTTTACTAACGCTGATTTGTCCACTCCGCTGTCTGTTTGCTGTGGCTTGCTCCGCCCTCGGAATTTGATCCGCCGGACGGTCACCAGACTCAATCGCTGGAACAGCGATTCAGACTCCAGACTCAATCGCTGGAACAGCGGTGAGTCTGTTGTACCAGGCTAAATTAAACACACTAAACAGGAAAACAGTAGGCTATATTATTTTCTTTTAATTATACCTGTCGGGACACCATGAACTGTATGTGGAAAAAAAAAAAGTTAAGAGGAAGCTTGCCATTAACATTAGCCTAATGCTAACGCTATGCTAACGCTACAAGTTACATTTAGTGTGCGATGATGGTCACTCAGCACAGACCTTTAACTCATTCACTCCCAGACATTTTCACCGGAGCAAGGCCCATCACTCCCGGCCGTTTTACTGGATTTTGACTGATTTTGCAAGGCCCACAGAAAATTATGTTCTATTGCTATATAAACATGGAACCCACCAAAACAAAGATTAGACTCTCTTCTTTCAGCAGGAAAAAGTAAGTTTATATCTTTTCCCATTGTTTAGAAATCAGCATTAGAAAATAGCTTAGTTTGAGCAATTTTCCAATGTCCTGATGAGAAATTGAGCTTTTTGTAAAAGCATACATTTCAAACATAACTTTGACTTTAACACAGCTATTTTTTGCTTCAGTTACATCCCAAACATCTTAATAAAGTTTTCCTTTTGCAAAATAACATAAACAACAAGACAAATAGAGCTTTTGATAGCAAAGTAACAATTTATCTACACATAACTAACCGAGAGATGACGCTGTTGTCGCTGCGACAGCCGGGTAAACTTTTCCCTCATCGCCGCCTATCTCATAAAGATGGATTTTTTTTAGTCTCTGCGGAGTCTGCTCGACGAGCAGCACGGACTCAACGGCATCTTCCGCTGCAATGGTGGTCCCAGGAGTTCTGCTCGGTCGTCTAGCGCCTGGCATCCCGGGCGTCCTATAGGTTGTTCTCCATTCGGTCGTCTTCCGCTGGCACCTGGCCGTGCGGTCCGGCCGTTCGTTGCCGTTGAATCGGGTTGCGGGTCTTACCAAATGCGCTACTGCCATCCAGTGGCCAGTTTTATTGCTTTAAAATGGATTTTCAGCTTTGTGCTCTGGAGCTAAATTGAATCAGAACCCAGAGATGTCTCTTGTATTAAAAAAAAAAACAAAACGTAAAAGACGTCTTTGGGACACTGAAACAATTAAAAATAGAACATACACTATTTATAAGTTTTTGGGCGCAAAAGAGTTTAAAGGGTATGTAGTGGCAAAGGGGGTGTGAGACATCAATAGAACCGTTATGTGCCAAGATAACAAATATTGATAAAGTTAACAAAAAAATCAATCACATTAATGAGCAATTATCGAAAATAGATCGAAAATGACGAACATTTCCGAAAGTGTTCCAGAAACAGCCGAATGGGGCGGAGACGTCACGACAAGTGATTGACAGTCAAGGCGGAGCCAGGTGCCATTGTTTTTTAACGACGAGAGAGTAGCGTTGGGGTTTGTTTGACCAAAACATCACAAAAATGGTTCAAAACTGCTGTGCTATGTGGTGTACAAATAGTTATTTATCGGAATATAGTATCCATGAATTCCTGAACGCGAAAACAAAAGCTGGACTACACAGACAATGGGTAAAGTTCGTCCGTGCAAAGAGGGCTAATTTTCTAAACACAGCCTCCGGCACGCTTTTCTGAGGTGCGCATTTTCCACCTGAAAGCTTCTCGAGCTATGGACAAGTGAAATCGGTTTTTGCTAAAAGATTGCTGCTCAAAGGAGATGCGGTGCCGACCATACAGGTGCAGCCACCTAAATGTCCCGAGATATCAAGAAAGAGGACGATGACTGGTAAAGGAGGCTAAAGCTAAGCAAAGGAGGGGAGCAGCCAAGCTCGAAATGGCCAGAGTGAGTACTCTTTTATAATAAAAAAATGTCACGCATTGGATACAGGACTGGACACATGTATAAATTATCTTTCGTAAAATATATAGAACAAATCCTCTGATCCCATTCATATTTGTGTCTGTTGGCAGAGCGAAAAGCTATGATAGCGCAATAAATGATAATTATTCTATGCATTCCTTTATTTTGCAGTCACGGTGTATCAGCTTCACAAAAAGAAATGCAAAACAAATCATTGGTGTTTCCCACACAATCTGCTGCCGATGTTTCATCAGTGTCATTGCTCCCCTCAATGACCGTTTCATTACGCTGCATTGGCGTTCGTTTGGGCTCAAATTGGTAACCTAAAACACCGATTAAAGCTTCGTAACTCTCCTCGTCACCATTAGATGAACATTCGTTACGTCCTTCTACGTCAGATTCGTCGCTGAAACTAGGAACGAAATTGTCTGCCATCATCGCCGCCATTCAGTATTAAAGCACTGAGCCTTTTTCTTGTTGAAGAAACACCCCTCACTGTCAATTCTGAATTTTCTTTTATTGACAACAAGGGGTGTTTCTTCATGAGGGAACCTGGAATATGTGCAGGACGAACACAATGCATCAGCATAAACAGCTCAAAACACCCCTAATTCTCCCCTCACTAGAAGGAATTATATTGATGCAGACAGGCGCTGCCCCCCTAGTGGTCGGTGGCACTCTCTTCACTTGTCGTGACGTCACGCACACAATCTGCCAGATCTCGGTCGTTTTAGCTTGACAATCGAGCCACATTTCTCTCATTTTCTTGTGTGTAATTACACGAAGTGGCATGATATGAATACAAAAGGCATGCGTTTATGGATAAATGATGGAATATTAAAATTTTCCCAGGGCACTACATACCCTTTAAGGCTAAAGAAACATTGCATATTCTTTTTTGCCAAGAAAACAAATCTTGCCTGGGTGCAAGCCTGCATGACTGGAAACGACACACGGGTGAGTAGAGAATGAGGGCGGGGGCGCAGCAGGTCACATGAGTGACATACCCAGACACTGCTACAATTCAGGCTAACTACACATAAAATGTCACATAATGTGACGTGACGGAAAAATTATTATGCATTTTCGTCTCGTTCTCATCTCGTCAGAAGATAACTGGCGTTCGTCTCGTTATGTTTTAGTCTCCCAGAACACGTTTCTAGCTCTTAATCATCATGAAAAAGGTCTTTGTTGATAAAATATTTTTGTTTTCATTATCTTTAATAAAAACAACACCAGTTAAAAATAACTAACGAAAAATTGAGCTTTATTTCTGGTGTTTTTTTATTTATTTATTTTTAATTTATTGTAGCTGCTTGTGTTTTTGGAAACATGACTTCTGGCACTCTAGTTACTTTCCCTACTGAGTAGCGGGTGCCGCTTAGCCCCTCCACCGTCACAAAGCACTCACAGGCGGACACACTTTGAGCTTCCCCTCATTGAAAGACCAGCGCATCGGCCACTGATGTAAACCAACTTTTTGGATCTGGGGAAGTCCCCCCCCCCCCACTTTTAAAAAAATCTCTGTTTACCCTTTCATGCACGATTGTTTTTTTTCTTAAATGTTTTTATGACATTCATATAGGACAGGGGTTTCAAATGTGCGTCCCAGGGGCCAACTATGGCCCGTCTAAAGATATTTTGCAGTCCACATTTGACATCAAACTGTAGTATTAGTGTTGCCCGCATGTATTTTGCAATTGGCAATTTAAAAAAAAAAAATATATATATATATATATATATATATATATATTTCAAATGAATTGAATAAGATAACTGAATAATTCAATAGGAATAAAAAAAAAACACACACACAAATGTGAAAAAAGTAATTTAAAAAATCATAATTTCAAATGAAATAAAATTAATTTAAAAAAAACAACTAAAAAACAAAATTGTAATAGACTGAAAAAAGGAAAAAGAATAAAGACATTCAAATCTGTGTGGCCCATTTGTATTTTGCTTTGGGATTTTTTTTTTGTTTTGTGACCTCACATAGCTTAACTCTTTGTCAGGCATCGACAGCAATAGACGTCCCCAGTTAAAATGAATTGGACGTCTATGGACCTGAAGTAAGTGAGTCAAGCAAATGCTATATTTTTAACAGATGTCCCTTCTACTGACCACTATCCTTTCAACGGCTAAAGTAGTAGTTTAAAAATAGTAAAATTAAAAATTAACTCATTGATGGCGACCTACGTCTAATCCATCGCTGACACACAGATTAAAAAAACTTCACAATTCCTATAAATCACACAACCAATGTGGATGCTGATACTGTTATCTGGCATTGGCATTGACAGAAAAAAACTTAAAGATTAACTCACCGGGAGCTCATTTTTGCTCACTGAGTCCAAGAGGATAATGACCTGTGCGCAATTCTAATCTTATCGTTGTTTATGTTGGCAAAGGGAAGCCGATGAGTAGAGGAGGGAAATGTTAGTGGTTGGCAGAGACGTTCGCTTGACTGGCTGGCGACCTGTGACAGGACTCTGTCTCGGACGTGACTGGCCTTAAGAGAGGCTGCGTGCTCCTTTTTGATGTGCGGCGTCTGCTATGGCCAGTGTCAACGCGACTGTTTTCAATGATATACACGTAGTGCACTTATTCAACAGAAACATTTTTAAAATGTATGAATTTTCAGGCTTGTTGAAGTCACGCAAAAGCTGATTATTTTGTTAGAATATCATCTGTAAGACTTTTTCATTGGTGCCTTCATACCTGTACACCTTGGCCCAAGGTTTCCCTTATGAAACATCAATAATTACCGTCATACTTAAACAAAACCCTTAAACATCTAAAATCGAAGTGCATGTGTGTGTGTGTTATGCACATAAATGTAATTTGTTCATATTTTTTCCATTTAATTTAAACACAATATTAAATGAAAAAACAGTGTTAGTAGTATTGTGGTAGTATTTTTGTATGATGAGTCGTGTTTTACATGTAAATCACCTTATTCGTTCCAAGTTCTACTAAAACATCACATTAAATTAGCTGTCATGTCCTGTGATTGCCTGTCTTTACTTATTATGCTTTGTCGCCCCCTAGTTGCGCATAAGTGTATGTAGTTTGTTAGGTTCCAGTTCATTTTCCAGACGTTATCACATGACTACTCGAGCTCAGAGCAAACACGGAGTGCTAAAAGACAGGCTAACTTCAGCACCTATTTCGTCCGCTGTTTGTTGCTTGTAAGTTACATTTTTTTGTAGGGTTATTCCGATCATGTTTTTTTGCTCCCGATCCGATCCCAATCGTTTTAGTTTGAGTATCTGCCGATCCCGATATTTCCCGATCTGATTTCTTTTTTTTGCTCCCGATTCAATTCCAATCATTCCTGATAATTTTTCCCGATCATATACATTTTGGCAATGCATTAAGAAAAAAATGAATAAAACTCGGATGAATATATACATTCCACATACAGTACATAAGTACTGTATTTGTTTATTATGACAATAAATCCTCAAGATGGCATTTACATTATTAACATTCTTTCTGTGAGAGGGATCAACGGATAGAAAGACTTGTAATTCTTAAAGGATAAATGTGACTTTGTATATTGTGACTAAATATTGCCATCTAGTGTATTTATTGAGCTTTCAGTAAATGATACTGCAGCCATTTAACTGTTGTGCCCAAATGCATGATGGGAAGTGCACCCATGACTGTGCGTAGTGGTACCAATTGATATATCTTCTCTGCGTTGGGAAATAACATAGGGTGATAAGAAAAAGATCAATTACTACCTTTCTTCCCCACATTGCTTCCCACGAAATTCCTCATCGTAGGGAGAGGGATTGTAAAGCTTTAGCCAATTAAAAAAATGCTCCAAAAGCTGCCAAAATTCACTCTACTCATTTTACGCTGCCGTTTAGCTCTATAGACCCTACTCACCTACGTCACAAAATGGGCGTGTCGCTGTTTCCGGCCGCCATATTGTACCTATTTTTTAGACCTATTCTCATTGTTTTCAATTAGTCGAGCAAGTTATAGAGCAATTCATGGAAGCCCCGGTGTTATCTGACGCTGTAAACTCATTGGATGCGTTGCATAAATGGCGTTACGTGGAAAAGCTTCAGTTTATCCATTCGCCAGATCCGTATTTGATGCCTAAATCGATGTTTTTTGACCGGCTGCCTTCGCCGTCTCTGCCTGACCCTGATATTTACAACTATCTTGTCCACACAAAATCAGCCTATTCTCACGAAAGTTTGAAAAACTTTAAGAGCTTGGAGGCTTATAAATGCTACGTTGCTGGTTGGGTGAAACAGGTCCTCGTACACGAAAATTCGGCAGGAATCTTGTGCTCGGAAGGTGAGTTACGAAATTTTCAATTCAAAATCTTTTGTTCTTGCTAACATCCACTGTTAAGTCTAATGTATTTCATGTCATTTGTCAATGGAGCTAGGGCTTTTAATGTTTATATGGTTTAGCGATAGCACTCTCACTACATACAAATATAATATGTAATAAATATGAAGTGCGATAGCACTACTCCAGATTGTCCCTAGTTGAATTTATTTTTTGGCTTTTGACCTCAATAGTGAAATTGTAAATTAATTGTATGACAACTGTCTGATTATCCCCTTATAATTATATATTTTCAGGTAGTTCATTCGCAACGTCTGAGTGTATGTTGTCGGCGATTAGCCTAGCAATGATCTTAATTGTGGTTGTCAGCCCAAAACCCTCTAAATATATATTAAATGCATCTTACCAGATATAAAATGACTACTACATAATCTGTGGTAGTCGTTTGGAGCCCAGTTTTCTCGTCGATTTGCAGCAGTCAATCTCGGTCTCCTCTTCGGGTCTCTTGGAATACGGTAAAACTTCCAAGTCTCTCCGTCTATCTTCTCTGTTTTTGCAACCGACCGCAACACACGACTTCACCATTTTGATTATTAATGTTAACGAGCAGAAAAACACGCCATAATAGGAGGAATTTACGAAGCGCTAATGCATTAACATGACGAGTATACGGACAATGTGGCGCGGGGGCGTGGCTGTGACGTCACGTGAGTAGGGTCTATATATAGGTAAAACGGTGCCATTACAGATTGCACGCGACAATGCGTGAGTGGGTCGTGCAGCACATGCATTAATTGCGTTAAACATTTTAACGTGATAATTAAAAAAAAAAATTATTACCACCGTTAACAGGATAAATTTGATAACCCTACTTTAAGCCTAAACTAAAGACTCTGGATGAGTTGAACATTTTATGTCTGTAACATTAAATACAATCAAAAAACGATTTAATTAAACAAAAATATATGTATTAAAAAAAGGCATATCTGATATTTTTTTGCCGATTCCGATACTTTGAAAATGACGTGATCGGACCCGATCGATCGGGACATCTCTATTCTTTTGTTTTCTATAAATGAGTATTGTGTAGCACATATACAGTATTTCATTTGTTTACATTTATAGTCAAATGTATGTTACATTATTACATTGCGGTGAGTGTGAATCATCCTTTACAGGTCATTTTATCATTCGTATGATGACTAATTCTTCGTAATATAAAGCAAAAATAGATTCGAAAAACTTTTCTTAAATGAATTTTTTCGTGTGCTAAAGCTTTCGTATCTTGAGGTACCACTGTACTCTTCAGATTGCAATGTTCATGGAGTGTTGTGTTTTACATGCTGTTCCTAAACGGCTTTTACTAAACGGACCATGTGAATGACTGGAGAGAGAGGGAGAGGGGCGTACAAGTTAGTGGGAAGGCTGTTTTGTTTTCGTTTTGTTGGCAGTAGTCGTGTTCGTGCTCTCGGTTGCATATAAAGAAGTTTTCCTGTTAAACGCTACAGTATCATGTTGACTTTCGTGTTTTTCCAGATGATTTTTTTTTTTTTTTTTTACTGTACGCTATATTCGTTAAAAAAAGGGACGTTGGCAGTCAATGAAACGAACCCTCCCACTTCAAATAGATTGGACGGCTAGCGCTGTGAATGACAATGAGTTACGGAGTGTCTGAACAAGTCATGCTAGTAATTTGCATTCAAGTGAATATGCAGTAATTTCCCAGATAGCAAAATATAACTGGAGTGGACATGGGCCAGATGTACTGCAAATTTCAGACCAACTTCGTAAAACGATCCGTCCATTTTGTGCCACAACTGGTCCAAAGTAGCAGACACGACATTAATGTATGGCCCGGATATGGCACACATGTTACCCGGATTTTTATCAAAACCGTTTTCCGTATTAAATTTGGAGTCCATTTTGTTCAATGTATTATACAGTAATGTGTTTATATTGCAAATTAAATTTGTCTATTAAAAGAAATAATGACACTTATTTTTCATGGCATTTATTTATGCTTACATATTAATGCAACATACAACAATATAAAATTATTTTTTCACAATGTTTTAATTGGAACAAGCAACTCAACATTAAAGATGACCCATTTTTAGACTGTAAACAACATATTGTATTTGTTTAGGTGCTGGGGTAACGGTGGACCAAATTAATTGATGATGAAAGGGAGTGGTAGATAGTGTCCAAAGAATCTGGTGGGCAGTTTGGTGATAGAACAGGTGAACGGGCAGGCAGGCGTTTTGCCAGACAAGCAGTACAGGATCTAGGGGAGAAAAACACAAACATGAGCTCAGTATCAGGATTACAAGATTCTTTGTTAGCTGAAAGTCACATACCTGTAGGTGAGTTGTTGATCTGGCGATGATGTGAGGCCAACGACCGGTTTAAGTAAGCTGCTGACAATGATCAGCAGCACCTGGTCCCAGGCTCACCCATCTGTGTAATCAAGGCGACAATTAAGGCAAAACTGTCATAGTGCTAATCCGGGCCGCATCTGCCGCACTGACGTTAAGCGGGAGTTTGAGCATGTGCGGTGTGCACGGTCCGCCCTGGAACAGTGCGTAAGCTATCATTTGGACTGTCATAGTGCTGATCCGGGCCGCGTCTGGTGCTATGCGGATGTGGCGAGCTGAGGCCGGATGGCACGCAGTCGCCTGCGCCTATTGGGGTTAGTATATACTGTATATATTGTATACATTAGAAAAATAAAAGATAAAACAAAAACACATCCCTACAGTATCAGGATTCGCCAATACCACACAGCCAGGTGTCAGAATTTGTATCGGAATCCAAAAAATGGTAACAGTGCAACACTAGATGATACCGTATAATATCGATTCTTTGAATGTCGAGACGATATTCGCCAATTTTCCAAACTATATCGTGATTTATTTTTGCTTCTATTCAAGGCTTAAATTACACTGCTAGCTCTTGGTTAAAAGTGTACATAATATCGTCTAAAATCTATCAAATGCCTATGAATCGAATTGAATCGAGCCAGACTTTATAAGATCTGCAGTTATCGTATCGTTTAATCATGAAACTGGTGATTTGCACCCCTTTTAATCAGCATGTGAGGCTGTATTCAATCACCCAAGTGGCTGAAAATGGCAGCGCTGACTGTTTTGAAGTAGAGACATGTTTGTTTGTCACCCAAGAAACAAAGTGGCAGCTGGAATAGTTAATCGCCTCAAGGTAAATTGCCTCGTCTTTTCTTACACTACCTCACTCGCTTGTTTTCTCTTTGCCACACTGCCTCTTTTTTTGTTGTTGTTGTGTTGTACCATTAATTAGATTTGCCGAGCTCAGCGCAAACCCATTCCATTTATAGTGACAGAGAAAGGGAGCTGAGAAAGAAGAAGGACATGGAAGAAGAAGGAGGAGGTGGCGGCAGGCCTATTAGGATCATGTTGCCAGGAGCAAAATGTTGTATTTTTATATGAGCAGAGACATACATTCCACAGTAACATTGTACTAGACCAGTGCTTCTCAATTATTTTTTTTAACCCCCCCAGCCACCACTGTTGGCAATATTGGGCAAGTATTCGCAAAATTTAAAAAAAAAAAAAAAAAAAAGCGGATTATCAATGTGATTGGGGTCTAATGTCTTTAAGTGACGTCTTAATTGATCTGGCTTCCTGCTGCCTGCTGCATACATTTTTAGACACTGTAAACAGACTGGTCTTTCTCTGTCTCCCACTGTATTAAAATTTAAAGTCAAAAGCAAAACGATA
Organism: Corythoichthys intestinalis; assembly: GCF_030265065.1. Lineage (NCBI taxonomy): Eukaryota > Metazoa > Chordata > Actinopteri > Syngnathiformes > Syngnathidae > Corythoichthys > Corythoichthys intestinalis. The sequence continues at coordinate 13,104,784 of NC_080411.1, read as the reverse complement.
CAAAAGCTACGTCATATTTCCTTGTTTTAGTTCTTCATATCTCCAGTGCTCTTTGCTGTGTGCTCTTGTTAGATGGTGCTTTGCAAGGTAAAGGCCCATTTAGTAAAATTCCTAATTTTTTTTATTTTTTATTTTTTGGGGGGGGAAATGCGTGCCGCACAGCCCAAACTGTTTGATCGACCGTCACCATTCGGATATCAAAATGACCGGAATTTTCGCATGACACAGGGGATTTTTCGAATTACCCCCCCAGCATTTTCCGTTCGCCCGTGAAAGCGGATCTTTGGGGGAAAAATAAGAAATTCAAAATGCTACTTGTCCTCCAATTTTCTACCAAGTCACATAATTTACACACATTCCAGGATGGTAAGGGGCATAAAGGTTTTAGACAGAATTCCCCCAAAATTTGCCAAAAACTGTCCTAATGGGATGCCATTCACAGCCATGTACATCCAAATTTCCCATTCCTTTCAATGGAAGGAAAACATAGGTCCTTGTGATTTTTGACCATTTACCCTGACAGCCCTTTGACAGTCAACTGACGCTTAAGTAAATCGATGCCGTTGACAGCCATGCACATCCATTCCATTGGCGGCCATGTACGTCTAAATTTCCCATTCATTTTCAATGGCCGAAAAACCTGTGTGGTTGTAATTGTTTAACAAAAACTTAGCATTACAGCCTATTGACATTCAACTGGCACCCATGTAAGTCCATGCCATTGAAAGCCATGCAATAGGACGTGTCCCCGAAATGTCCCCAAATACACAGGATATAAGGACGTGTCCCCGAAATGTTCCTAAATCAATAGGAAGTGACCTGATATCAACAGGATGTGTCCCCTAAATGTCCCTAAATCAACAGGAAGTGCCCTGATATATCTGTATCTACCACAGCAAAGCCCCATCGTAATATCTCCGGAAAATGCAGTTTCTAGTTTGGTTCAAAAATACTGCGTACTCTAAAAATGAGGGCGCCACTGCCACCCATTGAGTGGATGTACAATTACACTCTATTCTAGTACAGCAAAAAATTATGTTCCCCGAGGTCCCATGCGCCACCCCCATGCGCCACTCTGCGCCCCACTATTTGAGAATTACTGCTAACAAAAAAATTGATCTGCGATCAACATTGTTGGGCACGTTACTTTAAAAAAGTAATTAGTTATAGTTACTCACTACTTCTTCAAAAAAATAACTGAGTAACTGAATTACTCTACAGTAAAAGTAACTAGTTACCAGGGAAAGTAATTATTTCCGTTCCTTTAAAAAGAAGTTGTTGTATGTCAAAGAATTTGAAATTTTCTGAGCAGTATTCGAGTCAGTTGAATAGAGAAGAACAGACAGGTAGTTGTGTTATAGAACCTTATAATATTTATTGCACCTCACCAGCAACAGATTTATCCTACACTTGAAGTGCAACAAAAATAAACAGTAAACAATATAGTAAAATAACAATCAGCAGTAAACAATATAAAGTGAGTTTAATCAATTAAATCTCTCACAACCTGAGACAACTGGTCAAGTATACATAGCCTACTGTACTTCAAGTATTTTGACTTGAAATAGTGTTTATATTTCCACCTCGTAAAGGACAAATTTTCTTCTGAATGCTCTGCCATCATATCCCTCTGCATCTGTTGTGTGTGTGTGTGTGTGTGTGTGTGTGTGTGTTTGCCGCACGCGCTGTTCCGCTTTGTGTGTGAAACCACCGGCTCTGATTGGCTTACCATGACACATGACTCTAACCCTCAGCCAATCACAATCACTTCCATCGTATCTATCCAAGTGGTGCATTCAGGTAGCCTCGTCCCCCTACTCCTCCCGTCACCCTCAAAGCGTCTGCCATCCTCAAGATGGAAGCAGCATTCCTGCTGGCTGACAGTAAAGGATGGGAACGAGGCTAGCGTTCAGGTGTAGCAAACACAGAAACGTTAGCAAGCTTTGGAAAGCATTGTCTAATTGAATGAGCAGGGACAAACAGCCTGGAGTCATAAGAAGTACGTGCTGTAAGATTCTGATACAGAATTATCCGAGGCACCCTAAAGTGCACACGGCGCCAATATTGTTTTGCTCACATGATGCGGGAGTGAGTAAGAGACACGGCCTGCCGAGAGCCGTACGTTTGTGTTAATGTTGAAGTTATATGTGCTATTAAAGAAACAGAGTGCCAGCACGTCCTGTGTGGTATATCTTTGCTAAGAAAAAGCTCAAAACAAAACACGAGCGCTATTCTCGAACCTGAACGCACCCCAAGTCTTGGATGACAAATAAACTGAGCAGAGTAGACTCGCTACGGCTGGTAGTTTCTTCAACTTACTCCGAGTAAGTAACGCACCGCTTTTGACCGTCAGGAACGGTAACAACGTTGTCACGGCAGAAAAAATAGTTAGATTACCCCGTTACTGAAAAAATAACGCTGTTACATAACAGCGTTATTCCCAACACTGGTGATCAAGGACCTATACCAATGGCAATTTGTAATTATTCATTTTTGATACTTTTACAAACCCATCGTTAACCTCATAGCATGATTTCCTAAGTCATTTTTTGGCCGAATTTTGATATTTGCCTTACTTTAAGCTCCTTTTCAATCATGCATAATCGTGCCTTTCTGTTTATTTCCTTGGCCAATCACAACAGTTTTGAGAAATCAAAGCCGTATCAATAAAAAAAGCCAATTTGTTTTCAAACAAATGTTTTTCTTGTTTTCCAAAATTAGTGGAATATGATTTAGGCAGAGGTGGGAAGAGTAGCCAAAAATTTTATTCAAGTTAGGGTAGCATTACTTCAAAATAATATTACTCAAGTAAAAGTAGTCATCCAAAAAATGTACTCAAGTACAAGTAAGAGTATTTCGTGAAAAGAATACTCAAGTAAGCATGTTGTGTCACCAATAGATGCCGCCATTTAAGCTGACTCCTTGGAACAACACACAAAGTATTATGCAATACGGCTGTACGTGAGGTATATTCGCATTGTTTCTTCCCTGAATTGGGCCAGGACTTCAAACATCATAAGCAATTCCTTGCATGTTCCTAGCAAAAACCTACATGCCATGAATTTTTACTTTCTAATGTATACAGCGTTTAGTGTTTTCGGTCTAGTTTTGGAATACATCAAGAATATTAAGTATCCCTACTTGGCACATCCACCGTTTTGTCCTTCCAGATTTTTATTAAGATTCCCTACTTGCTATTCAACACTCGTTTGTTGTATTGCTGCAGGAAACAGACTCCCTCAAGTCCACCAACAAGATCTGCCGCCAGCTGATTTACCACCTGACGCCTCACTCCAAGTGGACCAGGCAAAGCGTTCCCAGGAGAAAGTCTCAGGCTTGGTGAGTGCATCGTTGCGTCATCACTCTTCAGTTGGAAGCTCCCTGTCACATCCTCGCCATAAACATCAGCGCGTCTAATAAATCCTCCTTAAAGCCCCTCTGAAATACTAATCTGACTTAGTGTACGGAAGTTTGGAGGACCGCTCTTTAGCCTTCCATTTCGTAACCTGAAGCACTTTTTACATTGAAGCAGTGACACTTGACACTTTTTTTTTTTTTTTAAAGCTGAGGCGAGCTGGTCAGGGTCAGTATTAGTTTGAGTGATTCAGCCATTTTGAATCTGAAGTTTTAGAACTGCAGGCACCATCTGAAGTCACACAAGGGAAAGTTCAGCCATGATCCAAAAGAAATTTAGTTAGCAGAATTTTAGCAAGTACATAACTCATCCAATGTAATAAAGTGGTGGAAATGAAAGATTGACCTCTATACATAGTAAGTTTAGTCATTTTGTCATACATAACCTGTTTTTTTTTTTTTTTTTTCTTGGATGAATTAGTGCCGTTAAGACGATATATGTCCAATCAGTTTGAACAGGAATGTGCTGGCAGTGATCATTCCGTGCCATTGCCAATGATGGACGTCCAATTACAAGGCTCTTTTCCTCATTCTGCTGTGAATGAAATGTGTTTGTCACTAGTAGTCGTTCAATCCATTTGAACTGGGAGTCCAAATGCAATCCATATTGATTGGACGTCTAGTGCTGTCAGTGGCAACCAATGAGTTACAAATTACTGGTGCATGATAATTATTGGTCCGATAATTATCGGTCCGATAATAGGAATTATGACGTCATCCCAATAAATCCAATAACATTATTAATAGGACCGATAATATGTACTGTGCTGGCTGGCCTGGAAATCAGTTGACCATTTGCGGGGCATTGCTGCCACCTGCTGGTCAGAATAATTCGCTGCATCTATAATTTGTTACACGAACTCATTGATTTTACACAGTGCTGTGTCTAGCGGTAGCATTGACAATCGTGAATGCTTTTTTTTTTGTTACTTACGTTTCCGCCTCAGAATTATATGTCTGTAAGTATTTGTTTACTATAACATATGGATGTGCAATATATGTTTACTTTGGTGGTGAAGGGTCATATGTACAGACATTCATAAGTTGTTGTGTTATAGAAGCCAGCCAATGCTTAAGGCTAGTAGCTCAAGCTAGTGTGCTATGCTATGCACACATATAATAGTTGTAATGTTATTCCTATCAGCATTCTTGTTAGAATTTTATACTATGCAGAGAAACCTCATACTTTATTGAATATGGGTTCACTCACTGCCGTTTGTATTGATTATTACAAGGCAAGCCATTAATCCATTTTGTTCTACCATATTTTTGTTATGAGGAATGAGTGATAAACCTTACTATATAATGTTTGCATTTTACAGTGTTAGTTATAAGTTAGTAAGTTATTGAGAGGCCTTTTGGTTATTGATAGGCTTGCTGTCCTTACCTGTCTCCCAGGTTAAGAAAGTTGTTTCATGGACCAAGACCACAACAGTCTCCTGTAGCACCAAATATTTTTATCTGATAACAAAGCACAATACCTGTTGGGTTTATGTTTTAGTTTAGTGCTCATTGTTCAGGAAACACATCTTCAGTTATACTGACTAATTGATTGTGATTGACTCAAATTATATTTATTTGAAAAAAATAAATATTGGCACTTTATTTGAAGACAAGACTGTTCTTGTCTTTGTTTTGTTCATTATATTAATGTTCATGTCATTATGAAAATTCTGGTGAGGTCAAAGGCAAATGTATGTAGAATCCACCATTATTATTATTATTATTTTTTAAATCTCCAGGTGTTCAAAAACTCGGGTGAATATACATTTTAAAAATTATATATTTATTATCGGTTATCAGTATCGGCTTTGAGGAGCAGGAAGTTATCGATATCGGTATCGGTTTCAAAAAATGTATATCGTGCACCCCTATTACAAATCCATATGGTCTACTTAAAACAAGCACACAACTTTGCCTGAGAGTTTTCTGCTAGCTTGATGCTAATGAACAACACACCATAGATGGGCTAACAAATAGCATCAGTGTTGTGTGGTGTAAAGCCTGAGTTATACTCCCGCATTGCGGTGACGGCGTAGCGACTACGGCGTCATTCGACATTCGATAGTTCTGCGGTGAGGGAACGCGTTGCTCTGTAATTCACCGCCAAGCCACTAGAGGGATGTGGCGTTATGTTTGTACGGTTTTGGGGCATGATTGTTGACTACTTCCGCTAGTCGGAGAAAAAATAAACAATGCAAGATGGAACACTTGAAAGTAAATATTCTGCTCATCAACACTGAATAAATATTGAACATACAAATGTTGACGGGCAGGCGACGCAGAAGACGGTTTCGAGGCGGTCTGGCCGACTTCTGATGCCGCACAGGGAGTTTTAGACTCGGGTGGAAAGAGCTAGCTGTGGCGGCTAGCTTCAAACTGGCGTCGAGCACTGCGTTCAAGGTCTGCAAAGCCCTCCAGCCTGATTTGTTTGCCGTGTCCTACAACCAGCCAGTGGGAAGCCATAGCAGATTTCTGGCGTCTAGGGAACTTCCCAAACTGCGTTGGGAGGCTTGATTTTAAGGTTATCATAAAAAGCACCGAGGCACTCTTAATCAGTGATGATGTATTGTGTGTGTGAACTGTCTGTTATTGAAAATTAAAGATCAAAACAACTCTTTTGACACCAAATCTGTGCTTTATTCTTCATATACTTGAAACATATGTACACAGTAAATGATGAAGTGCACCAACCAAAAATACGACATAAAGTGATAAAAAGTTGGCGGTTTTTGGCCGACTGTGTCACCGCTTCGTGTGGCCACTCGATTCCGACCACCCACGTCTCGGTGGTTCTTCCATTTATTTATTTTTTCGATCGCCGACCTTGCCATTTGGCAGTCACAATAATAATTTCTTGACGAGACTTGCTCTTCGATGATACTCCCGTCGGCTTGGTGCATTTTTGCGTGTAGAAAATAATGTTTGATTCTATTCTACAATGGCGGTGTTTTCGCCCGGAAACAACAGTCTGAGCGGACCAATCACAGTCCGTTTTCGCTACGTCAACGCGTCTACGCGACGCGAAGGTTAGAAAAATCGAGAGGTGCGCGTCAGGCTACGGCGTAGGGTCGTAACTCGATTCTTCCTTGACGGCGTAGGTCTGACGCGGAAGTATAACTCGGCCTTAACACTTGAAGCAAAACTATTTGAGCACAAGCAATGGAGTAAAACATGTCGACAGATGTGATAATAACCACAGAGCTGTATTCTTTATCCTCTGCAAAGAAAGACTAATATTACTGCAAAGACATTTTATGTGAACCCATATCTGTGTATTCTACTGCCCCCATGTGGTAGAGTATCCATTGCAGTGTTATTTCCGTCAACGATGACGATAACGAAAATATTTAATCAACGAACACGTTTTTTTCATGACGATGATGAGACGATAACGAGCTAAAATCTTGTTTTTGGAGACTAAAAAAAATAACGAGCCTAATGCCAGTTTTTGTCCGATGAGACGAGAACAAGACGAAAATGCGCAATAGTTTCCGTCACATATTCACAATGTGTGACAGCTTATGTGTAGCTATGGAGCAGTGTCTGGTTGTGTCACTCATGTGACATCTCCAGGCACACATGGTAAGATTTGTTTTCTTATCTTGTTAAGAGAGAATATGAAATGTTGCTTTAGCCTTTAGAGGTCTGTGCTGAGTGATCATCACACAATAAATGTAACTCATTGCGTAAGCATATGATTCGCGCTCATGTTAGCATTAGGCTAATGCTAACAGTGAGCGTCCTGTCTCAGACCTTTTTTTACAGGTCGGTGGCGTCCATGTGGGTATAAGTAATTCAAAATATAATGTACTGTTTTCCTGATGAGTGTATATTACCAACAAGTTGGTGTTGTGGTTGTAGATGCGACAATAAGTGCTCGTCTGTCAATGTTGATTCTAAATAGTCGGAAACCGTTATTCATTTATTTATTTTTTGGGGAATAATTTTCAAAAAAATTTACGTTCAAAAACATTTTTTGTAAACTTCGACTAAATCCAGACAAAATTAGTCTTGAGTTTTCGTCAACAAAAACTAGCTGAAGACAAACACATTTTGAGATGACTAAAATATGACGAGACTAAAAAGTATTATCATCCAAAAGACTAAGGGGGCGTATACATGGTGACGCTGCAAGAATATGACAAATTTCATGTTTGCATTTACATGGTTCCGTCTTGGTTCCGTCTCCATCTGAACGATGTCGCAATTCCGCGTGAAAACGAAGAAGTATTTAAGCCTGCCCCTAGAGGTCAGTGCAGTTTCCTAAGGCGACGGCCAATGATGCACTTCCTTGACAACAACCACCTTCTAATCCCGGAAGACAACATACTCGCCCACTCAACGCAATGGCGTCCACGTTTTTTTCTTTTGCACAAAAACGTGAACATAAACTATATTTAAATTTTAAAATATTATAAAAACAGTAAATTATAGCTGATGTTCCACGATGTTTGCTGTTTTGAATGTTTAGTAGCAGCGAGTGCGCACGCCCAAAGTGACGTGTTGGAGTGCTGACGTCATCGGAGCGAGAGCGTTCCATTCATATGGTTTCGGAGCAATCCTCGCAATCGAATCATTCCGCTTTGGAGGCCGGTATCAAAAGTTTGCGTCTTTGCATTCTGGTTTTGTTGTCACTGTCTAAAGGAGTGGCCACTCCGCAAAACAATTGTTGCATCTTAGTGTCGCAGCATCACCATGTAAACGGCCCATTAGACTAAGATGAAATTAAAAGGGCTGTTGAAAGCAACACTGATCCATTAATTTTTTTTTTTGTAAAGGAAAATATTCCATTTGATTCTTTTTTTAATACAAGCCCTAACCCTCTTTACTGGCCTTCACTGATGGTCACGTCACTCACAACGCCAGCCCCACGAAATAAAGCCATAGACCAGAGATCACGGAACCGCGGACCTCGGTCCGGTTCCGGACCCCCAAGCCGTCTGGACCGGATCTCAAGCTGTCGCAACTAGGGATGAGAATTGATAGGATTTTTACGATTCCGATTCCATTATCGATATTGCTTAACGATTCAATTCTTTATCGATTCTCTTATCGATTCTAATTTGGGGAAAAAGAAGAAAAACGTTTTGATTGCCATCGAGTTTGTTTATTCAGAAGTCACAACCTTACAAACTCACAACGACGTCAAAAGAGGCCCAAAGCCTCAATATTAACTGTGGCAAATGCACAAGAATGTGTAACATTTTACTGAAACATTTTTCTAGTAGAAATAAAAAATATTGGTATATATTGGCATATAGGTCGTTGTTCTGCTGTTGGCAATATGTGTTAAACTTGCAGGGGTCCCCAAACTTTTTCCTGTGAGGGCCACATAGAACTTTTCCCTTCTCTGATGAGGGGCTGCGGTCACTTTGTAACAGAAAAAGTGTGACGATTGCAAGAGTGCCTAAATGTAAAAAATGGTTTTTCAGAAAGCCACAATCAAATAACCCTTTCTGGATTCTTCACGGAACAAAAGTAAATAAAATAAAAATAATAATATAATATAATAATAACACTATTAATCAAATAGATAATAACCAAATAACTCTTTCTGAGTTCTTCACAGAAAAAGGCCAGAAAATAAATAACACTGTCGAGAAAAAAAAAAAAAAAATTTAAATGCTCTCTGGTATTGTTCAGGGGGCTGGATCAAATGTTGGGGTGGGCCGTATCCGGCCCGTGGGCCGTAGTTTGGGGACCCCTGTATAGTGTATTATTCACTATAATATTAAAATGCATGCCTTTTTAGTTTTTATGGTGCTTTCACTCTCAAGTGGGGGTGCCCTTGCGCTTCCTCACGCGAAGAAGAACGCGCTCATGTGAAGAAGAGGGCGCTTACACGCGAAGAAGAAGATATGCCGCATCCAAGCGAGTTAGTGAGAGAGGGAAGCACTGCCACGACCCTACGTTCTTTGGTAATGTTTGTAAAATATCTACAGAGGCAACGCCTGTATGTATCATCTTTTGTGTTGTTGTTGTGTGTTTCCACTCGCGATCGGACACTTAAATCCAGTTGTGTCGTGGTTTGAACGATGTGCTAATGCTAGCAACGTCTTTTTATTGTATTAGCAGCTAATCATCGCTAATTTACGTTGATGCAAACCTGTTTGTTATTGGGGACGAAATTGATTTGTTTCATTTCTATTTTTAGTTTCACTCTTCAAGTGATGGTTAAATAAAGTCAGCAAATTATACCAACGTCTTCTGTATCGTCATTTAGGGGTTTAGCTAGCTGTATAGCTGTCTTGGTGAGGACAGTGCAGTCTATTCCCTCCCGATGCAGTTATCTCCACCTTGCAATGACTGTAAGTCATTTTGTTGTAATTTTTCCTCGTGAAGTGAAGACACACTTTCAAGCGTTTGAACCTACGTGCTGTCATTGTTATGTTTACGGCTGCAATGCTCGTGCTAAACCATCGTAACCTTTCATTTTCACCCTCTTTCCTGGTGAAGTGTAGCCAAACTTTGGAGCGAGTGGTTCTTGGCGCCATGCTAGTTTGATGTGTCTGGACAACAAGACAGTCACGACGCAATTTGCGTCTTTAGGAATCGTAAAAGGGATCGTTAAGGCTTTTTCATTGTGATGTCGAGGCCTCGAAACACTAGGAACCGGTTCGGAATTGGAATCGGATTTCGATTCCCATCCCTAGTCGCAATTAATACACGTTGCAACAACAAAAATCATTTTTGTCTGCGGGTTTGCAGAGCGGAGGTGGGTAACAAACAAAAACCTTAGCGGTGACGCGCGTGAGCCAGCCAATGGGAGTGAAGCATTTGAAAGTTATTTTTAGAACACCATGCCTCACACTCGCTTTCCAGACTCCGCGGAGTGAAAGCCAAATACTGAGCCGAATGAAGTTGGAGGAAGAGGCGAAAAAGGTACAGTAAATGGCGTGCTCAAAACTACGCAAGATTGATGCAAAAAAACTGAGTGTTTAAGGAGGAGTGGACCAACGCATTTTTGTTCATTTTACCTGGCGGCAACACAACACCGCTATGGCTCATCTGTTAAGAGACGGTAGCGCTTGTAAAGAGCAGCAATTTGAAAAGGCACTATGAGACGAAGCACGCAGCTTTTTCGCAAAGTTTCCCTCTGAACTCTGCCATCCGTTCTCAAAAAATAGCGGAATTAGGGCTCAATATGATCGCACCTCAAGGCTCATGGTTCATTCATTCACTGCACAGCAACGCGCAAATGAATGCTCCCTCAGAATAACGTGGATATTGGGTCAAAACAAAAAGTGTTTCAGTGACGCACCGATTGTCAAAGATTGTATGAGTGCAGATGCTGAAACTTTGCTTCATGGAAAGCAAAAAGAAGAGGTCTGTCAAAAAATAAAGCAAGTCCCCCTGTCAGCGTCCACAATTAAAAAAAAAAAAAAAAAAAAAAAAAAAAGTCTTGAACATGATGTTGCTATTTAATGATTCAATTAAAGCACTTTTTTAGTTTTATGCACCTTTTATATATTGTTCACGTTTTTGAATGTTGTAATTATCAGCATGGCCACGTAAAGATATGTTTGTATTTTTGGGAAAAAAAGAAGCATTAAAAATATTTCCGGACCCGAGATTGTTGTAATTTTTAATTTTCGGACCCAGAGGATTTTCAATTCATGACCCCTGCCATAGACACTTAACATCGCAGATACAACGGTATAATGCGATGGCGGGGAGATATGATAAGAAAAAACAAATTCTAAGGGCCAACCGTTGGCTCACAAGTCCGAATCCCTATCAGGTTAAATTACTTTCACTTAAAACATTACGAGCGACAACATGAACCGCACACTTTGAAGTCAATTATTTGCAGAAGAAAACTGATAAAACCTCGTCGAAAGCTCTGTGCGGTGTTGGAGGACAGTACAACAACAGTCGCTCCAGCCTTCATCTTGCCATGTTTGCAACCAACAATGAGCTCATTAGCGAGGTCTGCTCCTTTCGCAGCAGTTCACGCAGGAAGGCTCATTAAAACAGGCAGACAGGAACCTGTTTACCGGATTTGACTGTGTCTTGCACTTAAAAGCCACCTATTTAGTAATGCTCGACAAACTAATAGGATAGCATTTAACTGACGGCAAGGTATTCTGTTTATAGTGCCCAATCAATGGTGGATCAATTGCAGAGGTAGCGCGTGACATTTACTCCACACCAGGGGCGGAACTTGGGGCGGGTCCCGGGGGTGCGACCGCACCCAGGCATAGGCCTCTAAGGCTACGTTCATACTACAGGTCTTAATGCACAAATCCGATTTTTTGTCTTATCCGTTTTTTTGGCGTGCCCGTTCAGACTGCCTTTGTCCATTGAGACCATTCAAGTCTCATGCGCACTAATTCGGAGTCCGACACTCACTGAACAAGAAGACCCGCATGCGCAGAAGCATCAAAATAAATGACACATATCATCCGCCATTCCAGGGATATTATATTTTGCTTTTCAAAAAGAGGGCACAAATAACAGACATAAATAATCCCTGTTAAGGCTTTTAGTCAAAGTTTATATGGATCGACAGCATGCACGCACTGTCCGTGCATGTCACACACACATACGGGCAGTTTGCCCCGACTCTCGGCCGTGTAGGCAATGTTAAAATATTGCTCACATAGAGCAGAGAGAAAACCGATTATTCTCAGGCTTACCCTCAACCCATTTTTATTTTTTATGGCTGTTGTCAACAGGGACGGCCCAGGCCATTTGGGGGCCCTAAGCAAAATAATGCAAAGGGGCCCATATTTTTGGCCCATCATTTCGTCACAGTCTACTGTGAAACCCATACATGCAATCCAACCCATACGTCCATATTTTGTATATTAATCAGATTTTGTTGCACTGCATACTTCAAACTTGTCACCCCAAATGATTGTCAGTACTTACAGTAGATAGCGCCAAACCTTTTTCTAAAAGAGGAAAGAAAGAAGTTAAGGAAGAACCTTTATTTTTTTAAGCTTGTAATCAAGTATCAAAACTCACAAAAGTCAAATAAAGCAAACTGTAGCAAACAAAACAGAATATAAATTAAACAACTGGGGGCCCCCTAGTGGTCAGGGGCCCTAAGCAGCTGCATAGTTTGCGTATAGGCTGAGCCGGCCCTTGTTGTCAAGCCCGGCCATTCCCCAAAAAGCCGTGTTCACTGCAAGCTAGGCGCTAATAATGCACAGCTGCACCTCTACCTACTATTTGATGACGTAATTGCTGCATGAATTCCGATTTGAGAGACTGGACAGTGCAGACCGCCGCGACAGTTTGGAAAAATGTGGCCCAGATCGGATTTGAACCACATGCGAAAGTGACCCAGATCGGATTTGAAATGGTCCAGTTCTATGCGACTTGTCACATTCAGACTGTCAAGTTAATGCCTCACCCGCGTCGGAAAAACACGAAAAAATCTGATTCATGCATTAAGACCTGTAGTATGAACGTAGCCTAAGTAGCCCGGTTCGCGGGCATTAAGTGGACGCGGTTGGGCAAGGGTAGGGTCAAAGAGGAAGGTAAGATGATGTGCTGAGCTGTAATATGGTGTTTTAAGTGTCAAAATTTCTGCTATTCTCTGCTATTTTATTTCTGTAATTTTTTCTAGTTGGAATTTGATTATTTTTGTGTATTTGTTTGGCCTTATATGGTCGTGTTATAGTACGGTATAACAGTTCATATACCGTATTTTTCAGACAATAAGTCACAGGTTTTTTTTCATAGTTTGGCTGGGGGTGCGACTTATACTCTGGAGCGACTTATGTGTGAAATTATTAACACATTCTATCATTTCACATGTTATTTTGGTGTTTTGGAGGAACGCTGCTGGTTTGGTAAACTTGTTAGCATGTTCTTTATGCTATAGTTATCTGAATAACTCTTAATAGCTATGTCACGTTCACATACCGGCCACGTTCGCATTTCGTTGTTCATCCATCATTTAACACTAGCAACTGCAATTTCTGACGAAATTACTCTGGGTCTTTGCTGTCGTTGGCATTAAACAAAGTAAATGCCATTAAAAATGAATGGGAAATTTGGACGTCCCTGGCCGTCAATGGCAGCACCCTTCATAAGCGTCAATGGAATCGGGGAAGTTTGGGGGACACGTCCTATTAATATTTGGTCATTTCCTGTTGATTTGGGAACATGTTTTTTTTTCCCATTGAAAATGAATGGGAAAAAATTTGGATGTCCGCGGCCGTCAATGGCATCGAGTTACATAGGCGTCAATGGAATCCAAGTACATTAGCATCAATAGATTCGACATACATGGCCGTCAATGGCATCAATGCAATTTAAACTCCATTGGAAATTCCATTGAAAGTGAATGGGAAATTTCCCATTAAAAATGAATGGTAAAGTTTTTGGCAAATTTCCGGGGAACCGTATATATATATATTTTTTTACAAATTCTGTATACAACTTTTAAGCCCCTCACCATCTCGGAATTTTTGATGCTCAAATTATGTGATTTGGTCAAAAATTGTAGGACTAGATACATTTTGGAATTTTTAAAAAAATTGCCATTTACGGGTGAGCGAAAAAAATTTCGGGTCCGTACACACACACACACACACACACACACACACACACACACACACACAAAAAAGCCATTCACTCAATAATAAATTTTTAAAAAACGTACGTTAACGGGTGAACGGAAACATTTTCGGGGCCGTTCGAAAAAAAGGCTGCATCGCGCGAATTTTTCGGTCGTTTTGATACTTGAACGGTGTCGAGTGGTCAAACGGTTCGGGCTGCGCGGCGCGCCGTAAAAACGCAGAGAACAAGATGTTTAAGAAGAAGAATAAAGTTGCAGAGCAACACTATCTGGCCTTTGCCTAAGCAAAGACCCAGATAATTATCATTTTGTGCACTTATTAAGCATGTTGTTCTCTATTGTATTTTTATTTTAAATTGTCTTTCAAGATGACATATCTGTTCTATGTGTTGGATTTTATCAAGTAAATTTCCCCCCAAAATGCGACTTATACTCCGGTGCGACTTATGATTTTTTTTCCCTCTTCATTGCGCATTTTTGGGCTCGTTCGACTTATACTCAGGTGCGAGTTATAGTCCGAAAAATACAGTAGATAACATGCTGAGAATTTTTTTTTTACCCTGGCTTTATAAAATATTACATTGTAAGCAGTTACTCACAATGCTACTCATTGCTTGAGTATTCTTTTCACCCAATACTTTTTTCTAGAGTAAATTGTTGGATGACTACTTTTACTTTTACTTGTAATTGAGTAATGCTATTTTGAAGTAATGCTACTCTTGAGTAAATTTTTGGGTTACTCTACCCACCTCTTATTAATTGTGACTTGCAAACAGACTGCATAAGAGCATCCTTCCCTGTTCTCTAATATAAGCCTAATGTATTTTGTATATTTAAAAAATTATTTAAAATCCTGTCATTATAAAGTGGTGATTAAAAAGCATTTGTATGCAAGGAGACAGTCATGTGATATTACAATTTCAGAGGAGAGGGAAATGAAACACAAGTTCCAGGATCTTTGTGTTCACTCTCAAAGTTCATATTAAGTCATATTTTAAAAAGTACTTATAATTTTGTTAGTACCTGTGGCTAAAAGGTAAAACGTTATCAATTCTTTCTGCTGCTGAAAGCTGGGGTTGTTGCGATCAATGAATGTCCATTGCCAGAAGGCTGTCAAATATCTCCGCATCTCCAGAGAAATTTGTGAAGGATGCGTGCTCGCCATCTCATTTCTTAGAAACGGGTTGAAAAATTCCAAAGCCATCAAAAAATACATGAAGCTTTAACCACAGGCTCTCTTCTTTTTGCCCTTTACATGCTAACAGAGAAATCTTGCTCCAGGCCATTCACTTGACATTGTTTGTGGGTCCAATTGAATGAAAAAGGAGGTACAGTTAAAATGAGAAATCATATATATATTTTTGCTGCAAGTTAGGGTATTGTCCCGATCACTTTTTTTTGTACCCGAGTTTGAGTCCGAGGCATGTGATTTTGAGTATGTGCCGATAGCGAGTACCGATCCGCTACGTCTGCAATTTATTAATTTATTGATAATTTATTAAAAAACAACATTTGTTTCTTTTAACAATATTCTTGTCCATCGTGAATATGTTGTTGCTTCGTAGCTTTTAAACAAAAAAAGGATATCTTGAAAACCCGATCTTTTTCACCTGATTTCTTCTGAAAAATGACGCGCTTGAGCCTAATTTCCAATCACGTGATTGGAGGTGGGACAACCCTAATTGTTATACCTCTGGCTTATTTTGTTGCTTGTAGCTCTTAATACATTCACAGATATTGAAAGCAATAAACGTTAAATTAATTTGAACTGGGAAGGCTGCCATTGAGTGATCGTGTTTCACTGTTCCCTCGTGATAGATGATCGTTTCTGCCAGTCACATTGGCTTGGGCATCTATTGCCATAAAAGGTAGCCACTGAGTAGTTGTGCAACATTATTGGGTAGGTGAAAAGATTAGCTGATAAAACAATTATAAAGTGATATCTAATAATATCGACATTTGTTTTCATTATCAGTGTTGGGCTAGTATTCACGTTGTCTTTAAAGTGATTGGAAAAGCCTTATGCCTTTGCTCAAGGAGTGGTCACAGCTTAAAACAGCAGTTATGCCTATTAACATCCAGATCTCTCAGAACTAAGATACTTGGGATTTGTTATGTGAACAGACCATTTGCATTCATGGTGCAAAATGAACAATAAAAGATTGAAAAATAATTATTTAAACTCATTACATATAACTACTGCATTACCAGAGAGAAATAGTCTCTAAGAAAAGTAATACAATACAAAAATCTGTGCGAAAGACCAGCAAAATGCATCTTGGGGATTGTCATTGCATTGGCATTTCCTATGATTGCCTGCCTGTATTTGTAATGCTTTAGTCACCTTCTATTCGCTCTTTGGGGTAACTACAGTAAATGTGATATAGTTGTGAGTGATTTCTTTTATTTATGGACCTATTGGCTCATTTCAATTTATATTATTTATATGGGACATTTATTCTGTATATCACCAGTTGAAATTGTTCACTTATTTTTTAAATAATGTTTATTTTATTTGGAAAGCAATGAAGTTGTTACATTGATAAAGCAACCAGTGGGGCATCAAAATACAGTTAACAATAACATGTAAAGTTAACAAACGTATGTATCGTTATCTGTTTGGTATTGGTATCGGATTTTTTGAGTTGAACAATATCGGGATATCGGTTAAAAAGTCATTTTTGGTCAACTCTAACTAATACTTAATCATAAAAATAAATATACATTTTTAAAGTGATCCTCTACCTTAAGTACATGTAGGCTCTAATTAACCACAATTGTTCTATTGTAATAAAATATGTTGTTAGAAACACATAAAATGTTAAATCAATGGCAATATTTTATAATATTTAGTACACATTTTGACCGTTAGTTGGCGCCATGTTTTGCGGGTTCGCAGTGATGACGTCATTGGGATCGTTCCAAATGTGTAGCGTGTTCAACAATTGCTTATTGCTGCCGAAACTCGCGAAGTAAAATGCCAAGATGTGCTGCTTTTGGATGGAATTTCCAGTCAAATGGAAACAAGGGGGGTGAAGTGAGTGGTCAAGGTGGAATTATTATTTTTAGTGTACAAATGTGCATAAGTGGAAGCTTCTCCCCCTTTTTGGTCCCTGTATGCACATATCCTACCAACCACGCGTTACAACTGGTGCCCGAACATTTTTCCTGGATCCTCAGTCAAGTAAGGGATCCGTCTATTTTCTGGATTCGACGGTCCCACCGCGTCTGCAATGTTGGTTTCGGATCTGTCCATTTTTTTTGATTCGTCGGTCCCACAGCGCCTTTTTGGATCAGTCTATTTTGTGGAATCGACGGCCTGATCGCGGCTGCAACATTGCCATGGGATCGGTCTAATTCCTGGATCTTCGTATGAGTAAAAAACACGGATTTGGATTACTATTGCTATCTTTTTTGTTGACTATTCTTCGTGGGAGTTTTCCTCAAATCATACTAAATAATTAAAGCACTATGGCACGCTGCAGTGACTCTGACGTGGACCTTTCAACGATGTTGGAGTTCGTCAGGGAACGCGTGTTTGCGTACTGCTGAGCTCCCGAGTGAAGAGTGGTCAAGGTGGAAATATTTTTTGTGAATAAATGTGCATAAATGGAAGTTTCTCCCCTTTTTTGTACTTTTATACACGTATCCTACCTACCACGCGTTACAATGTACAAGACATGCATTACACAAGGTGTGCTCTTTGGCCTGTACTGTATGTAAACCAAACGACAGCTCTGGATGCTAACAATCTACATAATTATATTGGGATAAGTTTGAAAACGCAATATGCTTACCTTGAATATCTGCCAATAAAACCGGAGTTCCCAACAGCATACACTCTCGCTCCCAACCGGAGTTCCCAGCAGCACTCTCTCGCTCTGTTGCCATTGAGACTTACTTGCAGCGAGTACATCTCCAGTTTTGCCCAACTTTTGTCTTATCAGGAATTTGCTGCGCGTATTTTTCCCTGAAGCTCGTCTTGTGAACGACCGACAGTGCTATGCTGCTCTTCACTTTTCAGATCTGGTTCAAATAGGAAGGGTAGAACTGACGACATGTTGGGAAAGCTAATGAGTGACACGCTGGACTTTCGGCAACGGGCCCGGTGACGTCCTGCACTGCGACGTAACAAGAATGGCGACCTATCACTTAAAATAAATTTACAAACTTTATTAAAACAAAAACATTAAGAGGGGTTTTAATATCAAATTATTATAACTCATACTAACATTTATCTTTTAAGAATTACTTGTTTTAAAAATAGAGGATCCCTTTAAACATAAAAATAAAAAAATACATTTTAAAAACCCGGTCGTTTTCACCCGATTCCGATCTTCTAAAAATTACGTGATCGGGCCTGATTTCCGATCACGTGACTGGATCGGGGACATCCCTAGTCGGTTTAATTCGGGTGCAGCTGCCTTTAGCATCAGTTCTCAACGGATCCCAGGATGTTGGCAGGATTCACAAACATAGCGAGTGAATGTTCTCCCTGCCTTCCTCTAAGATAATGGCACATTTTCCAAGATGGAAAACAAAGCTCTTAGCAGATGGCTTGATGAAGGCTTCCACCATAGTACATGTTGAGTGGCGCGGCCCCAGGGCTGTGTTGTGTTTGACATCTCGGATGACTCACTTGCTTCGTGGAAACTGAATAAATAAAATTAGCATTGTTAATGTCGCAGCAAAGATAACAGCCAGACAAAGAACAAACAAACAAACATACAAAAAATCTCTTCCCTTTTGTATAATATTTCAGTGCAGGTGTGACGGTGCAGTTGTAATGATCGAGAGAGGCATAATGAGTGCAATAAACCTTTGCCAGCGATGAGCTACTCCATCACATGTCTCTTAAGGGCTGCTCGGGCAGCAAAGCGATGCAATTAGGAGACTTTTGTTCGTCATGCGAAACACACATCTGACACGATAAAAATGACTGAAAGCAAAGAATACTTCTCAAAGACGTGATACTGTTGACACCACAGCCAATTTCCAGCAATCTCTTTGGGCAAACAGTCCTATTACGCTCGCCGGGTACGCCATGAATACACCAATGATTTGATTTCACGTGACAAAGTGGATGCTCGTAAGCAAGGAGCACTGCGACAGAACACAGAAAACAGTTTGCCTTACATAACTGTATATCGTGGAGGGGAGCGCCCTAGTCTGCTTTACTATGTCAAGGAACAGTTATGAAACCAGCATTGAAATGCGCAGCCCCAAATACAGTACAAACTGATCTTTATCATCCTTGCGGGGGTTCGCATCATCAAGGTCATCCTTGTTTGATTCCATACTCTCAAGGCTGGTTTACAGTTTAAAAGACGATCGATAGGAGGTTAAGAGCGGTTTAATCCCTGGATGAAAAAAAACATGGTCTTAAATTGCCTTCAATATTGGAATTCCCAATGAAACGAAATCTCATTCAAATCTTGTTTGCTTTTTAATATTTCATTGGCCTCCAATAATACGGTCATTCCGACCCCATACCTTGAAAGCTGGACTTCCCTGCTCAACGTGATCTTCTAGGAGCCTTGGGTCTGCCGCTGGAAGCCTTCAATTATTCATATTCTTGGTTACAAGGTCACACAAAGCAGTCTAAAGATGCTTTCAGATATAAATACCGCAACATTAACGTGCAATGTGACCCGGAATCTACACGAAAAGTGTTTTTTCAGACATTGGGACGCGTACCAGAAATTTCTCGGCTTTTAACACATGACATAGTGAGCCAGCGCACTCGTCAGGACTAGGGTTGTTCCCATCATGTTTTTTTGCTCCCGATCCGATCCCGATCGTTTTAGTTTGAGTATCTGCCGATCCCGATATTTCCCGATCCGATTGCTTTTTTTTGCTCCCGATTCAATTCCAATCATTCCCGATAATTTTTCCCGATCATATACATTTTGGCAATGCATTAAGAAAAAAATGAATAAAACTCGGACGAATATATACATTCCACATACAGTACATAAGTACTGTATTTGTTTATTATGACAATAAATCCTAAAGATGGCATTTACATTATTAACATTCTTTCTGTGAGAGGGATCCACGGATAGAAAGACTTGTAATTCTTAAAGAATAAATGATACTTTGTATATTGTGACTAAATATTGCCATCTAGTGTATTTGTTGAACTTTCAGTAAAGGATACTGTAGCCATTTAACTGTTCTGCCCAAATGCATGATGGGAAGTGCAACCATGACTGTGCGTAGTGGCACCAATTGATATATCTTCTCTGCGTTGGGAAGTAACATCGGGTGTTAAGGAAAAGATCAACCACTACTGTTCTTCCCCACATTGCTTCCCACGATATTTCTAATTGTTGAGAGAGGGATTTTAAGGCTTTAGCCATTTAAAAAGAGGCTCCAAAGACTGCCAAAATTCTCTCTACTCATTTTACGCTGCCTGTTAGCTCTATATATAGGTAAAACGGCGCCATTATAGATTGAACGCGACAATGCGTAAGTGGGTCGTGCAGCGCATGCGTTAATTGCATTAAATATTTTAACGTGATTAATTAAAAAAAAAAAATTAATTACCGCCGTTTACGCGATAAATTTGATAGCCCTACTTTAAGCCAAAACTAAAGACTCTGGATGAATGTAAGACATTTTGTCTGTAACGTTTAATACAATTACAAAACGATTTAATAAAAAAATATATATATTAAAAAAAGACATGTCCGATATTTTTTTGCCGATTCCGATACTTTGAAAATGACATGATCGGACCCGATCGATCGGGACATCTTTAAAAAAAAGGTTTATTATTCAGTCCACCAGGTTTCAAAAAGAGACAACGAAAAATTGTCACAGAACTTGCTAGACACCAAAAAAACTAAGCAAAGTCAACAAAGTAACAAAAAGGCATTTGTTCCAAACATAAATCTTGGTCAAAAAAAGGCTCATACAAGGTGTTGAGTTAAAATGCGGCAGGATACAGGACAAACCGACACAGGGCAAGTTTAGATGCAGACTATACTAGTATATGGCGGAAAACACTCAGGTGATTTGAAGTTCCGCTCTGAGACCCCCAATTTGGCCATATTTCAAAATTTTCCGATATGCATGTGTGATACCTCATTGGAAAGCTTAAAATCTCAATTTTCTCGGGGAAGACAATTTTTGAACAAGAGGGCATTAAAAAAAAAAAAATTAAACAGCAAAACCCCATCTGGAAGTGAGAGCACGCGAGAGCAGAATTACAGACGCCATGACTTTAACGGGATATTATCGCGTGCTTACCTTGTTTCAATCGAAAAATTCCATGTTGCATGTATCACTGAGTCTCAAGACACAGCTGTGAATGGCCACAGCTGGATTTTTTAAAAAAAAATTTACGGGTGAAACATGGTCATATAACAAGGGTCGCGATGCAGAAATCGCAGACATCAAGGAGTGGTTGAGATGTTCTTTTTCATATATTTACCCTTTTAAATGTTTTTTTTTTTTTTAAATTATTATTATTTTTCTTTGTTTGGATCGATTATTTATCATCTGACATATCGGAGAAAATGCGACAGTAACAAAAAAAAAAAAATACAATTAAACGGTAGTTATGAGGTAGATATCCGTAACTTTTATACAGACACTGTTTTTTTCATTGTGATGTAATTTGTTTAAAAATTTAAAATATGCAAGTGAATAAGTCTTTTTTTTTTTTTTTTTTTTTTTTAACGAAATATTAGACATCAATTAATGATTCTAAGCTAAAAATGAAAGACATTTTGAATAATAAATATACGTCTGTAAACGGGGGTTTCCAAGGTAACACAGACAAATTAAAACTCGTTCGGGGGCTTAATGTGCCCAATAGACTTATTGTTCTATCAAACACAACAGTTGTTTTGGCTTAAAATACAGCAATTTCTTTTAAAGAGGAGTGCAAGAGCAGAAACTGCTTTTTCAGTCTTGTCTGTGTTTTCCGCCATATACAAAGTGTGAAACAAGGAGGAATGCCACTACCAAAATAAAAGCAGAAAATCTTACACAAACACAAACCTTAACAAGAATTCCGAAACATGATAGAGCTGCAGTTGTGCTTTCATAAAAAAGCAACAACTACCGTACAGTCACACACAAAAAACACATGTTATATACACTCTTTATTGTTTAACCACCTATTATTTACAAATTTAAGCTTCTGTGCGATGCACACCCGTCTCTTGCAACGTTATAGTGATGTGCTCGTAAAGCACTGAGTCCCGCACCATCCCATTCAAAAGTTTGACAGTCTCCTCTCGGTGCCAGACCCCGGTGGGACGGCGGGGTGTCGCCCCCTCTGGGTGAGGATCCTTTCCTGCCCCCGGGTCTAGTGGGCTGTTTGGGTCCCGCGGTTGCGGTGGTGGCTGGGGGTCCAGGTGGTCCGGGGGACAGCCATGGGTTAGGGTTAGGAGCTGTGGGGGGAGGGATGTGCCGCGCTCACTTGCACTCCCAGAACCCCGATTTGCTGGGTCGGTAGAGCGGCAACCATGTAGCATTTCCACTTTTCTGCAGGACTATCACACATCTGAGTGGGTTCATGCATGACTGGGCGCAATTAGACACATTCAGGTAGAGAGATTGTCGGTGTCAGGATAAGTGATCAGATAGAATAAAATAGGATGTCAACATATCCACAGTTACAATGTGATTTACATAATACTGGGTTTCCCACCTCACATTCCTGAATTCTGTACACTCCAACTCACCTAATAATGTCTCCTTTTGACTGGCCTTCCCTCCTCTTTTTCCTTGGCTATCAGGCCCCCCACATGATGCCCACGGGTAAAGTATTATTAGCTAACGACAGGACCACTATGTTCATAGGTAGCCTATATGTATTATAGTGTATTTGTTGTTGCTGTTTGTTCTTCTTCTTTTCTGTCTGCTTCATACCTTTCTGTCCCCCCATTACCCATTCGCTGTTTTCTCTTGAAAAAAAAAAAAAAAGGTCTGTTGCTCAGACCGAAGATCGTAGAGCTGTCAGACTTTGCTGTCTTTCCAGTTGTTTCCTATCTTGATTGTTTTGTACAATATGCTCTTTGATAACTGCTCGTCCAAAGTTATTTCCTGTTGCGGTGCAGAAGAATAGCACTGCAGTGGTATGATATCTATGTTCTCAATCTGTGCGTCTGAAGCGTAACATTACTGCTTGTCTTCAGACAACAAAACATCGTAAACCATCCAAACGAGATTGCAGTTTTAGTGAAAACAGCATGTGAGTCCATTTAATAAAATAAGGCACCGCGGGTAACTGCTTCAGAGCAAGTGGTTCTCCTCAGGAGCATGGAAAGTGACAGTAAAACAGGCCAAAACACAGCGTAAGAGACTAATTGCCTCACATTACGGTATGAAAAAAATGACATCCAAAGTGCGCTTTTTTTCAGTCGCTCTGTGCACCCCAGCGGTTGGGGACTGCTATCTAAAGGAATACACCTCAATATCCCCAGAGCAAGATAACATGTGACTTTGAACATATCTGGTTTGCAGCTTTGACAGAGTTAACCCGCTCTAGGGCCTGACCTTACTGTCTCATCAAAGGTCGACGTGTTGACTCAGCATACAGTTCGGAGGCTCTTTGACTTGTTTCCACAAATAGTTTGTGCATGTGGTCACATGCATACAATTTGCCAGAAGGCCAAAACATCTATATTTCCAAGAATAAGCACCACCTCTGATTCACGGAACACCAGCAGTAAGGAGCTGAGCAGTGTGACGATTTTACTGAGGAGAGATTCAAGGCTCACGAACAAGGGTGCAAGATTTCGTTTAAGATTTAAGTCAATTATCCTCTTCGGAGTAAGCGCACAGCAAGATACTGGTGATTGGAAAAGTGCTCAGAGAAATCCAAGGAGGATATAGTTGAGCACTTGCCTTTAGAGGAGAAATGTCTACCGTTCTGTGATGACGCTGTGATGATCTGTAATGTTTGCTTGGGGATGATTCAGATTTTCAAAGACTACAAGCAAAACTTAAAGTACACATTTTAATTCTAACCATCAGGGAGAAATAATCTCGGTCAGTGTTTTGTGAGTAGTACTGGGAGTTCTTTGTATAACAGTTAGTCAGAAGTCTGTTACGGCTTTAAACAGCTTTGTCCTAACTCTCTTGTGGTCATAGCAGAAAGTACTCGGGAATCCGTAGAAGTTAGTCAAAATGTGTTTTAGTTTTAGAGAAATATCACGCAAGTCGTGTCAAGTTATAGAATCTTGCGACGTCACAACTAGGAGTGTAAATTCATTCATTTTCCAGCCGCTTTTTTTCCTCACGAGGGTCGCGGAGGTGCTGGAGCCTATCCCAGCTAACTATGGGCAGTAGGCAGGGGACACCCTGAACTGGTTGCCAGCCAATCGCAGGGCACAAGGAGACATACAACCATTCACGCACACAATCATACCTATGGACAATTTAGAGTGTTCAATCAGCCTACCATGCATGTTTTTGGGATGTGGGAGGAAACCGGAGTTCCCGGAGGAAACCCACGCAGGCACGGGGAGAACATGCAAACTCCACACAGGAAGGCCAAAGCCCGGGATTGAACCCTTGATCTCAGAACTGTGAGGCAGACGTGCTAACCACTCAGCCACCGTGCCACCTAGGAGTGTAAATGCACACTAAAATGTAATTTCGCTTCGGTTTTTAAAGTGAACGGTTCGATTAATTTTTGGTACAAAAAAGGCGGAGAAAAAATGCTTAAAATGCTTTAACTTTTTGATTTTTTTTAAATGTAAAGGAAAGATGTTTTGTAAATAAATGTGTCAGGAATCAGGGCGAACAGGCGAAGAATGAATGAGGGATGGATCTATAAGTTGAAAAAAACAGGGAGGCAAAGCAGGTTGGTGGATACAATACAATCAAAAGCTCAAAGCAACTCAACTAAGCCAATTCAAACCATGACAAAAAGTTACCGTTTTTGGTGATATTTCAAATAAATCACATTTTGAGTTCATGATATTAAAATATAACTGAAACCATTGTAACAATTACAAAATCTTATATAAACAACCAAAACTGTAACTGAAAATGATTATTTTAATTATCCAAGTTTAAAGTTGTCATGCCTGTAAAGTCCAAACTTCTCATTTAGAGTCCTGAGTGTCCGAAACTTAAAGCGTCTGTGCGGAAACTCCCACTGGACTTCGGTTCCGCACGCAGCATTTATCTTGTGCTAATAATAATTTTATGTGGGGAAAAAATGCATAAAACATAACCCAAACAGTAGGTGACTGAACCGAACATGCAAAACCGAAACGGTTCAATACACGTGAACCCTTACACCGTTATGCATAGTTTATGCTTCTGTTTGAAGCTCTACGTCAAAAGTGTCCAAACTATTCCACAAAGGTCTGCAGTGGGTGCTGGATTTTATTGCAACGAAACAAGGTTTCAACTTTTCACCAGTCTTGTGGCTTACAAGTGTAATCAGTTGATTGCAGTCAGGTGCTGCTTGTTTTAGCTAAACTTAAATGGTTAAACCATGGGTGTCAAACCAGTCCTCAAAGGGTCACAGTGGGTCCTGGATTGTATTCCAACCAAACAAGATGATTACCTTTTCGCCAATCTGGTGTTTTAAAAGTGTAATCAGTTGATTGCAGTCAGTTGCTTCTTCTTTTAACAGAAACGACTGGTTGAACTGGCTGTGCTGGATCTGCTGAAACAAAGACCAGGACCCACTGCAGACCTTTGTTGAATCGGTTTGACACCCCTGGGTTAAACTGTCTGTGCTCGATTAGTAGGAACAAAAACCAGGACCCACAGCAGCCCTTGAGGACCGGTTTAGACATCCCTGCTCTACGTAGAAGTTAGGCATT
This sequence comes from Corythoichthys intestinalis, assembly GCF_030265065.1. Taxonomy (NCBI): domain Eukaryota; kingdom Metazoa; phylum Chordata; class Actinopteri; order Syngnathiformes; family Syngnathidae; genus Corythoichthys; species Corythoichthys intestinalis. The sequence goes on along the minus strand of NC_080411.1, from coordinate 13,079,032 downwards.
GCGCTACAGTGCACTGCCCAGTCACTAGGGGGTGTATCCTTATCTTTGTGTGGTTTCGTAGGCTTTCGCAGGGCTTTACATAGCACTCCTTAGTTTCTTTAATGTCAGAGACATAGCAGCTAAGAATGCTTTTACTCCAAAGGTTGAAACGCAGGAGACACAGAAAACATTTGTGGAGCTGGTTTGCCTGACCACTGAACAAGTCGAGGCAGAGAGCAGGTGAATGATGTTTTGTGTGGACCAATCACAGTCCTTGCCGTTCATATAGCAACGCGTCACCGCGATGCATAGTCAAGATTTTTGGGTGTATGGATAGACATCAGACTACGCCGTAGGTTATCAGCCTTGGATGATAATTCTTGGCCGATTTATGCTTCTGCGTTGCAGTGACGGTGGACCTACAGCGTTAATTCAGACTCTAATTTGGACCTTATGCCATAGCCTGACGTGCGCCTCCAAAAAATCCTGACTACGCGTCACGTCAACGTGTAGGACTGTGATTGGTCCGCTCAGAAGGTTTTTCCAGTTCTGAGGTCCGCAAGTATGACCACCAGTACTCTTCAAGGCATCATAATCTCCGTTGCCATTGCTGTCTATGACCGGAAGAAAAATTTGACAAGTCTCACATAATCGTACAAGGACAAAGCCACACACCTCTAGTGGCTTTGCGGTGAAGACAAGAGCAAGGCATTCCCTTGACACAAAACTTCGAATGTTCAGTGACTGGTTAGGGTCTATGCCGTTGCGCCGGCGTCACCGCAATGCAGAAGCATGAATCAGCCATTAGTCACAACATACATTTGTACATAGCCAACTGTGCACTTAGTTGTAATTGTGATTGTCACATGAACATAGCTTTTGGTTTAATGTTCCCAAAACAGTCGGCATTACCTATTATTGTAGTGTCTTCTCAAATGTATAACTGATGTTAAACTCAGTGAATGTCTAATCAGCTATTGGTTAGGTAGAGAAAACTGCGACGTTACTTTGGCTTACCTGTGTTTGGGGTTTTGTGACGGTTGTAGTTGGGTCATAGCTTAAGATCACGTCATTTTCAAAGTATCGGAATCGGCAAAAAAATATCGGACATGCCTTTTTTAAATATATATATTTTTTAATTAAATCGTTTTCTAATTGTATTAACGTTACAGACCAAATGTCTTACACTCATCCAGAGACTTTAGTTTTGGCTTAAAGTAGGTTTATCAAATTTATCGCGTTAACGGCGGTAATTAATTTTTTTTAAATTAATCACGTTAAAGTATTTAACGCAATCAACGTATGCGCTGCACGACCCACTCATGCAATGTCGCGCTCAATCTATAATAGTGCCGTTTTACCTATATATATATAGAGCTAAAAGGCAGCGTAAAATGAGTAGAGTGAATTTTAGCAGCCTTTAGAGCAGGGGTGGGCAAACTATTCCACAAAGGGCCGCAGTGGGTGCGGGTTTTCGTTGTAACCTATCAAGAGGAAACTTTTTCGCCAATCTGGTATCATACAAGTGCAATCAGTTGATTGCAATCAGGTGCAACTTTTTTCCCCGGACCTATTATTGGTTAAACTGCCTGTACTTGATCAGTTGTAACAAAGACCAGGACCCACTGCGGCCCTTGAGGACCGGTTTGCCCACCCCTGCTTTAGGGCCTTTTTTTAATTGGCTAAAGCTTTTCAATCCCTCTCTCAACAATTAAAATATCATGGGAAGCAATGTGGGGAAGAAAGGTAGTAGTTGATCTTTTTCTTAACACCCTATGTTATTCCCAACGCAGAGAAGATATATCAATTGGTGCCACTTTGCACAGTCATGGTTGCGCTTCCCATCATGCATTTGGGCAGAACAGTTAAATGGCTACAGTATCATTTACTGAAAGCTCAACAAATACACTAGATGACAATATTTAGTCACAATATACAAAATCACATTTATCCTTTAAGAATTACAAGTCTTTCTATCCGTGGATCCCTCTCACAGAAAGAATGTTAATAATGTAAATGCCATCTTGAAGATTTATTGTCATAATAAACAAATACAGTACTTATGTACTGTATGTTGAATGTATATATTCGTCCGAGTTTTATTCATTTTTTTCTTAATGCATTGCCAAAATGTATATGATCAGGAAAAATTATCGGGAATGATTGGAATTGAATCAGGAGCAAAAAAAAAGCAATCGGATTGGGAAATATCGGGATTGGCAGATACTCAAACTAAAACGATCGGGATCGGATCGGGAGCAAAAAAACATGATCGGAACAACCCTAGTTATAGCATTGTGTCTCTTTTACAAGTGGCAAACCTGTTTGACATAAATGATTAAATTGAGGGCCAGAAGTCCGTCTATTCAAATAAAGAATGGTCACTCAGGACTTTTGAAAGGCAATCATGGCTCATGCCTTTGGCTATTTTCTCTTACAGTATTTCGTGACCTTGAAGTCCCTCACATTTGCATCAAAAATTACAATCGAAATTTCAGATATATGTGCCATTTTGGGACGTCACAAGCAGCTGAACAGCTGAAAATCAAATTTTGACGCAAGTGTCTGCATTCAGTGAAATACGTTTTAGTAAAACTAGTCCGTGGAGCAAAACATCTACTGCAAAAACATGAGTTTTAACGATTAATTGACTTCAACTTGATGTTCATCACATTGCCGTCAACCTATGACTTATAATCTTATCTATCTTATCATTTAAACACTAGCATGAGCCCCTCCACCAAGGCTCCATCAATTTACAATGCGTCGGCCTTGAGAGGAAACAGCTTGTGTGAGAAATTCCGCCAGTCAATGTTCACCCACAGCGTGTGACACCTGCCCAAACAGCTGTCACATCCGCATCTCCTCTCACTCTTATCATCACACCACACAAAGCTCGGAGCATTAAATGCTGCCGAAGCACACTTTCTGAGTGTTGCGTTCTGCTCTGAGACAAAGGCGACGTAATTGCCACAAATTCCTCAATCGCTCCTCTGTAATGTTAATTCACGACAAACAAGGTTAAGTCGTCTTCTGAAGCCACTCTAATTTCTTTACACGGATGTGCCGCTGCAACCCCGCGCCATAAATTAAGGCCCTGCAGTAAAAACGAGGCATGAAATTGTGTCTGCAATCAGAATCCAATCTGAAAAAGTGCTAGAAGTGCAATAATCATTTAAAATGTTAGGAATATGAGCTTGATTCATATCAAATTTTACACTTATTACAAAAACGTTGAAAGTACCTCCAGGGATGCGGCAAGACCTGAATATGTGCAACAGTGCAGTGGTGGATGAAAAGAAATTACCTTGATAATATAATAAATACGCTACATTTTCCATGCAATTAGGGAAAAATGTGTGAGTAAAAAAGCTTGAATTTGTTTCAGACATTTTATCAGTTCCACAACATAAGAATCTGCTTAGACATGCTTAGGCATGGAGAATGGGAATCTGAGTGTCCTTATAGACTGAACAGTTTTAATGTGCCACATTGGAGTTTGATATACTCCCATTGTAGTTGTTCAAATTTGATTAGGAGAAAGCATTGAAGAAGAAGGGGATTTGGGGGGTACAGAAAGAAAGGAAGACAGAAGAGAAGAACAAACAAACAAACAAACCGAAAACAAAATATATCATTAAACGCTTATAGACCCCACTCACCAACGTCACACAATGATGTGTCGCTGTATCCGGCCGCCATATTGTCCGTCATTGTTTATCCGTATTCTCAATGGTTTCAATTTGTCGTGCAATTTATAGTGCAATTCATGGAAGCCCCGGTGCTTTTAGACGCTGTACACTCATTGGATGCGTTGCATAAAAGGCGTTATGTGGAAAAGTTTCAGTCTATCCATTCGCCAGATCCATATTTGATGCCTAAATCAATATTTTTCGACCCGCTGTCTTCGCCGTCTCTGCCTGACATCTGCTACCCTGATATCGACAACTATCTTGTCCACAGAAACTCAGCCTATTCTCACGAAACTTTGAAAAACTTTAAGAGCAGCACTCTAAGCAACATTACCCCGTGTGACCCTTTACTTCCAATTTTCTAAAATGGCGACAATCAAAAAAAAAAAAAAAAATAGTTGACTGCGATGGCCGACGCTTCTTGGACTATTTCTTCAATAAAATACGCAACAACTGTGTCTGCCTCATTTGCAAAGAGACAGTCGCTGTTTTCAAAGAGTTCGATGTAACGCGATATTACCAAACAAGACACGCTGACGTGTACGACAACATTACAAGGAAGAAAAAGCAAATGTGACACACAAAAGGTTAAAATGCTAAAATGTGTTTAAATATATCGTTCTACGTAAATCAGCCAAGGTAGCCCCCCACATTTTTACCACACCAAATCTGGCCCCCTTGGCAAAAAGTTTGGACACACCTGTTCAACTGATGATCCGGAGACGAGGCCAGCTTCTTTCACTTGGTACCAGCTAAATATTATTCAAAAAATAATGATGGTGGAAGAAATAAACATCTTGAATTTGAAACTGTATGTTGTCGGCGATTAGCCTCGCAGTGATCTTAATTGTGGTTGTCAGCCCCAAACCCTCTAAATATATATTAAATGCATCTTACCAGATATAAAATGACTACTACATAATCTGTGGTGATCGTTTGGTGCCCAGTTTTCTCGTCGAATTGCAGCACTCCAGCTCGCTCTCCTCTCCGGGTCTCTCGGAATACGGTAGAACTTCAAGTCTCTCTGTCTATCTTCTCTGTTACTGCAACCAACCGCCACACACGCCTTCACCATTTTGATTATTAATGTTAACGAGCAGAAAAACACGCCATAATAGGAGGAATCTACGTAGCGGTAATGCGTAAACACGACGAGCTGACGGACAATATGGCGCGGAGGCGTGGTTGTGACGTCATGTGAGTAGGGTCTATACTACTGATGAACATAGTGGTGCTTTCATAATCTAATTACAATGCTACCTCGATATATGATCGCATTGACATACGATCCTTTCGACATTCGACGTAAAATTTGACTCGTCATATGCCCGAAATATGACGATATATGTCAGTGTCACAATTACATCCGCCGTAGCCGATGCCAACAACAACATGAAAAAAGAAAGTAAAAACTCTTCCGCACCGCTTCACTCTGTCATCAGTCACACGGTGCGTTCAGGAACAGTATGCAAAACACAACCACCAAATTAGAACCCGATTCATTACATTATTATTATTAGGGCTGTCAATATTATCGTGTTAACGGGCGGTAATTAATTTTTTAAATAAATCACGTTAAAATATTTGACGGAATTAACGCACATGCCCCGCTCAAACAGATTAAAACTAAAGTGTCATGTCCATTTGTTACTTGTGTTTTTTCGCCCTCTGCTGGCGCTTGAGTGCGACTGATTTTATGGGTTTCAGCACCATCCATAAGCATTGTGTAATTATTGACATCAACAATGGCAAGCTATTAGTTTTTTTTTTGTTTGAAAATTTTACAAATTGTATTAAAACGAAAATATTAAGAGGGGTTTTAATATAAAATTTGTATAACTTGTACTAACATTTATCTTTTAAGAATTAAGTCTTTCTATCCATGGTTCGCTTTAACAGAATGTTAATAATGTTAATGCCATCTTGTTGATTCATTGTTATAATAAACAAATACAGTACTTATGTATAATATGTTGAATGTATATATCGGTCTTGTGTCTTTCCATTCCAACAATAATTTACTGAAAAATATGGCATATTTCATAGATGGTTTGAATTGCGATTAATTACGATTAATTAATTTTTAAGCTGTGATTAACTCGATTAAAAATTTTAATCGTTTGACAGCCCTAATTATTATTATTATTCCTATTCGTATTTATAAATTATTTGTTTTGCTATGTGTGATTGCTATTTGTAATTGTACCAGCAGTAGTTAATAAGGATTTAGCGTAGGTTTTTAGGCTGTAGAACAAATTAATCGAATTATGATGCATTCTTATTGGAAAATCTCGCTCGACATATGACAATTTCGACTTAAAAACCAGTTCTTGGAACGAATGAAATTCGTATGTAGAGGTACCACTGTATATTTACCAGTGTACAACATGTGGGGGGCCTGGTAACAGAGGAGAAAGAGGAGGGAAGGTAAGTCTAAAAGAAATGTGATAAGGAAGGGTGGGGCATACACAATTCCAGCAATGTAAGGTTGGGAACTCAGTGTTATGAAAATCACCTGTAAGTGTTGTTAGGTTGACATCTTACTCTTTGCTACCTGATCGCTAATACTGGCACCGACAGTCTCGTTTACCTAAATGTGCCTAGTTGCACCTAGTCATGTGTGAACCAACTTGTATGTGTGATGGTCATGGAGAAAAATTGATATACTGCATAGGGGACCCGGCACTGGGAGCAAGGGCGGCACACCCTCTCCCCCTCAGCTCCAGAAAATGGTCCGCTGCTGTCTCCCCGGGACACAAGACAGTCCTCCAGACTGTCCACGTACTCATCACAAGCCCTCAGGAGAAAGGACGAGGGGATGTGCAACCACCGTGACCCCCCTAATGCCGAGTGGCAACTGCGGGATGGAGCACGAAAAGAGCCCTAAACCCCCAGCACACCCCCAACCAACAGCCCCAACGAAGAGGAGGCCCAACCCAAGCAGCACGGCCATGACATTACATGACATACATACATTACATACACTATTTGCAATACTAAAATAGCCTTTTAACTAGAGTTGTCCAATATTATCGGCTAAACGATAACATCGGCCAATAAAACCATTTAAAAATAATATCTGATAATATCGACATCAGTTTTTCATTGTTGCTTTTGGGCCAGGGTGCATGTTGCCTTCAATGTGAATGTAGAAGCATTCTGTCTTTGTACAAGAGCTGTTCACAGTTTAGCACAGCAGTTATGCTTATTGATATCGTGGCGCAATATGGGCACCTTTTCCATTACTTCAGTTGAAGTTGTTCTCTTAATTTTAACAGAATGTTTATTTGGAAAACCTTGAAGTTTTTACATTTATCATTATTAAAGCATCAAGTGGGGCATCACGATTAGCCAGAATATGTTAAGTCCATGAACGCATATATCGGTATCGGTTTGATATCGGTATTAGATTTTTGGAGTTGGACAATATTAGTATGTTGGTTGTGGGTTAAAAAGTTTCTATTCTTGTAATTAACTTTTTTTTTTGGGGGGGGGGGGTCATTTAAAGAAAAAAATGACTTCCTGACTCCCAGTCGAAATGGATTGGGCATCTACCGCCATCAGTGGCAGGTAGTGAATTAAATGGGTGGCCATTTCTCTAAAAACGGAGAGAGCTCTCCAGTGATTTTGAGTGTGTCAAGAAAAAAAGGAAGGGTAGGTGTGTGACTATAAGAACTCTAATCAGCAACCTTGCAGTGATTCCGCCGCCTCCTCTATCTCAGAGTTTGACAGTGTTTCCCCAGAGCCTAAGCTTCAACCGCAGCGCAGCTTTGTGTGGCAACAGCCGAACAAAATGGACTCTTTACTGTAACTGACGAGAAATCCCCCGTAGTCATGGAACAGAGTTAGATAACCAAGGCAATATCACAGAAGGAAACATCAACAAAAAAACCATACATGTGGGGGGGGAAAAAAAAAAAGGGTTCGTCCTGAAATTGTCGACTACAATCAATGAAAATAAATAATGTGCTAACAGAGATCAAAACATTTGTTTGCAAAGGTTTAAAATGCTTCAAGATTTTCCCACGAACTCCTTTGTATGTATTAAGAATGTTGGCCTGTTGCGCCACAGCGCTGATCGATGCAAGAAATAAACAAGTCAAGACCAAAGCGTGGAGGAAGCAGATCGATTGATTTGATCCCCGTGGCGCGGCATCCATTCCTCCAATGCTTTTAGTTCCTTTTCTGACGCAGGAAGCACTCAATTTGCTTTGCAGATTAGTAATGTAATTTTCGCATTGTAGTGCACTTGACTGTAAGCCATACAGCCCAGATTCTCAAACTTTAAGAAGAAAATCCATATATACGCCGCACCTGACCCATGTGCAAGTCCACAGTTCTCTTTCTGATGTCTTGGCTGGTTCCTAAAAACAAAATAGAGAACATTAAATAGAAAAATACATCCAAAAATGGGGGAAATCCTTAATTCAATAGTAATTATAAATAAATACAATAATTAAAAAGTAAAACTGATACAAAAGAAACAAATTATAGAAATGCATTTTTAAAAATATATAAATACATATGTAAATAAATAAAAATTATTCAAAAATTTATAAAATATACAGTATTTTTGGGGTGAAAATATACAGTGTAAAAATGTAGAATTTAGTTGTTGAAATATTTTACCAAAAATATTTATTATTAATTTTTATTACTATTAATGTTTATTTTTATTGTATACAACTTTATATATTTATCTCTTTTTAACATTCTTGTTTTTTTCCCCTTTTTTAGCTATATTTTTCAATTACAAATATATGTGTATTTAAAAAAATACGTATATATGATGAAAATCTTTTTATACCTACTCATTGACTTTTTTAAAAATGTTTTTTTAATAGAATTTATTTTAATCTCATATGTAATGTATATATATTAGGGTTGCAGCTATCTAATATTTTAGTAATCAGGTAATCGACTGAAAATTCTATCGATTAATTGAGTAATCGGATAAAACAGATATATTTTTAGGTGAAGAGCAATTATAAATTTACATGAAAAAACAAGACATTTCATCTAATCTTGAACCATTTTCAGTCAGTCTTTATTTTCGATGTATATTGTTGAAAACAGCCAACAATTGCATCTCAGATGTAACTAGAATTAAAAAAAAAAAAAGACTATTTTACTGCTTTCACTCAAAAAACCTTTAGATCTTAATATATGTATATATATATACCTAAAAATGCCGTTACGCTCGATAACACACATCACTTAAAAGTTAGGATTTTTTCCCACGTGTTTCAATTGAATTTCTATTTGTGTCAAGCCATTTTTAAGTTCTAGTTAAGTTTTAAGTTAGTCTAAACTGTAAGTCCTGATTGGATTTTGAGTTTTTACAGTGTTCAAAATAGATGTATGATACAGGCTGTATTGGAGCACATTAGGGACCAGTGCTACTTGGTGTTTTATCCAGCAATGACTACTGAGCTAAAATTGATAGTTAGCATTATTGAGTTTTTATTTTACACCCTCATCACTCCACAACGCTATGTTATGTTAAAGCCTGTATGTAAGACACGTTAGCCACGCATCGAAAGTGGTCATAGTTAATAGAAACCTAGCCCTCTGCAGGGCTAACATTACGTGAGCTAGTGACAGTAACGTTAATCTTATTTATTAGCGCTTAGCGCTCTTTATTAGCGCTGAGCGCTCTACTGCTTTAAGATGGCAGCTGTTTACTAACGCTGCCCAGACGCGGCTAAGTCTGTCATTTCGCATCTAGTTCAACATACATGTGATCTCTATGAGACTCATCAGACGCTACCTGCTACCAATGTAGCATCGTTCGGGCTAGTATTTGGCAACGTCGGCGTCGTTTGTAGCGGCTGTTGGCTGCAGTAAGTTTTTTTTTTTTTTTTTTTTTTTGCTTCTTCCTCTACGCACGTGACATCAGCGCGTTGTCCCGCATTAAAAGTAGTCCGAGCAAAACTTGATGCTTAGAGCTGTCAAAATAAACGATTACTCGAGGTGAATAAAATTACTCGGATCAGTTTTTAAACTCGAGTTGCTCGAGTATTCGTTTCAGCTCTAATATATAAGTACATATATATATATATATATATATATATATATATTTAATTATGACATTTATACAGTATATGTTGTTGTTTTTTAAAGGATTTTTTGGCTATATTTTTCCATTTCAATTTTGTTTATGCATTTATATATATTTACACATGCACACACACACACATATATATATATGTGTATATATATATATATATATATATATATATATATATATATATATATATATATATATATATATGGCGGAAAACACAGACAAGACAGAAAAGAAGTTTCTGCTCTTGCACTCCTCTTTAAAAGAAACTGCTGTATTTTAAGCCAAAAGAACTGTTGTGTTTGATAAAACAATATTTCTATATGCTGCCTATCAGATTAATGGCATATTAAGCCCCCAAACTATTTTTAATTTTTCCGTTTTACCCTGGAAAACCCTGTTTACAGACATCGCGCAACCGCTTTTGTTTCAACCCAGCCATAAAACGAAGGTAATTAATTATATTTATCATTCAAAATGTCATTTTTAGCTTAGAATAATTAATTGATGTCTAATATTTAATTTAAAAAAAAGACAAAAAAATTATTCACTCGCATATTTTAAACTTTTAAACAAATTACGTCACAATGAAAAATTTGGCGTCTGTAAAAAAGTCACGGATATTGACCTCGTAACTATCACTTAATTGTATTTTTTTTTTTTTGTTACTGTCACATTTTCCCCGAAATGTTAGATGATAAATAATCGATCCAGACAAAGAAAAATTGAAAAAAACGTTTAAAAGGGTAAATATATGAAGAAAAAAATCTCAACCACTCCTTGTTGTCTGCGATTTCTGCATCGCGACCCTTGTTGTATCACCATGTTTGACCCATAAAATCCCCCAAAAATCCGTCTGTGGCCATTCACAGCTGTGTCTTGCCACTTGGTGATACATGCTATATGGAGTTTTTGGATCGAAACAAGGTAAGTACGCGATAATATCTCGTTAAAATCGTGGCGTCTTTAATTTAGCTCTCGCGTGCTCTCGCTTCCAGTTAGGGTTTTGCTGTTTAAATTTTATTTATTTATTTTTTTTAAATGCCCTCCTGTTCAAAATTTTTCTTCCCCCAGAAAATTGAGAAGTTAAGCTTTCCCAATGATGTATCACACATGCATATCGGACAATTTTGAAATTTGGCCAAATTGAGGGTCTCAGAGCGGAACTTCAAGTCACCTGAGTGTTTTCGTTTGTAATAATGTTTTGTATTTTTTTTAAATTCACTCATTGACTTTATATATATTTATGTTGGGTTTTGTAAGAATTTTATTCATTTTTATTTATTTTTCATTTTTTTAATTTTTATTTTTCAATTTTAATTTTGTATATACACATATTTATATACCGTACATAGATACTGTATATCATTATTTTTTTTAAAGTGCTTAATTTTTTTAATCAATTAACTCATTGACTGTCATTGACAGCGATAGACACCCGATCCAATGATTTCTCAATATATACATATATATATATATATATATATATATATATATATATATATATATATATATTAGGGGTGTTAAACGATTAAAATTTTTAATCGAGTTAATTACAGCTTAAAAATTAATTAATCGTAATTAATCGCAATTATTGCAATTCAAACCATCTATAAAATATGCCATATTTTTCCGTAAATTATTGTTGGAATGGAAAGATGAGACAAGATGGATATATACGTTCAACATACGGTACATAAGTTCTGTATTTGTTTATTATAACAATAAATAAACAAGATGGCATTACCATTATTAACATTCTGTTAAAGCGAGCCATGGATAGAAAGACTTGTAATTCTTAAAAGATTATAAATGTTAGTACAAGTTATAGAAATTTTATATCAAAACCCCACTTCATGTTTTCGTTTTAATAAAATTTGTAAAATATTCAATCAAAAAATAAACTAGTAGCCCGCCATAGTTGATGTCAATAATTACTTACACAATGCTCATGGGTGCTGAAGCCTATAAAATCAGTCGCACCCAAGCGCCAGCAGAGGGCGGCAAAACTCCGAAAAACACAACAAGTACACCTTTCACTGTGCTCTCATTTTAATCTGTTTGAGCGGGGCATTTGTGCGTTAATTGCGTCAAATATTTTAACGGGATTAATTTAAAAAATTAATTACTGCTCGTTAACGCGATAATTTTGACAGCCCTAATATATATATATATATATATATATATATATATATATATATGATATACTGAACATTTTAACATTTTTAGATGATTTAAAAAAAAAAAAATTATAAACACTCTGTGGAGAACTCTAAGTTGCGCTCTACAATTAAAATATTTTGCCTGGAATGAAAACCATCCAGAGTTAAATGAAATGGCCCCGTAACCTCCTCTGTAAGTGAGGAAATAAAGAACCACAAACAGTTGCTCTTAACTCTCTGCACATTACTCATTCATGAGAGTAAATGAAGGGGAACATATCTTCAGCGTGGGAGGACAGTCATTACAAGTTTCTTCTGCCGCATGCTTTTAACTGTCACCCTTGAGGCACAATATAGATGGCTTGTTTAATCTTCGAGGAAAAAACTTGTGAACGTGTGGCTCGACACCTCAGGACCACAACCGAGCGGGATTTAAAAGCACTGTTCCTCTTAAACGTATAACCTTCATGGCATGGGTCGACTCCAGACAAACGAGGAAGAGTGTGAATGGAGAAATTGGTCGATCCGACGTGTCATTTAGAAATTAGACACATTTTCCATTTAGGGGAAGTAATCTATCACAGATATGGGCTTTAAGAAAAAAAAATCTATGCTTTTCGTCACATGAATCACAATTACCTCATGTTTCAGCGCCATTGAGGGCAATGGACGTCATTGGCAATGAGTTAAATTAGTGCCCTGTAAGCAGAGGTGGCTAGAGTAGCCAAGGATTTTACTCAAGTAAGAGTAGTGTTACTTCAAATTAATATTATTCAAGTAAAAGTAATCATCTCAAAAATATACTCAATTACAAGTAAAAACGTATTTGGTGAAAAGAATACTCACGAAATGAGTAACGTGAGTAACTGCTGTATATACATTTTTCATCGATATGAACTGTTATTACTACACTCTACTGTAACCTATTACATGACCATATTAGGACAGAAAAATCAGACACAGTAAAAAAACAAAACAGAAATCATCAAATTCCGACCTGAGAAAATCTACAGAAATGAAACAACCTTTGCCCAAAGAGCATGAGTGCCCTCTAGTGGAGAAAACATATTTCCAAGCATGACATTAAAACAATCCTATCTCTGGTTTTCTGTGATTTGGGAGGAAAAACTGGGAGATTGAAATCTGCGCTTTTGAGTAATTTTGACCGCAGCGCTCTATGTCAAAGTTAATTTTTTTACGCCACGTGATTGAACATGCCGACGTGATCATAGGACTTACCAATGCAAGCTTGTGTGTGTAGCCATGTGACAGTATTGTTGTGTCTGATTGGTATAATAGTCATGTGATACCACTAAAATGGAGTCATGTGATGATTGTTACAATGTCTCATTGAATATGTTAGAGCCACTGTGGGCATCTACGGCAAAAATAAATGTAAATCTAATATCGCTAGCCTAGTAGCATAATTGCCTCATTGACATTTTAACATTTTCGGAAAAATAGAAAAAAAAAAGATTTTTTTGCAAACATTGATATTTTTTTGACTGAACCAGTTTTTTTTTTTTTTTTCTTATAAGCGGAAATGTGAACTAAGGTTGGCCAACCACGTTTTTTAATAATATCAATGGCTAAACAATTATAAGCATATTTTCATTTTTTTTTTTTTTTTTAACGCAACCCTTCCAGATTCTTTGTTTAATCCATAGCAACACTTTTGACAATGAAAATGCTTTTCTTTGGCAATCTTCGGAAATTACGTCACACCGGGAAGCGCGAGGGAAGTCCGCCATAGAACAGTATTGTTTGTTGCATTGCTTCTTAGTAAGATGCCACGGCGGTGTGTGGCGATGTTTTGTTCTCACTCAAACGAAAAGTTGTATGAGTGGCCAAAGTATAGCAGGGCACGTAAATGGACATCTTTCGTTCGCACAAAGCAATGAATTTCATGCCATCATCGAGTAGTGTTCTCTGCTGCAAACACTTCGAAGATGCCTGCTTCCTTAACCTGTCCGCTTATGATCAAGGATTTGCCAAAAAGTAAGTGTGATTTTTGGATAGATGACTGATGACTTTGTCAAAGCAGAGCTGCCAACTGTTGTGGAATGAACAGTATAAGCTAGCGACGTTAGCAGAAAGTTAACTCGTGGCAATCCCCGATCATAGTTGTTGTTGCGTTCGCTAGGTTAAGCGTGTGTAAATTGTGCGTCATCTACGATCTTGTCCGAAATGGTTAATCCACTGTTAATCGGGAAAGGGGTGTGGATGTGCATATAAGCGGGTCGGCGTCGCGGTAATTCACGGTCACGTTGCCGTAAGAGATACACACCGCCGGTGAGTTTGTGCACATTTATTTGTATTTGTATTATGTATTTCCACCTTCATGCTTCAAGCATTGCATTGCATTTGTACGGTTTGGCGTTTCTTTCATGGTGATCGCTTGATAGCCTTCTAGTTTGTGTTTTACGTACGAGAGCCGCTGACAGGTGACAACAACAAGCGTGTTGGTTTTAATGTCTGGCAGCAAATCAGCGAGCGCGCAGGTCACACAGTGAATCATGGCAAATGTAGTCTCGAGACAACACTGAAGTGGTGCTTTGTAATCTGTTCGCTTGTGTGAAAAAACTACATTTCCTCACGCCATTAGACGCCACTTCCTGCCGAGAGCCCCGAGCTGTGTTCGTACTGTTAGCTCCGTGTGTTAATAAAGAAACAAAGTTGTCAGCATGTCGTGTGTTCGATACATTTGTAAACAAAAAGCTCATAACAAGACACTATGCATGATCCGTTTAAGAGACGCCGGAGTAGTAGGAGGCAAGGAGGAGATCAGCGAGAAGCAAAACTTCGCGGTCGAATGTGGCTGCAGTCCGCTATTATTTTGTTTTCTTATTGTTGCCACAATAAAGTGGAGAAAGCCATCAACGACTCATCGCCTTCTTTCCTCCCCAACGTTTTTATATTACTATTTCATAGGCACGAGAGCTGCCGGATTTGCCAACATGAACATGAAGTCTGATTATTTTTTTTTTTAACAATGTCATCAGATAGACAAAAACATAAAATTATGTGCAAATGCCTGCATCTTCAAATCATGAAAATAATAACAGCCTATATCTTACCAATCTTGTAATCTCGATGGGTCTTGGATCCATTCCATGTCAAGTAGTCTAGGCACATTGTTTGCATCCTGATTAGCATCTGGCTAATACATGTTAGGTCCAACATAAAATTCCAACCTCCTCTTCTTCCTCCAACTCTTCAAAAACTTGGATCTTCTCCCTTGCTCTCGATCTATCGCTTATATCGCTGTTTGAATCATTATTTGAAGGGCTTTGTATGGCGGCCGTATGTATGGCGCTGCCATCGCTGTTCCCGGTGTGACGTATCACTTCCGGGTTCGTCCCCTTTCAGGCTCGAACTTCGGAAACGCGATTATTTTGTCAAATATACAACATATAAATTATTTTTTCATGGTTTATTTGTTGGACAATGTTTAATTACTTTAATTGTGACCCTATTTGGCATGTTATGAAATTACTTCACATTTCTGCTTTAAATAGTTCTAATTGGCTTAGGAGAAAAGCAGTAAGGCAAGATAATGCTGCATTATGCATAAATCGCAATTTGGCAAAAATACGACTTAGGCAAATATGCTGTTAGGCTAATGATATGTATAATATAGAGGAAAATTGTAACGACACTAGTTTAACCCGAAGTAGCAGAGTGAGAGTAGCATTTTTTCTTCAGAAATCTAAAAATGTGGCTTTTCTCCAAACGTTACTGTATTTTTCACACTATAAGACACACCTAAAAGCCTTCAATTTTCTTAAAAGTGCACCTTATAATCCGATCGACCCTAATACGTATGTGGATCAATATTGGTTAATCGTGGCATGACATTCCCTTTAGCACAGCTCCATCTAGTGGATGCATTGCGCATCCCCTACCACTACTATGACTACTACTACTACTGCGCCTTATAATGTGGTGTGCCATTTATAAGAAAACTGTGTTAAAATTGACCATTCATTGTAGGCAGGTGCGACTTATACAGGTAGTCCCAGGGTTAGGACGTACCCTGACTTTCCGACCTACGTGATTTCGACTTTACGAAGCTGCCATTTAAAAAAAAAAAATTAAAAAATCAAATAATGTTGACTTTTGTCTTATGATGCATGCTTTTATTTTGGCGCAGGAAGCATAGAGCGCATGTACACACGAAGAAGAGCACGCGCGCTCACACGAGGAAGACCGCATTTGCTGTCACCAAGAATTCTCACAGCCAAGTGAGAGAGACGATCACAGCTGCAAGCCTCCGTGCACAATTGTTGCTTGTGAAGCATCTGTAGGGTCAACTCCTGTATTTAACACATTTTGGACTGTTTATTTTGCGTTTTCAGTTATGGCGGCGAGTTCATGTGAACATTTTTAATGATGTGCGGACGCTAAAGCTTGAGCATTCGATTATTCTGCGGTGAGGGAACACGTTGCTCTGTAATTCACCGCCAAGCCACTAGAGGGGTGTGGCGTTATGTTTGTACGGTTTTGGGGCATGCTTGTTGACTTCCGCTAGTCTAGTTTAACCTAGCACCAACCAAAAATACGACATAAAGTGATAAAAAGTTGGCAGTTTTTGGCCGACTGGGTCACCGCTCC
Source organism: Corythoichthys intestinalis (assembly GCF_030265065.1). Taxonomy (NCBI): domain Eukaryota; kingdom Metazoa; phylum Chordata; class Actinopteri; order Syngnathiformes; family Syngnathidae; genus Corythoichthys; species Corythoichthys intestinalis. Next base: position 13,062,518 of record NC_080411.1, on the reverse strand, counting down.
GTGTGCCCACTCAATCCTGAACAGACACATCTCGGTGGTTCTTCAATTTTTTTTTTCAATCGCCGACCTTGCCATTTGGCAATCATAATAATGTCTTGACGAGACTTTCTCTTCGATGATACTCCCGTCGGCTTGGTCCATTTTTGCGTGTAGAAAAATGTTTTACAATGTCGGTGATTTCGCGCTGAACCGGAAACAACAGTCTGAGCGTACCAATCACAGTCCATTTCCCCCACGTCATATGCGGAGACGTGACGCTAGGCTGCCGCTAGGGTTTGAAAAATCAATAGGACCGCGTCAGGCTACGACGCAGGGTCGTAAATCGGCGCAGGTCTGACCCGGAAGTATAACTCGGCCTTACCTGATGCATGCTAATTGTTTGTATGTATTTTCGTTGCTGTATCAGCAGCTAGTTGTTAACAAAAATTTGAACTGCTATTATTGAAGATTTAACTGATTTAGTTTCATTTTTATTTTAGTTTTATTCTGCAAGTGTTGATTTATTGAGCATCTGAATAAAGTCAGCAAACCACACGGAAATCTGACATCGTCATTTCGGAGCTTAGCTCGATGTCTTGATAGGACTTGGCTCCAACGTCCTGGCGAGGACAGTACAATGACACATAATACATGTTTTTGTATAGTTATTTTGAGATTTGGGGGATTTTTAAGGGTACTTAAAGGGTTAATTCCGATTTACGCAGAAATTCGGGTTACGTCGCCAGCAAAGGAACGGAACTTGTTTGTAACCTGGGGACTACCTGTACTATGTAAAATGCGGTACTCAAGTAAATGTAACGTATTACTACCCACCTCTGCCTCTAAGGCTTAAAAAATTAAAATAATAATTCATCCATAAAATGGTTGCAACACTCTAGGCTTGCCTATTGTAATGATGATGTGAAAACACAGCTTCATTAAGCCAGACTTTTTCTAGGTTGCACTGGCCTTTCCAGCAGGCCAGTCCCGCTCCGCCTGCGTTCTATTTCAATATCGCTAAAACCCCAGACGCTTCTTTTCCCACCTCTGGGCTTTATATAACCACACAACAGTGCGCACCCTTGCTCCGTGCGTGAAAGTTAACAACATCCCCAAGGAAAGTCGAGCTCTGAAAAGCAATTAGACTGTCTGCTCTACCCATATGTGAGCAGCCAATAGTTTGACACACGAGACTCGGCGCTTATTAGATTCCTGCGCTGTTGTGTCAGTTAGCTGCAGACTGTGTCAATAAATGCATTTTGCGGCACGCATGATCTTAGTTTACGAGTGGTCCAATCCACGATAGATCCATTTTGAACCGGTAGGTGCTGGCAGGACATGATCGATCCTTAAAAAAATATTAAATTACTGAGGTTGGTGAATGGGTGAAATCAGTGGCACAACAAATGTGAACAGGCCTCGGTGATAAGTACAACTGGACCCACATGAGTATATAAAAAATGCGTGGAGGAAAATGAAACCCCGAAAAGTGATCTGCGCGGTACCCCAAATTTTTCCATGACATGTCTGCCTGTCAAAACTGTTGTCACTTCCAGGATCGCCACTGTTATGCACAAGCACTCCTGGTTGCGGCTTCCAGGAAATATACGCAGGGCCTTTTCTTTGTTATTTTCCAAGTGGTAAGAGCGCAACTGAGTATCCATTGTAACATCCCAAGTAACAATCTCAAGCTTTCGTTGTTTTGTAACAATTTTATTTCAATCACATCTCGGCGACTGCTCATAAAAACCGAGCGTGCTCTCCCTTCACTCTCGCTCCTGCGTGATGCGTTCAATTGCGTTCACGAAAAACAGTGATCACAAAATAATGACAGTCTAGAAGGTGTAGTAATTTCGAAATTTGCCACCGGCGAGTAATGTTTCCAGTTCAGAGGTAAACTGCGCGGGCGATGACGTAGCATATGAGGCAGCTCGTTTCTACGCATGCGTAGTTTGTGCAAATGCAGGCGTACCTTGCAGAAGCGGGGGGCCTTAAACGCACCTTAAACGTAAGTGTGGACAGGTATTAAAATAGTCGGCAAAATACCCTGGAAAAAATTATCTGTCCTAGTGTAGACGTAGCCTCAAACACTATATTTCAGCTTCGAGCATCATCTTACCTTTCTGTTTGACCCCCGCCCTTGTCCAGCCATGCCCCATTTATGCCCGCAAACCGGGCCTCCTGTGGGATTAAAGGGGGATTATATTTTTAACACTTAAACACAACAGTATTTTACAGCTCCGTGCATCATCGTAATATTCTGTTTGACCCTCCCCTTGCCCAACCACGTCCCTTGTACTGCTGTAAACTGGCCCCCAGAGGTCTGGACCCTAGGTTACGCCCCTGGGTGAAATGAAAACACAAACATGGAATAATACTGCCTTCACATGCTCTGGGAAAGATCATTCTTACCACGGCTAATTGATTATTGCAAATACGTCCTGTTCATGTGTTTTTATTGTCGTAAGAAAAAATAATAAATGCAGAAATCATTTTTGGTTTGTTGTTCAGGCAAAATGGTTTTAGACCTATTAATTCATCTTCTGAAAGGTGAGAAGGCATCAAAAAGTTTTTGTTTAATTTTCTTTCGATTCCTGAGGGCCGGTTGATGGAAGCGCGGGTGGCCCGGGGGACCACCCTGGATCCCGGGGGGGTGACGATGGCTCCTTTGCTGGGCTGCAGAGGAGGGATGGGCTGTGCCCCCACACTCCCCGGGCTGGCTGGGTGGGGCCCGTGGCCCTGGCTTGGCGCCTGCGTGGTGTCTCCGCTTGTCTGCGTGGCTGTCGCGTGTTTGGTGGGCTCACGTACGGCTGGATGTGATTGGATGCGCTCGGGTCGGGGGTCCCGGTGCCAGGACTGGCGGTGGGGCGGCGTAGGGTCGGTTGCCAAAAGGCTTACACTCACAAGAGATTCACACGATTACTGGGTTATAGATCACAGAGTTGATATGTGTACACTCTACCCCTCCCAATCACTTAGCTTATAGAATTCCCCACCCTCTTCCCCTTCTTTCCCTGGTCAATAGGCCCCCCACATGGTGTCAACCGGAAATACATTTAGCTGATGATAGCACCAACATATTAATAGTTAGTGTAGGCGTTCAATGTATTTCTTGTTGTTATTTGTGTGTCTCTTGTGTTTCTTTTCTTCTGTTCATCCATAATCCCTTTCTGTTCGCTGCTTTGTCATAATAAACGAGATATATTGAATGATCACCGAACATGAATTTTGATTTGTTATTTACATCTGTAGCGCTGCAATACATGCCAGGAGGCATGTTGGATGACAGCAGTGTTGACAGCAGGTGGCAGCAGAGGTTGACTGTCTCTCCCGGCTATAAATTAATTGCTGTCCTGGCTTGGTCCGACAAGGCTTAACTCATTGTTCGTCACTTACGGCAATATATGTCTAATTTATTTAAAGTGGGAGGCCTGGCATTGTATGCCCAAACGAGTCAGATTTTTTATTCTTTGTATCAATGCTGATTAATTCATGACAGACTTATTGTGCCTCTAGGTTCTGAGTTAGTTAGTCGAGGACATGCGCGCACAGCCTTCAGCCTGTTAGTGTGCTGCGACACGCTCGTGCTTGTCATTGATAATGGAGCATAAAGCGTCTCTTCAGAAAACGTAGCCAAATGAGCAGATTGTGGGTGGGAACTGTGGCCACGGAGCCCCGAGGCAGTGTGCTTGGAAGCAAAGTCTGGAGTTGTCTTTTCTCTGTCTCATTAAAAAAGACCACCGCACCACCCACTCGCAGTCATTGTACAAACCTCGCCTGACTTTGTTGGCTGTGCTGGATATCATTTCCACAGACTAACAGGTGGGAGGCTCTCTCGCTGAGCAAACGCCTGCTATAAATACATTGCTAACACTTGGAATTACTCATCAGTATAAACATGTTCTAAACTGGACCTTTTTTTTTGTATGGAATATATCCCGCGATGTTTGTAGACAATTCCTCCAAAATTCCTATACCTTGGAGAAGTAGAATACACCCACAAAGGTTGAGTCCTTCATTGTAGTGACGAAAATCCATCAGCGGGGGACGCTAGTGGGTCGCAATGCGTGAGAGAATCAGGGTTATGATTGTTAGTTGTTGTTGAATCCTTTTTGTGCGTAGTTCATCCACCACTGAACATAACTTTTATTTATTTATTTATTTTTAACTTACGTAAAAGTACAGATACAGGGGCGAAAATGTCTTAAGTAAAAGTACAAGTAACTAAGAAAAATGTACTCAAGCAAAAGTACAAAAGTACAGTACTTGCTATAAAATTTACTTTAAAAAGTAGAAGTATGTCTCTCGATGCAAAAATGTGATATATTAGGGCTGTCAAAATTAACGCATTAACGGGCGGTAATTAATTTTTTAAATTAATCACGTTAAAATATTTAATGCAATTAACGCATGCGCGGAACGACCCACTCAAGCATTGTCGCGAACAGACCACAATGGCGCCGTTTGAAGTATATTGACCGCTATTATTTTCAGTGTGACCAGCATTGTCAGATTGAGCAGTGAGGAAGAAAGTGGTCGAGCGAGAGAGTAGAGAAAGTGCGCAGTTAGCGCAGGCTCAAGTGCTGCGTCCCCCACATGCTTTTGTTTTGTTAATAAAAGTACCCACATAGAGCCATCCAACGCCTCTTGGTGTTTATATGTATGCCGCCGTCTTCCTCAGGAGGAAATCGGACGAATCGAGCCAACCGACGACAACGAGCCAACATTAATTGCCGGTCCATAGCACCGCCAATTACCTAGAAGGGCGAATTGGTAACGCAGGCATTTATTGGAGCCGCGCTATTTAATGAAATAAGCGGTGGCATCTCTTCCACAACTGTTATAACTATTGTGGCAAGCGACATGGGGAAGAATAACTGGAAATGATCTTATTCTTAACACCATGTATTGTACTCAACGCAGAGAAGATATATCATTTGCAGCAACAACTGTGACTCATGGTTGCTCAAATTCCCATCATGCATTTGGGCAGTTAAGAACATTTAAGTCGCTACAGTATAATTTAGTGAAAGCACAACAAAAATAATATTCCTATCGCTCAAAAATAAAATAATGTTCGCAAAAAGAAAAGTGCTCAATGCAAAGAGATCTGGCATTCCCAATCAAAATAGCTATGCAAAATAATACTCTATTCAAACATTAAATTTAGCTCAACAAATACACTAGATGGCAATATTTAGTCACAATATACAAACTATCAAAATTACTATAACTTGTACTCACATTTGTCTTTTAAGAATTACAAGTCTCTTATCCGTGGATCCCTTTCACAGAAAGAATGTTAATGTTAATGCCGTCTTGTGGATTTATTGTTATAATAAACAAATACAGTACTTATGTACAGTATGTTGAATGTACATTAGGGCTGTCAAACGATTAAAATTTTTAATCGAGTTAATTACAGCTTAAAAATTAATTGTAATTAATCGCTATTAATCGCAATTCAAACCATCTATAAAATATGCCATATTTTTCTGTAAATTATTGTTGGAATGGAAAGATCAGACACAAGATGGATATATATATTCAACATGCGGCCCGTTAACGCGTTAATTTTGACCGCCCTAATGTATATATCCGTCTTGTCTTATCTTTCCATTCCAACAATAATTTACAGAAAATATGGCATATTTTAGAGATGGTTTGAATTGCGATTAATTGTGATTAATTACAATTAATTAATTTTTAAGCTGTGATTAACTCGATTAAAAATTTTAATCGTTTGACAGCCGCAATGTGCTGCTAGTTTAGTCAGTGTTGTTGCCCCCTTCGTAACACAGAGCTTTTTGCGTTAAAAATTCTCTTGAATAAATGCTTAAATCCCTGAATTCTTTATAGATACGGACGTAAAACAGTCTCGATTCATGGTTAAAAGTAAAAAAAAAAAAAAAAAAAAAAAAACGGGCAGTTAGCAGTTTTTTTACGTTAATATGTTGATTGTGCTGCTAGTTTAGTCACTGTGGTCGCCCCCTTCGTAACACAAAGAGCTTTTTGCGTTAAAATTATTGTGAATAAATGCTTAAATCCCTGAATTCCTTATAGATGTGGGCGTAAAACAGTCTTGATTCTTGGTTAAAAGCAAAAAAATACGGGCAGTTAGCAGTTTTAGCAGAATCTGATTGGAATCAGATTAGGCCAGCAGTCTGAACGCAGTGTAATTGTAGCACTGTATTGTTTGAAGGATAGCTGAATGACACGCTGACAAGAATAAACTGATGTGATTAGGACAATCTATAAAAAACTACTTAAGGGTTGGAACACCAGAGAATTTTTATGACACCCAACCCCCCAAAAGAAGCTCTTAAAATGAAAATGAACTGTGCGCATATAAACAAGCCACTCTTTTAATCAATCATCTCTTAAATCACTCTCCTTCAACCGAGCCAAAATTGTGACAGATGCACATATTTATATGCTAATTAATTCACAGGGAGATGATCCGAAGGGACAAACGCAAGCTAATTAGCCCAAAACTTTAGCCAGCACACAAGTATACGCTTGTGACAATCTGTGTTGTTGTTGTCATGTTCTTGCTCTACGAAGTCATGGCCTGCAGCGAATCCCAGCAGAACGTTGTCTTCAGAATGCAACGCAACTCTCCTAGAATGTCAGTTTTCAGAGGCACACCAATCCCGAGGGTAAAGCCAAAACCACAACAAACCAAACACTGTATACGTGTTATGAATTGGCCTTTGCCTTGTTTTTCCTGTACTCTACACCGCCAATCCATCTTTGTCATTTTTCCTACTCTTGATTTCACTGCTTTTTGCAAATGAAGTCTTGGCATGATATTCGCACCGAGAGACAGAAGTCATTACTTGAGAGTGGGACGTATTCAAATGCTAATTCTCTCATTACAATATTGATCGCAGCGCTTGTTACACTCTGTTAGAGCTTACAGGCTTCTTTCTTTTCTGAGTTTTTTTTTTTTTTTGCATACTTTTCAATTCCTGCAGTCAAGTGGGTCAGCCTAGCAGCTCCTTTGAAATAAGCACAGAGTAGTTAAATAAAGACAGATTCTTTCATCTTCTGAGCTGTTTATCCTCACTAGGGTCACAGGGGTGCTTGAGCCTACCACAGGGCACAAGGAGAGGAACAGCCATTTACGCACCTACTCATACCTAGGGACAATTTGGGGGCAGTTTACATGGCGACTCTGCGACACAAAGACTCAATGACTGAGTAGCGGACTCGCCTCGCGTGCATATGGTGTCGGCAAAGACGAAAAATTCTGAATCCTGCCTCCAAAGTGGAAGAATCCGATTGCCGGGGATTGAGGGGGGCTTCCTCGGCATGCATATCAAAGGCTCCCGCGGCACGAGACCGCAACATTTGCCACGTTTACATGGAGCCAAATATTCCAATTACAATCGGAATATTTGTTCAAACCGAATAAATGTGTTCCATATAAACACCTCATTCGGAATGAACAGGCCCAAACCGAATGGAATTTCATTCCGATTCACAGGGGTGGAATATTCCTTTTCCCAAACTGATTAGAAGTAAAATTATATCATGTAAACAGGGAAGCGGAATGGTGTCTGGTTGCATTCTTTCTGCACATGCTCCGTACTGACGTGGTGACGTCACTTTGTGACGTAAGTAACGTCACTTGCAACATGGCTTCCAAGCACAGCGCACCTAATTGGAGTCCGGCGGAAAGATTGTATTTAATTCAAACTTTAAAAGAATTGAATATAATTGCTTGCTTAGACGGGCGTAAAACGAGGAACAGTGAACTATTTTAAAAAGTTCTCGAGAGGTTACACGAAGCCGGAATAGACCGGAGCGTTGACCAGATTAGAAACCGGTGGAAAACCGGCTACTACAAGGCAAAAGAGCAAAACAGCAGAAGCGGATACGACCCCACAAACACAACAAGTGAGTTAAAGTTAAAACAGCAGCACTCCGACGATCGATCTCCATGTTTTGCAACGTGACGCTTTGTTTTGATTAATCTGCGCATGTCAGACAGCAGTTGTCAAACGTCCTTTCGGAATAAAGGCAGTCACATGTAAACGCTGGATCGGAATAGATGAAGTGACATGTAAACAGCTGATCCGAAATTTCCATTCGGAATGATTTGAATCGGTATGAATAAAAGTCAGCATGTAAACGTGGCTATAGACCCTACCCACGTGACGTCACAACTCCGCTCTCCTGAATGGTACCGCCCAATTGTCCGTCAAAACATAGTGTTAACCTGTTACGGCTACGTACATTCCTCCTATTTACGGCGTGTTTTTCTGCTCCTTAACATTAATAATCAAAATGGTGAAGGCGTGTGTGGCTGTTGGTTGCACTAACAGAGAAGATGGAAGGAGAGACTTGAAGTTTTACCGTATTCCGAGGGATCCAAAGAGGAGAGCGAAATGGACGGCTGCAATTCGACGTGAAAACTGGGCACCAAAAAATCACCACAGACTATGTAGTAGTCATTTTATATCCAGTAAGATGCATTTAAGATATACTTAGAGGGTTTTGGGCTGACAAATAACCACAATTAAGATCATTGCTAGGCTAATCGCCGACAACATACACGTATGTATGTAGTGAGAGTGCTATCGCTAAACCATATAAACATTAAAAGCCTTAACTCCATTGACAAACGACATGAAATACATTAGACTTGACAGTGGATGTTAGCAATAACAAAAGATTTTGAATTGAAAATTTCGTAACTCACCTTTCCAAGCACAAGATAGATTCCTGCCGAATTTTCGTGGACGAGGACCTGTTTCACCCAACCAGCAACGAAGTATTTATAAGCCTCCAAGCTCTTGAAGTTTTTCAAATTTTCGTGAGAATAGGCTGATTTTGTGTGGACAAGATAATTGTAAATATCAGCGTAGCAGATGTCAGGCAGACAGGGCGAAGACAGTGGGTCGAAAAACATCGATTTGGGCATCAAATATGGATCTGGCGACTGTATAGAACGAAGCTTTTCCACATAATGCCTTTTATGCACCACATCCAGTGAGTTTACGGCATCAGAAAGCACCGGGTCTTCCATGAAAGGCATTTTAAATTCCTCGATCAATTGAAACCAATGCTAATACAGAGACAAAATGACGGACAAGTGATACATACAGCGAGCACGTGGTTTTGTGACGTCGGTGGGTAGGGTCTATTGACATCAGCACTCGTACACGTCACATTGGGCGTGCGCAGCGGTGCTACTAAACATTAAAAACAGCAAATATGGCGGAATGTCGGCTTTAATTTTCTGTTTTAATAATATTTTTTAAATTAAATATGTTGAATATTTCAGTTTTTGTGCCTTTTTGAACAAAAGAAAAATGCCATTGCTTAGAGTGGGCGGGCATATTTGTTTCCGGGCTGAGGGAGCTTGGTGGGGTCAAAGTGCATCATTCTCTGTCGCACTGTAAATCTGCACTGCCTCCTAGGGCCCAGCATGAATACTACATCGTTTTCATGCGGAACTGCGACATTGTTCAAATGGAAACGCAAATGCAAATTTGAAATTTTTCGTATTCTCGGAGAGTCACTTTGTAAACGGCCCCTTAGAGTGTTCAATCAGCCTAGCATGCATGTTTTTTGGACATGGGAGAACATGCAAACTCCATGGAGAAAGGGTTTGAACCCCTGATCTCAGAACTGTGAAGCGGACATGCTAACCACTCTTCCACTGTGTTGCCTACTATACGTTCACTCTTTTCGTATACCCTTCTTAGGGATCTACAGCAGTGTTTCTCTTTACTTTTACACGAAAGCCCCTTTCAGACATACACTGAACTCCGGTTAAATATCAGGAGCATTTAAACAGCCTTTATGTCTGAAAGCAATTACCTGGTTCGACTGACATGGAGATTACACCGACATTAAGGTGCGGTTGACACCAAAAAGCATCTTTATTTAATATTTCACACGGTGTTTTATGCTCCTGAATGAAATGGACTGCTTGGATGTGTGTGGAAGCGATCGTTTTATATTTTGCAATTTTTTAATCCTGCGCCGGGAAAATGACTGACTTCCGGTTTTAGTCTCCAGTTGAGAAAGAGGGCGCTGTGACGTGTACGGTAGAAGGAGTCCTCTTCACTATCTAGCCGTACTGTTGTATAAGAAGGACCAAGGATTCAGCTGAATTTGCGGATTAATTTGTTTATTTTTCGCATCACGCCGGCCAAACGGCTGCAGAAAAATGTTACTGCACGAGGGAGAGGCGTGTGAGCCGTTTTGGGGTTTCAAAAGATTCCCATTCACCGGCGGATATTGGCCAAAACAAGCCCTACTACTGTGGGACCATGGGACTTCCGAGGAAGTGATTAAACATCGTGTCTGTATTATGTCAAGTCCTGGGATCATTTTAATACGTAAGTGGCTTGCGTTTTGTGGCTGACATGCTCCTTGTCCACTCGGCCGACGACCGGTGGTGGCTTGTCGCACATCCTCCCGCCGGGAGAGCACTATACTCGGCTTATTGGCCTCTTCATGTGCCCGGTGTTCTGTCAAATTTTCCACCCGATCAAAAAAAGCTAATTCGGCTTAAAAATAGCCGCAAATTCAGCAATTACAAAGTAAACACTACAAACTTTCTTTAAATAAAGGACTACTTACATTTGATCATGGATGGGCATGTAAAAAGCTCTCCTCATACACATTTTGTCATGTCTCGCTGTTTACGAATTCGCTGTGTATTAAAGCATTATTTTGCCATATTCGTGTTGACCATTTGGCAGCTACACGCTCCTCTGACGTCGGCCGGCTTGTCCGGCGGTCATTGTCCAGCCGCTTCCCCGCAAACCAGCCCTCTGCCCTCCGCAGGGGGACGACGAGCTGTAACTTGCTCGTTGCCGGGCTGGTTGCCGATCGGCGAAGACAATCGACAACCCGGCCGTCGTGTGACATGATCCCGGGTAGTTTTGAGTGATTTTTCGCTTGGAAAGCCGAGAATAGACTTTGAAACGTCACTCGGATTGGGTTAGCATGTTGGCTAGCTGTCACGCCTCTTGGTTTGTTTACATTCTCCGCCGGGGAAAGGAAATGACAAAAGCCCGACTTAGGTGGCATAAAATATCCTTCGAGAGGTGCAACAGTAAAGGTGAAGTGGACAGTTTTGACCATTATGGAGTAATTTTGCCATGTCGTACTGAATAAATGCATTTTTATTATTTCATATTCCATTTAGCACAAGACTGTTATTTGTCATGACCATACCATTAATTTAGCTATTGGGGAAAAATACTTTGATAAAAAGAATGTCCTATAAAAATATTGGAGTAAAAAGACTGAAACAATGACATTTTGCGGCTCCCTTCGTCGCATTTTCCTCATTCTGAATAAGTCCCCCTCAATGGGCTGAATAGTAAAACCGATGAGACCATTCTCCCGCCATCTTCCTGTTGGGGACGCTAGAGCCATATAATGGTAGGCGTGGATAACCAACTGATTAAAAGACTGATTTCTCGTAATCTGCGCTTTGCCAAATTGTTGGATATAGTCAGATCGTCTCAAAATATGATTCTAATTCACATCATAATGCGATTTAAGACTTTTTTTTTTCTCCTGTCGTACGCACTTTAACCGGGTCTCATCTTAGTATAATGTCTGGGACTTCCCGGGACGCTGCATGTGTGAAAGCAGCCGTTTAATTCCCGGGTCATTCTGCAAAGGCTGATGACGTAAATATCATGGCGGGCCGATCGTCATTTCCTCTTTCTTCGCAGTAAGATAAAAAGCGGTAAACGAACATCGCAATTATCAACATAGCGAACTGAAAGAATGCAAAATTAAACTGGAAACATGACGAAATCAAATTGTTTCTGGATCTTCAATACCGATTGGTATCGATACAACACAAGTCAAATTCACCTGAACTGTACCGAGACAGTGATCTTCGTTCCACAATCACTTAAAAATGTTCTTGTCTTTTTACCAAACAGTTTGAAGACCACCCTGAAGAAGAAGCTGTCCGGCGACGTGGTCAACCTTTGTGGAATCCCATTGTCAGGAAGAGACGTCCAACGCGTGGCCTTCTACCTTCAGGGCGGTAGCGACGCCGTATCGGCCGTGGACCTGAGCTTCACCGGGCTTCAGGACGACAGCTTGCGGTTGCTCCTGCCGGCCCTCGGCGTCCTGCCCAAGCTGACCACGCTGGCCGTCAACGGCAACCGTCTGACGGCCGCAGTCCTCAAAGACCTAATGGAAGCGGTCAAAGACCCCAAGACGTTCCCCAGCCTGGCGTGGATTGACCTGGGTAACAATGTGGACATATTCACCGTGCCGCAGCCGCTCCTGGTTGCCCTTCGCCGTCGCTTCGGTATTCAAAGCAGCCTCCCGACTATATACGAGTACAGCGAGGCGAAAACCTTGAGCTCTTACGTTCCCAACATGGAAACCTCTGTCGAGGAAACCAGCGTGTGCGAAGAGGGCGACGAAGGGGAGGATGATCAAGACGACGACAGGCTGGAGCTTCGTGCTTGGGGCTTTAAGGAGGAGAGAACATCCAGGAATGTGCATGTGGCCTTCTGTGGGAGGTGATCACAAAGAAACTTCAAGCTACCTGGCCTTTCGTCTCTTTGTCTTGAGTTGAAAATAGAACTTGTGCTTCCACTATGTCTATCTAACTCAAACTATTTATTGACTACTTGATGTCAAGACAAAGTTGAACTAAACAAATACTCCCCCTGAAAAAAAATCTTTCTGCAGAGAAATCGATCGTGTACCCCAAAACGAAGCAAGAGTCATGTATTTTTTGAACGCTTCAACAAATATGAACTTTTATATCAAAGCAGTTAACCAGTTTAGGTTCACAGAAATGGTTGTAAACTGACTACTGGGCAGTTAAGTGCCTTGCACAAGGGCACCTTAGTAGGGAAAATTGTCACTTTGAGCTTTTTCAGTGGCATTGACAACGATAGACGTACAATCATGTGGCGCTTAAGTTTTAACCATTCTGCAGTGAATTTAAATGAGTTTGTCACTAGTAGACATCCAATCCATCTGAACTGGCAGCGAATGAACAAGTTCTCTTACTAAATGGATTCGGGACGGAGCTTAAGGGAGGTGCTGGGGGTGCGGCCACACCCGGGCCAGGGCCTCAAGACCCATTTTGCGGGCAATAATAGGCCGTGGTTGGGCGAGGGGATGGTGTAAAACAAACGTAAGATGAGCGGAGATAGTTTTAAATCAAATTTATTTATTTAACCTTTTATAAAACCTCAGAGGTCCTCAAAGTGTTTTCCAACAAAGCAAAACAGAGTACATGATTTAAAAAAAAAAAAAAGGCAGGAATGTACTATACAGTAAAAGAAAAAGAAACAATGCACCGCGCTAAAAGTTATTACAACAAATAAAACTGATAAAATGCGAACACATTCAAAATCTAAAAACCAGAGTACCCTAGTCAGGAAAAAAAAGCAGTTCTAAAAAAAGTGGGTCTAACCTAGATTAAAAAGGCCGAGATTAGTGATTAGATGAGATAGCATTGTAGTTTTCGTCAACTATAACGATCACAAAAGTGTCGAATTTTTTCAGATGATGACGTGACAAAAACTAGCTAAAGACGTGTCTTGGGAGACTAAAGCAAAGAGCCGAATACCAGTTTTAATGTGAAGAGATGACAACGAGACAAAAACGCAACCGATTCTGTCATTTGTTCACAATACGTGATATTTTCAGATTGTATGTAAGGCTGTAGCTATCGATTATTTTAGTAGTCGATTAATCGATGAACTAGTTAGGACGAATAATCGAGTAATCGGATAAGGAACATTAAAAATTAAAATACCTGAGCTGAGCCTCAGACGGTAAAAAAAATAAATAAATGAGCATCCAAGTACAACAAAAGAACAATTGGCTAACACATAGAAAAAGTCCGTTTGCTTAAATGCTATAAAATGCTAACATTTTTTAATTTTTTTTTTTTTTTTTTTTTTTTTTTTACAATGCACTTGACCAATGGAACAAACACATATTCCCACAAAAGCGGCTAAATATAACTATAAACTAGATTACGAATGCATTAAAAAACATTAGCTCAAACAAACTCTTAGTTTATGTTGGTCTTAACAGGGACCAGCTGGATTCAGCCATGTGAAAGGAGTTCATATCATATTCACTGTCGCCACTAGAATGCAGTGTATCCACCCAAATCCAAATAACTAAATGCAAACACTTTCAAAACAACTTTAATTAAATCAATACTCGAAGCAGCAAAATTGAATTTGAATTATTTTTCTAATCGAATTACTCAAATAAATCGATTAATCGTTACGGCACTAATTGTATGTCGGGGTGTCAAATCGGTCCTCAAAGGGCCGCAGTGGGTGCTGTATTTCATTCCAACCAAACGAGATGAATACAATTTCACCAATCTGGTGTCTTACAAGTATAATCAGTTGATTGCAGTCAGGTGCTGCTTGTTTTAGCAGAAACCTCATTGGTTGAACTGTCTGTGATAGATCTGTTGGAACAAAGACCAGGCCCCTCTGCTTTGTGGAATCAGCTTGACACCCCTGCTGTATGTGGAGTACGTCAGCCTGCGTCGTAGCGCTGCAAAGCGGTGTTAGAATGTGCTTCAATCTGCGCTCCAGGCTTGCTTTTTTTTAAACACACGGTAATATTTTTTTCTTATCTTGGCAAAAGAGAATATGCAATGTTGCTTGAGCCTTTAAAGGTCTGTGGTGAGTGATTATCACACACTAAATACAACTTGTAGCATTAGCATAGCATCCACGTTAGCACTTAGCATCTAGCGTGCCGAACGTCGTCTTAAATTCTTGGGCAATTCTTTATTTATTTATTTTTTTACATGTGGTTTGTGACGTTCAGGTGGGTTTAATTTATTGAAAATAATGTACTGTTTTCCTGCTGAGCGTGTAATATCATCACGAAATTGGCGTTGTCCTTCTAGATTCTACAATTTATGCTCACCTGTTAGTGTTCATTCACAATTTTTTTGACTAAAACTTTTGAACTTTACAGACAAATTTTCAGTATTGTCAACTAAAACTAGACGAAGACGAACACATTTTCAAATGACTAAAATATGACTAACACTAATAAGCATTTTCGTCCAAAAGACTAAGAAGAAAATTAAAAGGGCTGCTAATAACGACACTCTTAGATATAGATAGAGAGATAGATCGAGTCTCAACCTTGAAACTTGCAGAAGAAGCTGGCCAGAAGAATGAAAAGCCCTGCCAGGGTAATGGAAGGTTAAAATCTCCGACAAGTAGGAAGGAGCTCGTCTGTTACCGTATTGGCCCGAATATAAGACGGTGTTTTTTGCATTGAAATAAGACTGAAGAAGTGGGGGTCGTCTTATATTCGCGGTCTAGACATTATACCCTTTCACGACGATAGATGGCGCCAGATATTATTGAAGCGATGTTCTGTCATGACAGATCTCAGCTACTCTCAAGTTTAACCAGTTTGCAGTATTGTATTGCAATGTTTTTCCTTATTCAGATTTGTTTCAAGACTACAGTTACAGTTAGATTTCACTTTGATGGTTAATGCAGTTATTGCAATTTTGTTGTTTTATCACAATAGATTGGTTTATTTACATTTCAAAAATCAGAAGCCATTTATTTATGAATGTGATTGCACTTTAGTTTACATATTTAAATGTTCAGATATTACGGTAAGATTTGAATGAGGCAAAATAACATGCTTTTTCTCTCAAATATATTGTTATAATCATTTGTTTCAAATGTACTGTCATTATTTTCTGTATTAAAAATTAATTTGGTGTTCAAAAAGTCTTTTTTTCAGACTTGAGTCTTGAAAAAGGGGGGGTCGTCTTATAATCAGGGCCGTCTTACATTCGGACCAATACGGTAATAGAATTAAAACCGAATAGTAAAAACTTCAAATCAATTCTAAAATGAACTGGAAGCCAGTAGAGTGACAATAGCACGGGGGGTAATATGTTCACATCTGGTCGTTAAGTTTTAAAATATCTCTGCCAGCACCCCTTCACTTCACTTGGCCGATCGGCTCAAGGAGCCTGTTGATACCAATCACACCCGTGTCTTGTTCACATTAGCTCCGCCACTGAATGTACAGGACATCTATCGCCGTCAATGGCAGCCATTGACATTGCCAGCTGGGAAATGAATTATTTGTATGTACCAGAAAGCAACTAACAGGTTTACACAATCACTTCAAAGTTTTAACAGGAAGTGGACACAATATGTTTACACTTAACAGTTTTTAACAGCAAAAAAAAAGGACAGGGTATAATAGTTGAACCTTCTTTACATAACAGGTGAACTTTAACGAAAAACATTTTCATTCCAATGGAGTTCAAATGGTCCAAACAGTGGAAGCTTGAAGTTTTCAGCACATGCCTCACAGTGCTGAGGTTCAGGCTTTGAACCCTTTGCATGCTTCCAATTAGTTTGTTGCATGTTTTTTTGTTTCCCGATGTACTCCATCCAAATTGGAAAAATATGCATGGTAGCTTCCTCAAAGTGAATGAATGAAAGTAAGTGAGTGAAATTTAAACCAATAAACTAAGCAGTCCAAACCAATGACCTAAAAAGAACAAGCGCTACATGAAATGAATGACTGGTCAATTTCTGACTGGAGTTGTTTATCTATACACACATATTTTTGGGGGGTGGGCTTTGCCAGTGAACTGATTATTGCCTCGTTGAGTTCCCTGTTCTATTTTTCTCCTCAGTAAATAGAATGACGAGCCCCAGATTATTTTGGCGATGGCTAATGATGGATTCTATTTATTTCATAGAGACATGAAGGATGCAGGCCACATGAAATGGAGCACTTGTGGCATGAAAACAAACCGTTTATGGCTTTGTCACATTTTAAACTGTATATTGTAGCATGTTTTTTATTGTATTTTTTGATGGAGATGAATATAAAGTATATTTGAGATTTTTGACATTTTATCCTGCCTCTTGTTATTGTATTATTGCCTATGTTTTCTTTCCAGGATATTGTTTGTTATTGTGAGATATTAATAAGAAGGTAGCCTACTTTGTGTTTGCATAATTAGCAGGTACGTCAATTAATACCTTTTGATGGCAGAAATGTAATGTTTAATCATTTGCACTTTAATGATGGTGAGGCCGCAAGTAAACAGACTTTATTGAAATAAAAACAGTTCATGAGTTGTTTTGTCTGAAAATGAATATTCGAATCATTTTTTAATGTTTTTTTTTTTTATTAGGTCTTAACAATTGAGTCGTGGCTCGCTTTTAAAATAGAATTCTTGCCTGCTGTTGCTTCCAAAATAAAGTGAATTTTCATTTCGTGGCCATTTTGTGTCGAATACTACTATATCGTCATATAATCTGAGGTAGGTACTAATGCGTTACATTTACTTGAGTAACTTTTGTACCTTTTAGAGTAGTTTTGCCACGCAATAATTTTTACTTGAGTAGATTTGTGAAGACACAATGCTCTTACTCCACTACTTTCGGCAACACTCGAGTCAATACAGTTTTCCTCTTTCTACGTAGTAGTAACTTTATTTTTGCCAGAGTTGCCGACAGTTTGTTTCAATGAGACATCACTACAATAACTACATACTCCATTATAACAATCAGAGGTAACAATGTTTTTTCTCCACCAGAAGGCACTCATGCTCTTTCGACAAGTGATTCTCATAGTTTTGTTATGATTTAAATTTGATGATTTGTGTCATCTTTTTGTCCTAATATGCAGGCACGTGCAGAGGAGGGGGGCAGAGGGTGCTTAAGCACCTGCCCTTTGTCGCTACATGTGCTGGCCGACTGTGCAGACACGCCACAGAGTACTTCACTTGAACACCGATAACACCTTTAAAAAAAAAAAAAGCCGTCTGTGTGCCGTTAAACTACGGAGCCCCCCAGGTGCCAGGGTAGAAAAAATAAAAAACTCATAGCTAATCTGTACCCACAGATTACTAATCTGTACCCACAGTTTACTAATCTGTACCCACAGATTACTAAACTGTACCCACAGTTTAGCAATCTGTACCCACAGATTACTAATCTGTACCCACAGTTTAGCAATGACCCGGAAACTGTAGTCACCAATGTTTGGCAGGGACTCCAAACGCCGAGGGACCGACCGAGCAAGCACCTGCGCCTTTTGCCCTCGGCGAACAAAGGGGTTTTAAAAGGTAACTATTGCACATTTTCATTGGTGGCCGTCTACATTGTCAAGTGTCATCAATCAATATGGCATGTTGTGTGTTAGTAGCCGCTAATGCGGCTACTAAAAATAGCTAACTGACAAATGAACACTACTTGAATTAAGCACGCACGGACCCGACAGCAGCACAGAAAATGTGCAAACACAACATGCCATATTGATTGATGACACCTGAAAGACGCCTACAAAAGAAAACGTGCAATTGTTACCTTTTTAAAACCCCTTTGTTCGCCGAGGGCAAATGGTGCAGATGCTTGCTCGGTCGGTCCCTCAGCGTTTGGACTAGCAGTCCCCGACAAACTTTGGTGACTACTGTTTCCGGGTCATTGCTAAACTGTGGGTACAGATTAGTAAACTGTGGGTACAGTTTAGTAATCTGTGGGTTTAGCTAAACTGTGGGTACAGTTTAGTAAACTGTGGGTACAGTTTAGTAATCTGTGGGTACAGTTTAGTAATCTGTTGGTACAGATTAGTAAACTGTGGGTACAGATTAGCTATGATTTTTTATTTTTTCTATCCTGGCACCCGGATTTTTTATTTTTTCTATCCTGGCACCCGGGGGGCTCCGTACTAAACCGCTGCATAACACCCCCTCCCTCCTGTTCCTCTTTGACCTAGGTGTGTGGTGAGGAGTCCGAGGACATCTGGTGGTTGGAAACAGATAGGGTTACCCCTATAAACCGTGTTCGAGCAAATAGTGAAACATTCTTACACCATGTTTATGGTGGGGATAAAAAAAAAAAATGTAATTTTCTCCCCCCCTCACGCTCCAGAGTTATTTTAATCCTTGTGTCTATACTCTATATAGGCAACCATATTTGTCCGTTCTCTTCACAACGTTATCTAGAAAGGTACAAGTCTTTGTGTTATCATTTTAATTTAAATTTAATATTTGCAATCTGTCCCTTTATTTCATTTTCTGTGATTCAGGTGTTTGTATGAATTTTAATTCTATATTTTGGCAATTCTATTTATATGTATTTTGTGGTAAAATTTATATTTTTGTATTGTTCCCGCTAGTCACCCTTGTTAAGTGTTCTGTCTTCTCTCTCTTCACAACGTTATTTAGAGAGAAAGAAATTAGGAAAGATTTAAAAATAAAAGCCACCGGCGTGTCATAGTCACAGCCAATTAAACTGTAAAGCTGGTTAAACTGGAAGTTATGTTGTTGGCAAGCAAGGTTGTAGGTTTGGTCCCAACATTGGTTGGACGATATAACAGCATAACTTGCATGTACAATTTTTACTGGGGACGGGACATTAGACCAAACAGATTGGGTGAACAGGAGTCAGAGCAACATTTCTCACAAATATAAACATAATTAATTAACAGGCTAAATGATCAATGCAAAATAAATCTGTATTGACTTGTACTAACTTTCATGTATATTGGTTCAGGTGAAACACAGTTCGATTCAAACCTCACCTACCACCTGTAGTTAAAAAACACTACAAAAGAAACATTTTGAAAACCAGAATAAATGTTTGGATTTCATTAGCAAACTTAAATTGCAATATTTGAACATAAATTATATTAACATACAAAATAAATACACATTAATAATTTCTGAACTATCCAGGAATGCAAAAAAAAAAAAAAAAAAAAAGCTTAAGACCACTCAACATTGTCTAAATAAATAAAGATAACTGAAAAAAACTTCAATAATAAATATAGTAAAAAAAAAAATTTGAGCCTTCCTTCAGGTAAAACCCTACTGCTTTTGTCCACAAGCACAGCTAAACACAACAAAAAACTTTTAAACTCGACAATTAATGTATGATTATCTGAAAAAAAATGCATGAGCTGCAAATAAAATAAATCAATAAACAATGTAGAAAATTGATAAATGTATTTTAAATGTTTTTTTTGTGTGTGTGTGTTTGAGGGGGGGAAATGGACCGGAACATTCAGCAAGAAAAAGGGGTAAATGTAAGTCTTAACATAAATGATAATAATTCACTTAATAATATTGGTAGGGTCAATTCTACCCATACAACAACAATATAACTGAAGTCATTATATAACGCAAATAAGGTTGCATAAAAGTTGGTGTGGACAATTTGAGAATCCTGAAAAGTTGGTAGTGTTATGTCCCAACCATCCCTATGCAATCTAACGCCCATGGTTGTCAGGCAGTGCTTCTCAATTATTTTCTGTTACGCCCCCCCCCCCCCCCCCCCAAGGAAGACGTAAATGTTTCGCGCCCCCCCCCAAACTCTCTGCCGCCACTGTAAATGGTATCATTTGTCTATAAAATTACTATTATAAATACGCATCTGCCTAACATTGTGTCCTTTTTTTCTAATAAAGAAAAAAAGTAACATAGATCAACTTATAGTAAAGTATAACTTTATTAACATTGTTTTGTTTGTAGCAGAGAAGACTTGACGCGCATCAATTTGCCTGAATTTCCAAAAAAGTCACATCCAAACTAAAAAATACACTCAAGGTACATTTTTGACCATTTGATACAGAAAAATAAAATGTAATAAAATTAGTAAATAATAACAAATTAAATTGATTAGAAACATTCACTCATGAGGACAATATGCCAAAAAAATTGACCAAAAAACAAAACTGAATAAAAGAAAAAAAAGAGTGTCCTTCGACAGAAGGGCAGTTTTTATTTTTGCTGCTCACAGTATTACCTCCTTTGCAATGATGTGGAGTTATTTTGCAATGAGCATGCTAACAATGCTCACTGGTTTACTGATATAACACTGACAAAGCAGGACGATAGTTGGCAATATTCGACACGTTTTCGCTGAAAAACAATCAAGCGGCTTATCAATGAGATTGGGGTCTAATGTCTTTATGTGGCGTCTTAATTGATTTGGCTTCTGGCTGTCCGCTATAATTATTTTTTATACACAGCAAAATGTGGTCTTTCCTCATCACCCACTTTATTAAAAGTCAAAGCTAAAAGGCAAACGGCACGAAAAAAAGCGCATTCTCGGCGACCGAGGTAGAACCGTAGGCGAGGGCGGTCGTCATGACGATCCCAAGCCGAAAATGGCACTTCTCGGGCGGCGACGTGAGAACCGGACAAGACAGTGGGTCGCTCCGTGAGTGAGTCCGGTCGGAAAACGGCTTTCGAAAACGGCGGCGGCACACTGCTCTTCATATCTGTTTTCTGTGTGTGCTGAGTGCTCTTCCTTAGTTCAAAAATAATGCGCGCACTCTGAAAATAAGAGCGCCACTGCCACCCACTGAGTGGATGTGCAAGCACACTTTACGGCAAAAAAAAAAAAGCATGTTCCCCGAGGTCACATGCGCGCCCCCTGGCATCGCTCTGCGCCCCGGGGGGCGCGCCCCACTATTTGAGAAGTACTGTTGTAAGGTGTATTAAATTCTTGTTCATGTGCCCCATTTTGATCTATGAGCACCTGCCCCTCCATCGGTCTCTGCACGGCTCTGCTAATATGGCCATGTAATAGGTTATAGTAGAGTTAATAAGAACAGTTCATATAGATGAAGTGGAAAAAAATATATATACCATTATTAAAAAAAAAAAAAAAAAACAGACACTGTAAGCAGTTATAACAATTTTACTCATTACTTGAGTATTCTTTTCAACTAATACATTTTTACTTGTATTTGAGTACATTTTTGGATGACTACTTTTACTTAAGTAATATTTAGAAGTAATGCTACTCTTACTTGAGTCAAATTTTTGGCTCCTTTACCGACCTCAGCATATCATAGAGAGCACTAATATGTTTGTACTCACTCACTCACTCACTCACTCACTCACTGGAGCGCCATTGAAAAAGAATAGAGTTTTTCAGTTGAGATATTATTATTTATAAACGCATAAAAGTGATTAGATATTACAAAAAATTACAATTCTTACACAGTATTGTCATTTTGTGTCTACAAACTACAATACTCAACCAGTTTGATGTTGAACTTTGGAAATAAATTGAGTTTTTGTTTTTAAAAGGATAGCTACGCCATCTAGTGGACAATCAATTTACCTCGGGCGTTAAAACGGGGCGGGGTCGCGATTGTCAGGTGACCATTCTGGTAAGGTCTGAAAAACGCACCAGAGTTTGATTCAATCGAAAGCTCTGGTCACTTTACAGGTAAGCTACTTTATGTCAGCGACATTTAAATATTTTCCATAAGAGATATCCAATGTTTTTAATGTAAATTTCTTGTAATTAATGATGCGTACTCTGTCTGTGGAAACGAATTGGAAACTTTTACACATTTATTTTTTGAATGTGTGAAAACAAAACTATTACAACGATAACAAAACTAAGCCTATTTTTTGTGGTTGTAATGGGTGTTAGTAAATTTAAAAGATAATGTTTGTTCCTACTAAACCCGGTGATAATAATTTTGAATATTTAATTAATTCTTTATGCTTTAAGTTTTTTTCACAAACAAAGGTTATCCAAAACACCTCCAATTTTTGCATTTTTAAAAATCAGAATATGGAGTATACACTGAAACCAATAAAACTCACTACTAAAAAAAGTACAGTAAATTGCTGGGAATTTATGATGGCGTTTCCCCCTGAAGCCTCTGGTTTAAAAAAAAAAAAAAAAAAAAAAGTGAAAAAAGAGTTTCCATAACATATCAATGCTACTGTGTATTTTATTTTGATTATTGTCTATTATTTTGTACTAATGCTATTGTTTTGTGTTGTATACATCTGTATGTGTCTGTCAAATTGTCAGTTGTGGTTATAAAGTGGATGTTTATAAACGTACAAGTTTGAATAATAATAATAAACCCCAATCAATGAGTTCAATGAATGTCCTCTAAGAATTAAAAAAAATATATTTTTTTTTAAATAAGAAGAGAGATTATATACAGTAGGAATGGGAACCTCACGATTTGCCTGGCACTGCCAGACTGTTCTCCCTGAATTTTTCAAACACTGAGAGAAAAGTCTGGGAACCAGCCCATTAACGGCCTCTCGAGCAGGTACAAAATCAATCGACAAATCAGATTCGTTTATTTGCTTGATGTGTTCTTAACGGGCAACGTCACTCTTGCGCGTCAGAAGTCGTCTCCACAACAACACAGATGGTGAACAGGAGAGCCGAGAATATGTTCCAATCCACGGTAAAATCAGTTTTAAATTACCAAAAACACATCGACACGAATCATTGACAACAGTCCGTCTCGCGCTAGCCATGTTGAATAAACTCCGCTCTCCTCGTATGTTTACTTCCGCACGCAAGTCCCTCGTCCCGCCCGTCGCATTGATTGGTCCACTCCGCTGTCTGTTTGCTGTGGCTTGCTCCGCCCTGGAAATTGTATCCGCTGAATGGTGGCCAGACTCAATAGCTGGAACAGCGGTGAGTCTGGTGTACCAGGCAACCTCACTATTCGATATGACTTGGGATACAAGGCTCACAATAAGGATGATCCCACGATATGGCGATATAACAGTTATCGATACACGGGTCAGGAAATCATTATAATAGTGTTTATCTCTCGTAGACGTCCAGTTCGTTCATTCGCTACCAATCCTCCCACTTCAAACAGATTGGACGTCTATAGCGGTCAATGGCAATCAATGAGTTTAAATTTTAGAGCTATTTCAGGTCGTTTGCTGTTGACTTTCAGTCACTTGATTTTGGGATATTTCTAGGTCACTTCCTGTTT
This sequence comes from Corythoichthys intestinalis, assembly GCF_030265065.1. NCBI lineage: Eukaryota > Metazoa > Chordata > Actinopteri > Syngnathiformes > Syngnathidae > Corythoichthys > Corythoichthys intestinalis. The sequence continues at coordinate 13,038,770 of NC_080411.1, read as the reverse complement.
ATTTTGTTTTACAGAAAAGGAAGTGACCTGGGAATGAATAGGCAGTGATTCAAACTCAACAGGAAGTGATCTGTAAACGCCTCGAGATGATCTAGTTCCGAGTTCGCCCCTCTCAGTCTTTTAGTAGCAACCCGTTGGTTCATTTAAAAAAAAATTTTTTCCAAACAATGACACCTTTTTAAAACGATTATCATTTCTTGGCAGGAGCATATTAATAACCATTTTGAGTTTTGTCTCAACATTGGTAGGGATGATACGGCATAACCTGCATGTACACTTTTTGCTGGGGATGGGACATGCTTAATTGACAATGCATAATAAATCTGTATTGACTTAGTATATACTAACTTTTCTGTGTATTGGTTCAGCCTACACCGTTCAATTCAAACTTTTGTTTTCAAAAATTACTAAAGAAGCATTTTTGACAACTTCCAGAAAATTTTTTTGGATTTTATGAGCAAATTTAAATTGCATTATTTGAACATAAATTATATTAACATATACAATAAATACAAGCTTTTTTGTTAATCATCTCTTAACTATCCAGGAATGCAAAAAAATAAGCATTTGTCTTAAGACCACTCAACATTGTCTAAATAAAGAAATTAAATAGAGTTGAAAAAACGTCTTTGTCAGGGAATAACAAAAAATAAATTTAAAAAAATGAAAATGGAGCCGTCCTCCAGGTAAAACACAACAGTTTTTGTTCACAAGCACAGCCAAACACAACAAAAAATGAAAGCTCCTGTGGTCTGGTTCAAGACCACATAAATCAAATAAAAACTAAAATTGGGAGAAAGGGTAAAACTCGGTTCACTACATTTCTCACAGTTTAATTAACGTCATCAGTAGAAAACATATAAAGACACTTCTCTCTAACCAGCTACCTACTCGAGTTTTGCAGGATAGCAAGTTCACACAGTTTAATGCAGGGGTGTCCAAACTTTTTGGAAAGGGGGCCAGATGTGGTGTGGTAAAAATGTGGTGGGCTGACCTTGGCTGACGTCCTTTACGTTGAACAATATTAGGCAATATTTAGGCAAATTTTAGCTAGCCATTCTGTGTGTCACATTTGATTTTTTTTTAAATTAATAATTTCAACAATCTTGCAACTAGCATTTGTGGCGTTATTTTTCATCTCACGGGCTCTTGTGAAATACTGCAGCTGTAAAATTGAACTAGCTTCAAGTTGCTTCAATTTCTTGCTACTTATCTTCACTGTAATCTTGTCGTATATGTCAGCGTGTCTCGTTTGGCAATATCGCCTCACATTGAACTCTTTAAAAACAGCGACTGTCCCATTGCAAATGCGGCAGACTCAGTTGTTGCGTATTTTAGTGACGAAATAGTCCAAGTCATTAGCCAATCAAATGTGCGTATGTAAGTCTGAACCAGAGGTTGCGCTAGACTTTTTCGTTGTCTGTCATTTTGACTGACAGGGTCATAAAAATCTGGTCATAATCTATTTTTACCTGTCACTTAAATTTTTAAAATGATGATAATGACATTGTGGTGACCCTTTGCTTGGCATAATTCACCTTCCGTACTTGTGTGTCCATTTGGCCGAGCGCGTTACCGGTTACGACACAGTCACTTAAGAGAGACACTTAAGAGTTCCGGCTTGAATAGAGAGTTCACAGAGAGCAGCAGAGCTACAGCGGCTGGACACAGCAATTCGAGCTAACAAGACTCTTAACATTGCATACTGCTTCAACATATTCAATAGTATTTAGTTTTCATTCATTTTAAATTAATATTCTGTCCGAACAAGCTTAACAGAGAATCCACACCGTGCCATCACACATCAAGCAGATGAATATGTAACTTTTTCTCCGCAGTGACAAAAACAGCTGACTGTGGCCCCAGTAGGTAGGTTACAGTCAGCTGTTTTTGTTTTGAAATTAACAGTTCACCTGCTGTGGCCTGAACGGAGTCTTACACCTTCCTCCTGGTCCACATGGACTTGAATTGCGTGCCCGCTTGTGCAGTCCCTGTTTTTTCACCTCTTTTATCAACACCATCGTCGTTTTGGGGCTTTTTGAAGAAACTTCGATACTCAGTTGCCTTGACATTTTTCAGAGTAAGGCCAACGACGTCATGCATCAAGAGAGACAATAGCTAATTAATATGCTCACTCGCCACCCTGTCGTCTGGGGTGTGAATTGCAACCTGTCAAAATGACAGATGGACTTCAGTTTTTTCCGTCACCGTTTTAAAAAATCGGTCAACGACGGAAAATATTCGGTTAACGCGACCCCTGGTCTGAACATATTGAAAAAAATTCACTAAATAAGGGCGGGGTCAATTACAACAATTAAACCATATGGGAAAACAATCTAAATGACCTGTAAAACTGAAGTCATTATATAACACAGATAAGGTTGCTTAAAAGTTGGTGGGGACAATTTGAGCATCCTGAAAAGTTGCTGGTGTTTTGTCCCTGCCGGCCCTATGCAAACCTACGCCCTTGATCACGAAAGATCACGATTTCGATATTTTGTCACGCCCCTGATGTAGAGTTGATCAGCCTAACACATCATAACATTGAACTGTCATTTAAATTATAACAACAATAAACAACACATTATTTAATAATGAAATCACATTGAACAATAAGTCAACAGGTGAGGCATGTGAAAACTATCCAAACACTTAAAACCAAATAAGTGAACCTAAACATTGACTAAAACCACCATCTTACCAACTTTGATGTTTCTGCCAGTGTGGAGGAACATCCCTGATAAAGTGTGTCACTGCTGGCCCCAGGGCCTGGGAACATATTTAGACCAAAAAAAAAACCGCTGTGAAATTAAACCAACAGCGGGTCACTACTGATGTGATATGGCATAGAGAATTTCAAAGGGGCATTTGCATCATTTCTGCACTCGCCCGAAGTGATGCTGCAGCGGCATTAGATGGAGGCTGGTACCCAAAAGAAATGGGACTCGACGGAATAATCCTTCTTTTTTGAAGCGTACTTGGTCCTGGACCAAGATGGTTACAATGATAAAGTAGAACCTCCAGGGTCAAACTATTCAGAGTTTAACAATGACATCCTCAAAAAAAAAAAAAAAAAACATAAAAATGAAGTGTTGTGCTAGGACTGCTGCGATTAATCGATTAATCACCAGCTAAAGGATTATTTTGGTAAATGGACAGTACTTATATAGCGCATTTATCTGCATGGTTACCACGCCCAAAGCGCTTTACAGTAGCACACATTTACCCATTCATGTACACATTCAAACACCAATGGGGCTGCTGCCATGCAAGGCGCTGTCAACCCATTGGAGGGAAATCAGGGTTCAGTGCCTTGCCCAAGGGCACATCGACAGTGGGCAGTCATAGCTGGGAATCGAACCACTGTCCCTTTGGTCCAAGACATTGTGGACTGTAAAATTATCAAAATTCAAATTCGGAGCCTCTTGAAAGTAAAGATTCTTTTTTATTTGGTATTCCTTTATTCATTATATTTTTCAGGATTTATTTTTCTACAATATATAGATTTTTTTAAAAACAAAAAAACTCCAAAATAACCCAAAAAATTGTATGTATTCTCTTAAATAACGCTCAATTTCTCCCAGAAAATGATTGCAATTACAAATGCTTTGGTAGTAATATCTTCATTTATTTTGCTTGCAATAAAAAAAACACAAGAGAGAATGGGAAAAACTGAAATCATTTTACACAAAACTCCAAGAATGGGCCGGACAAAAGTAGTGGCACCCTATGAAAAATCATGTGATGCTTCTCTAATTTGTGTAATTAACAGCCCCGGTTACTTACCTGTGGCACATAACAGGTGGTGGCAATAACTAAATCACACTTGCAGCCAGTTAAAATGGATTAAAGTTGACTCAACCTCTGTCCAGTGTCCTTGTGTGTACCACATTGAGCACGGAGAAAAGAAAGAAGACCAAAGAACTGTCTGAGGACTTGAGAAGCAAAATTGTGTGGAAGCATGGGCAATCTCAAAGCTACAAGTCTATCTCCAAAGACCTGAATGTTCCTGTGTCTACCGTGTGCAGTGTCATCAATAAGTGTAAAGCCCATGGCACTGTGGCTAACCTCCCTAGATGTGGGCAGAAAAGAAAAATTGACGAGAGATTACAACAAACGATTGTGCAGATGGTAGATAAATAATCTCGACGAACATCCAAACAAGTTCAAGCTGTCCTGCAGTCCGAGGATACAACAGTGTCAACCCGTACTATCCGTCGGCGTCTGAATGAAAAGGGACTCTTTGGTAGGATACCCAGGAAGACCCCACTTCTGCCAAAACTTACCTGAGAAAGCAAAAAACATTGTGGAAGAATGTTCTCTGGTCAGATGATACAAAAGTAGAGCTTTTAGAGAAAAAGGCATCAACATAGAGTTTGCAGGGGAAAAAAACAAGGCATTCAAAGAAAAGAACACGGTCCCCACAGTCAAACATGGCAGAGGTTCCCTGATGTTTCGGGGTTGCTTTGCTTCCTCTGACTGGACTGCTTGACCGTGTGCATGGCATTATGGAGTCTGAAGACCATCAACAAATTTTGCAGCAATATGTACTGTAGGGCCCAGTGTGAGAAAGCTGGGCCTCCCTCGGAGGTCATGGGTCTTCCAGCAGGACATTGACCCAAAACACACGTCAAAAAACACTAGAAAATGGTTTGAGAGAAAGCACTGGAGACTTCTAAAGTGGACAGCAATGATTCCAGACCTGAATCCCGTAGAACACCTGTGGCAGTTTGGAGAAGGCACCTTTCAAATCTCAGAGACCTGGAGCAGTTGACCAAAGAAGAAATGGTCTAAAATTTCAGCAGAGCATTGTAAGAAACTCGTTGATAGATAACGGAAGCGGATGTTCGCAGTTATTTTGTCTAAAGGTTGTGCTACCAAGTATTAGGCTGAGGGTGCCAATACTTTTGTCCGGCCCATTTTTGGAGTTTTGTGCAAAATGATTATGATTTTTTATTTTTTTTCAGTCTCTTGTGTGTTTTTTCATTGCAAGCAAAATAAATGAAGATATTACTACCAAAGCATTTGTAATTGCAATCATTTTCTGGGAGAAATTGAGCATTATCTGACAGAATTGCAGGGGTGCCAATACTTTTGGCCAGCATTGTATATATATATATATATATATATATATGTATATATATATATATAAAAAATTATTAAAACAACACAACAAAAGAAAAACTCTTTAGATTTTCTAATTTTTGTGCTCAATCAAAGCTGATGATTGATTTGTAATTAATAGGTTCCGGCAAATATACTTTATTATTTGTTTTGGACAAAGAATGAAGCAATTCCCTTTAACCTATGAAAATTTCAAGCATTCTATTCCATTACTTTTAATAAACATATATATTTTGATAATTCAAATACACTTTTGCGAAATAGTGTTTGATAATGAAATGGGAACAACAAACAGGATTTCTTAAAGTAAGCTTTGCCGCCCTCTGCGGGCTATTAGCCGGTACTGATGCTACAGTAATAGGAACCCCCTCTGATCTGTACTACAAGGAGACATAATACGATACTCCTTTGATAAATTATTCTTAAAATAATATATTTCATGTTTTTTTTAACGCTGTCTTTTTTTACGACACGTCAAAACAAGCTTTTGCTCACCCTTTTTGACTGCCGAGAAAGAAATAAAAACGCCGACCGTGTGAAAAAAAGAAAAACGTGATGCGTTCGTCTGTACGCATGGCGCCGATGCGTAAAGCCCGATTGGCTGGTGAACACAGCACGTGCGTTCTTATTGGCTGGCGTCGCCTGTCTTTGGGAATGACGTTATGCCCTCCCCTCCTTACGCACACACCGCACAGACAGAGGCGGCAGGCGAGAGGGAAGACGTAATGGTTTGACTCTGTGTGTGCACTTGCGATGATCGTGGCTCCTGCATTAGTCTGCACATTCCACAAACACGAGGCACAATGAAGGTACGTGACAACTCAATTTCTGTTCTCACATCCTTCTCGTTTTATTTCCCGGTTCGCATCTGCTGACATGGTTGTCACTCACTTGTGTTTATGGAGCTTTTTACGCGCGCTACCGCAGCTCCACTACTGAGGTAATTGATTGTATTTACTTGGGGTTATGTAAGGGGACGTTCTTCAGTGCAGCAGCGATGGAGATTTTGGCGAGTTTTCGTGGGGTATTTCAGGTCACGGCGTGTGTTTTTGTTTGTTGCAACGTGAAGACGGGCTTTGACCCCCCACTTGGAGAGTTCAGTGGACGCAAAGCCGACGCAGCCACCTTCCATTCATTGCTTTAATCCGCTCTAACGAGATGGCGGGGGCTGGACTAAATGGAGGAGGATGTTTGGGGGACGTCTCCTCGAGGGAGGACGCGAGGATCGCCCCCTCAGCTCCACACTGCATGTTGGGGTTCTCCCTTGTGCGTGTGTGTGCAGCTAATGCAGGATGAGGCGATGACGTCATATGGTCAATCACAACATACAGTACATGCTAAGGATGTCCCAGTCACATTTTTTGCAGTCACCTGTTCTAAAACCTCGTAAAATAAAGGTTAGTTTTTCACAATTTGAACAAAGCTATCCCAACATTGAATCCATAAATAAGGTTGATCACAAATCAGTTTTTTTTTTTTTTTGCAAATCAGTTTTGCAGCATCAAATAAGGTTGCAAACCTACCTTTAAATATTTTGTTTTACATGAATGCAGTTGGTCATACAATGTGATAAATCGAGCAATCTTGGCTGTGATTTTCTGGACTTTTTTTTTTGCCGTCAATGGACATGTTCTTTGTTCTGCAAAGTTGTTTGTGCATAGATATTGATGTAACAGTGCAAAAATGCTATAATGTATGCAAATGTTGCATATGCAGTACGCAGATTGAGACAGATTACAGACAAGGAGGCAGATGGTTGACCTTATATGATAGTGCAAATGACAGTTTGTGCTTAGATATTTATGTAATAGTGCAAAAAAGCTATTATGCAACTTTGCAAATATTGCATGTAGTGCTGCAACGATTAATCGATTAACTCGAGTATTCGACTAGAAAAAAATATTCAAATTTTATTGCTTCGAGTATTCATTTAAAGGGGCGTTGTAATGGTTTATTTTGAAAGTGTTTGCATTTAGTTTTATTCATAAGGGTGGATACACCGCCTTCTGGTCTGCCTTATTTCACATGGCTGAATCCAACTGCTCCCTGTTAAGACCAAAGTAAACTAAGTTTTTGTTTGAGTGAATGTTTTTTACGCATTATAATTTAGTTCATAGGCATATTTAGCCTTTTTTTTTTTTTTGAGGGAATATGTGTCTGAACCATTTATTAAGAGCATTGAAAAAAAGTTAGTATTTTATGGCATTTAAGCTAGCGGACTTTTGCCTTGTAAGTTAGCCAATTGCTCTTTTGTTGTACATAGATCTTCATTAAAAAAAATAAAATTATACCGTTTGAGGCTCAGCTCAAGTATTTCAAAATTTTCATGTTCCTTATCCGATTACTCGATTATTCGAACTAACTAATTCATCGACTAACTGACTACTAAAATAATCGATAGCTGCAGCCCTAATTGCATGTATGCAGTACCCAGATTGAGACAGGTGTCAGAGAGCATAATAATTCATGAGATGTATGTGACAATGTTGTAGCATTAGCAGTGCAATGACTGACATTTCATATTATACAGTATATTATATTCTCTACTGTAGTAGGATAAAAACAACGTGGCAACGCCGCGTTTAAATATTTTGTTTTACATAAATAAAACAAATTTATTTTTTAAATTTTATTTTATTGTTTTGTTCTATAAAACATATATATTTTGGACAAAATAGCCCAATATATCACATTGTATGACATCCAATGTGATAAATTGATCACATTGGATGACATCCAATGTGATGAATTGGGCTATTCTGTCTGTGATCTTCTCTGTTTTGCTGTCAATGGACATTCTCTCCTCTGTAAAGTTGTTTGTGCATAGCCATTAATGTAACAGTCCAAAATGCTACACCCATTTAACTGTGCAAACATTGCATATGCAGTACTTAGATTATGCAGTACCCAGATTGAGACACAACGTTTGAGAACGTATTACTTAGTGAAATGCATGTGACAATGTTGTGGCATTAGCAGTGCAATGACAGTGACATTTAGAGCTGAAACGAATACTCGAGTAACTCGAGTTTAAAAACTGATCCGAGTAATTTTATTCACCTCGAGGAATCGTTTAATCTTGCCAGCTCTAAGCATCACGTTTTGCCCGGACAAGTTTTAATGCGGGACAACGCGCTGACGTCACGTGCGTAGACGAAGAAGCAATTAAAAAAAAAAAAAAACTTACTGCAGCCGACAGCCGCTACAAACTACGCCGACGTTACTAAAAACTATGCCCGCATGATGCTAGCGTTTTAGCTCAGTAGTCATTGCTGAATAAAACACCAAGTAGCACTGGTCCCTAATGTGCTCCAATACAGCAGGTACCATACATTTATTTTGAACGCTGCAAAAACTCAAAATCCTATCAGGACTTACAGTTTAGACTAACTTAAAACTTAACTAGAACTTAAAAATAGCTTGATACAAATGGAAATTCTATTGAAACACGTGGGGAAAACACGTACCTTTCAAGTGATGTGTGTTATCAAGCGTAATTACATTTTTAGGTAAGAATTTTTTTTTTATAAGATCTAGAAGTTTTTTGAGTGAAAGCAGTGAATTTTGTTTTTTTCTAGTCACATCTGAGATGCAATTATTGGCTGTTTTCAACAATGTACATCGAAAATAAAGACATTGATTGACTGAAAATTCTTCAATATTGGATTAAATATCTTTTTTTCACATGTATATTTATAATTGCTCTTTACCTAAAAAAAAAATGTTTTATCCGATTACTCGATTAATCAATAGAATTTTCAGTCGATTACTCGATTGCTAAAATATTCGATAGCTGCAGCCCTAGTGACATTTCACATTACCTATCATATTCTCTAATGCAGAAGGATAAATTCAATATGGCAACGCTACGTTTAAATATTTTGTTATACATATATAAAGTTGGTCATCCAATGTGATAAATTGAGCTATCTTGGTTGTGATTTTGCTGTCAATGGAAATGTTCTTTGTTCTGCAAAGTTATTTCACTAGTCACTAGTGAAAACTAACTAGTATCTATATTTACACTAGTGACTAGTGTAAATATAGATACAGTATATGGCATTAAACGTACTGTATACATACATATATACATATATAGATTTTTTTTAATTAATTAATTTTTTTGCAATACAATATACCTCTGGATTATTTCTCATTCACTGCCATTGACATTAAGACATCAAATTCATTTCAAACTGGGAAGGCTAGCTACTGAGTGATCATGTTCTCAACCTTTTTTTCCCTCAGCTGTCTTACAGTTTTACAAGTGCTTTTACCATATGTGAGGACAGACTTGCTGCCAGTCTCATTTTGGTGACATATAGTCACATGCCATAAATCTACTAATTCGTTCAAGGTTATTCATTAAATACACATTAAACTAATTTCTCAATGAAAACAAGTCCTAATTTGGGGTTGTCATTGATGGTAGCTTTCAAATTGAACAAAATAAAACCCAAAATAATTTCTTCCGTGTGTCCTGTGTCTTCTAAAACATGAAGTTCACTTTTGTAGCTGCACGACTGAATTAAACCAGTTCTTTAATGACAAGTGCTGAGCTTCCCACTTCCATTTGGCCAAAGCGCAAGATGTCAGACAATAATGATCATGACATTTTGCCGATTGAAAAGCAGCTTTTTCTTTCTGCTCCAGTTAAAAATAAATCTCAAACGAAATGAGCGCATTGGCAAAGCCGTAAAAGTGAGTCCTGTAGATTTCCGCTGCCGTACGGCGATCCTAGCGGCTGTTGATTTTCCTTCTCTGCATTGGAAATGTGTCTCAGTCCCGCCTTCAGGTCCCCTAAAGCTTTTGATTATGCAGGAACAAATCTCAACCCGCTTAGTCGCAGCTTGACTTTTATCTGTGTTCATTCGAGACGTCACACAAGAGATTCCACTTCTGCGGGGAGCGGCTTCCACACTCATCCTCAATTCTGTACATTTGAATTATTCGTAGGGGTGTCCCGATCACACATTTTTGCACACAAATTCCAGTCAGAGTCACTTGCTTTTCAGGATCTACGAATACCGACATACCACATCCAAATGTCAACTATTTCTTTACTTCAGACTTTATCACTCTTGCATGATGATATCTTAGCGCCCCGCGACAGCTAGCATAACGTTCTCCTAGTTGCAGTTTTTATTTCCGCTTCTGCCATTTTTGGCTGTGTTGTGATGTTGCGTTGTACAAAACGGATTTTTTTTTTTTTTTGTGCTTTGTTTGATTATTTTGTTGCTGTGTAACCCTTAAAAAAATGAGAATAAAATGCATTAAATATTGAATGCATCTTTATAACTCAAACTTTTTCACCCAATTCGAATTGTTTGAAAATGACGTGATCAGGCTCGATTTCCGATCACGTGAGTGGATCAGTTTTTTGTGCTACTGTTAGATAAGTAATGTTATAAATGCCTTTAGAAAATTAATGTTCTAGCTGTATCTTCATAAATTTCTTCTATTGTCAAAGTCATTATCTTCATAAATTTCTTCTATTGTCAAAGTCATTAATTTTTATATATCAGGTACTTTTATGTTGCAAACTACCAACTACTCCTTTTTGGCTTGTTCTATGCATTTCAATAGCTAGGGATGCCGTCAAATAGACGTGTATATAGGTGCTTGAATTTTTGGCTAACATGACTTGTAACTGTTTTGAATTGGCTAATTAAAGATCCTCTGTGCCCATGGTAAACACACAGATTAGTTCTTTTTTTCTTTGTTTCTGTTTTTTTTTTAATCGGAACTGATTTATTACGACACCGCGACAACTAAAACATACAAGTCACTCGAATAGCATCGCAGCAAACCAAGGGTTAGCATTGCTACATTGAGACTAATGGCGAAAAACAACTTAAAGTTCACCAACCACTTTAGCCTGCTCTCAATGAATGACACTTCTCCAAATGCAATCTTTGCTTCAAAGCTTCAACTTTCAATCATTGAACTCGCTGGTTTACAGCACTGCAAACAATTAGAAACGTACAGAAAAATATGGACACAAAGTGCTCTTTCTTTGTGTGAAGCTTACAGTTAGCAGCTGAGCATTCGCATTTCCGGCGAACATTTAATAATAAAAGCGTGTTATGTCTGCAGTTACAACCAAAAACAATTTGTCATTAATCTCCAGCGTTGTCGATTTTCGGCATACAAACCCTTGCTTCCGAATTTCCGTTACTTACTTACCATAATTTTCGCACTATAAGGCGCACCTGGCTATAAGCTGCCACCTACCAAATTTGGCACAAAAATGGCATTTGTTCATACGTAAGCCGCACTGGACTATGAAGGAATCTGACCTTCTAGCCAGACCGCCAGAATTGCGCCAGCCCAACCGCCGGACCCCCGCTAGCGCAGATCCAACGATCCAGGCCGACGAGACTCCGGCAATCCGACCAGAAGGGCAAACTCCGTGTGTTCACCTTAGTCTTAACCCTTTGTACTGACTCCATTTTGAAAGGTTTAAAGAAGGCTCACTGAAGACAAGTTGACAATTTATTCAGGTCGGCAGAGATCAAAACAGCAAGGCGAAACAAACACTCAGGCGGGGAGGCAGAGCTCGTTCCAAAGTCACCATATCAGAAGTCAACAAAAGGTTCCCGAGAAAAAATGACAACGCTTAGTTAAACATTAAGTCTTTGAAGACTCTCACGGGGCGGGCTGTGGGCAGGATGAAGGGTGTGTTTGGGATTGTTGTCTTTTTGTGGATTGGACCAGAGGATTTGGGAATTACTTTTGTCCGGGCAACGAGGGTTGTGGATTTTGCCACCTCAGCGTCAAAGGGGCTGTTGGAGTCTTGTCAGTCATGTTATCAATTGGATATCTGGCATTCTCCAGTTTACTTTGTGTTGGGACAGACCGTGCCGCCATTTGTTCCGGACTGTCTGGGAGAACTGATTGCGAGAGTTGGTGCGTCAATCTTGCTCATGACGCACATGTTGGTCTTCGGTGATAAGAAGGCGTCGTGTATCTTTTATGCCCTATATTCTGCTTGTTTTCCTTAAACTATGGTATAAGTGCCATCTATTTTATATTGGGTGTGTTAGTGTAATACAAACAGTCAAACAGTAAATACGAGAAACAATACTATTCCCTGATTGATTATATTAAGTGTGTTAGAGTAATGCAAACAGTTAGACGGTGCCTACGAGAAAAGGTACTATCTTCTTCAACTATAAGACGCAGCTTTCCTCACAGTATTATGGGATATTTACACCAAAAGCTATTAACCGGTAACACCTTATTTGACAGTGGCATCATACGACTGTCATAAGACCAAATGAACCACCATGAAGCTTTGAACCAATTGGCTACAAAGCTTCAAGAAGCTTCATTTGGACATCACTGCTCCCTGAGACAATTAACCTCTGCTGCCACCTGTTGTTAACACTGCTGTTGTTTAACATGCCTCCAAGCATGCATTGCAGCGCTACAGATGTAAAAAACAATCAAAATTCCTGTTCTGTGCTAATTATTTCTTCAGTTACTGTTCCAGTTGTTTAATTAATTGCTAGTTATGGTATTTGGTAACACTTTATATGACAGTGACGCCATAAGACTGTCATAATTGTGACATGACACTGTCATGAGCATCAGTAAAGTAACTAGATTACTTTTTTGAGGTGTAATCAGTAAATAAATTACTTTTTTAAGTAATCCGTGACAACACTGATTGAAGCAGTACAGATGTACTGTGAATAACAATTCAAAATTTATGTTCTGTGCTAATTGCGTATTTCTTCAGTTACTTTTCTAGTTGTTTCATTCATTGCGAGTTATGGAATTTGCCGTAGGGTTGTTCCGATCATGTTTTTTTGCTTCCAATCCGATCCCGATCGTTTTAGTTTTAGTATCTGCCGATCCCGATATTTCCCGATCCGATTGCTTTTTTTTGCTCCCGATTCAATTCCAGTCATTCCCGATAATTTTTCCCGATCATATACATTTTGGCAATGCATTAAGAAAAAAATGGATAAAACTCGGACGAATATATACATTCAACATACAGTACATAAGTACTGTATTTGTTTAATATGACAATAAATCCTCAATATGGCATTTACATTATTAACATTCTTTCTGTGAGAGGGATCCACGGATAGAAAGACTTGTGACTTTGTATATTGTGACTAAATATTGCCATCTAGTGTATTTGTTGAGCTTTCAGTAAATGATACTGCAGCCATTCAAACCAAATGCATGATGGGAAGTGGAAACATGACTGTGTGTAGTGTTATCAATTGATATATCTTCTCTGCGTTGGGAAATAACATAATGTGTTAAGAAAAAGATCAATTGCTACCCTGCTTCCCATGATATTTCTAATCGTTGGGAGAGGGATTGTTAGGCTTTAGCCTATTAAAAAAATGCTCCAAAGACTGCCAAATTTCACTCTACTCATTTTACGCTGCCTTTTAACTCTCTAAATGGGTAAAACGGCGCCATTACAGATTGAGCGCGACAATGCGTGAGTGGGTCGTGCAACGCATGCATTAATTGTGTTAAATATTTAACTTGATACATTTTTAAAGAATTAATTATCGCCGTTATCATCGGGATAAATTTAATAACCCTACCTTAAGCCTAAATTAAAGACCCTAGATGAGTGTAAAATATTATGTCTGTAACGTTAAATAAAATTAGAAAACGATTTAATTTAAAAAAAAAAAAAAAAAATTAAAAAAAGGCATGGCCGATAATTTTTTCCCGATTCCGATACTTTAAAAAAATGACGTGATCGGATGCCGATCGATCGGGACATCTCTAGAATTTGGTAGCACTTTATTTTACAGTGGTGCCATAAGACTGTCATAAGACCAATGTAATTATAATATAACACTGCCATGCGCATTAATGAATGCTTATAACAGATGTCATTTAGTGTTATCCGGCAAATTATCTCACTTTTGAATGGATGTAAAAGGTCCAAGCTGGACATAAATGAAGTTAGTGACATAATCTGCTGGATGACACTTAATGACATCTGTCATAAGCATTCAGTAATGCCCATGATAGTGTCATGTCATAATTATGACAGTCTTATGACAGTCATATGACGCCGTTGTCAAATAAAGTGTTACCTATTAACCCAAATTAATCAACAAATAAGCCACACTGGACAATAAACCACAGGATTCAAAATTAAGGAAAAAAGTAGCGGCTTATAGTCCGAAAATTACAGTACTTGTCGCACACTACCGTATTTTTCGGACTACAAGTTGCTCCTGAGTATAAGTCGATCCAGCCATAAAATGCCCAACGAAGAGAAAAAAACATATACATGTCGCACCGGAGTATAAGTCGAATTTTTGGGGGAAATTTACTTGATAAAATCCAACACATAGAACAGACATGTCATCTTGAAAGGCAATTTAATATAAAAATACAATAGAGAACAATATGCTAAATAAATGTACAGTGTACAGTGCATGAACAACGAAATGTGAATATACTGTCCTACGCTATGGCCTGTCCTGACTATACAGCGAACTCCCAAAAGACAATGCTGGACGTCCGTATAATTTGCTGAATCATTTTGGTCCTCGATAGAAAACAGGTTCGCATCAACCTAAATAAATGATAATTAGGTACTATTAGTAATAAGTAACAGGTTAGCATGCGTTCGCTATCATTAGCACATCGTTCAAACAACCACACAACTGGCTCTAAGTGTCCGATCGCGGGTGGAAAACACACAACAACAACAGAAAAGATGATACACGCAGGCGTTGCCTCTGTAGAGATGATTTAAAAGCATAAACAATGAAAGTAGGTTCGCATCCGTCTATTCTCTCTAGCTAACTCGCCCACTCACTCACTCGGAGCTACGTAGCTGTCCGTCTTCTTCTGGCGTGTCACGTAAACAAGTGCGAGTGCGCCCTCACGTGGGCGTGAAAGCGCCACAAACTAAATGCATCCATTTCAAGATAAAAAAGTCAATAATACATTTGAACATACACTGCCAAAGGCAGAACGCGAATGTGGCCATAGCTATAAAGAGTTATTCAGATAACTATAGGATAAGAACATGCTAACAACTTTACAAAACCATCAGTGTCACTGCAAAACACCAAAATAACATGTGAAATTATATCATAATGTGTTAATAATTCCACACATAAGTCGCTCCTGAGTATAAGTCGCACCCCCAGCCAAAATATGAAAAAAAACGCGACTTATAGTCCGAAAAATACGGTACATACTCTTACTCTTACTCCCCGTACATACTCTTGGATACATTCAGAAGCAAGTTTTTTTTTTTTTTTTTTAAATTTAAGAGTTTATATTTGCCTTTAAGTGAATGCTTTTCAGAAGCGGTTATCCATCTGATATGTTTGTAAGACGTTAGCGGCTAACGTAAAGCAGTGAGACGTATATAAGCTGACTATTTTTGGGATATGCGTGCGGTGGTAGTCATTGTCCTCATTTGTGTTTTACTATGTCTATTTATGTAGTATTATTTGGCTACTCTTCTTGTATTAGTAGGCTTCTTTTGTCGTCCTTTTGCATTCATGTTGTTGCAAAAAATTTTATCATCATCTGCCACTACTTATAGGATTTCATCATGCATTTTATTTTCTGAAGTAGAAGGAGAGGCAACAAGGGTCATTGTGTAACTCATGCTAACAAAAAAAAAAAAAAAACACCATTGAAAACAAAGGTCCATACACTGTTAAAATACAGTCACATTTAGCAGTCAGGCCTGCAGGGTTAGAGCTTCCCCTCGCCACATATAGTGCCTTGTTCCCGAGATTACGTAAGCGGTCCCTAAGCAGACGGCCGAGGTCACATCACAGCGTGTTTGTGACAACTCGGAGCTTGGAGGGAGCCGCCCGGGAAACATGAGGTGGTGAATTCCTGTATTGTGTGCTACAAAGAGCTTTACAATGTGCTCCTCTGTCTGTGTTTGTTTGTCAGCTATCGATTGACACTGGCTGGTAGAGTAGAGGAAGACTTGGTTTCCCTTCCCCCTGCTCAACTCGATAGTATGCCGCCGAGGTGTCGTTCCACAGTTTTGTATCATCAAGAAATTCAGACTTGGATCTAAAATGAGATTTAATTTATCTGTTATAGCCTAGAAAAAAACAAAACCAATTTTTGTTACTTGTGTAGCAAAAATAATGTAATAAAGACAAGCAGCAGTGGATTGTTTGAAAACAGACACCCAGAAAAAGCAAGATTAATCCAGATTGGTTAAAAAAATGTTGAGATTATTTATTTATTCATTTTTAATCAGTTCACAGTACTACTTCCAACATATGTTTAGATTCAACATTTTTAACACTGTGTACTAAGGCGATTATACTTATTTGACAACAATTTTTTAAATAGTAATTATTCTCTTATACATTTTAATAAATAAAAAAAAATCATGAACTTTTTTTTTATTATTAAAAAAAAAAAAAAAAATCAGTGTTCACAGCTCAATTTCTGTTTTCTCTTTGCTTACTTCTACCTCAAATTTTGCTCACGACTGCAAGCAAAAATCGAACAAACAATGGCTCACCAATCAAAACCACCTTAGTCAGGTCAAGTCATTTCTTCACAACATACGTAGACGTCGTGTTTGTTTTTAGACCGCAAACTGGGCGAACCAAATTAGGGTTGTTGAGACTTGGTGAATGTCTACACTGCACATGACTGAGTCTGTGCATCAGATTGTGCCAAATAGTGCGGTTAATGAGAAAACTAACCTGCAGCTCTTTAGGCCAACCTCATTAAAATGAGATTTTGGATACTACATTTTTCTACTGTTAGCAGTTATTGTCTAAATATTTATCATGTCTGCGAGGAGATTTTTTTTTTTAATGAGACTTGTGTTAGATACCGAAAAAGACGATCCAGGACTGTGTGTCTCCAACATTTTTACACGAACTACCACTTTAATGGGCAACATTAAAATAGAATAGTCTACATAGCTGAATAGGTCCATTGTATTCATAAAATCTACAATCTATCTAAAGGTCCTAAAAATTCGTTTTCATGATTTGTTTTGTAAATATAGAAAAATATGTTTGAAAATAAGTGACAAAAACTAGTGTTGGTACCAATACGACGCTAAAATGATGTTATCGATATCGGGGAGTACTAAGAAATAACGTGCTGATGTTGCGAAATATGTACTCTTCGAGATCTAGTTTTCAACCACTAGTCGACCTACCCAAGATAACCGCTAGATACGCGCGCTGCTGTCAATAGACGTCCAATCATCTTTCTGCTATGAATTTAAATAGGGGTTTAGCTATCGATTATTTAAGTAATCGATTGATCGTTCAGTTAGTTAATTTGATTAGGATCTGATTAATCTGATCTGATTAGGAACATTTAATGCGTCGTGGAATGCATTTTAGGAGATGCAAAACAAAGGCTTGCTAGGATGGCACTTTTAAAAGAGCATTCGTTGTGAATACACATTATAAAATTCCAGTGTTTTTTCAAACTATGCAGGATTGTACTTTCATTTCACAAGATCAATAAATGTATTTAAAAATAATTCAAAATACCTGAGATTGGCCTCAAACTGTATAAAAAAAAATAAATAATGAGAATCGAAGTACAACATAAGAACAATTGGCAAACTTGCATAGCAAAAGTCTGCTAGCTTAAATGCTATAAAATGCTAACTTTTTTTTTAATTTTTTTTTTTTTAACAATGCTCTCAACAAATCATTCAAACATATATTCCCACAAAAAAACGGTTAAATATACTTCTAAACTAAATTGTAAATGCATTAACAATCATATCAGCTCAAACAAAAACTTACACCCTTATGTTGGTCTTAACAGGCAGCTGGATCCAGCCATGTTGGATAGTGTGAGAGAATTTATTCATGCTTAAAACACAACCATTATATATTATACATTGAATGCTTTTGTTATGCTTACATGAGAACATGATAGCATAGAGTATCATTGTTAGAACAATCTGTTGTAATCTTTTTGAGTGGGCCTTCTCATAGCCTTGACGATTGTAGACTGAGTCAATATGCCCAAATATGGACTGTCATGTTCCTGTTGTTTCCAATATGCCCTGAATAAGTACAATATAGCAACTGTGGCTTATCAAACTTCTTCCTGGCCACAGCTGCTGATTCAAGGTTATAGCTAAAGGTGGATTTTCCCCTTTGAGAGATGTTTTTCTGTAACTTGAGATGTTTTGTATGGAAAAATGCCAAGGCTTGTGAGATGATGAGTTTCGTTTCTTGGTAAAGTTTCGATTCACGGTGCGCTTTGGCACCGCCCTTTTTAACAGTATAAGTTTCTAGCTTCTAGTGAACAGTTTCGTACTTTCTGGTTGACCTCAGCTCCTAGCTGGGTCATCATTTTGTGCCCGTGATATATCATGTTATATAAAAGTCTTCGAAGCAGGCAATCCTTGGCTGGTTCATTCATTATTCTCATTTTGAGCTATCTTTTGGTATTTTTCTCGGGGTTCAAACTGAACTTCCCTGACGGATAGGTTATGTCATATTCACTATTGTCAGTAGAGGGCAGTGTATTTACCCAAATCAATAAAACTAAATGCAAACACTTTCAAAACAAACCATGACAACGCCACTAATAAAACGAATCCTCAAAGCGGCAAAATTTGATTCAAAGCCTTTTTCTAATTGAGTTATTCGATTAATCGGCACTAAATTTAAATGAGTATCTGTAGAAGGCGTCAAATCATTCGTTTCCCCCAATCGATTGGAATCTAGCGGAGTCAATGGCAGGCAATGTGTTAATTAGTGTCTGCCCAAGCCATGATAGACTGTACACAAGAAAACCCACAAACAGTTTGCTGAAGACATGTCAACAAAGCACATGGATTACTGGAACCATGTCCTATGGTCTGATGAGACGGGCGGGCTTTCTTGTGTACCGTCTTCAGAAGAGGCTTCCTCCTCGGGTGACAGCCATGCACACCAATTTGATGTAGAGTGCGACGTATGGTCTGAGCACTAACAGGCTGACCCCCCATCTCTTCAATCTCTGCAGCAATGCTGAGAGCACTCCTGTAACGACTCACATGACATTTTTGGAGGGAAAATGACAAGCAGTACTCAATTTGGACATTTAGGGATATATGTAGTTTCTATGGGGTGTACTCACTCTTTCTGCCAGGGTTTTAGGTATTAATGGCTATATTTTGAGGGGAAAATAAATTAACTCTATTATATAAGCTGCACACAGACTGCTTTTCATTGTGTCGAAGTGTCATTTTGTCAGTGTTGTCCCATGAAAAGATAAACTTAAACATCTGAAGAAATGCGAGGGGTGTACTCACTTTTGTGATACACTGTATATTTGTGTAAATATACATATACTGGTATAAATGTTTTTTTTGTATCGGTAAAAGTGTTATATCGGTACAGAAATGTCTGATACCATATTGAGTAGGTGTGTGACAAAATATCGAAATGGTGATATATCGTGATACTTTGTATCCCAAAAGGTTATCAATATGCTCCTGCCAAGAATCGAGATATCGTTTTAAAAAGGTGTCAATGTCTTAAAAATAAAAAATAAAAAAATAAAAAAAATAAAAAGGAACCAACAAGTTGCTACCAAAATCTTCCACCAAAATAGTGTCTCAAGTAACTCTAAAGTTGCATTGACGGTGCACGACGACCAATCCATTACGACTGGGAATGTTCGTTTTTCAAAACCAGAGCATTCAGTCATTCTGTCCGTCAGTCAGGGCATTTACACTTGCGGTTCGTTTTAGGGCATTTCCAGGTCATTTCATGTTGAGTTTGAGTCACTGCCTATTCATTTGGGTGATTCCCAGGTCACTTCCTGTTCTGTAACTCAAACAGGAAGTGACCTATACAATACCCCATAATCAACAGGAAGCAACTGAACACCAACAGGTAAATTACTTTAAATGGCCCAAAATTACCTTATTGCCTGGCATTGGCTGCCACTGACGGCCATAGACGTTCAATCCGTTTGAAGTGGGAGGGTGGCAGCGAATGAACATTCATTCGCTGCCACCCTCCCACTTCAAATGGATTGGACGTCTACTAGTGATAAACTCATTCCAATTCACAGCAGAAGCTTGTTTTTCTGTTTATTAGTTGTTTGTAGAATATCCTAGAATGATTTCCTGACCAATATATCGATAATCGTTGTATCGTCATATCGTCAGATCATCGTTCTTGTGAGCTTTGTATCACAAATCGTATCGTATCGTGAGGTACCAAGAGGTTCCCATTCACAATATCGAGCCAAAACATGGTATCTGTTCATCACTGCTAAAAATATGTGTAAAGGCTGGGAAAAAACTAGTGGTTAATTGCTGAGTTATAGCAAAATAAAATAAAATAAAAACATGATTAGGGACTAATGGCTATGTAGTGCTGCAACGATTAATCGATTAACTCGAGTATTCGAATAGAAAAAAAAGATTCATATTAAATTTTGCTGCTTCGAGTATTCGTTTAATTATTGTGGCGTAACTTGTCATGGTTTATTTTGAAAGTGTTTGCAATCAGTTTTATTGATTTGAGAGGATACACTACCCTCTAGTCTGCCTCATTTCACATGGCTGGATCCAGCTGCTCCATGTTAAGACCAACATAAGCTAAGTTTTTGTTTGCACTAATGTTTTTTTTGTTAATGCATTCGTAATTTACTTTATGGGTATTTGGCCATTTTTTGTGGGAATATGTGTCTGAACCATTTGTTATGAGCATTGTAAAAACAAAACAAAAAAAGTTAACGTTTTATAGCGTTTAAGCTAGTGGACTTTTGCAATGTAAGTTAGCCAATTGTTCTTTTGTTGTACATAGATCCTTAATTGTTTTTTATATCGTTCGAGGCTCAGCTCTGCTATTTTAATTTTTCATGTTACTTATCCGATTACTCGATTATTCGACAAACTAGTTCATCGATTAATCAACTACTAAAATAATCGATAGCTGCAGCCCTACTATTTACTGCAATTGCGACTTCCTCATTCATACCCTGGCTATCAAGCTATGCCTGCAAATTATAACCATCCCAAAATACATCAGGTGTTTATGTGTTTTATGTTATTTGGGCTCTGCATAATAATGCGCAGGGAAACATCTGGCGTGACAGTTTAGGAGGAGGGGAAAAAAGCCATCAGGAATCCTCGGAGGCAAGCAGTGCGTTGTGCAGCAATGGCTGACACAAGATGCGTCACGGTTGGCTACAATTTCCTCAAATTTCAACACGGGCAGCTTCTACCAGGGTTCAGTCAAAGTTGCCTATTAGGCCTTTAATGTTAGCGTTACTTTATCAGAGTAGCAGCAAATGTGTGTTTGTGTTTGGCAGGCGGGGGCCTCGTCCATGTGGGCGTCATGCTGCGGGCTGCTGAACGAGGTGATGGGCACGGGTACTGTGCGGGCACAGCAGCCCGGTTTCGGGGCTGGAGCCACGCCTTTCCGCTTTGCCCCCGGCGCGGGGTACTCCACGTACCCGCCAGCCAGCTCGGGGAGCGCTGGGCAGCTGTGCAAGGCCTGCGGGCTGGCCTTCTCAGTCTTCAGACGCAAGGTAAACAGATGATCAGGTTTTGCAAATGTATCTATTGAAGTCAGTATGCATCTCGCCTAATGCAATCATGCCCATAAATGGAGTTTTTTTTTCACAGAAAACCGCTGACAGTTAGTTTTGTCTCAGATAATCATGGACTTTAAAGTGCCTGTGACACGAAAAAGCATGTTTATTTCATAATACACGCGGTATTTTATGCTCCTGAATGATATGGACCGCTTGGATGTGTGTGGAAGCGATCGCTATATTTATTTAGTTTTTTTAATCCCGCACCAGGAAAATGAGTGACTTCCGGCTTCGGTCTTGCATTGAGGAGGAGGGCGCTGTGACGTGTACGGTAGAAGACCAGTGAAGTCCTCTTCACTATACAGTGTACTGTTGTGTATGGGGACGAAGGATTCAGCTGATTTTGCGGATTAATATGTTTATTTTTCGCATCACGCCAGCCAAACGGCTGCAGAAAAATCATTCTGTATGAGGGAGAGGCGTATGCGCCTTTTTGGAGTTTCAAAAGGTTCCCATCCACCGTGGATATTTACTGTGGGACCATTGGACTTACGAGGAAGTGAGTAAACATCTTGTTTTGTATTATGTCAAATACGAATACAGTGATTACAAAGTAAACACTACAAACTTCCTTTAAATGAAGGACTACTTACGTTTGATCATTGATAGGCATGTAAAAAGCTGTCCTAATGCTCATTAGCAGCAGCACGTTAGCGGCACAATAACTCCAGCCACCCTCCTCCGGGGAACGAACTGTAAATTGCTCTCCGCCGGGTGGTTTGCCGATCCGCGACGACAATAGACAACCGGGTCGTCATGTCAAATAATCCAGGATAGTTATGTGTGATTTTCCGCTTTGAAGACTTTGAAACATCACTCAGTTTGGGTTAGCATGTCGGCTAGCTGTCACGCCTTCTGGTTTGTTTACATTCTCCGAAGCCGGGGAAGGGTAATGACATATGTTCGATTTAGGTGTCATAAAATATAGTTCGGGAGGTGCGACAGTAAAGGTGAAGTCGACAGTTTTGACCATTATGGAGTAATTTTGCCATGTCGTCCTGAATAAATGCATTTTTATTATTTCATATTCCATTCAGCACAAGACTGTTATTTGTCATGACCACGCCATTTATTTGGCAATTGGGGAAAATACTTGGATAAAAAGAATATCCTGTAAAAATATTGAAGTAAAGAGACAGAAACAATGACATTTTGCCGCTCTCTTCGTCGCGTTTTCCTCATTGTGAATAGTTCCCCCTCGACGGGCTGACTGGTCCTTCTCAAGCCATTTATATAGCTATTGGGGAAAAAATACTTGGATAAAAAGAATATCCTGTAAAAATATTGAAGTAAAGAGACAGAAACAATGACATTTTGCCGCTCTCTTCGTCGCGTTTTCCTCATTGTGAATAGTTCCCCCTCGATGGGCTGACTGGTCCTTCTCAAGCCATTTATATTGCTATTGAGGAAAAATACTTGGATAAAAAGAATATCCTGTAAAAATAATGGAGTAGAGAGACTGAAACAATGACATTTTGCGGCTTTCTTCGTCGCGTTTTCCTCGTTCTGAATAATTCCCCCTCAATGGGCTGAATAGTAAAATCGATGAGCCCAGTCTACCGCTGACGTCATCCACCTGTTGGGGACGCTAAAGCCCTATAATGGTAGGCGTGGCTAACCGGCAGATTAAAAGGCTAATTTCTCGTCATCTGTGCTTTGCTAAATTGTTGTATATAGTCGAATCGTCTCAAAATATGATTCTAATTCACATAATAATGCTGTTTAAGACTTTTTTCTCGTGTCGTATGCTCTTTAACTGCCAACAATAATCATGGACTTTTAACTGCCAACCAGCAAGGCTCATGACCTCCTTATCTGTACAGCAAATAAGCAACGCTGAGCTCTCTGTTCAGTGTGCATTTCTCTACACAGCTTTGTTCTGTCATTGAATGCACCCAGAAATTTGTGAAATTAAAACTGCGCTGTAATGGTCTCTTGCCTCCAGTGTTTTATCTAGCCATCCAGTCTAGCCGTCTCACTGGAATTGAAAACGAACACGTGAAGGACCTGAAAGACTGCCTCCAACACTATTTTTAAGTAACTCATTGGCTGCCATTGACGGCGATAGACGTCCAATCCATAT
Source organism: Corythoichthys intestinalis (assembly GCF_030265065.1). Taxonomy (NCBI): domain Eukaryota; kingdom Metazoa; phylum Chordata; class Actinopteri; order Syngnathiformes; family Syngnathidae; genus Corythoichthys; species Corythoichthys intestinalis. The sequence goes on along the minus strand of NC_080411.1, from coordinate 13,014,994 downwards.
TGACAGTTGAAATGGATCCGATAACTATAACTGTCAATGGCAGTGAATGAATTAAGGGCTACAAGCAACAAAATAATCCAGACATAGAGTATGGGGATATTTCAATACAGTAGTAACTAGGGTTGTTCCGATCATGTTTTTTTTCTCCCGATCGTTTTAGTTTGAGTATCTGCCGATCCCGATATTTCCCCGATCCGATTGCTTTTTTTTGCTCCCGATTCAATTCCAATCATTCCCGATAATTTTTCCCGATCATATACATTTTGGCAATGCATTAAGAAAAAAATGAATGAAACTCGGACGAATATATACATTCAACATACAGTACATAAGTACTGTATTTGTTTATTATGACAATAAATCCTCAAGATAGCATTTACATTATTAACATTCTATCTGTGAGAGGGATCCACGGATAGAAAGACTTGTGACTTTGTATATAGTGACTAAATATTGCCATCTAGTGTATTTGTTGAGCTTTCAGTAAATGATACTGTAGCCATGCCCAAATGCATGATGGGAAGTGGAACCTTGACTGTGCGTAGTGCTACCAATTGATATATCTTCTCTACGTTGGGAAATAACATAAGGTGTTAAGAAAAAGATCAGTTGCCACCTTGCTTCCCCACATTACTTCCCATGATATTTCTAATCGTTGGGAGAGGGATTGTAAGGCTTTAGCCAGTAAAAAAAAGGCTCCAAAGGCTGCCAAAATTCACTCTACTCATTTTACGCTGCCTTTTATCTCTATAGGTAAAACGGCACCATTACAGATTGTGCGCGACAATGCGTGAGTGGGTCGTGCAGCGCATGCATTAATTGCGTTAAATATTTTAACGTGATACATTTAAAAAAAAATTAATTTCCGCCATTATTGGGATAAATTTGATAGCCCTACCTTAAGCCTAAACTAAAGACTCTGGATGAGTGTAGCATATTATGTCTGCAACATTAAATACAATTGGAAAACGATTTACTGGACTGTCTCAGAAAATTAGAATACACAATATTCTAATTTTCTGAGACAGTCCTGTACATTAATCCACCATTTAAAGCAGGGGTGTCCAAACTTTTTGCAAAGGGGACCAGATTTGGCGTGGTAAAAATGTGGGGGGCCGACCTTGGCTGACGTCCTTTACATAGAACAATATACAGGACTGTCTCAGAAAATTAGAATATTGTGTATTCTAATTTTCTGAGACAGTCCAGTATATAAAAAAAATATATATATATTAAAAAAAGGCATGGCCGATATTTTTTTGCCGATTCGAATACTTTGAAAATGACGTGATCGGACCCATCTCAAGTAGTAACTCGAGATACAAAATTAATTCGTTCTGGAGTGGCTTTTATATAATGATTTTTTTTTTTCGTATAAAGAATCGTTTAAGTTTGTGTTTTTAAACAAGCACTTTTTCATCATAACTTAAGACATTTTGCTATTTTCACAGATCGTTACTTAATATCAGCGTGTACTCCAATGTGTGTTCTTGTACTTTACTAAAAAAAAAGTGGTAGTGTGTCCTTTCTAAATTCTACCAACACAAAAATACAAACTGAAAAATTCAGGGAAATGCAGTCAAATACTACAGTTTTTGATCAATATAACAAAAAAAAAAAATCACAGTGATGAATTTACATTACCAACCATCAGAAGAGCAAGACACTTTTTTATGTAGCGCTGCTGTCAATGTTGGTGTCAGCCAAGGACAAGTAGAAAGGAATAGAATTCTGTGTTTAAAGACAAAAAAAAAGTCCCTCCCCAAGCAATTAAAAAGTCAATTTCCCTACAATATGTCCCCCTTTAATACAGCATATGAAGAGTCACAGCTTGGCATCACATGCCTAAAGCAAGTCAATTTGCATGCCGGACTAAAATAAATGTAACACCTTCTTTAGAAAACTGTCGGTCGTTCTTACCATTGCTAGCTGCTAAAATTCCCTCCCCTCACACTGTCATTTCTGCAAGGATGCTCATGTGAGAGTATAGAGTACATGTGTGTGCCAGTTAAGTGGGCACGTGTCCGCACGCCGGGCTCGCCACATGCGCTCATTTGTGTTTCTGCGAGATATTTTTAGTCCACCTTTAGATAAGTGTCGGTGAGATTAGCGGCAAATGATAGTGAGAAAGGTGTGGATGATGGTGTGGAAGCACCACATATTTGTGACTGAGTGATAAGCAAATGTTTACCAAATGGGCTGACCTCCTTTCACAGCTATTTGAAGTGTCATTTCACTCAGCTGCTCGCTAAAAAAAAGTGGATGGAGATGATTTTCATTTTACACTGTGCTGGCATATAAACTCGACAGGAATATCAGAAAAGTGTCCAAATTGATTGGACGTCTTTTGTCATCAATGGGGCTGAAATATAGTCAGTCACTGAAAGCTTTTGGGGTCTTGGTTAAAACAAAAAAACAAACAAACAAACAAAAAGAAAAATGATACCGTACATATTTACATTTATCTATATTTATGTGTTTATAGTTATTTATTAATTTTTGTTTCATTTATATTTATCTTAAAAAATGTATATTATTTTCTTTATTTAATGAAAAAGATTAATAACATATTTTTGGGTTTCATTTTATTTAATTTTAATGTTGTATTGGTTATTTTTTATTTCATTTTTTTATCCTATTACTCTTTTTTAAAAATCATATTTATTATTATTTAACGAAACACATACAACATGACATATTTTTGGTTAGTTTTAATCTAATTTAGTTTTTTTCTTTATCTTTCATTGGTTATTTTTCTATGAAATTTTTTAAAATAATTTTTAATCTTATTTTTTTTACTTAATGAAACAGATTAATTACATAATTTACTTGGTTTGGGTTTATGTAATTTGAAAAAAAAATATGTTTTTTTAAATTCTTTTTTATATTCTACTACTTTTTATTTTAAATCATATTATTTTTGATTACATATATTTTGGGTTAGATTTTTTTTTTCCTATTTCTTTCATTGATTATTTTTTTTATTTAACTTTTTTAATTATTATCTTAATCATATTTTATTTTTTTACTTAATGAAATAGATTAATTACATAATTTATTTGGTTTGATTTTATTTAATTGAATTTTTCCTATGGTTGTTTTTTTTTTTTTTATTCTACTACTTTTTATTTAAATCATAATTATTTTATTATATATTTTTTCACTTAATGAAATAGATTAATAACATGTTTTTGGTTTGATTTTATTTTTTCTATTTCTTTCATTTGTTATTTTTTATTTAATTTCTTTCATTATTATTTTTAATCATATTTTATTATTTATTTAATGAAAAAAATAATTACATAATTTATTTGGTTTGATTTTATTAATATATATAGTTTTTTAAAATTCTATGGTTTTTTTTTTCTCCATTTTTGGGAACCTTTTTATTTATTTAATTGTATTTGGGGGGAAAAAAAAAAAACACTACCAGCCCTCCCGTTCAAAAAGGTTTGGGTGTATACCCCCGTAAATGGGAGCCAAAGAGTTAATATTGTTGTATAGAAAAATATTTAAAAAAAATTTTTCCCAATCGTAATTTTACTTATTCTTTTTTGGGTAAAACTTTTTATTATTTTTTTGTGTTGAGAGAGAGAGAAAAAAAAAGCAAGCAAAAAGTTTCACTGCCACCTTCCTATTCAAAATGGATAGGGTGTCTATCCCCGTCAATGGGAGCCAATGAGTTAATATTCTTGGAAAGAAAATTCATATCAGCCGTGGTGGTGCTTCTTCATCAGGTGGACTGCCTGATGAATGGCATTTTTGGGTTAAATCCCATCAGAATTTCTGTTTACGACTACAAACAGCAGCTGCGATGAGCTCTGTGCCGCCTTCGGGGGGCTGCTTTTGCGAATCAAAGTTTGTATAGAGTCTAGCTTATTCATACAGAGTCAAGAGAGGCGGTGTCAACCCTTTAAAATGCCGACACGAGCCAGACATGCCGACATGCAGTATTTAAGCGGAGTTTATTAAATGATGCTTAAGCAATATTAGAAAGAATGACTGATGGCGTCGCTTAGGTGGGAGTCTGAAGAAATTGCCTAACAGCTGTGGGCGGAAACTTTAATAAAAGTTTTCTAGCGGCTTTGTCTATTACTGTGCAATAAGTTTTGATATTTTTTATATCTAAACAGTCCCTATACTCAACAATATAGGGACTGTTGAGTTCTCAAATGCAAACATGCTAACAGTGAGTGTGCTAAGTAGGGTTGTGACAAAATATTAAAATGGTCATACGTCATGGTACTTTGTATCCCAAAAAGTTATGGATATGTTCCTACCAAGAATTGATATTTCGTTGTAAAAAGGTGTCACTGTTTAAATTATTATTATTATTATTTTTTAAAAGGAACCAACAAGCTGGTACGAAAATCTTTCTTTCTGGAGTAGTGTCTCTATTAACTCAGTGGCTGCCATTGACGGCGCTAGACGCCCAATCTAATTAGACCAGTCTGTCCGATTTTTGAGACATTTACAGGTCTCTTTCTGTTCATTTTAAAGGCATTTACAGGTCAGTTCATGTTGTGTTTGAGTCAGTACCTATTCATATGGGGAGATTCCGTGGTCACTTCCTGTTTTGTAACCAAAAATCAATAAGGAGTGACCCATAAATGCCCCGAAATCAACTGGAAGGGACCAATAAATATCCCAAAATTACCTTATTTTTCAGACTATAAGTCGCAGTTTTTTTCATAGTTTGGCAGAGGGTGCGTCTTATATTCTGGAGCGACTTATGTGTGATTATTTACGGTCGGGTCAGGCCGACTTCTCTCTCGCTAACTTTTTAAAAAATAAATATATATTCATATATTTATACTAGGGCTGTCAAACGATTAAAATTTTTAATCGAGTTACTACTTAAAAATTAATTGTAATTAATCGCAATTAATCGCAATTCAAACCATCTATTAAATATGCCATATTTTTCTGTAAATTATTGTTGGAATGGAAAGATAAGACGCAAGATGGATATATATATATTCAACATGCGGTACTTAAGGACTGTATTTGTTTATTATAACAATAAATCAACAAGATGGCATTAACATTATTAACATTCTGTTAAAGTGATCCATGGATAGAAAGACTTGTAGTTCTTTATGAAAAATGTTAGTACAAGTTATAGAAATTTTATATTAAAACCCCTCTTAATGTTTTCGTTTTAATAAAATTTGTAAAATTTTCAATCAAAAAATAAACTAGTAGCCCGCCATTGTTGATGTCAATAATTACTTACACAATGCTCATGGGTGCTGAAGCCTATAAAATCAGTCGCACCCAAGCGCCAGCAGAGGGCGTCAAATTAAATTAAAAAAAATAAAAAGTTTTCTGTTCTTCCTCAGTGTCACTGTCCACTATTTTGTGTTAGTGTTCCTCCAAGAAAATGCCCCATTCATGAATGACATCACTCTTCTGCGATAACATCACTCCAGTGGCGGGAAATTCAACTGTGGTAATTATATATTATTTTACCTCCTTAAAAAGTCTGATTTTGCAGTTTTATGAAATACGTTCAGTGTGGTTGATCATAACGTGCCCACTCTGTTAAAGCGAAATATCAAAGAAATAAATTGAATTAAATAATTTCAAAATGTTTATTTGTAAAATTATTAGGGCTGTCAAACGATTAAAAATTTTAATCGAGTTAATTACAGCTTAAAAATTAATTAATCGTAATTAATCGCAATTAATCACAATTCAAACCATCTATATAATATGCCATATTTTTCTGTAAATTATTGTTGGAATGGAAAGATAAGACGCAAGACGGATATATACATTCAACATACGGTACATAAGGACTGCATTTCTTTATTATAACAATAAATCAACAAAATGGCATTAACATTATTAACATTTTGTTAAAGCGATCATGGATAGCGGGACTTGTAGTTCTTAAAAGAAAAATGTTAGTGCAAGTTATAGAAATTTTATATTAAAACCCCTCTTAATGTTTTCGTTTTAATAAAATTTGTAAAATTTTCAATCAAAAAATAAACTAGTAGCCCGCCATTGTTGATGTCAATAATTACTTACACAATGCTCATGGGTGCTGAAGCCTATAAAATCAGTCGCACCCAAGCGCCACCAGAGGGCGTTAAAACTCCATAAAACACAACAAGTCAGCGTTTCACTGTACTGTCAATTAAATCTGTCTGAGCGGGGCATCTGCGTTAATTGCGTCAAATATTTTAACGTGATTAATTTGGAAAATTAATTATCGCCCGTTAATGCGATAAGTTTGACAGCCCTAATTTATACTAAGACGATGTATGAATGTTATATAAAATAAATACTTTGGTTAAAACCGAGAAGGCGCTGTGCATGCCTGCGCACGTGAACGCAGTGGCTCTCTTTTCAATCTTCCCCTCCCAGCGCCCTGCGGCGCCCTCCGCGAGCATCCTGGTATTTCCTTTTCGATATGGAGCAGCTATAGGAGTGAAAAGCTAAACACGGGGGAATTAAAAAGCATAGAACTGCGGTAGGAATATGGAAAGGATTCAAATTGATTGTTGAAGGTGCTATACGGAAACCTGTGTCGGCTTTGCTGAATGTAAACGAATGTGGCGCTTTGGCCTCATACGAGAAATATATTTAACAAACTTTCCCAGCGTTATTTCGTTGTGTAAATGCATTTATAATGATCATAAAAATATGTAGACTATTTAAACATTGAGAAAACTTTTTTTTTCTGCCAACTCGAGGAGATTAAATTAAATGTCAAATCCATTATCCGCCTGTTAGAATAGACATGCAAATATAAAAGATATGAATGTTTTTCAAATATCCATCTTACAGTCTTGTTTAACTGGGAGAATTCGTTACAAAAGACAGGCTTTAATTTGTTATCATTATCCATATACTGTATGCACCTCATCGTCACAAACGTGATCACCCAAAACGCAACCACGCATCGCATCCCCGCATTTCCTCCTTCTCCTGAGTCTTCACAAATAAAACATAAAATTTTGGTTTTTTTCGGGGTCGTGCTTACAAACAAAACATAAAATTTCGGGTTTTTGCGGGCTCAGGCAAGCAAATCAAGTTAATTGATCGGGCTCGGGCCGCATCGGGCTTTAATACCCGCCAGCCGATCGGGTCGGGCTGGATATCTTAGGCCCGATCTAACTTCTAGCGTCATGTAATCTTAGCATACCGTACACCTATTCAGCCTGTTGTTCTCTATTGTATTTTAAATTGCCTTTCAAGATGACATGTCTGTTCTTGGTGCTGGATTCTATCAAATAAATTTCCCCCCAAAAATGCGACTTATACTCCGGTGCGACTTATATATGTTTTTTTCCTTTTCATTGCGCATTTTTTGGCTGGTGCGACCTATACTCAGGTGCGACGTATCGTCCGAAAAATACGGTAACAGGAAATGACTGAAAGTTAACAGCAAATGACCTGAAATGCCTCCAAATTAAACTGATTGGTTGCAATTGACCACCATAGACGTCCAATCAGTTTGAAGTGGGAGGGAAGGCAGCCAATAAACAAATGTATATAAGACTGTGGTCTCAAAGTTGCAAGCTATGGGCCAGTTGCGGCCCACATTTGAAATCCAATTGTAGTATTTTGAGATGGCCAGTAAAATAAATGTATACATAATTTGTAATAAAATTAATGAATTATGTAATCAAAGAATGAAAAAAAAAAAACTAGTTCAAATAGTTCAAAATAAACTAATAAAACAATATATATATATTTAATTTTATATTAAGTAATTTAAGACAAATTATGATAAATTGGGAGGAAAAGATATACATTAGTTCCAATATGTGTGATCCTTGTGTACAGTTGTGGTCAAAAGTTTACATACACTTGTGAAGAACATAATGTCATGTCTCTCTTGAGTTTCCAGTTATTTCTACAACTCTGATTTTTCTCCGATAGTGATTGGAACAGATACTTCTTTGTCACAAAAAACATTCATGAAGTTTGGTTCTTTTATGACTTTATCATAGGCTAACAGAAAAAGTGATCAAATCTGCTGGGTCAAAAATATACATACATGGATCTGAAAAAGCGAATCATTGACTTGAACAAGTCAGGAAAGTCACTTGGAGCCATTTCAAAGCAGCTGCAGGTCCCAAGAGCAACAGTGCAAACAATTGTTTGTAAGTATAAAGTGCATGGCACTCTTTTGTCACTGCCACGATCAGGAAGAAAACGCAAGCTATCACCTGCTGCTGAGAGAAAATTCGTCAGGAGGGTCAAGATTCAATAGAGAATCACCAAAAAGCAGATCTGCCAAGAATTACAAGCTGCTTGAGCACAGGTGTCAGTGTCCACAGTCAAGCGTGTTTTGCATCTCCATGGACTGAGAGGCTGCCATGCAAGAAGGAAGCCCTTGCCCCAAAAGCGGCACCTTAAGGCTCGACTGAAGTTTGCTGCTGATCACATGGACAAAGATAAGACCTTCTGGAGGAAAGTTCTGTGGTCGGACGAAACAAAAATCGAGCTGTTTGGCCACAATGCCCAGCAATATGTTTGGAGGAGAAAAGGTGAGACCTTTAACCCCAAGTACACCATGCCTAACGTCAAGCACGGTGGTGGTAGTATTATGCTCTGGGGCTGTTTTGCTGCTAATGGAACTGGTGCTTTACAGAGAGTAAATGGGATAATGAAGAAGGAGGATTACCTTCAAATTCTTCCAGATAACCTAATGTCATCAGCCCGAAGATTGGGTCTTGGGCGCAGTTGGGTGTTCCAACAGGACAATGACCCCAAACACACATCAAAAGTGGTAATGGAATGGCTAAATCAGGCTAGAGTTAAGGATTTCGAATGGCCTTCCCAAAGTCCTGACTTAAACCCCATTGACAACTTGCGGACAATGCTGAAGAAACAAGTCCATGTCAGAAAGCCATCAAATTTAACTGAACTGCACCAATTCTGTCAAGAGGAGTGGTCAAAGATTCAACCAGAAGCTCTCCAGAAGCTTGTGGATGGCTACCGAAAGCGCCTAATTGAAGTGAAATGGCCAAGGGACATGTTACCAAATATTAGCGCTGCTGTATGTATGTTTTTGACCCAGCAGATTTGATCACTTTTTTCTGTTCACCCATAATAAAGTGTTAAAAAAAAAAAAAAACTTCATGAATGTGTTTTGTGACACCGAAGTATCTGTTCCAATCACTCTATCAGAGAAAAATCAGAGTTGTAGAAATAACTGGAAACTCAAGAGAGCCATGACATTATGTTCTTCACAAGTGTATGTAAACGTTTGACCACAACTGTATGTTGCTCAGAGAATTTTATTTATTTTTGTGTTATAAATCTCTTATGACCTCACAAAGCTTAACTCTTTGCTCACCATTGACGGAATAGATGACCGCTGACCCTGAATGAATAATGAAAATAAACATACAACAGAATTACTTTTCTGTTTAAAACAACCAGATAGTTTTTAAACTTTGTCGTAGTGTTCATCAAGCATCAAGTCTGTATGGATGTAATGATTGAAGGCGTGTCTTCTTGACAGCATGTGTGCTGCGACTGCAAGAAGAGCTTCTGCGCGCTGTGCTCGGTGCTGCAGGAGAACTTGCGCTGCTGCGCCACCTGCCACCTGTTACGGGGCACCGCCTTCCAGAGGCCACGCCTCATGCAGCTTCGCGTCAAGGACCTGCGGCAGTACCTGCTGCTCCGCAACATCCCCACCGACACCTGCAGGGAGAAGGAGGACCTGGTGGACCTGGTGCTGTGCCACCGGGGTACCAGAGAGGCCCCGCGACCTGTCATGGTGGTGCAGGAGGAGGAGGAGGAAGAAGAAGAAGAGGAGGGGGATGGAGACACGCCCGAGGAACACGAGGAGGAAGATGACCAAGATGATTCAGACGGTCTCCACTCACTGGCCGCCTCGCCGTCCTCCCCCGCCGGCTCGGCTTCGGAACATTCGCTCGGGTCCGCCTCTCAGGGAGTTGTGCTCAGCCCCAGTGACAGCTCAGGGACTCCTAGCCAGGTGGAACATACACTCACTCACAAAGACAATACACACCAAAACAACAGACACATTCATGAATAACACAAGCATACAAAACACACTAACACAACAGAGCGCACACAACAAATCAACACAAGCAATTAAAATTAATTAAAACAGAAAATAATTCTTTTAATGCAAAGAAATCCTAATTTTACCCAAATTTTTATATTTTGCAAAACCAAATATCTTTTTTTTTCATGTGAAAGCATCAATAGGGTTTAAAAAATAATGATTAAACATGCCTTAAACCCTTAATAAGGCAGGTGACTATTTTTGGTCGTTTTGAAAAAGAAATAACTGCATAATAATGATTAATAACAAAAAGTATTAGGTGTGTAACTATACCTGTAGCGATAAAAAATTTTAGTAGGCGATATATTCTCTCGTAAAATATTGCCGATATGCGATATTATTGTCAATTTTTTTAACCAATTTAACCACTAATATAGTGACAATACATCCTAATAAATCACCCATTCAAATGCAATGAATTGTTATTCTTAAATAAAACACAAACTATAGTAAGAAGAATTAAAAAAAAAAAAAAAAAAAAATCATTGCCAATCAGATTTTTCATAATGGGTGTACTTTTAAAGCTATTCGTAGTGTAGAATCTGACGTAAGTGAGACTGGCATCCAAAAAGCTTTATTTACATGTTGAACATGACATGCTTTTATTTTGAAATGTTCACCGGATGTAATGTACGTTCGCTAAGCCGCTAATCGTAAGCTTTACACTCAGTAAAAAAAAAAAAGAAAGAAAAGCGCACGTCTATTTTCGTAATGCATGTGGTGTCAGTAATAGATTTTCTTCTTTTTTTCGCATCGTTTGCAAATGCTGTAAACCATCGTGTTTATGTTTGAAGTGTCACCTTTTAACTGCAAGTTTGAGGTCGTGTGCGGGTCTGTGGATGTTTTTTTTTTTTTTCTGTATAATGAAACAGAAGACGTGGTTAAATTTTGGGTGGTCAGAAAAACCTGATATTGGATTAGCCTATTGAACTCAAATTTGGCGGTGATACGATAGGGTCAAAGGTCACAGAGGTCATAAATGCAGCAGTACTTTGAATTTGGCTGAATAGGCCTGCTCTCTGAGTGTTATCTAGTTGTACATGGCGGAAAACACAGACAAGACTGAAAAAGCAGTTTTTGCTCTTGCACCCCTCTTCTAAAATAATCTGCTGTATTTTAAGCCAAAAGAACTGTTGTGTTTGATAGAACAATATGTCTATATTAGGGATGTCCCGATCCAGGTTTTTGCACTTCCGATCCGATACCGATATTGGCCGATACCGGCCTATCTGAGCATGTGTTAAAGTTTAAAGTTATTTAGCCTCCTCACTTAGTTGTCAGACTCATGTTGAAAAAGGTTTTAGTACTCTTGATAACAACTAGCCAGCTGAATTAGGTGAGTTTGAATAACACACAACGGTTGGTAACAAGAAACTGACCTGTTTATTCAGTGACAAACACAAAACATCATAAATAACAAACAGAAATGGCATAGTCAGTCAGTAAAACATGCAAATAATATTGTAAACTGTCTTAAAAAAGCAAAACACACAACCAACCTCAGTGGAAAATCCCACAAACCCCCCCAAGCTATTAGATGCTTTCAATGTTTCGTGCATTAGTTATAAAAATTGTATAAAAAGCCTCTCAGGTTTAAATAAACGACTATTTCATTATCAAGTTAACATTTTAAAACAGTAAATAAAATACTCAAGTCCCCATTCTGTATCAGCAGCTTTAAACTACATTTTTACAATTTTGCGAATCAACTGTTAAAGTTGTTAAAATTGCTCCCGTTATTCCATAATTTCCCTTCTGTCTACTTTCGACATGTGAAAGTTTTAAAACTGTTTTGAAGATAGATTCAAGTCAAGATTTTGCCGATTTAGGGGTATTTTAGATAAAAAGTTAATTAGGTTCGCTTGGAAGGTTCACAACAGCCTACTAGGGAAGTCTCCTGCTTTAAGATGGCGGCTGTTTACTAACGCAACTAGTTTTCAATACTTCAATGTTGCTAACGCTGTCGAGTCTGATATTTTGCATCTAGTTCTATATACATATATCTATTATCTACAGTAAAACGATGTTGACGTAGTTTGTAGCGGCTGTCAGCAGCAGTCAGGTATTCTTGTGTTCTTTATCCAGCGGCATGAGTTGAGCTAAAGCTGTGAGTTTAGCATTGGCATTACCCGAGTCTATGACAAGCATGATGTTTACTCTCGGGACGCAATGCGGTCAGTTTCCCATCGCGTCCCGAAGACCACGCTGTGTATTAGTTCCGCTTTACTTGATATGTTTCAATAATCGGAATTTGAATGTTTGTGAATCATTCTCGAATCTTTCACGGCCGAATCGCTGAAGGATGTAATGACGGCTGGGCATGTTGTACCATGGTTCTAAGTGTTGGATGGTGCGTCTTTACTCACGAGAGATAATGGCTCGTCATCACGAATGAATTCTTCGGCAATGACTCTTGTTATTCCTTGGGCTTTGGGACTGTCGAATGCCAGTTTGTCACACATAGCAAAAGTTTCTGCTAGTTGCGTAGGACCTTTCTTTTTGTCTTCGGTTTTCTTAACATACTTCTTATTTTGTTTGTGGTGGTATTTCGCTAAATGCTTGATTAGGTTGGTTGTATTAAAACTTCTTACAGCTTTACCACGACGCTTGACTTTATTGTGGCATGTGTTGCACTCTGCCTCTTCGTCTTTGTCGTCCTTTAAGGCAGGGGTCCCCAACCTATTCCATAAAGGCCCGCTGTGGGTGCAGGATTTTGTTCCAACCAAACAAGATGACACCTTTTCACCAATCTAGTGTTTTACAAGTGCAATCAGTTGACTGCAGTCAGGTGCTGCTTGTTTTAGCAGAAACCTCATTGGTTCAACGGTCTTTGTTGGATCAGTTGAAACAAAAACCAGGACCCACAGCGGGCCTTGAGGACCGGTTTGGAGACCCCTGCTTTAAGGTGAAATGACGCAGCTGAAATTTTTACCGATAAAGTCGGTAAATTGGGAGACGGTAATGTAAATATAGTGTGTTGAAGGTGTGCCGTAAAATGCGGACCGGATTTTAGGGAAACCGAAGCAAAAACTGGAATGGATTATGTTAATCGGTGCGCTGGAAAACCGGACTGGACTTAAAAAAAAAAAAATGGATTGGAAGTCTGGATCGGAATGTTTCCGTGCTGGCCGATCCGTTACCGAAGCACATTTTTTTGCCCATATCGGCGTCCGATCCGATCCAAATAACGGATAGGGACATCTCTAGTCTATATGCTGCCATAGCAGATACATAGAGCGTTAAGCCCCCGGACTATTTTTCATAATTGTCCGTTTTACCCTGGAGACCCCTGTTTACAGACGTCGCGCAACCGCTTTTGTTTCGACCCAGCCATAAAAAGAAGGTATTTATATTTATTATTTAAAATGTCTGTCATTTTTAAATTAGAATCATAAATTGATGTCTAATATTTAGTTATAAAAAGAAAAGGACTTTAAAAAATTATTCACTCACATATTTTAAACTTTTAAACAACTTACGTCACAATGAAAAAAATGGTGTCTGTAAAAAAGTCACGGATATCTACTTCATAACTATCGCTTAATTGTATTTTTTTTTTGTTACTGTCGTATTTTCTCCGATATGTTAGATGATAACTAATCGATCCAAACAATGAAAAAAAAAAAAAGTTTAAAAAGGTAAATATATGAAAATCTCGACCACTCCTTGATGTCTGCGATTTCTGCATCGCGACCCTTGTTATATTACCATGTTTCACCCATAAAATCCCCCCAAAATCCGGCTGTAGCCATTCACAGGTGTGTCTTGACACTCTGTGATACATGCTACATGGAGTTTTTGGATCGAAACAATAAGTAAGTACGCGATAATATCTTGTTAAAATGGCGTCTTTAATTATGCTCTTTCATGCTCTCACCTCTAGTGAGGGTTTAGCTGTTTAATTTTTTTTTGGTTTTGTTTTTTTAAATGCCCTCCTGTTCAACATTTTTCTTTCGCCAGAAAATTGAGATTTTAAGCTTTCCAATGACATGTATCATTCATTCATATTGGACAATTTTGAAATTTGGCCAAATAGGGGGTCTTAGAGCGGAATTTCAAGTCACTTGAGTGTTTTCCGCCATATACATATTATATAAAGCTGTCAAAATTATTGCGTTAACGGGCGTTAATTATTTTTTTAAGTTAATCACGTTAAAATATTTGACGCAATTAACGCATGCACTGAATGACCCGCTCACGCATTGCCTCAAACAGATTACAATGACGCTGTTTATGGACATTAAGAGTGAAGAGAATGCCACTGGCCGCTTGGGGGCAGCGCCGTTCCATACTAATGTTATTCCTTCTATTAGTGGTAGTAGTTGTGAGACGTTTATGCTTTTGCATTGTGTTATTTGTGCTCCACACATATTCTGTAAGTATTCTTTCTTTTAGTGGCAATTATGTGTCTCTTGTTGTATTTTGGGTAAGATTTGTACAGAGATATATATGTTCTAAAGGCAAGTGGACACAGGCGTTCTTTGGACCGCGCCGTTTAAGCTTCGGCAACTCCTTCACAGCAAACATAAGTATCATTTAGTGAAAGCACAACAAAATAATATTCCTATCTCTCAAAAAAAAAAAAATGTTCACAGAAAGAAAAGCACTTCAGTCTGTAGTAATGAGGCCCTATTCTCACACAGTTAAACAACAATGCAAGGTGAACTGGCATTTCCAATCAAAATAGCTATGCAAAATACACATAAAACTTACTCAGACTTTGGTCACTCTATTCTTATTATTGTTATTTTTATTCTTATTATTATTATATTAACTCTACTTTTGATTGAAAATTTTACAAATTTTATTAAAACGAAAAGAGAAGAGGGGTTTTAATTAGGGCTGTCAAAATTATCGCGTTAACGAGCGGTTGTTAATTTTTAAAATTAATCACGTTAAAATATTTGACGTAATTAACGCACAAATGCCCCGCTCAAACAGATTAAAATGACAGCACAGTGAAAGGTGTACTTGTTGTGTTTTCAGAGTTTTGCCGCCCTCTGCTGGCGGTTGGGTGCGCCTGATTTTATAGGCTTCAGCTCCCATGAGCATTGTGTAAGTCATTATTGACATCAGCAATGGTGGGCTATGAATTTATTTTTTGATTGAAAATTTTACAAATTTTAGTAAAACGAAAACATGAAGAGGGGTTTTAATATAAAATTTCTATAACTTGTACTAATATTAATCTTTTAAGAACTACAAGTCTTTCTATCCATGGATCGCTTTAACAGAATGTTAATAATGGTAATGCCATTTTGTTGATTTATTGTTAGAATAAAGAAATACCGTACTTATGCACCGTATGTTGTATGTATATATCCGTCTTGTGTCTTATCTTTCCATTCCAACAATAATTTACAGAAAAATATGGCATATTTTATAGGTGGTTTGAACTGCGATTAATTGTGAATAATTACGATAAATTAATTTTTAAGCTGTAATTAACTCGATTAAAAATTGTAGTCGTTTGACACCCCTAGTTTTAATATAAAATTACTATAACTTGAAACTATAACATTTATCTTTTAAGAACTACACGTCTTTCTATCCGTGGATCACTTTAACAGAAAGAATGTTAATAATGCCATTTGTGGATTTATTGTTATAATAAACCAATACAGTACTTACTGTATGTACAGTATGTTGTATGTATATATCCGTCTTGTGTCTTATCTTTCCATTCCAAGAATAATTTACAGAATAATATGGCATATTTTAGAGATGGTTTGAATTGCGATTAATTACTTTTGACGTTCGTTTGACAGCCCTAATTATAAATGAATGAAAAAAAAAAAATCACATTAGTCACTTTGGATATAGTGCCTAATAACACTGTAAAAGTAATTATTATTGTTAATATAATCATTTGAAATATCTTTTAAAATTGAACCTGCCACTGATAATAAAAGATATCCAATTCAAATAAACTGGGATAACTGACTGTAAATTCTCATTTCAGTGCCATTGACTTAAAAGGGAGGTCTGGCAGTGAATCTTCGCTGCCTGCCGACCTCTCCTAGTCAAAATTTTAGTCCTGACCTGGACGAGTGGGACGGATCGTGTTATTCATGCAGACCGGTTACAGTTGCACTGCTAATGCCACAACATTGACATCTGCATCTCACTCAGCTAGACGTCCAATCCATCTCGACTAGGTGGTCCGACGACGATAATTCGCTGCCTGCCGACTTCTCTGGGAGGCCCGGCAGCGTTCATTCTTTGTATCAAAATCGATTGGACGCCTAGCTTGGTCAATGGCAATCAATGATTTAAACGAGGCCCTGTAAAGTGTTAAAAATGAATCTTGCCCCATCTGCGCCTTCTTGAAATGGAGCACAAAAGTTTCCCCCCTCGTGCCAATTCTTGCTCGTTGAGTCGAATTCACCGACAATTATGTTGATTTTCCCTCCGCTGTGCTGATTGTGCATTCATGTGACAGCTGCAAGCAGCAGCATTTACTCTCTGACTGTCAATGCGCGCGTGCGAGCGCGCGTGCGAGCGCGTGTAAACGCCGGCCGACCGGCGAGCGAGGCGGCTTAAGCCCTTTGCCTTTTTTTAGGTCGCTTACGCGGGCTGAGTCAGTTACGTAAGACGCACGCAGGTTGACAACTCCCTGCAGCAACCCAGCTGACACTAAACACTACATTAACACTAAGCGCAAGAACACTTCCTGTGGACTTTTCTCAACGTCATGCTTCTAATATAGACCATTGAGTAGAACTTTAGAATTATTATTAATATTAACTAGGGTTGTTCCGATCATGTTTTTTTGTTCCCGATCCGATTGTTTTAGTTTGAGTATCTGCCGATCCCGATATTTCCCGATCCGATTGCTTTTTTTTTTTTTTTTTGCTCCCGATACAATTCCAATCATTCTCGATAATTTTTCCCGATCATATACATTTTGGCAATGCATTAAGAAAAAAATGAATAAAATTCGGACAAATATATACATTCAACATACAGTACATAAGTACTGTATTAGTTTATTATGAGAATAAATCCTCAAGATTGCATTTACATTATTAACATTCTTTCTGTGAGAGGGATCCACAGATAGAAAGACTTGTAATTCTTAAAGGATAAATGTGACTTTGTATATTGTAACTAAATATTGCCATCTAGTGTATTTGTTGAGCTTTCAGTAAATGATACCGTAGCCATTTAACTGTTCTGCCCAAATGCATGATGGGAAGTGCAACCATGACTGTGCATAGTCGTACCAATTGATATATCTTCTCAAAGGGTGTTAAGAAAAAGATCAATTACTACCTTTCTTCCCCACATTGCTTCCCACGATATTTCTAATCGTAGGGAGAGGGATTGTAAGGCTTTAGCCAATTAAAAAAAAGGCTCCTAAGGCTGCCAAAATTCACTCTACTCATTTTACGCTGCGTTTTAGCTCTATATATAGGTAAAACGGCACCATTACAGATTGAACGTGACAATGCGTGAGTGGGTCGTGCAGCGCATGCGTTTATTGCGTTAAATATTTTAACGTGATGAATTTTTTAAAAAATTAATTACCGCCGTTAACGGGATAAATTTGATAACCCTACCTTAAGCCTAAACTAAAGACTCTGGATGAGTGTAACATATTATGGCTGTAACGTTAAATACAATTAGAAAACGATTTAATTAAAAAATATAAATATATTTAAAAAAGGCATGTCCGATATTTTTATGCCGATTCCGATACTTTGAAAATGATGTGATCGGACCCGATCGATCGGGATATCTGGACATCTCTAGTATTAACATGTGTAGATTAATATTAGGATTTGAATATTTGTCATCCCTTATGAAGTAAGAAATTAAATATCTATGAACTAGGCTTGTATCTAAAATAACTTACGCTTACACTAAAAATATTTTTTTATTTTATTTTATCATGCTAGTTATTCAAAATCATCTTTGTATGTGTGATAGTTATCTCATCAGTATGATTTTATTGTATTTAACCTCTTTTAGGCCACTAATTTAACTTAATGTTTGCCATTGGTGACACTTGACGTCAATGGCACTGAAATATGAGCATTCATTCATTCACAGGTAGTTCACCCAATTTAATTGAATCACAAGTCTTTTGTTGTCAGTGGCAGGCAATGAGTTAAACTAAATAAATAATTTAACAAATGAGGTTAATTTTAGAAATGTTAGAATAATAATTAATATGTGTGTGTGTACGTGTACACTACAGTTCAAAAGTTTGGGGTGGCTTAGACCCCAAACTTTTGAATGTGTAATTTATATATGTATGTACAGTCCCTGACAAAAGTCTTGTCGCTTATCCAGTTTGTAGAAATAATTGCTGACTTAATTATTCAATTGGTTTCAGAAATGGCTCATATGAAAGCTAAGGCCCTCCCAAATGATGTTGAATGTACAAAAATATATTTGTTTCACTGAAAATGTATCATTTAATGAAGACATAAAGGTCAAATTTTGTCGACACAAGTTTTGTCGCCTACAGAAAGTAGTGTGAAAATTGAACAAAAATGTACTTCAAATACAAAAATATGTTACATAACATAAGCGAATTAAGCAGTGGTGCTGTGAGATCCAAATTATAATATTTTGTATGACTTCCATGGGCTTCCGCAAGGATTCATACAATTTATTGATGAAGTCATCAGGAATATCAAAGAAAGCAGTCTTGCATGCCTCCCAGAGTTCATCAACATTCTTGGGTTTCGTCTTCCATGCTTCCTCTTTCATCCTACACCAGACATATTCAATGATGTTCATGTCTGGTGACTGGGCTGGCCAGTCCTGGAGGATCTTGATCTTTTTTGCCTTGAGTAACTTTGAGGTAGAGATTGAAGTATGCGATGGAGCACCATCCTGCTGCAGAATTTGTCCCTTCTTATGGTTAGGAATGTAAGAGGCAGCTAAGATTTGTTGATATTTCAGACTATTTATGTTGCCCCCACACCATGATTTTGCCACCACCAAACTTCACTGTTTTCTGAGTGAATCTCAGATCCATGCGGGCTCCAGTAGGTCTCCTGCAATATTTGCGGCGACTGTGGTGTAATTCAATGGAAGATTCATCTGAAAAATCCACCTTTTGCCACTTTTCCAGCATCCATCTTTTTAAGAGCTTTGAAAGGTGGAAAAGCGCTATACAAGTATAACACCATTTACCATTTGACAGGCTGTGGGCCTTGGCAAATGCCACACGGTTACATCCAGTATGGGGGTGTGCCAGAGATCTGCAGGGTGGAAGGCAACATAAATGGTCTGAAATATCAAGAAATCTTAGCTGCCGCTTACATTCCTAACCATAAAAAGGGACAAATTCTGCAGCAGGATGGTGCTCCATCACATACTTCAATGTCTACCTCAAAGTTCCTCAAGGCAAAGAACATCAAGATCCTCCAGAACTGGCCAGCCCAGTCACTATACAATGAACAGGATGAAAGAGGAAGCATAGAAGACGAAACTAAATTGTATGAATCTTTGCTGAACTGCATGGATGCAGTCCTTCAAGCCCATGGAAGTCATACAAAATATTAAATTCGGTGTATGTAAATGTAACATATTTTTGTATTTGAAGTGCATTTTTTGTTTTTCACACTACTTTCTGTAGGCAACAAAACGTTTGTCTTGCCAAAATTTGACCTATTATGTCTTCATTAAATGATCAATCTTTTTTCAGTGAAACAAATATATTTTTGTACATTCAACATCATTTGGGAGGGTCTTAGCTTTCATATGAGCCATTTCTGAAACCAATTGAGTAATTAAAAGTCAGGTTATTAGCAATTGTTTCTACAAATTGGATAAGCGACAAGACTTTTGTCAGGGACTGTATTGTTCTATCAAACTCAACAGTCCTTCTGGCTTAAAATACAGCAGTTTATTTTAAAGAAGGGTGCAGGAGCAGAAACTGCTTTTTCAGTCTTTTCTGTGTTTTCCGCCAATATATTTATTAACCTTATTGTACTTTTGCTTTGCGGAGCACATTATGGCGAAGCTTTAAATCTGTACCAATACAATGAAGGCTTTCTATTCTATTGATTCCTTGCCTGTCAGTTTTCTCCACAGGAGCAAGAGGACACGCCCACAGTGTCGCTGGTTAATCTGGAGCAGACGGAAAATGCAGTGGAGGCCAGTCCGGCGGCGACGGGGAGGAGAGTCCGCGCGTCGCTGTCCGACTTGGACGACGAAGACGCCATCGAGAGGTTGTCGGTGCGCCAGCTGAAGGAAATCCTGGCCAGGAATTTCGTCAACTACTCGGGCTGCTGCGAGAAGTGGGAGCTGCTGGAACGCGTGCATCGCCTTTACAGAGAAAACCAGAACAACAGAAAGTCCAGTAGGCAACCGACCGAGCTACCCAGAAACGTGAATTTTTACATCGTGTCACTTTTATGTCTGCTTTTTTCTTTTTCCAGTGGAAAACGTGAACATTACAGCAGGTAAATACAAATGTTAAGATTTCATTTTTAATTTTTTTTTTTTTTTAATTATGACATCATAAACTATATGTGGAAAAACAAGATTTTTGTTATCAACTTATTGGCCGACATTGACAGCAATAGATGTCCAATCATTTTGAAGTGGGACAAGTGGCAGCGAATTAGCTTCGATCCCTCCCACTTCAAATGGATTGGACGTCGACTAGTGATAAACTCATTTCATTTCATTGTGCTTTTTCAGTTGTATTTGGTTTATTTAAAAATGTAATTTAATTCATATCCAGTTTACAAAATATCCAAGTGACTTAATTTTTATTTTTAAAATTTTAATAGAATTTTCCATCTTATAAAATTTTAGCTAAATATTAGTCACTCCTTGTGAAGTGGCAAATTAAATAAATTATGAAATGAAATTATAAATACATTTATTCAGAATCATCTCCAGGTCATTTTTTTGATAGGGTGCCATTTGGAAGTATCAGAGTGGACAGTAACAGAGGGGACATTTTGTGCTAAACTTAGCCCTCAGCCTAGCTTGATGAGGAATTTATAATTTTACAAATAAACATTTTGAAATTATTTAATGAAATTTGTTTCTTTGATATTTCGCTTTAACAGAGTGGGCACGTTATGATCAACCACACTGAACGTATTTCATAAAACTGCAAAATCAGACTTTTTAAGGAGGTAAAATAATATATAATTACCACAGTTGAATTTCCCGCCACTGGAGTGATGTTATCGCAGAAGAGTGATGTCATTCATGAATGGGGCATTTTCTTGGAGGAACACTAACACAAAATAGTGGACAGTGACACTGAGGAAGAACAGAAAACTTTTTATTTTTTTAATTTAATTAAATAATATATTTTAATTTAAAAACAGCTCATGATTTAAGATAGGATTTCTTTTTCTAGGATAAACTAACAATTATTTTGAAAATTTCTTTTCTACTTATATGAGTTATCTTATAGACTGAATTTAAATGAAACACACATACCAAAATTCCATAACAACCTTTTATAATGAGTAAATTCTATGAGGAAGCTTGTACTGATTTTATAATTGATTAAAAAAAAATGAGTTGAATCACTTTTTTAGCTTGTCGTCACGTCACCATCATGAAAAAAAATGTTGTCGCCGAAATATTTTCGTTATCATTACGGTTGACGAAGACCTCCGTGAAGCTGGCCCTCAATCAGATACAAATTAATAGAAAAAGTATGTCATTCGTTTGTTCTAGGTTTGTGTTTGTTTGTGGTGAAAAAAAATGTGTTTGTGTTGCGATCGTTTTTGAGATACAGTGATCCCTCGTTCCGCTCTGAGACCCCCAATTTGGCCAAATTTCAAAATTGTCCTATATGCATGTGTGATACGTCATCGGAAAGCTTAAAATCTCAATTTTCTGGGGGAAGAAAAATTTGAACAGGAGGGCATTTAAAAAAATAATTTAAACAGCAAAACCCTAACTGGCGGTGAGAGCACGCGAGAGCAGAATTAAAGACGCCACGATTTTAACGAGATATTATCGCGTACTTACCTCTTTAAGATCCAAAAACTCCATGTAGCATGTATCATCAAGTGTCAAAACACACCTGTGAATGGCCACAGCCGGATTTTGGGGGGATTTTATGGGTGAAACATGGTAATATAACAAGGGTCGCGATGCAGAAATTGCAGACATCAAGGAGTGGTCGAAATTTTCTTTTTCATATATTTACCCTTTTAAGCTTTTTTTTTTTCAATTTTTCTTTGTTTGGATCGATTATTTATCATCTAACATATTGGGGAAAATGCGACAGTAACAAAAAAAAAATACAATTAAGCGGTAGTTATGAGGTAGATATCCGTGACTTTTTTACAGACACCATTTTTTCATTGTGACGTAATTTGTTTAAAAGTTTAAAATATGCGAGTGAATATTTTTTTTTAATCTTTTTTTTTTTTTTTTTTTAAACTAAATATTAGACATCAATTAATGATTCTAAGCTAAAAATGACAGACATTTTGAATAATTAATATAATTACCTTCTTTTTATGGCTGGGTTGAAACAAAAGCGGTTGCGTGACGTCTGTAAACGGGGGTTTTCAGGGTAAAACGGACAAATTAAAAATAGTTCAGGGGCTTAATGTGCCATGAACCTGCTATGGCAGCATATAGACATATTGTTCTATCAAACACAACAGTTCTTTTTGCTTAAAATACAGCAGTTTATTTTAAAGAGGAGTGCAAGAGCAGAGACTGCTTTTTCAGTCTTGTCTGTTTTATACATATGTATATGTATATATGTATAAGACATGTTTGTTTTTTTCCCTAAGTATAATTAAAACAAACAAACAAACATATGTATATATATATATATGTATATATATTTGTTTCTTTTTAATTGTTTTTTTAATAAATGGTTTTCAAGCACTTCAAATATAATAATTATTTTTAAACATTTTACTGTCCCACGGACTTATTTTTAAACAAGTATTGAGCAGAAAAATGCTTGGCTTTATTAAATGCTTTGTTAAGTCAGTCCACTCAAATCCGCTCACTTACACACAATGAGTTACCACAGCAACTGTTTAACAAGTTAAGCAATGATTGACATATGCAGCGCTTTGATCTTGCCAGAGGAGCGAACTTCAAACATTTAACGTCTTTCCCAATCATCGTTTACTTTAATAAGCAACTCCAGTGAACTCACTGCCTGACCAACAAAGAGCAGGGGGAGGGAGAGAGGGAGACTACACGATTGGATCGTGACAGCTCGTCTGTTTTATGTTTTTTTAATTGGAAAAAAAAATCCGCGATGGACTAAGGGCGATGGACTAAAGTTTCAAGTGGGAAGTAGTGAGGGATCACTGTACTAACAATTCTTTTATAGGTCAATCTGAGGGCAACCAGATGCCTATTTTGATTAAAAATGGCTAAAAATGGTGTCAATCGTTTGGGCTACGTTTGTGCTCTAAAAATGTTTGTTTGTGCTGCTAACGTTTTTGAGACATTAATTTCGAGTGATTACGTGACGCAGCCCCCCCCATTAATTGCAAAATGGACTCTAAATGTTGCGTCCGTTTATGCTATGTTTGTGCTTGTTTGTGCTGTAGAATTGTTCATTTGTGCTGCTATCGTTTTATAGATATTGAGATATTAATTTCAAGTGCTGACGTCAATTGCAGCGACTCTGTAAAAACGCTCGTAAAAAATACTATGGCGATCTTAGAAGCAAACAACAATGATTTATTTAATGTAAATGTTGTCATCCATGGCTTAAACAATTCTAATATCTGTCCCATTTTTTTTCTGCCCAACAAGTTGTCGCATATCCTCCCCCACTGTGCAACAGCGCCGTCGGAGGTAGGTTTTTGTATTTTTCTCTCTCTGCACTTCTCCGATTGTGACAAGTGTTAAAACGTTTCCATGTTCCTTAGACGGCGTGAAAGCCCAACTGGCCTCCGACGACAATTTGTGTCGCATCTGCATGGACGCCATCATCGACTGTGTGCTGCTAGAGTGCGGACACATGGTGACGTGCACTAAATGCGGCAAGAGGATGAACGAGTGCCCCATCTGTCGGCAGTACGTGGTACGCGCCGTGCACGTCTTCAAGTCATAGGGGAAAAAAACGCTAGCGCCAGAGACGGACGCTTTTCGCGGGACACGGCAGGGGTTCCGGTCGACGCGTCATCGCCGTCGAGTCGACTTTACATGTGCAATACCGTGAAGAAAACAAAAACAAAAGGAGACTTGTGTGTGTTTTTTTAAATTAATTTATGTAGAAAATAGTTAGCAGATGCCAAATAATATGCCTCGATTCTCATACTCCTTGCTTTGAATTCTTTTATTTCGCGACCATTGACGGCGATAGATGTCCAATCCATTTGAACCAGGAGGGGCGAATGAACGTTCCAAATGGATTGGACATCTTGCGCTGTCATTAGCGAACGATGACTTAACAAGGGTTTGGCAGACTGACGCTATCACTGTGACCAAATAACGGTGTTATAAATACAGCCTAGAAAAATACTATCAAGATCTTATAAGTAAAAAAAAATTAAAATTGTACTTCCAAGTTTAATATAACTCAGCTAAACTTCATGAACAAATTTCCTGGATGGCAGGGGTGTCAAACTCCTTTTTGTTCATGGGCTACATTTAGGGTAATTACAGTGCTGCTCAAAAGTTTGTGAACCCCCTCAACATTTTGGAATTTTCTATTATTTCAACCTGATTTCCTAATCAATCAATTCAGTAGTTTTTTTTTGTTTTTTTAACAGTTGTGTTGTCGAGACTAAATTAAAAAGAGTTTTCATCAACTGATGTAGGTGCAAAATTGAACTGTTTGGTCACAACCAAAACCGCCATGTCTGGCGAAAAGTCAACACTGCATACCACCAAAAGAACCTTCTCCCAACAGTGAAGCATGGAGGTGGGAATGTCAAGATCTGGGCTTGCTTTTCATCCTCAGGACCTGGACAACTCCACATAGTCCAGGGAATCATGAATTCTGAGGAATATTGTCAAATCCTAGAACATAACCTGACGCCATCTGTTTTGAAGTTAAAGCTTGGCAGAAGGTGGATCATGCAACATGATAATGATCCAAAGCATTCCAGCAATACAACCAAGGAATGGCTGAAAAAGAAGAAGATTCGTGTTCTGGACTGGCCCAGTCAAAGTCCTGACCTAAATCCCATTGAAATGCTGTGGCGGGACCTGAAGCGAGCAGTTCATGCCAGACGCCCATCAAACCTCTCTCAACTGACTACGTTCTGCAAGGAAGAATGGGCAAAAATCCCCCAAAGTAGATGTGAGAGGCTGATTAGTCACTACAGAAACCGTTTGGTTGAGGTAATCTCTGCAAAAGGAGGCGCAATATCCTATTAACTGAAGGGGTTCACATACTTTTGCACACATGATATCTGAGTTTTTCTTAAATCAACCACTTTTGTTAAATAAAGAATGACAATATAACTATTTCTTTTGTTTCAGTCCATTATTTGGAATGTCAGTATTGTGGATTTGGGTATAACTTAACATTTAATAAGGTTATTTTAGTTTTTTTTACAAAAAATCTGACCATCGCTGTGGGGTTCACAAACTTTCGAGCAGCACTGTATATCTCATGTAGGCCGGGCTAGTTTATTTTTGGCCAAATAAATTAACTCACTGGCTGACATGGACAGCGTTTAGACGTCCAATTCATTTTGACGGAAAGTACAGGCAGCGTCGGAGTTAAACACGTGAAAGGAGTTCTACAGGGCTCAATCTTAGAACCCCTGTTGGTTGTTTTTTTATGTTACCATTAATATTTGAGTCAACATTCATTCGCCCCACCCAGTCAAAATGGTTTGGACATCTGTCGTTGCCAAAGGCAGGCAATTAGTTCATTTTGTATCACTACCATGTAATTTTAAGATACTTACAGATCACTTCCTGTAAATTTTGCATCATTTCCTGTTGATTCTCTGCATTTCTGGAGTGCTGTGCTATGCTATCAGTTAATTTTGGGACATTTTTATGTCACTTCCTGTCTGTTTTGGGGCATTTTTGGGCCACTTCCTCGTTAACTCATTGGCTGCCTTTGACAGTGCTAGACGTCCAACCCATTTTGGCTGGGAGGAGGCAAAGGATCGAGTGTAACTGCAGACACTAAAGTGAGCAGTAGTCCACGCACTTAATCACACAAATCACCAGAGGTGGGTAGGGTAGCCAAATATTTTACTCAAGTAAGAGTAGCGTCATTTTCAAAGTAATATTACTCAATTAGGAGTAAAAGTAGCCATCCAGAAAATGTACTCAAGTACAAGTAAAAAAGTATTTGGTCAAAAGAATACTCAAGTAATGAGTAACATTGTGAGTAACTGCTTACGATGTTTGATTTTTTTTTTTTTTTTTTTTTTTTGGTCAGCACAAGGTGCATGAGTGCCCTCAATTAAATAATTCCTTCATAGTTCCTATTATGAAAGTAAAAGGATCATATCGCCGTTTGTCCAATGTCAATCGCTGCCAAACAAAAACTGGAAGACAGGTTTAAATCTGCGCTTTCGAGTCATGTGGAGGGCAGCGCTCTATGTCAAATACCGTATTGGCCCGAATATAAGACGGCCCTGATTATAAGACGACCCCCTCTTTTTCAAGACTCAAGTTTGGGAAAAAAAGACTTTTTAAACACCAAATTAATTTTGATACAGAAAATAATTACAGTGCATCTGAAACAAATGATTATAACAATATATTTGAGAGAAAAAGCATGTTATTTTTCCTCATTCAAATCTTAATATCGGAACGTTTAAATATGTAAACTAAAGTGCAATCACATTCGTAAATGAATGGCTTCTGGTTTTTGAAATGTAAATAAACCAATCTATTGTGATAAAACAACAAAATTGCAATAACTGCATTAACCATCAAAGTGAAGTCTAACTGTAACTGTAGTCTTGAAACAAACCTGAATAAGGAAAAACACTGCAATAAAATAACGCAAACTTGTTAAACTTGAGAGTAGCTGAGATCTGTCATGACAGAACATCGCTTCAATGATATCTGGCGCCATATAGCGTCATGAATGTGTATAACGTCTAGACCGCGGATATAAGACGACCCCCACCTTTTCAGTCTTATTTCAATGCAAAAAAACACCGTCTTATATTCGGGCCAATACGGTACTTAATTTTTTACAATACTTTAAAGACACCGCGTGACTGAACAGGTCGGCGTGATCATAGAACAGAAAGCTTGAGTCTAATTGGTATAATGGAGTCGTGATTATTGTTACGTTGTCTCATTAGTGAAAAAAAATTAATGTAGAATAAACAGGGAAAATGAAACAACTGTGGCTAAGTAAAACTACTCTTAGAAGTACATTTTTCTCAAAACGTTACTCAAGTAAATGTCACTGAATAAATGTAAAGGGTTAGGAAGTACCCACCTCTGCAAATCAGTAATCTACAGTTTTACGGCACCAATGTCAAAATAAAAGCGTCCGATTTTGTATGTAAAGTAGGAATGAGCTACAACAACCCCTTGGACCCCCGGCGGTCTGTAAATTTGACACCCCTTCTGTATGGGGTTAAAAAAATTATTGTCGCTGAGATAGTAACTGAATCTTAATTGAAATTTTGCTTAAATTTAGTGGGGATTTTTTTTTTTACGGATAAAAGACAAAGTTATAAGAGTTCGAATGAGAAATGTGGTAATGTTTTGAGGAAAAAATATTTTGGCGCATATTTATAGATTTCCAAATTTATCAATATATATTTTTTTGAGTAATCAAGAATGTGATGAGTTCTTCGTTACCTATCATCAGTCATTGAAAAAAGGAACATGTGTGAATATTACAATTCATCAATAACATTTTTCAAATATGAGAATGTAAGATGTAAGGTTTTGTCTCTTTAGAATTCTCAAATTCACAAGCACAGAAACTGAATTATAAAGATTTGACAAAATATGAGAATATTGCATTTTTAGGGTTAAAAGACAAAGTTATGAGAGTTAAAATGAGATATCTTTTGAGAAGATATTAAAATATTATATTAAATACAATTATATTCTAAATATGAATTAATAATTTATTCTGCATCCTAATGTGATTATACATTTTGGAAAAAAAATAGTATTGTTTCATGAATCATAAAAAACGGGGGGGGGGGGGGGGGTCCACAATAATTGAAGAATTATTTCATAAAGTCATTAATTTAAAAAAAATGGAACACATGTGAGAATTACTTTTCAAACAAAAGCTGTGTAACAAGTTTTTTCATGTTAATTACGAGCAAAAGAAAAAATTGTCATAATATGATGAAAGAAAATGTGAGAAATAAAATTCACTGTAAAATGAGAAAAAAAAATATATTAAAAATGTGGCAATTCAACATTTTTGTTGTTGTCAACTTGTACAAAATATAACAAACTCTCCAATTTACATAGAAGTCATGTTTTTACATCTTTCAAAGTAGCATTTCCCGTCTTGTCTCAAGCGCGACGGGAAACAAAAAGGTGCCGAGAATATCGTTTTTTTTTTTTTGGTCATTTTTTGATCGCCAACAGCTGCCGTCATATCTTTTCGTCACCCTGTTTCTGTCTGTTATGCAAAGAAACTTTTTTTCCCCCTGCTAATGTTACAAAAATGTAAATGTGTTGCGTATAGATAGGTTTTATGGTTACTAACATTATTATATATTAAATGTCTATTTTTACATGGACAAGCGGGGGCGGATCTTAGGTTTATGAACAGAATGTATTTATGACGGTGTAGTCAAGACCTTTAAAAAGATGGACGGTGTTGGTTTGGAATTTTTTGGGGTCTCTTATTTTTTGTCGTTATTGCTTGAAAGTGGCTGTTTGTCAATGGAAGATGTCATTCACTGGCAGCTACAGTCTTCTGGTGGGATCTCATAACCTGGATCTTTATATCTCGGAATGTTTGACCTTTTTATTTTGGTAAAAAGAATAGAAAATGGATTTATTTGAGTCAATAAAAATTCAAGTTTCACCGGTGTTGTGTTTTAAGCTTTTGTGTAACGGTTCTGATTTTATTTTTCAAAAATGTATTACTACGTTATGGTAAGGCAGGGGTCTCAAACTTGCAGTCCAGGGGCCGATCGCGACCCGTTGGGTATTTTGCGGCCCCTGTTTGACATTTAGTTGTGGTATCATTATGTTGCCCAGGTGTATTTTGCAGTGGGCAATAAAAATGAATGTATTGATTAAAGGATATATTTAAAAAAAAAAAAAAAAAAAAAAGTACCTTAAAAAGATAATAATTAAAAAAATACCGTTATCAAAAAAAAAAATACATATATGAATAATTCCAAATAAAATACAATTTAAAAAAATAGATAATGTAAGACTGTAACTGGAAAAAAAGAAGACATAAATTCAACTACATTAATTGAAGGATGCATTTGGAAAGTAAATAGTAAGATAATAGCCATGTGAGTCATAAAGAAATATATAAATAGTGCCAAATAAAAAAAAAAACAATAATAATAGTAATCTAAAACAAATTGTAATAAATTGAAAGAAATGAGGACATAAATTCAACTAGATTAATTGGCGGATACATTTAGAAAATAAATACTAAAAAAATAAATAAAGCCTTAAGTAATAAAAAACATTCTGAATTAAAGATAATAATGTAAAAAAGTTATAAGAAATCGAGAAAAAAAAAAAAAAAAAAAAAAGAATAAAGACATGAAATCAACTACAGTGCTGGCCAAAAGTATTGGCACCCCTGAGATTCTGTCAGATAATGCTCAGTTTCTCCAAGAAAATGACTGCAATTAGAAATGCTTTCATTTATTTTGCTTGCAATGAAAAAAAAACAAAATGAAAGAAAAAAATCATTATCATTTTACACAAAACTCTAATTTGTGTAATTAACAGCACCTGTTAAATAACTAATAATTAAATCACACTTGCAGTGAGTTAAAATGGGTTAAAGTTGACTCAACCTCTGTCCTGTGTTCTTGTGTGTACCACATTGACTATGGAAAAAAGAAAGAAGACCAAAGAAATGTCTGAGGACTTGAGAAACAAAATTGTGAGGAAGCATGGGCAATCTCAACGCTAGTCCATCTCCGAAGACCTGAAAGTTCCTGTGTCTACTGTGCGTGGTGTCATCAATAAGTGTAAAGCCCATAGCACATGGTAATCCTCTCTTGATGTGGACGGAAAAGAAAAATTGACGAGATTTCAACGAAAGATTGTGCGGATGGTGGATAAAGAACCTCAACTAAAAAGTTCAAGCTGTCTTGCAGTCCGAGGGACCAACTCTATCAACCGATACTATCCGTCAGTGTCTCAATGAAAAGGGACTATGGTATAATACCGAGGAAGACCCCACTTCTGACCCAGAGACATAAAAAACCCTGGCTGGAGTTTGCCAAAACTTACCTGAGAAAGCCAAAAACGTTTTGGAAGAATGTTCTCTGATCAGATGAGACAAAAGTAGAGCTTTTTGGGAAAAGGCGTCAACATAGAGTTTACAGGGGGGAAAAAATGAAGCCTTCCAAGAAAAGAACACTGTCCCCCCAGTCAAACATGGCGGAGGTTCCCTGATGTTTTGGGGTTGCTTTACTGCCTATGGCACTGGACTGCTTGACCGTGCGCATGCCATTATGAAGTCTGAAGACTACCAACAAATTTTGCAGCATAATGCAGAGTCCAGACCTGAATCCCATAGAACACCTGTGGAGAGATCTGAAAATGGAAGTTTGGAGAAGGCACCCTTCAAATCTCAGAGACCTGGAGTAGTTGGTCAAAGACGAATGGTCTACAATTCCAGGAGAGCATTGTAAGAAACTCATTGATGGATACCTGAAGCGGTTGTTCGGAGTTATTTTGTCTAAAGGTTGTGCTACCAAGTATGAGGCTGAGGGTGCCAATACTTTTGTCCGGCCCATTTTTTGGAGTTTTGTGTAAAATGATAATAATTTAATGGTTTTTTTTTTTTTTAATTCTCTTTTGTGTTTTTTCATTGCAAGCAAAATAAATGAAGATATTACTACCAAAGCATTTGTAATGGCAATCACTTTCTGTGTTGCAGGGGTGCCAATACTTTTCGCCAGCAGTGTAAAGAAATAAATAGTCCCCCCCCCAAAAAAATAATAGTAATCTTAAAAAATTGTAATAAATTGAAAAAATAATTTTAAAAAACATAAATTCAACTAAATTGACGGACACATTTTGAAAATAAATAGTAAAAGAAAAAATAAATCAAGCCATGAGTAAAAAAAAAAAAAATAAAAATAAAAAAAAAAAAAAGAGATTTAAAAACACAATAGATAATAATGTAAAACACATTCTAAGAAATTGAAAAAAAGAAGACGTGAATCAAACTAGATCAATTGAAGGATTTTCAAAATACTATTTAAAAAGTCCTAGTAAAAAAAAAATATATAAATAGTTCTACATAAGATTTAAAAAATAAAAAATCTATTGTCATGAAAAAAAGAAATTCAACTAGAAAATGCCCTTTCTGGAGAAATTGTGATGTAGCTTTGCTGTGGTAAAACACTTCCTGTTGATTTGGGGCATTTCATGGTCACTTGCTGTTGATATCGGGTCACAATTAAAAGTGGCTCATGTGTATTTTGCTCTGGAAATTTTTTGTTTTATGAATATAACCTCACATACCTTAACTCTTTGACTGCCATTGATGGCAATAGACGTCCAATCCGTTTTAACTTGGAAGGACTGGAAGCGATCGCTTCCAGTCCTTCCCAGTTGAAATGAACTCGACGTCTATTGCCGTCAATACTGTAGGTGTTTTCAATCTCATTTTTACACTTTTACTAACTACAACACATACCGTGTACCTCCTTCCCCCAATATAGAGGAAAGCAACTTTGAATAAATGTCCACTGTCCCTAAAAGGGTTAAAATGCTTTTAATATCTCCCCAAAAACTCTTCCTAGAAGCTTTAAATGTGTACAACATTTACAGTCAACATGTAGAACACCGCACACGACAGTGGTTGAACCAAATCACAATGTAAACATGTCTGCTGAACTTAGAACGTAAAAAAAGTACAAAATCGGAATTCAAAACGAAAAGCATCCACATAGAAAGTGCATTTACTGTGTTCACTTTTTTGCACAGCTTTGAATACGGTAGTTTGGTAAACGGTGTCGAAATACTAAAGGCTGGAAAGTCCTTTTTCCCAGCGTAAACTCAAAACATTTGACTTGTATTACGAAATACGATCACACAAAGAAAGAAAAAAAAAAAGTTCACGAGAATAAAGTTGTAATATTACGTTATTTTCGTCATATTATAAGTCATAAATAATAAAATAATGAGATCGAAGTCGTAAACTTAAAAAGAAAAACCGGTCATTTTACATAGGTTTCCGAGAAAAGTATCGTTCGTCGTAATATTGCGAGACTCAAGTCATGATGCTACGTAATTTTATGCGTTATTTGGAGATGTTGAGTAAATTTACGTATGAAAAGTCTCATCGTAACATAATTTTACATATAACAAAAAAAAAATAATTGTAATATGGCAAGACAAGTCGTTATGCTATGTAATTTGAGGCAAATTTGAAAGTAGTTACAAAATTTTGCGTCATTAGTCTTATCGTTCCATTTTACACATTACTTGAAAAAATAATCGTATTACGAAACTAAAATAGTTATACTATGTAATTTTATACAATATTATGAGAAAAAAGTAATGTTGCGCAATTTTACGTAGTATTCAGAAAAAACTCGTATCGTTCCGTAATTTTACATTTTACTTGATAATCGTAATATTATGGGACCAAAGTCGTTTTACTACTTAATTTTACATATTACGTCATTTTACGTAATTTTAAATATTACTTTAAAATTTATATTACTAGATAAAAGCCATTAAACTAAGTATCATTTCATCATGTATAGGTGCAGTCGGCTAATTTAGCTAAATTAGCAGCTACGTACTTTACGTAGCGCTTCTAATAAAGAAATACTTCATCTTTTGACACGATACACAATCGTCGCTCCCAGCCACAATAAGATTAATTCACGCAGTCTTAGCTACTTTACATATTAAGCTAATTTCGCTGCTTTAGCTAAATTAGCGGCTACATACTTTATGCGCTTCTCATGACGTAATTTAGGATTAGTTTCGCAGACGAGGAAATATTTAACTTTTAGCACATTTACATCGAATTATAATCAATATAAGGGTGAAATATTAGCTACTTTAAGAAATATTAAGCTAACTTTGCTAAATTAGCCACACTACATATATGCATGTTGCGAAAAGATACATAACTTTAATCTCATTTTTATTTTTTACGAAAAATTGCCTATTTGCTCTCGTAATATTACGTAGTTAGGTAGTTTTATGACTTTAGTCCCGTAATATTATATTAATCTCATCATACAATGACTATTCTCGCAATGTTATTTTATTTTTCTTTCTTTGTGTGACACTTGTACTCCGTCGTAGACTTCATTTCCTATGAGTCAAGATAAAAAACTTACAAAATTCTGCAGGTTCTTCAAATGGCACAAGGTGGAAAAACAAAAAGTATCAAGCTAACTGAAGTTTTTCTTTTGCACATTTTCACGAATAAATGGAATCGTTCTTTTGTGTTAGTGCCTTCAAACTAATTCTTATGTGTGCATGCTAGTATACCTTCTTCACATATTACAGAGGAATGACCACAAGAATTTGAGAAAACAAAATACAGCTCTGGAAAAAAAAAAAAGACTTTTGGGGTATTTATTCCCCACTTCGAATAAATGCACTAAATGACAATATTTGCAAAAATTCCACGATTTGTTTATGGTTTCTTCCAGCGCTGCATAAATACAAGTGCATGTCAATAAATTAGATATTTTTTGACTTTTTACTGCAATAGTCGAATTTCAAGCATGGAAACAATTTTACTAGCACATAACTACCAGCAGATGGCAGAAATACACCGCTTTCCTGGGAGAAATAGTGTGATTTTATTGAAACCCATGTTATATTGCTGATAAGTAAAAAATGGAAAAAGGTTGAATCAGTTTTGTCTTCCAGTGACAGAAGACGGTCAATTTTTTTGAGTGAAAGTTTTATAACAAAATGTTTTCCATCTCATTCTAATTTATTTATCTGCACTTGCATACACATTTTTACGGCGCTCCCCAGGTACCAGGTAGAAAAAACTATATTTCATAGCTAATCTGTACCCACAGATTAGTAACCTGTACACACGGTTTAGGAATTTGTGGGTACAGTTTAGTAATATTTGGGTGCAGATTACTAAACTGTACCCAGTTTGGTCTTCTGTATCCACAGAGGACTAAAATGTGGGTACAGATTAGTTGTAAACTTTAGTAATCTGTATGTATTACTAAACTGTGGGTACAGTTTAGTCATCTGTGTGTACGGATTGCTAAACTGTACCCACAGATTACTAAAATGTTGTTACAGACTAGCTATAAAGTTTAATAATCTGTACTGTGGGTAGAGATTACCTATGAAAAGACTAAACTGTGGGCACAGTTGTGGGTACTAATTACTAAAATGTGGGAACAGTTTAGTTATCTGTAGATTCAGAATACAAAACTGTATTTACAGATTAGTAAAATGTGGGTACAAATGACTAAACTGTGGGCACAGATAAACTATGTTTTTTTTTTTTTTTTACCCTGGCACCTGGGGGTCTCCATACTTTTTACACTCTAGTGTCGGCATTTGTGTAATAGGTACAATTAACAAACTTTACACGCAACATTAACACAAGTATGCTTAAATAAATATAAAACGGAAAAAAACTAACACTGTGTATTGATTATCAATATCAGTAGTATAATACTGTACATGAAAGTAGTAAAGGCTTTGTGCTACAAAAATAGTCAACTCTTTGAAAGAAATGGAATAAATAAAACAAAAAAAAAAGTCAAAGGTTTAGAGACGCTTCCTCGTGCTATAGAATGGGAAGGTGTGTGTAAACTTTTGACACGTTATGTAAATGTTCTTTACATTCTGGCTCAGTAGTTTGCGAGGACACAACACACAGTGCCGCTATTCCTCGGGTGTGGCGTCCGCGCTAATCGCAGGCGTCAGTTTGGATCCTCTGCAGCAGCTTGTCGTCGATCAGCTCGAACTGGACGCTGACTGACATCTCGGCCACGAAGCGCCGGCAGCCCTCTTTGCTCACCTGCTTGCAGAAGCGCAGGTCGATGCGTCGGATGCTGCCGCAACGTTTGAAGTAGCTCAGTGATTGGTCGGTTACTCTGTTGCACACTGGCGGGTCACAAACAGATTCATTGGAAGATTAGAAATTGTTTTGAAGTCCTGTACAGGTGATGACAGTTTAACTTTAAAATCTAGCTGTAATGATTAACGTGACGGCTGCCACTGACCACGATAGACGTTCAATCCGTTTTGACTGGGAGGAAGCGAATGAGCAAATTTCTCAAAGGCCAATGACGAAAAAAAGGAACTGGGAAGCAATCATGGGTAAACTGCATGTACACACTGGATTCTTTCCAACTGATATCTTAAAATTGCTGGTTTGTAATAATAGAGGCTCATCAACTAAGAACATTTAGAAGCCAAAACCCAGCAGAGGGAGTATAACAGCACAATTCTCTCATGCATTACCACCCACCACCACCCTCTGCTGACGGATTTCCGTCACTACGACAGAGAACTTTAATTCATGTGATAGATGAACCATATATTCAAGGCTGTTTTTAAAGGAGACTTTGCAAAAAAAAAATCTTGTATGAGTTTATTATTCTGATATTAACATTTTTGCAACTTTATTTTAAGATATGGTGGGGGCGGGGGGAATAAACACCTGTCGCGTGCTCTCGCCGCCAATTAGGGTTTTGCTGGTTTAAAAAAAAGTTTTTTTTTAAATGCCCTCCTGTTCAAAATTTTCGTTCTCCCAGAAAATTGAGATTTTAAGCTTTCCAATGATGTATCACACATGCATTTCGGACAATTTTGAAAGTTGGCCAAATTGAGGGTCTCAGAGCGGAACTTCAAGTCACCTGAGTGTTTTCCGCCATATACAGTATGTATATATATTTTTTTTTTCAAACCTATAAATGAAAACGTTTTATCTCGTCAAATTTACATTTGTCTTACAAGATATTTAAATAATAATGTATGTTGTTTCATAATATAATGTAATAATACTGCGAGAATAACACTTTACAATAAAAGGTAAAGAATAATGTTGTTCACAACTTTTTTTTAATACCAGCTCGTTGTCCCTGTTGTCATTTGAAAATGTTGCTATTCATCTTTATTGTTGTTGTCTTTAATGTCTTTCTCATTCTCTGAAATATAATTTCCACAGCTTTTAATGGAGAAAAATTATTGGATTAAACAGTTTTATCGATCAAATAGGAGTGTGGCCTACTTGACGCAAACTGTGATTAATTTATGTGAACGCCAGGTCTTTATGGGGTTAATTTTTTTCTTTTTTTTAAATGACCAAAAATAGTCACTTGTCCTATAAAGGGTTTAATTAATAATTCAGATTCCAAATTTAGAAAGAGACCATTTTGGAAATAACATTTGTGTTTAAAAAAAAAAATTAAAAAAAAAAACCTGAATTTGCCTCTAGTTTTCACCCATGAAAAGGTTCCCACCTGAGAGATTGACGTCAGTCAGGGAGTCCCGGGTGGTGGTCCCGGCAGCAGTCAGGATGTTGACGGAATGGTCGGTGACATGGTTACAGTAGCTAAGGTCCAGCTTGGACAGTGCGGCCATGTGGCGGATAATGAGGCGCAGCGTCGTGTCTGTCACATCCAGACCGGCCAGACGGAGATCTTCCACATTGCGCAGCTTGCTACGGTTGTCCAGTTGGCCTGTATGGGGAGAAGCCAAGGCAGTTAAACATCAAACGAGAATTAGGTTAAATATAAAAGTAGGGGTCGGTACCTGGCCTGTTATCAGTTGTGGGAGACAACAGGTCCCTCATCTGGGCGTCTTTCAGTCCCTCCACCCACTGAACGTCCAGCGTTCTCAGGAGAGGACAGCAGGAGGTGCAGAGAGCGGAGACGGCCGCCCAAGAGCACCCCGACAAAAGGAGCACTCGCAAACCTGCGCACACCCAGTCCCAGTTCTCAAAAAACTTTTAAGATTACACAATAAAATGTATGCTCAATGGGGTTCTAGGCCAGGAATTGAAAGATCTTAGTTTAGTTTATAAACTGTACCTAATAGTACAGTAATGCTTTATGATCTGACTTTTAATTCATTCAGGTTATCGTTTCCCATTAAAACGGACAGAAATGCCTTTGAACTGTTCCACAGCAAATAAAACAACAAAAAATATGTTGTCATATTGATTTTAAAGATTTTAAAAAATAACACTAATAATATCGTGTTTTATATTAGTGCTGCCACAATTAACTCATTCACTGCTTCTGACAGTGATAGACTATTTCAACTGTGTTGGTTGGATCATGTTTCGCTTCCATTGACGGCGATAGACGTCCAATCTGATTTCACAGGGGGCTTCAATGGCAATTTTAATTTCCGATTCATTATTATTATTGTACCATCTGCAAGGAAGTGGTCAGCTTTTTAACCATTTATTTCAGAACTCGTGCAACGCAACACGGCTACTGTCCGTCATAGCCGACGCTAACTACAACATGATAAAAGTAAAAACTTCCCACTCTACCGCACCTCTGTCTCTCATGTCAGTCTTACGATGCGTTCAGGAACAACATGGGAAAAAACAACAACGGCCACATTAAAACCCAATTCGTGACATTATTTTGATTCAAATTCATATTTATAATGTATTTGTTTTGCTATGTGTAATTGCTATTTGTATTTGTACCAGTAGTATTCATGAAGGATTTAGCGAGGTTTTTGAGCTATGGAACGAATTTATTGAATTATAAATAATGCATTCTTATGGGAAAATCTTGGCACTATATACGACCATTTTCACTTACAAACCAGGTCCTGTAACGAATTAAATTTATATTGTAGATTTATATTTTCTCTCATTCACATAAACATATAGTATATCTGTTCATTTCACATCGTCACACATAATCGTTTATTGTACCCATCGTACTGTGTTTTGTCTACTTTGTGAACACCGTGAACGAGTACTGTTTTGCTTACAAGGCCATGGTACTGATATTAATATACAGTGAGTTCTTATTTTCCCTCATGGCCACATTTTCTTCGACAACTATTAACTGTCTGATGTGTCAGATCTACTTGGGGGCACCTGCGTAGGGCTCCCAGGGACGTTTGTCCTGGCCGGCCAGCTTTATATTACTCTTTTGGTAATAATGTATTTATCTTAGTATATTATGGTTTTCTTTTTGTCCCTGAATTGTGTGTCGTCATCTCCTGTTCGTTAAGAGTAGGGCTGCAGCTATCAATTATTTAGCTAACCGATTAATCTATTGATTAGTTAGTTCAAATAATGGAGTAATTAGATTACAAACATTTAATGTGTTGCAGAATACGTTGTGAGATGTAAAGAGATGTAAAACATTAAAAAAAAGTATTTATCCTTGCAATAACATATTTCAATCAATGCAATAATGCAATGCAATAAATGCATTTAAAACTAAATTAAAAATACTTTAGCTTAGCTTCACACGGTATTAAGTACAGGGTTAAGTACAACAAAAGAACAATTGGATAACTTGCATATAGCAGAAGTCCACTAGCTTAAATGCTACAAAACGCTAACTTTTTTTTTTTTTTTTTTTTACAAAGGTCTTAACAAATCTTTCAAACATATTCCCACAAAAAACTGCTAAATATTTTTCTGAA
Organism: Corythoichthys intestinalis; assembly: GCF_030265065.1. Lineage (NCBI taxonomy): Eukaryota > Metazoa > Chordata > Actinopteri > Syngnathiformes > Syngnathidae > Corythoichthys > Corythoichthys intestinalis. Next base: position 12,976,263 of record NC_080411.1, on the reverse strand, counting down.
CTAAATAACGAATGCATAAACAAAAATATGAGTTAAAAAAAAAACATACTCTATGTTGGTCTTAACAGGGAGCAGCTGGATTCAGCCATGTTAGATGAGTTATGGCATATTCACTGTTACCACTGGAGGGCAGTGTATCCACGCAAATCAATAAAACGAAATGCAACACTTTCAAGACAAACCATTACAACGTCACTCTGATTAAATGAATCCTCAAAGCAGCAAAATTTGATGTAAAGCTTTTTTTCTAATCGAAGTTAATTGATTAATCGTTGCAGCACTATTTAAGAGAATAAAACAATCTGTAAAAAGAGAAAATTGACTTATTCTTATCTTTGTAACTTATCAAAATAAGATTTTCCAAACATCTGCTTTGATAATGATAGTTATATAGTATTCATTTTTCACAGCACATAATTTTTAATGTCAATGCAAATTTACAGCTAAAATATTAAGCCACACTGAAATGTTAAGTGTAATATAAAAGTAAATAACACGATTTTTATTTGAGGCAAATTGTCGACTAAACACAAAAATAATCGGTAATTAGTCATCTATCAAAATGATTGTTTGAGGCAGCCATTCTTTAAATCTCAACTGTTCTCAGCTCATCAGCACTAATATTAATCATTCTTTACAGAGGATAAAGAAAATAATAGGGCTGTCCCAAACGACTAATTTTCTCCCGATTAGTCAGCCGACTATTTTTACGATTAGTCGACTAATCTAATAATTATTTTTTTATTTTTTTATTTTTGTAACTAATTTAGCAATGAAATTTTTGTTGACGCTTATCAATTAAAAAAAACATATTGGAACACTCAAATCATTTATTAAAGTACAAATAAACACGTAAATAACAATAATAAATCACAAATAAACAATGAGTTCAAATGCTGATAGAATTAACTAGTGTAGCATCCCGATTGAAAAGATGGTCTCTTAAACTGATGGTTTACAACTTTTATTCCATCCTTGATGTAAACACACCGTAAGAGCTACGGCGCACACAAATAAAGCAACACAATTAGAAATTAACAAAAACTTTTCACATTTTTCCTTTTAAACCTTATTTATATATCAATGAATTGCCTATATGAATTGCCTTTACCTTATTACCTTATCATTGACAATCTCTCCCTTGAGTGCAATCACTGTATATACTGTATATATTTATGACCTTTTAACCTTATATAATTTTCTATACCATAAAATAAACCATAACATGAAATAAACCTTTCAATTAGCATTAAGAACAATACTAATAGCACTTATAGGCCCATTGTCAATGAAACATTATTATTTAGTAAGGCGACAGCACCCTCTGGTGTACAAAAAAATGAAAAAAAAAAAAAAAAAAACCTTACAAACTGCGTGAAGGCGCTTGAGGTGTTTATTCACGGCCGACGTGCAGCTAAGCTTGGCACTGAAGAGACAGGACAGAAGAGTGTACTCTCCTTTGTTTCTTTGAAATAAGTCAATGTTTTGGACACTCTGGTGCGCCTTTTTTGGCTTTGTGCCGCTTTCCCTGCTTGCAAACAGAGCATCCGACATTCTAACTTTCCACGCATATATTTTTTTAACCCTTCATTTACCGTCGACGGCATGTTGTGCTCGTCGACGGATTTACGTCATCGATGACGTCGACTACGTCGACTAGTCGGGACGGCTCTAGAAAATAAGCATTGTACCTGTGTTGCTCCACTGTTTTTATTCAGTCTGTTGCGTAAAGAGTTAAACCACTACAACAAAATGTGGTACTGTAACAAAACTGAATATCATAACTAAGTGGCAAATGCGTTAACTGCTGGCCCTCTGGCGTACGACCCCGTAAATCAAATACCTGGCAGTCTGTTGATTAGCCAGCTGAGTTGCTTCTTGGAGATGTTGGTCCAACTCAAATCCAGAGTGACCGGTTGTCTCCGGATGATCCCGCTAAGCATTAGAGGAGTTATGGATTTACAGCGGGTCAGATTAATGCGCTTCCACAGCCTCTTGTCGCAGCACCTGGCCACAAACAAAACACGGCTAATTCATGGATACCTTCCTATACGTGGATTATTCATTTTGTCGTCTCACAATGCAGCTCACCATCGGTTCCACGTCCTGCACACGCGCATACACACGCAGAGATCTCTAAGTGCCAGGTGAGCGAAAACTGACATCCAGGCCTCGCGCCGGATGATGTGCTCCTTCCCGTCGTTAAGTGGGAGCCTATCAGGTGGCGGGCTGATCGGAGGCGGTCTGATAACGTGGCGCTCCATTTGAACGCATTTGGGCGGCGAGCGGCAAGGGAGCGGGCGGGGAGCGAGTGGCCCCGCGGTGGGGTTTCGGTTCCACCTGAGCGGTGAGTGGCGCCGCGGCGTCCCGTTTGTCTCCCGTCTGTGTCGCAACCAGCCTCCGAGGTCGCTGCTGCCATTGTTCAGAGGCCATTTCGGATCGGACGCCGCAACGTCATTATCGGGCTCCGCCTTGAACGTCCTGTTGTTTTGATTGGACGGGAGGTCCTCGGTTTTGGCCGTCTTTCTGTTTCTATTGGTCACTTCGGTTTTGGCGGTGCCGTCTTCCGACTTCAGCTTATTTTGAAGCTGGTCCACCGAGCTGTTCTGGCGGTCGACTCCGTCTTCAGACTTGAGGTGTCTGCGTTGATATCGAGCCTTTAAGGTAGGGATACACGATAAATAATAATGGCATCATAGAGATTGTTCTCTCAGTCAAAATGGATTTGACGTTTTGTGCCATTAATGACACTGAATGAGTTATCGGTAGATTGTCAAAATCAGGTAACTCAGACTAGGGTGACATAATATGCGATCGGGAAATCCCTACTCAAAATTGTCCCTAGGTATGAGTAGGTGTGTGAATGGCTAAATGAATAAAAGTGTTTAATTTATTTTTGGTGTTGTTGACTCTCTAGTGGAGAAATGTGTTATCCATCATCTTGTAGTTAAAAAAAAAAAAAAAAAAAAAAAAACTTAGAATTTGTCTTTATATAGTACAGGTAGTCCCCGGGTTACGACGGACCCGACTTACACGATTTTGACTTTACGACGCCTGCGTCTCGCTGTTTTTTTGTTTTTTTTTTTAAGATGTTGACTTTAGTTTTGTGATGCATGCTTTTATTTTGTCGCAGGAAGCGTAGAACAGGAAGCAAGCGCATCTACCAACGCGCCCTGCCCACCCCACACACGCACACACAGAGCAGCCGAGTCACAGCAGTGACAGCCTGCGCGCACATTTGTTGCTTGTGAAGCATCCAGTGGCGACGGCTGTATATAAACCCCTTTGTACTGTTTATTTTGTGTTTTCAATTGTGGTCGTATACTTAGGGTGCGTTTATGTGATTGTTTTTGATGATGTGCAGGCGCTAACTGATACCTGCTAATCGTTAGTTATTGCTGTATCAGCAGCTACTTGTAAACGCAAATTTGAATTGCTGTTATTAAAGATTAGACTGATTTAATTTCATTTTATTTTGGTTTCATTCTGCAAGTGTTAATATCATGAGCAGCTGGATAAAGTCAGCAAACCACACGGACGTCTGACATCGTCATTCCGGAGCTTAGCACACTGTCTAGCTAGCACTTAGCTCCAACGTCTTGGCGAGGACAGTACAATGACGTATAATACATTTTTTTTTTTTTTTTTTTTAAATTAAAGGGTGTTTTGAGGTATTTAAAGAGTTAATTCCGGGTTACATCGCCAGCGCAGTGACGGAACTCGTTCGTAAACCGGGGACTACTTGTATTTCACACAAAATGCCCCCAAATCAAAAGCAAATGACCCTGAAATGCCCCCAAACCAACATGAAGTCACCCCAAAATGCCCCCATTTCATCAGGAAGTGACTTGGTGTTTGTTCACAGCAAAGTTACCATCGAAATTCCTCCAGAAATAGCATTTGCTAGTATATTACTGTATTGTTTGTTTTTAAACCCCTAACAGGGCACTCATTTAACTCACTGGCTGCCAATGACAGCACTAGACATCCAATCCATTTTGACTGAAAGATGAGTATTCAAAGCCTGTCTTCCTGGTTTCAATGAATTGGACGTCTATTGCCGTCAATGGAATGCAAGGACTTAAATACTATGTAAAAAATCCAACAACTTTAGAGTTAATTGAGACTGTCACCACTGTGTAATTCTGTTTTATTCATTTTAATTTGATTAATTTAGTTTTGATCAACATTGCATTAATTTATACATGTATTTATAATCATTAAAATATAAAATATAGAATGATAAATAATTAATAAATGGTTGGATGCATTATATGTTTTGTGATTTGAGCGAAAAAGAGATCAGAATTCCTCTCATATACCGTAATTTCCCGAATATAAGGCGCACCCGTGTATAATGCGCACCCCCAATTTACTTGAAAAATCTAGGGAAAATTATTGTACCCGTTTATAACGCGCACCCTAATTTTAGCACCAATAAATAGAAGAATACAAGAAAACAGAGCTCGTGTACAGATACAGAAATGTAATTTCACTGACTGGTGAAACACAGCAAAAGCATAGCACATTGGTAGTTTAAAACATTACCATAAACTGACAATATTTACGGTAATAATATGATTTGACAACTTCTCCAACTTACCAGAATCTAGGAGAAAACAAAACAGATGTGACTTTTCTTTTAAAGGCTGCTGTATAACTTGCTCGTTTCATTATGATGAATAAATGTTTCTTCTATGGATTGATACGGTAAATTGAAAGTGAGTACGTTTAAGTCGGAAATCCGTGAGAGCTCATCGCTGTCAACACGACAGTAACAATAGGAACTATTGTTATTTGGGTTTGAGTTTCCCGACGGACAGATATAGTTGACGGACACACACAGGAAGTGTGTTGTTACATTTATTATGGTCCGAATTGCGGAGCTGCAATAAACGTTGACTCACATGAGTTCAAGAAACTAAATTCTGTGCTTTATGAGGAGTGAAAAAAGCAGAATTTAACACAGACGAAATCATTCGGCCGATTAGAGTGGAGTATTACCGAAACAAAATGGTGACGTCACGTACCGTAATGGTCGGCAACGGGTCGCCGAATACGTTTCTTCAACACAACGCGGCCGTGTCAATTAAAAAAATCGGTTTACATATATATAGAATATGTAAATATTTCTGTCTCCATCCATGTACCCGTTTATAATGCGCACCATGATTTTACAAGTTGATTTTGGGGAAAAAAAGTGTGCGTTATATTCGGGAAATTACGATATGTATGTCAATCAAAGACGAGATGCAAGTGAGGGTTGGTGACAGGCTAAAGAGGCTCTGACATTGATTCCTCAGCTAAAGCTTGGAAAGACGGACTTGTGGTATTTTAATTATTTTCTTTCAAATGAGGACTGACTCCATTTTTGAGATTTACAATTCGACATATTGCGCACATTTTTCCTAAACAACGGATTTTATTGCACCACATATAATTTCCAAACAATTTAAAACAATGAGTGACTTAGAAAAAGGTACCTTTAAATTTGGTGAAGACATCTCTGAGGTCCTCTCCTCATCCTCCTCGCTGCTTGATCCCACCACGGAGGTGTTTTTGGTCTGCTCAGTTGTCAACGTTCTCCTCGGAGGACTCCGCAACACTTTAGATTTGTCATTCTTTTCCTCCTCCTTGTCATCATCTTCCTCCCGGCCGTCCAACACCTTTTGGGCCTTGAAGTGGATCCGGTGCAAGGAGAATCCGTCTTCCTGCTCGTTTTCCGTTTTGATGTGTCGCAACAGCTTCGCGGTCAAAGGTTCGTCCAGTTTTGGGAACTTTTGCAAAAAGAGACAATATCATTAGTGGAACACTGTCGCGTATGAGTGAAACTTATCCCGCTTTTTACCTTCCTTTTGACATCGACAGGTTCATCTTGCGTGTCAAACAGCTTCCTCTTCTTCCTCAGGGGGTTTTCCTCCTGTCTGGAGCGTGGCGAACCATCCAAGGACAGCAGAGGGGGTCGTTTCTTGGGAAATTCCTCTTCCCGTTCGGCTTTCCGCTTGGCGTAAAAGGCCGAGGAAGGCGAGGGAACGTCGGGCTCTTCTTTAACGTCCCGGCACGGACGCGATTCCTTCAGCAGTGACCCGGGAAGATTTGACGCGTACTTGAATCCGGGTCCCCGTTTTTGCTTTGGCGCCAAAAGAATAACAAAGAAAAGGCGGAATGATTTCATTGTTTCTTGTCAGTGGAAAACACCGAAAAAACAAACACGATTTAGTGACATATTGACCTGAAAATAAACTTTTAAAGGTACTTACTTTCCCAGTTTTGCCAGCATGGTTACATTTGGGACATTCCCAGCAGTTGGGCAACTCGTCATTGACAACGCCGCTGGAATCGGTCAACTGAAAATAACCACATGGAACATTGTGAAAATGTCGAAATAAATATCTTTATAAATTCATCAATCCATTTGGAGTTGGGCTCAGTTTATATTTTGTTCTGCAGTTGTACAGAGAACCAATTAACGTGGACCCTCCCCCCCTTTTCTGTTTTTTCATCTTGTATTTTAAATATGCAATAGTACCACAAGATACAAAATTATTTCTTTCCGGAGTGACATTTATATCATGATTTTTTTTTCATACATTCAGTTGTGTTTTACATGTAAACTGCCTAATTGGTTCCAAAAACACCACATAAAATTTGCTGTCATGTCCTCTGATTGCCTGTCTTTATTTGTAATGCTGTGGCACCTTTTGTGGTGCTACTGGCATGCTAGCAAACTCCATTGACTTGCGCTAGCATAGCCACTCCGGAGCCCTGACACTAACAAATAACTGACAAACTGCCCGGAATTTGTTGAAACCAACTCCACCTACTGATTAAACCCCCGCTAAACTTAACTTTCCATTCAAGTGGAATTAGTTTATTTTTTAGCTTATTCGACAGATGTTATCACATGACCAGTCAAACTCATAGCAAACACGGGGTGTTAAAAGACGAGCTGACTTCGGCAGCCACTGCTGCTATTTCATCTCGTGTAAGTTATATTGTTTTGTTTCATATAAATGAGCATTGAGTAGCACGTTGTGGTGTGTACACTAGGTTTGTTTTTATTTATAGTCAAACATAGTTTTGTATGAAAAATAATTGTGTGCAGATGTAAATGTGCAGAAAAAACACCCCCAAAGCATGATCCACGATGGCACTCATCCTTCTTCCTCCAAACACTGTGAGTGGAATTAAGACCAAAAAGTTCCATTGTGATCTCATATGACCACATGACTTTCTCCCATGACTACTCTGGATCATCCAAATGGTCATTTGCAAACTTAAAACTAAAACTAAAAACAGGCCTGGAAATGTGCTGGTTTAAGCAGGCGAACCTTCCGTGCCATGCATGATTTTAAACCATGACGTCTTAGTGTATTACCAACAGTAACCTTGGAAAAGGTGGTCCCAGCTCCTTTCAAGTCATTGACCAGCTACTCCTGTGTAGTTTTTGGTTGATTCCTCACCATTCTTAGGATTATTGAGACCCTACAAGGTAGATCTTGCATGGAGCCCCAGTCCAAGGGAGATTGATAGTCATGTTTAGCTTCTTTCATTTTCTAATAATTGTTCCAACGGTAGATCTTATATTTGCTGCTTGGCAATTGCCCCGTAACTCTTTCCAGCCTTGTAGAGGTCGACAATTCTGTCTCTGTTGTCTTTGGACAGCTTTTCCGGGTGTATGGGGTGGACAGGTGTTTATATGTAGCTAACCTCAAACAGGTCAAAAGGTCCACCTCCACTCCACTTATTTAGGAGAACATGTGGAGTGGAGGTGGACTTTTTAAAGGCGACTAGCAGATCTTTCAGGCTCACAATTCTAGGTAATAGACAGGTGTTCAAATACTTATTTGCAGCAGTATTATATACAAATAAATTGTTTTAAAAATCATATACTGTGATTTAGGGATTTTTTTTTTTTTTTACATCATGTCTCTCACAGTGTACAAGCACCTACCATGAAAATTTCAAACCTGCCCATCATTTCTAAGTGGGAGAACTTGCAAAGTCGCAGAGTGTTCAAATACTTGTTTTCCTCACTGTATATGTATATTTTGATAAATGGTTATTAAACACTGCAAATGTAATAATTACGATATAAATGGGGTATACACACACACACACACATATATATATATATCAGAGGTTGCACTAGACTTTTTCGTTGTCTGTCATTTTGACTGACAGGGTCATAAAAATCCGGTCATAATCTATTTTTTCCCGTCAATTAAATTTTTAAAATGATGATAATGACATTGTGGTGACCCTTTGTTTGGCATAATTCACCTTCCGTACTTGTGTGTCCATTTGGCCGAGCGCGTTACAGGTGTAGAACACCGGCTACGACAGTCACGTGACAGAGACACTTAAGAGCCGCACGCGGTCCCCTCACTATCCACTCGCTCTCGCTATATGATTGGCCGAAGAGTCGAAATGCTCTCCCGTGAAATGCCCGTTTAAAAATGTTCCCGTTGTTACTTCTTGCGTTCGCTTATAAGTGCCCATTTAAAAAGGAAAAGCGATGGATGACACTACACACAGAGCGTATTATTAACAAATGTTAAAGTTGTATAATCATATAGCGAGAATAAGGAACGTCACTGACAAGCGCAGGCCCCCGCGAGTGGATAGTGAGGAGTCTAGGATAGTGCGCCTACAGCTAACAAGACTCTTAACATTGCATACCGCTTCAATATATTCAATAGTATTTAGTTTTCATTCATTTTAAATTAATATTCTGTCCGAACAAGCTTAACAGAGAATCCACACCGTGCCATCACACATCAAGCAGATGAATATGTAACTCTTTCACCGCAGTGACAAAAACAGCTAACTGTGGCCCCAGTAGTTAGGTAGCCTACCATATGTAGCATATGGAACAATGAAATTAACAGTTCACCTGCTGTGGCCTGAGCGTAGTCTCACACTTTCCTCCTGGTGCGCATGGACTTGAATTGCGTGCCCGCTTGTGCAGTCCCTGTTTTTTCACCTCTTTTATCAACACCATCGTCGTTTTGGGGCTTTTTGAAGAAACTTCGGACACTCAGTTGCCTTGACATTTTTCAGAATAAGGCCAACGATGTCATGCATCAAGAGAGACAATAGCTAATTAATAAGCTCACTCGCCACCCTGTGGTCTGGGGTGTGAATTGCAACCGGTCAAAATGACGGATGGATTCCAGTTTTTTCCGTCACCGTTTTAAAAAATCGGTCAACGACGGAAAATATTCGGTTAACGCGACCCCTGATATATATATATATATATATATATATATATATATATATATCTAAGAAAACAATGATTTGTACATGTACTCATACATACAGTATATCTTAACATTTTAAAATTAAAATACTGGATTTTTTTTTCTTTTATTGAAAAAACTGCGATGAACTGAGACCACGAAGTTTGAAGCGCAACATAGCAAGGAATCACTGTATCATACTTTGATCTTTGTATTTTTTTTCAATATATTTTTCTTATGATGACCATTTCTAAAGCTAATGACCTCCAACTTTAAGTTATGGTAGAAATCAATGCTTGCCTTTAAACAGCGAGGGTGAACGATCTCGTTGCAGATGGAGCACTCCATCAGCATCAGGTGGAACTTCTCCTCATCTTCCTCCACAGTGTCCTCCTTGCCTGCTTCCCCGCAGACCGCACACACTGCTGTGTGCGGCAGGACGGGCTGTACACAAATAGTGCGTTGAGGTCAGATCAAGAGTCAAGAGCATTTCCGCAAGATTGGGAAAATAAATATTTTAATTGTGAATTTATCTGGTATGGACCCGACTCACATGACGTCACAACCACACCTCCGCGCCATGTTGTCTGTCTACTCGTCGGGTTTTAGCATTACCGCCACGTAAATTCCTCCTATTATTGCGTGTTTTTCTGCTCGTTAACATTAATAATCAAAATGGTGAAGGCGTGTGTGGCGGTTGGTTGCAATAACAGAGAAGATAGACGGAGAGACTTGAAGTTCTACCGTATTCCGAGAGACCCGGAGAGGAGAACGAGATGGACTGCTGCAATTCGACGAGAAAACTTGGCTCCAAACGATTACCACAGATTATGTAGTAGTCATTTTAGATCTGGTAAGATGCATTTAATATATATTTAGAGGGTTTGGGGCTGACAACCACAATTAAGATCATTGCTAGGCTAATCGCCGACAACATACAGTTTCAAATTCAAGATGCTTATTTCTTCCACCATCATTATTTTTTGAATAATATTTAGCTGGTACCAAGTTAAAGAAGTTAAACAGGTGTGTCCAAACCTTTTGCAAAGGGGGCCAGATTTGGTGTGGTAAAAATGCGGGGGGGCTACCTTGGCTGATTTGCATAGAACAATATATTTAAACAAATTTTAGCAAGCCCTTCTGTGTGTCACATTTGCTTTATATTTTTTTTTAATTCATAATTTCAACAATCTCGTCTTTGTGGCGTTCTCTTTCGACACTCGGGCTCTTGCGAAATACTGCTGCTGTGAAATTAAACTAGCTTCAAGTTGCTATAATTTCTCGCTGCATATCTTCCCTGTAATGTTGTCGTACTTGTCAGCGTGTCTTGTTTAGTAATATTGCGTCACATCGAACTCTTTGAAAATAGCGACTGTCTCTTTGCAAATGAGGCAGACACAGTTGTTGCGTGTTTTATTGAAGAAATAGTCCAATATCCACCTATCCTTGAAGCGTCGGCCATCGCAGTCAACTTTTTTTTTTTATTGATTGTCGCCATTTTAGAAAATTGGAAGTAAAGGGTCACGCGGGGTTATGTTGCTTAGAGTGCTGCTCTTAAAGTTTTTCAAACTTTCGTGAGAATAGGCTGATTTTGTGTGGACAAGATAGTTGTAGGTATCAGGGTAGCAGATGTCAGGCAGAGAGGGCGAAGACAGCGGGTCGAAAAATATCGATTTAGGCATCAAATATGGATCTGGCGAATGGATAGACTGAAGCTTTTCCACATAACGCCTTTTATGCAACGCATCCAATGAGTTTACAGCGTCTGAAAGCACCGGGGCTTCCATGAATTGCACTATAAATTGCACGACAAATTGAAACCATTGAGAATACGGATAAACACAGACGGACAATATGGCGGCCGGATACAGCGACACGTCATTCTGTGACGTTGGTGAGTAGGGTCTATTTACAATAAATATACTAGCTAATGAGATAGGCTAATGAACACATGAAATATTGCAGAATGTGAGGTAAGACATATTAACCCTTTATAGGGCATTCATTTAACTCATTGGCTGCAATTTACGGCGGTCGACGTCCAATCCATTTTGACGGACGTTCATTCCCCCCTCCCAGTCAAAATGGATAGGACGTCGAGCGCCATCAATAACAGCGAAACATGAGCATTCATAGCCAGTAGGGGTGTATCTATACACTTAAATTTAATTTCGGTTTGGTTCAGTGTCGTGAAGTGATTCATTCAGTTAGTTTTCGGTACAAAAAAGGCAGGGGAATAAATTACTTTAAATGCTTTTATTTTAAATAAATAAAAGCGACCCATTAGGGTGACATCTCAAACAACTGACATAGCATTTTTTAAGATTTAAAATAGATATGCTTTATTTATTTTTCCCCATAAAATCTAACACAAAAGGTATGGAAGTGAACCGAACCAAACATCCAAAACCAAAATGGTTCAACGCATCCACGTGAACCGTTACACCCCTGATATGCAGTCCTCCCAGTTCAAATGAAGTGGACGTTTATCGCTGTCATTGGCAGGGAATGAGTCAAATACTATGAAATGAAAAAAATGAATAAACAAAGTTTAGAGTCGTATTGAAGGGCATAACTAGAGTTTATTTCTTTTTTTTTTTTTTTTTTTTTGAATTAATTTGGTTTTTACTAATATTTTTAAATTAAATTTATTCATTAAAAATATGTAAAAAATAATTTTTAATAACACAATATTGATTAATATTTTTTTTTTAAAAAAAAAAGGAAAATGCAATTCCTGGGGAAATTGCGATGGTAGCTTTGCTGTGGTACGTAAACACTTAAAACACTTCCAGTTGATTTGGGGGCATTTCAGTGTCACTTCCTGTTTTTTGAAGGTGATTTCATATAACTGCAATTTAAAACTGACATCACAATTTGGGCCGTATTGGCTACACACCAAATGTTAAGATAGCGGCCTCCATGACCACCACATATTTTAAAAATTATGAATAACAGTCACTTGCCCAACAAAGGGGTTATTAAACAAGATATACATTTCCCACCCCTGAGCTGGCCTGTGACAATGCTCCACTTGCGATTCTCTGCACAAGAGGCCAAGTGGCGCTCCTTGGTGTCACCATAGCAACCATCTGGATGAGGCTTGAATGAACAAGTCCCCTAAGTGAACATCTAAAAATAGCAATGGAACAATAACAACTAAGAAGGTGATTTCTGTAGAAAGAGGAATGAGGAGCAAATATGTCAATTGTATGCGTTCACTAAGTAGTTGCCATTGACAGCGATAGATGTCCGATCCGTTTAGACTGGGAGCGAATGATCACTGCCAGCCTCTCCCAGTTCAAATGGTTTGGACGTCTATTGCTGTCAATGGCACTGGGACATAATCACTCGGTTCATAATAACAGAAAAGGACATACCGCGATGCACTGTCTCATGATGCACGACTGCTTCATCCGTCCCGGCCCGCCAAATTTTTTCATGTCCTTACAGAAGTGGCACTCGCCGCACTCACTTCGCAGACAGGCCTCGCATTTGCGGCAGCGGGTACGCCTCCTCCTGGCACCCGATGTGCTGGTGCCGCCGCGGCCCGAAGTCGGCTTAGGGGCCGTCGCCGGAGAGGCCGCCATCTTGGGTTTGGGTCGTTGGGGAGGCCGGGCCTGCGGGGTGGGGAGAGATGAAATTTTGTTTCAGACTACAAATAAATTCAAGTATTAAAATCAAATCATGACAATAGAATATATGAAATAATAATAAAATTAAAGTAAAAGGAGGTATAGAGGTCATAAAATAAAAAAGTTTTGTTCTCCAGGGTCATATTTGGTTTTTAAAATGTATTAAATAGAAAACAATTCTTATTCTTTAATCAAATGAAAATATTGTCGAATTAAAATTCAACTACTTGAGCAAATTAATTGACAAAAGGTTGTTATTAAAGAAAAAATACAATAAAGTTTCCATTTGTTATTTACATGAAACAAATTACGTAATTCATAAAATTTGTTTGAAAAAAATTGAAGAGCTTATTTTAGTACTTATTTCATTACTTAAAATGAATAAACTAATCAAAGAAGGTACACAATCTGCTTTGATTTAAAAGTAAATAATCAAACCAAATTAAAAAACATTCTTTTATAATAAATAGTAACGAAATTACTATCTTGTACCAAAAATATCAATGCTTCTATACATGCAAGGAATTATAAAACAGTCACGTGTATACTTTTGTATGTTATTATTTCTTGAATGTAATGTTTTTATTTGACTGTTTTCACAATAAGTAAAATACGTACTATAAGTGCTAAGTACCTTTCAGTGAAATAAATGTTAAACGCAAAATGTAAAACTATTGTACTATGCTACTATTTATCTTTTTCTTTACAATAAATGAAACATTGATTCAAAATGAATATAAAATGTAAAATACTTGGTATCCAATAATACATATATATATATATATATATATATATATATATATATATACATACATACATACACTGGGGCAAATAAGTATTTAGTCAACCACCAATTGTTCTCCAACTTGAAAAGATTAGAGAGGCCTGTAATTGTCAACATGGGTAAACCTCAACCATGAGAGACAGAATGTGAAAAAAAAAAAAAGGAAAATCACATTGTTTGACTTTTAAAGAGTTTATTTCCAAATTAGAGTGGAAAATAGGTATTTGGTCACCTAAAAACATGCAAGATTTCTGGCTGTCAAAGAGGTTGACTTCTCCTAACGAGGTCTAACGAGGCTCCACTCGTTACCTGTATTAACGGCACCTGTTTTAACTCATTATCGGTGTAAAAGACACCTGTCCACAACCTCAGTCAGGCACACTCCAAACTCCACTGTGGCCAAGACCAAAGAGCTGTCGAAGGACACCAGAGACAAAATTGTAGACCTGCACCTGGCTGGGAAGACTGAATCTGCAATAGGTAAAACGCTTGGTGTAAAGAAATCGACTATGGGAGCAATTATTAGAAAATGGAAGACATACAAGACCACTGATAATCTGCCTCGATCTGGGGCTCCAAGCAAGATCTCACCCTGTGGCGTCAAAATGATAACAAGAACGGTGAGCAAAAATCCCAGAATCACACGGGGGGACCTAGTGAAAGACCTACAGAGAGCTGGGACCACAGTAACAAAGGCTACTATCAGTAACACAATGCACCACTGGGGACTCAAATCATGCACTGCCAGACGTGTCCCCCTACTGAAGAAAGTACACGTCCAGGCCTGTCTGCGGTTCGCTAGAGCGCATTTGGATGATCCAGATGAGGACTGGGAGAATGTGTTGTGGTCAGATGAAACCAAAATTGAACTTTTTGGTAGAAACACAGGTTCTCGTGTTTGGAGGAGAAAGAATACTGAATTGCATCCGAAGAACACCATTCCCACTGTGAAGCATGGGGGTGGAAACCTCGTGCTTTGGGGCTGTTTTTCTGCAAAGGGACCAGGACGACTAATCTGTGTAAAGGAAAGAATGAATGGGGCCATGTATCGAGAGATTTTGAGTGAAAATGTCCTTCCGTCAGCAAGGGCACTGAAGATGAGACGTGGCTGGGTCTTTCAGTATGACAATGATCCCAAACACACAGCAAAGGCAACAAAGGAGTGGCTTCGTAAGAAGCACATTAAAGTTCCTGGAGTGGCCTAGCCAGTCTCCAGATCTCAACCCCATAGAAAATCTGTGGAGGGAGTTGAAAGTCCGTGTTGCCCAACGACAGCCACAAAACTTCACTGCTATAGAGGAGATCTGCATGGAGGAATGGGCCAAAATACCAGCAACAGTGTGTGAAAAGCTTGTGAAGAGTTACAGAAAACGTTTGGCCTCCGTTATTGCCAACAAAGGGTACATAACAAAGTATTCAGATGAACTTTTGGTATCGACCAAATACTTATTTTCCACGATTTGCAAATAAATTCTTTAAAAAACAAACAATGGGATTTTGTTTTTTTTTCCACATTCTGTCTCTCATGGTTGAGGTTTACCCATGTTGACAATTACAGGCCTCTCTAATATTTTTAAGTGGGAGAACTTGCACAATTAGTGGTTAACTAAATACTTATTCGCCCCACTGTAATTCATTGAAAATACAGTAATGTACTGTTTTCCTCCTGAGTGTGTATTATCACAAAGTTGGCATTGTCCTTGTCGACCGCCGCAATATGTGCTCTTCTGTCAACGTTCATTCGAAATAGTTGGAAACTATTATTTATTTATTTATAGAGTCAATTTTTTTTTTTTTAATTTTACAGCCGAAACATTTTTAGTAAACGTCGACTAAAACTAGATGTAATTAGTCTTCAGTTTTCGTCGACAAAAACAGACACATTTTGAGTTGACTAAAATATGACTAAGACTAATAAGTATTATCGTCCAAAACACTTAAGAATATGACAGAACTTAAAAGGGCTGTCATTTAAATCATTCATACAACAGTGACGTAAAAATTGGGAGTTCAGAACAATCAGAAATTGATTCAGCCTTTGCAATGATACCAAAAACAGGAATAACTGCCTGTTAATTCTCTTCTGGCATGAATAAAAAAGAATGCTGAGGTGGGAGATGAAGAGAAAGAAAAGATCCATCAAGACAACGTTCCCCGGAGGCGTCTTCCACATTTAGCTCCTCACTTACTCGCCGCATGTTTCCACTTCAAAGAGGAAGCAGACGCTCTTTGCTCCGTTTTCACTCTCCGGCAGCCATTATTGTGAGTTACGGAGGAAGGAGGGCTCACATTTACAACGCCGTGTGCTAAATGTGCTCCGTTTCAGACAACTGGGAAATGGATACGTCTTTGATCTAGGTCATTATTGATCCTAATGTATTCTTCGCTCTGGTGCCAAACATCAACATGGCTGCTAGTTTACCACACTACAATACAGTATGTACACTTAAATGAGCCATTCCCTCCTCTCTTTACCTCACTTTTGTTCTTATTCTTGAACCTTGATCCATCCTTACCTCGTTCAGTGCATATAAAAAAGTCTACACACCCTTGTTCAAAACTTCCTCCACATGTCCTACATTTATGTTTATTCTCATTTATCATCTCATCCCTCTTTTCCTCCTTTGGGCACCTAACGATTCGGTTACGATTCAGAGGCTGCGATTCGATTATAAATCGATTATTGATGCACCCCGCACAGCTATTAGCTGCTTTTATCGTTTCGTACATTAGTTCCAAAATTGTTCAAAACTCTTCTCAGGCTAAAACAAACTATTATTTCAGTATTAAGTTAACAGTTAAAACAGTAAATAAATTCTCAAGTCCCTATTCTGTATCAGCAGTTTTAATCTACATTCAATTAATTTAATGTTGTGAATAGTGCTGCAACAATTAACCGATTAACTCGAGTATTCGATTAGAAAAAAGATTCGAATTAAATTTGGCTGCTTCGAGTATTCGTTTAATTAAAGTGGCGTTTCAATGGTTTGTTTTGAAAGTGTTTGCATTCAGTTTTATTGATTTGGGTGGATACACGGCCCTCTACCTCATTTCACATGGCTGAATCCATCTGCTCCCTGTTAGGACCAACATAAGCTTTTTTCTTGAGTTTTTTTTTTTTTTAATGCATTCGTAATTTAGTTTATTGGCATATTTAGCCATTTTTGTGGGAATATGTGTCTGAACCATTCATTAAAAGAATTGTAGAAAAAAAAGTTTGCATTTTATAGCATTTAAGCTAGTGGACCTTTGCTATGTAAGTTTTTAACAAATAAAAAACTGAAAAGTGGGGCGTGCAATATTATTCGGCCCCCTTGCGTTAATACTTTGTAGCGCCACCTTTTGCTCCAATTACAGCTGCAAGTCGCTTGGGGTATGTTTCTATCAGTTTTGCACATCGAGAGACTGACATTCTTGCCCATTCTTCCTTGCAAAACAGCTCGAGCTCAGTGAGGTTGGATGGAGAGTGTTTGTGAACAGCAGTCTTCAGCTCTTTCCACAGATTCTCGATTGGATTCAGGTCTGGACTTTGACTTGGCCATTCTAACACCTGGATACGTTTATTTTTTAACCATCCCATTGTTGATTTGGCTTTATGTTTTGGATCATTGTCCTGTTGGAAGATAAATCTCCGTCCCAGTCTCAGGTCTTGTGCAGATACCAACAGGTTTTCTTCCCGAATGTTCCTGTATTTGGCTGCATCCATCTTCCCGTCAGTTTTAACCATCTTCCCTGTCCCTGCTGAAGAAAAGCAGGCCCAAACCATGATGTTGCCACCACCATGTTTGACAGTGGGGATGGTGTGTTCAGGGTGATGAGCTGTGTTGCTTTTTCGCCAAACATATCGTTTTGCATTGTGGCCAAAAAGTTCAATTTTGGTTTCATCTGACCAGAGCACCTTCTTCCACATGTTTGGTGTGTCTCCCAGGTGGCTAGTGGCAAACTTTAAACGAGACTTTTTATGGATATCTTTGAGGAATGGGTTTCTTCCTGCCACTCTTCCATAAAGGCCAGATTTGTGCAGTGTACGACTGATTGTTGTCCTATGGACAGACTCTCCCACCCCAGCTGTAGATCTCTGCAGTTCATCCAGAGTGATCATGGGCCTCTTGGCTGCATCTCTGATCAGTTTTCTCCTTGTTTGAGAAGAAAGTTTGGAAGGACGGCCGGGTCTTGGTAGATTTACAGTGGTCTGATGCTTCTTCCATTTCAATATGATGGCTTGCACAGTGCTCCTTGAGATGTTTAAAGCTTGGGAAATCTTTTTGTATCCAAATCCGGCTTTAAACTTCTCCACAACAGTATCTCGGACCTGCCTGGTGTGTTCCTTGGTTTTCATAATGCTCTCTGCACTTTAAACAGAACCCTGAGACTATCACAGAGCAGGTGTATTTATACGGAGACTTGATTACACACAGGTGGATTCTATTTATCATCATCGGTCATTTAGGACAACATTGGGTCATTCAGAGATCCTCACTGAACCTCTCGAGTGAGTTTGCTGCACTGAAAGTAAAGGGGCCGAATAATATTGCACGCCCCACTTTTCAGTTTTTTATTTGTTAAAAAAGTTTAAATTATCCAATAAATGTTGTTCCACTTCACGATTGTGTCCCACTTGTTGTTGATTCTTGACAAAAAAATTAAATTTCATATCTTTATGTTTGAAGCCTGAAATGTGGCGAAAGGTTGCAAGATTCAAGGGGGCCGAATACTTTTGCAAGGCACTGTATATATATATATATATATATATATATATATATATATATATATATATATACATATATGTGTACCGATTGATGCTTAGCTCAAGTATTTTAATTTTTTATGGTCCTTATCCGATTACTCGATCTAAATAGTTAATCGATTAATCGACTACTAAAATAATCGATAGCTGCAGGCTTAGTTGTGAATCAACCGTTAAAGTTATTAAAATTGCTCCCGTTATACCATAATTTCCCTTCTGTCTACTTTCGACATGTAAAAGTTTTAAAATGGTTTCTTCATTTAAAGATAGATTCAAGTCAAGATTTCCGATTTAGGAGTATTTTAGATTAAAAGTTAATTAGGTTCGCTACAATAGAGCCTTCCAGAGAAGTCTACTGCTTTAAGATGGCGGCTGTTTACTAACGTCGGAAAGTCTGTCATTTCGCATCTAGTTCTCTATACATGTTCTAACGCCGCCGTCGTCTGTCATTTCGCATCTAGTTCTACATATAAGTGATACCTAACCGTAGCATTATTGTGGCCGTATGTTTGTAGCAACAAGCAACTGGGCATTGTTTGTAGAAGCTGTCAGCCACAATCAGGTATTATTGTTTTGTTATCTGGCGGCATGAGTTGAATATGATGTTTACTCTCGGTCCGTTCCTCATTGCGTCCCGAAGACCGCACTGACTATTTTAGTTCCGCTTTTCCTGGTATAATTTAATAATTGGAATTTGGATGTTTGTGAATCGTTCTCGAATCTTCTACGGTTGAACTGCGAATAATCTAAGAATCGGAAATTTGGCACACCTCTACACCCATCATCCATCCTTTATATTCCTCATTTCTATCATTCGAGCAGTTTTCTGTCTATCACCTTTCCTCCACTTTTCTCCTTCTATTCTAATTCAACCTTCAATGGTTCCTACATCCATCCTTTATTCATCTTTCTAAGTACCGTATTTTTCGAACTATAAGTCAGTTTTTTTCATAGTTTGGCTGGGGGTGCTACTTATACTCAGGAGCGACTTTTGTGTGAAAATATTTACACATTATGATATCATTTCACATGTTATTTTGGTGTTTTGGCGTGACACTGATGGTTTGGTAAACTTGTTAGCATGTTCTTTATGCTATAGTTATCTGAATAACTCATAATAGCTATTTTACGTTAACATACCGGCCCCGTTGGCATTTCGTTGTTCATGCATCATGTAACATTATCACACTGTTCATTCAGCATGCTGTTCTCTATTGTATTTTTATTTTATTTTAAATTGCCTTTCAAGATGACATATCTGTTCTATGAGTTGGATTTTATCAAGTAAATTTCCCCCCAAAATGCGACTTATACTCAGGTGCGACTTATAGTCCAGAATATACGGTAGTTTTCTTTCTTCATCCCTTCCATCCACACGATCCTAGCGTCCATGCGTTTCCTTCCCACCTACAGTCATTCCTTTCTGTCATCCTTTCACCCTTCATCCTCTGTCCATGGACTCCTTTCCATCCTTCCCTTCTTTCTACTGTCCATCCAGTCCATCCTTCCCTTCTTTCTATTGTCATTTACAATATGCATCTTTTCTTTTGAGCCACTCTGTACAAATACTAACCTGGCAATCCAGATTGATTGTTCCATATATCTGCTACGAATATATTCCACATGTCAATCTGGAAAAGATCCAACCGGGACATTTTTCACTTTCACCTTTACAAATGTACGGCTGCTCATTGGACGATGCTTCTTCTTTTCACACTCACGAAAACGTCGTTTCCAGTCAAAAACAAAAACAACAAAACAAACAAAAAAACTTTTCTTGACGGTCTACGCTCCTCTTTTAATGAGGAAATGAAGTGTATTTTAGACAAAACTTTGGAAAACCCTTTTATTTCCACGATAGTATTCAAACAGATAGGCGCTTCCTGGCCATGTCTGCAGCTCCCTCCCCTTTTCTCTGGTTGGCTTGCAATCAGAAGGCACAGTATGAGATATTGGTTCGCGAAAAACCAAAAACATAAGATACCCGTCAAGAAAAGCTTTTCGTGACGTTCTTCGTTCGTCTTTTAACAACTGCATTTCCGACAAAACAGAAATCGAACTATCTACAAGAACCACTTTGCACTCCGATAATGTATTCACGCAGATAGTTGCTTTCTGGTCACGCCTCTTTTTCCTGATTGGCTCTAACATCAGATGACCGGGGAAGTGTTGGACAATAGGGTTTCCAAAACAGTACTGCATGATGACTCAACGAATCAGTCTTGCTTGCAAGGCTACCGTCCTAATGTCTTTCCTTATTCGTGGTCCATTTCCTTCCCACTTTCAACCATTCCTTATTGTCATCCTACAACCCTTCATCCTCAATCCATTCCGTCCTTCCCTTCTTTCTAAAGTCTTTTACAATATGATTTTTTTTTTCTTTTGACCCCCTCTTCATGTGTACTAAGGGTGTGACACTATATCAAGAAGGTGATATATTGCGATACTTTGTAGCCCAAAAGGTTATCGATATGCACCCACCAAGAATCGATATATCGTTTTGTAAAGGTGTCAATGTTAAAAAAAAAAAAAAAAGGAACAAACAGGTTGCAACCAAAATCTTCCATTAGTGTCTACGAAAATTCACTGGCGGCCATTGACGGCGTTAGACATCCAATTCCTATTGAGTGGATTGGACGTCCCAAGCCGTCAATGGCACTGAATCTAGCGCATTCACAGCCAGTCTTTTGTGGTCATTTACATGTCACTTCCTGGCATTTACAGGTTACTTCCAGCTGATTTTGAGTTACTTCCTATTCATTTAGGGACATTCTTGAGTTACTTCCTTTTCAGTAACCCAAAATCAACAAGATGTGACCTGTAAATGCCCCCAAAACAACTGGAAGCGACCCGTAAATGCCCCAAAAGGAAAAAGAAGTGACCAAAATCAGCAGGAAATGACGTGAAATGCCCCCAAATGAACTCGTTGCCCTAAAATGGCTGCCACTGATGGCAATTGACGTCCAATCCGTTTGAACTGGGAGGAATGGCAGCGAATGAACGAATGTTGGATGTCGACTAGTGATAAACTCATTACAATTCACGGCAGAAGGATGCAAAGAGCTTGTTTTTCTGTTTATTAGTTGTTTTGTAGAATCTCTTAGAATTATTTCCTGACCCATGCATCCTTAATTGTTGTATCACCATATCGTGAGATCATCGTTATCGCAAGCCTTGTATTGCAATTTTTGGGGGGTCACCCTATGCAAATAGGGCTAATTCATGAACGGTTACAAAGTAAAACAACAAAGCTGTCATCTCAGAGAATTCAAGATCAGATGTCGCTGACTGCAGATATCTTTTTTTTCCCCAAGCGTCAGCATAGCAACAGCCCAGTTCTCAAACACGCACACACATGCTCACACAGAACCAATAAGATCTGTATTGACACAAAGAAAGGAAGAAGCATAGTACGGCACAATATTGAAATACTGTGGTTAAAATATAGGAGGCAGTCAGATATGAAGCTACATGTCGGGATTAGTTGGAGATACTGGATCGGATGTAATCCTTCCTGGTCTGAATCTGAGGGGTTACAAAAGGGGATTACGACGGGGATGTCCGTTGAATATTGAAGCTGCCATTTTGGGTATACCATATGACAAGAAAAGTGTCTAGAAAGTTTAACACTACTGACACTAGTTTCACCCATTACCCAAAATATGGATGGGCGTTTTTATCACAACAAGGGTTAGGTTTGGAAAAGTATTAAGGGCCGATGCCTGAATTTGGGCCACAAGTCAGCCATTTTGGGCAAATTCCTATTAAATTTTATCCCGTTAGTACGTAGTCACCATACCTCATTCTATTCCAACAATCTTCTATACCCTCCTCTCGAACACCTACTGTTAGTTTTTTGTTGACCTTTTCTCATTTTACTTCTGAGTGTCCCTCCAATCCCCAGATTCCAGGCCAACTTCCTACTATGGAACTTGTCTAAATGACCCCAAATCAAAATTAGGTATACCTGACAGATGTTTGATGGTAAATTGCCAAGTTTTTTTTGCTGATGCCTTCAAATGCATACGGAACTTGGAGGAGCCGCCATTAGAAACCGGGTTCTGGAGCTTGCATATAGCTGATTTAATTGTCGCTCCAGTCGCGATTTCGAGAGCTCTTTAAAATAGAGGTCGACCAATATATCGGCCGACTGATATATGGACTTTTTTCCAACGTCTGCTATTGGCTGATAAACTACAAAAATCGGCTGATTAATAAACAAAAAAATAAGCCGATAAAAAATTATTTGATCAGGCATCTGTGTGGGCAACTGTGGCCGCCGCTGACTGACGGAAGGACCCCGGAAGGACCCCGCAGAATCTTGAAGGCAGGCTGCTACAGGAAGCTTCAGGCTTGCCTGTTTTGTAATTATTGTAGGATTTTTTTAGTCTTGCATGAGAGAACATGCTTTAGCCTTTTAAGGTGTTTACCGAGTGATCTTTTCACTCTAAATGTAACTTTTAACGTTAGCATAGCATTTGCGCTAACATTAGCTTTAGCATGGCGAGCATCGTCATGACATCCTGGTGGGTTTAATCATTTGAAGATAATGTACTCTCTTGCAGAGTGCGTATGATCATAAAAGGAAGGGAGGCGTTCATTGGTCTGGGAGCACTAGACTGAATTAATCCTTTAAGTCTCAGGTCATCATTGAAAATTTGAAGCTGTTGAAGCATTTTTTAAAATTGCCTTTATGATGAAAAAGATATCGTTTTAAAAAAATCGACTTTGGATATCAGTAATCGGCTGAAACCTTTTTTTTGATATTGGCATCTGCATTTGAAAATCCTATATCAGTCGACCTCTAATTTATAATATGCTAGCCACTTATCAATATGTCTTTGCTATTTAAGAATCAACAGAAATCACTGAAATCAAGACTGATGCGTTGTTTCAGCAACAAAATCTTGAAAATTGCTTTGGTGAAATGAAGCTGATATTGGAAAATGTGCATATGATATCATATTATACTATTTCAATCAAACTGTGGCAAACTAATATGGGCAAATATTTATTTTTGTCGAAGATATATAGTTGCATTTTCACCAATTACCGTATTTTCCACACTGTAAGGTGCATTCAATGAATGGCCTATTTAAAACTTTTTTCAAATGTAGGGCGCAGTAGTAGTAGTAGTAATAGTTGGGGTTCCGTTATGCATCCAGTAGATGGAGCTGCGCTAAAAGGAACGTCATGCTACGATTAACCAATGTTGATCACTGTATAAAATGCATAAGGCGCACTTTTAAGAAAATTGAAGGCTTTTAGGTGCGCCTTATAATGTAGAAAATACGGTAATTGTAACTGCCAGGTTTAACCCTAAATAGCAAAGGATTGGCTGCCATTGACGGCGATAGATGTCCAATTCAGAATGAGTGGGTGAATGACAACAGCCAGCACTGCCAGGCAAAATGGCTGATTATGAACACTTAGTACCATTTACAATAATAAGTGCCTCTTGTCTTCATTCTACTGTGAATTTAAATGTGTTTGTCACTCGTAGACGTCCAATCCATTTGAACTGGGGGGGTTGGCAGCGAATGAACGTTCCATCTATCGACGTCAATGGCAGCCATTAAGTTAATTACAGCAAATAAATTGAATTAAACAGCCAATAATGTTGCCTTTTTAGCCCCTTGGCTGTGAATTTGAATGAGTTTATCACTAGTACCTATTGATGTCAGTGGCAGTCATTGAGTTAATAGAGTGTAATGGCAAATGTATTGAATTAGGCGTCCAATCATGTACCTTTTTTCATCCATCTGCTGAGAATTTAATTCAGTTTATCACTAATAGACGTCCAGTCCATATCTACTGGAAGGGCTAGCAACAAATGAACGAATGCCAACCCTCCCAGTTTAAATGCATCGGATGTCTATCGACATCAATGACAGCCAATGAGTTTAGTAGTAGTTAAGCTCTCTGTATTTGCAGGGACTCAATTTGAAGTACTTGTGCATTAAACAATATTATCATTGTAGTACAGATAGAACAAAGATTCTCTGCGTTTGCCTTATGTCACGCCGATAACCCACAAATGCAATAAAAGAAGAAAAATACTGAAGAACAGATGCACAGTGTGTACAGGAATTTTTATCTCTTTTTTTCATAGCCAATCACAACCCTCAGGCGTTCAGCTGAAAAGCATTCTTACTCTTGCAGGATTTATTGTGCTGAAACACACCAAATGCCATTGAGGAAAATAAAAAACTAGGAAAGGGAATTCAATCTGCGTGTTTATCCCCAGGTAGCTGAGTCTTCCTGCTGTGCTGCAGGACTGCTGCATGCATGCATTCCTCTAGTGGCCTCCTCAATACGCAAACCTGCTTCAAAGAGGGGACTAAGGGGGGAAACGCGGGGAGGGGGCTAACCTGCTCCGAGTCAGAATCGTAGTCCTCATCGTCAGCGCTGAGCGACATGGCCATGGCGGCTGTTTCACATGCTGTCCAGCGCGAGAGCAAATGACATGGCTGCGCTCTTCTTCGCACACTACCACTCCACAATACCACCAGCAGATGTCGGCAACACAGGACCAGCCTGCCTCATTAGTATGAGGATGCGCGGCCAATAGGAGGCCGGATGCGGCCAAACAGACGCCCTCCTCCAATCAGGAGAGGAGGTGCGCTGATTTTCAGGATTATCGCACAGAGGCAATTTTGAGCAAAGGCATATTGGAGAAGGTATAAAATCACACAGGTATATTTAGTTTGAAAAATTCATTATTAGCTTTTGTGCATTTGTAATTTAAAAAATGGGACTTGTATTTGAAAATTACGAGTCTATTCTTTTAATATTGCACTTTATTTTCAAAAATTTAAACCAAAAAAAATGCCAAGTTGTTCTTAAAATATCATGTTTATTGAAATAAAAATTTTCTCATAATATACAAAAGTATATTTTACTCATGAAACATTTGTTTTCATAATTTAAAAAAATTCTACTCTAGATGGAATCTAAAAATTATTCGCTCATTTTATTTGTGTTTCACATCATTTTCACGCGTTTAACTTAAAAAAAATGACTGCTCTCTTAAAATTAACCTTTTTTTAAACATTCAGATTTATCGCAAATACGCCTTAATTTTTTTATATCAACCTTTATTCCTAAAAAAAATTTATCTATTACTGTATTAATTTATCTATTACTGTATTTTTCGGACTATACGTCACAGTGTTTTTTCATGGCTGGGGGTGCGACTTATACTCAGGAGCGGCTTATGTGTGAAATTATTAACACATTATGATAACATTTAACATATTATTTTGGTGTTTTGGAGTGACACTGATGGTTTGGTAAACTTGTTAGCATGTTCTTTACGCTACAGTTATCTGAATAATTCTTAATAGCTATGGCCATGTTCGCGTTCTGCCTTTGGCAATGTGTGTTCAATTGTATTATTGACTTTTTTTTATCTTGAAATGCATGCTTTTAGTTTGTGGCTGTGGCGCTTTCACGCCCAAGTGGGGGCGCAGTCGCACTTGTTTGCGCGAAGAAGAGCGCTCACACGCGAGAAGAAGATGGACAGCTACGCAGCGTCTGAGCGAGTGGGCGAGCGAGAGAGAGAGAAACACGGCTGCGAACAATCATTGTTTATGCTTGTAAAATATCTCTACAGAGGCAACACCTGTATGTATCATCTTTTCTGTTGTTGTTCTGTGTTTTCCACCCGCGATCGGACACTTAGAGCCAGTTGTGTGGTTGTTTGAACGATGTACTAATGCTAGCGAACGTATGCTAACCATTTGTGTCATAGCTATATAATTATTTACGTTGAGGCGAACCTGTTCGGTATCGAGGACGAAATTGATTTGTATTATTTCTATTTTTTGTTTCACTCTTCAAACGATGGTGTCATAACGACGGCCAAAATAAAGTCAGCAAATTATACGGACGTCCAGCATCGTCATTTGGGAATTTAGCTCGCTGTATAGCCAGGACCGAGCCGTAGCGTCCTGGCGAGGACAGTATATTCGCATTTCGTTGTTCAAGCATCATATAACATTATCATACTGTACACTTATTCAGCATGTTGTTGTCTATTGTATTTTTATATTAAATTGCCTTTAAAGATGACATATCTGCTCTATGTGTTGGATTTTCTCAAGTAAATTTCCCCCCCCAAAATGCGACTTATACTACGGTGCGACTTATATGTTTTTTTCCTCTTCGTTGGGCATTTTATGGCTGGTGCAACTTATACTCAGGTGCGACTTATAGTCCGATAAATGCGGTAGAACTTTTTGTAGATGTTGATTAACCTTGCAGTAAAAAAAGCATTTTTTACTTGAAAAATGTCTGATTTAAAAGAAATTTGCTTTTTTTCTGGTTTTGTTCCTTTTAGTACTCTTACGTATATGGCAATTTAATTTATCTATAAAATTTGTATTTTTCTAGGAAAAAAAGAAAATTTGAATTTGCTCTTGTGATATCAACTTTTGTCTTGGAAAAAAAAATCCAAAACAAAAACATTATTCTTATAATATTCTACCTTAGCCATTCTCATCTTAACTGAGCATTTTGATTCCAACAACTACATAAACTACAACTAGAAAAATCTGGAAAAATGCGATATCCTCCTTTTATGTTTTTAAAATAACAAAAAGTATTAAATTATAGAGTAAACTGACAAGGAATCAAAAATTCTTTGACACTTGCTTGGGAGTCTATGGAGATGTTAATGACCAAACAAATATAAACTTTATGCAACCTGAAAAATAAAGCATTCAAATTCTGATCTTGAGAAATACAGCATATTACTAAGTAATATATTACTAAGGAGGCAGGTTTGCAGCCTATGTGAGGTTGGCATAAGTCTTATCATGGGTTATACAGTAGCACTTCTCTTATGAAAACGGGAGGTGCACTGAGAATCATGACCACCACACAGAGCCAATAAAGACAGATGGCATTGCATTGCAAAAAGGCTAATGCTCACCCCCCCCCCCACACACACACACACACACCCCACACACACACACACGGCAAGCAGCAGGTGGCCCTCACATCCATACATTATATTTTCAGAAGTCACTTATGCCATGTTATTTTTCTGTCTATGTATTATAGGGATTGAAACAGAGGATGAGAAAATGCATTTATCTAGAACAGGGCCCATGGCATCCTCCTGTACGAATGCTTTCTTGAAATCTGCTGTTGAGATTCCTCATCTGAGCTGGGATACTGTGAATTTCATCCTGCATTCACCACGGTTACTAAAATGGCAGATTGTTTACTTGCTTAAGCTCAGTCTTGCAGTGCTGCCATTTGCCCATGCCTTACAATATGCAAAAATTCCTGTTTTCCAGCACATTTCAAGAATGCATTCACCATTTAAAGGACGTCATTTTAAAATAAAAAATCCATCATTCTGTCTTAAATGGCATGTTTAAAGGTTTCAAATTCTATGAATAAATATTTTTCTTCCATCACTTTTGGTTTTATTGGTTTGCTAAAAAGTCCCTGTTTTTTGGTTCACCTTGTATAACAATATGTTAGATCATAGAAAGAACGAGAAAAAGTTAAAAGCCTACCTTCATAGTTTTCTTTGGCCAGAACACAACCGGAAGTCCAGTGATGGCTAATTTGGGGTCATCATTGGCATGTTCCTTTAAGAGAACCTACAAATAACAGGAAAAAGGTTTGACAGTTTTTTTTCCCTCTAAAGGTATGGACTTTCAAATCACAACTTCAGTCTTTTAATATTACATTTATTTGTGGAAAAATATACCTTGTGAAAAAGAAAATGTATTTCTTATCTTGAATGAATGCCACTTTATCAGATTATTACTTATTCTTAGTAGACGTTAATAACTTATAACTAATATAAAAACATTTTTGGGGTCACATGTTTTTTTTTCTTGAAAAATTATCTCAGAAAAAAACATTATTGAAAAGGTTCAACTCAAAAAAAAAAAAAAAAAAAAACACTAAATAATTTGATTTAAAAAAAAAAAATCTTAGAAAATACAACTTTATCTCCTTAATATTATCAATATTACTAAATATTAATATCAACTTAACTAACAAATGTTTAGTGACGTCATGGAACAGATGAATTTCGTAAAGCAAGTTTCCAATGGTTTTTTTAACCTCTCCTGTTCAGCTGCTTGGCATGGAAAATGGGAATCTGAGTGTACTATTAGTCTGAACAGTTTTACTGTGTCACATGAGAGTCTGATATACTCATATTGTACTTCGTTTATTAGGAGAATGCAGCGAGCAGGAAGGAGTTATGGGGGACAGAAAGGAAAATAGAAAAGGAGAGAGAGACAGAAGAACAAACAATAATAAGAAATACATTCAACATCTACGGTAACTATGAATATAGTAGTGCAATCGTTAGCTAATTCTATTTCTGGTTGAGGCCACGTGGGGGGCCTGATGACAGAGGAGAAAAAGGAGGGGGGAGTCAGAAACAGATGTGATTAGGTGGAGTGGAGGGTACACAAATCAACAATGTGAGGTGTAGAACCCAGTATTATGTGAATCATTTTTAAGTGTGGATATTTTGAAATCCTATTCTATGCTGTCTGACTGCTAATCCTGGCACTGACATTCTCTCTACTTCAGTGTGTCTAATTGCACCCAGCCATGCCTGAATCCCATCAGACGTGTGACAGTCCTGCAGGCAAGTGCAAATGCTGCGTTGGGACCGCCCCAGGGTCACGGCCCCTCCCCGGCCAATCGAGGTGGTGAGCCAGCGCAGCCCATCCGTCCTGTCGCAGCTCCAGCAAGGGTGCGGCCGTCATCCCCCCGGGATCCAGGTTGGTCACCCGGACCATCCGTGCCTTCATTAACCAGCCTCCAGGAAAGGGATGCCCACCCACCAGCCACCGCCGCAACCCTCCAACTGACACGGCACACCACAGCGCCCCCACGGCCCACTAGGCCCGGGGCAGGACAAGGAGTGGGCGAGCCCAAGGAGGATACCCGTAGAGAAAAGAGAGGTGAAGCAGGAAAGTGCCGAGAAGCCACCGCCTTGCCATACAAAAAAAGTGTGGGACCCATCTACCGCCCTATTACTGTTACCTATTACCCAGCTTCGTGATGGGATTGTGTGTGTGTGGGGGGAGGGGGTGCAGTGTGTGTGCATTAAAATAGGAGAGCCCTGCTGAGGGCAGTGGGACTGCCGCATGGAACTTCTTTCCAGCCGCACATCCCACTGCCCCTGGCCGAAGCCCACCCCAGCCCCCCGTGGAGTGTAATGTTTGTGGTGCGTTAAAATGGCGGGGCTTGGGGCGGGGAGGTAAGTGTCACGTCGCCCCCCTCACCCCCCGCCTCTATCTTTTTTTTTAAAATAACACGACTATAACTTCAGCTGTAAAAACTAGAACTTTGTTTCTACATAACTTTATTGTAAAAAAAATATGATGCTAATTAGAATTTTTCTAACTAAAGACCTAATGTTTAAAAACTAAATAATTCTCCGCTGAGCAAAAAACACTCACTTTCATGTCCTCCAGAAGGCCTAGTGGGTTCTCCAATCCCTCGGGAACACATTTCTTATGTTCCGGTAGAGACTCCAGCTTTTCCACCAGCCTCTTCAGTCCGTTGATTTCAAATTCCGTCAGATGAGTCCACTTATTTTGCAATTCCGAGGTCAACGATTCAGACGGGAAGTCCGTCGTGTTGGAGACGGAATAACAGTCCTCAACGTTGGCGAACAAACTGGCTTTCGGGTGCTCTGGTTTTTCATTCAGGTCATCCGTGAGCTGTGAAAGACACCAGTCCTCTTCGTTGTCCTGACTTCTTGAGTCAGAAAACGGGCTCCCCACGTTGGCTTTTGTCTCGTAGTCTAGAAAGACATGTCAAAAAGATAGATGGGCGTGTGACAAAACCATTTCTATAGGGTAAAAATATTTCAATTTTTTTTCGTGACGCTGACAAGCTAAAACATGTCTTGGGGGACTGAAACATAACGATGTGAATGCCAGTCTTTGATGAGACAACAACGAGACGAAAATGAGTTATCACACACTAACTGTAACGTAGCTTTAGCATAGCGAGCGTCACCTTAAACTGTTGCTTCCGGTTGCAAATAAACCACTGGAAAACTGTCACGAAGTTGGCATTGTCCTTGAAAAACCTGGAAAATCTGCTTGTCTGTCAATGTTCATTTGAAATTGCTGGAAAACTTAATTATTTTAAAATTTATTTTTGGATTAAAAAATTTGAATTTTTACAGAAAACAACATTTTGAGTATTCGTCGATTAAAAGTAGACGGACACTTTTTGAGTATTTGGTGACGAAAACAAAACTAAATTTTCATTCATTCATCTTCTGAACCTTTTAGCCTCACGAGGGTTGTGGGGGTGCTGTAGCCTATCCCAGCCAGGGGCGGATCCACCAGGGTGGCATGGGGGTCAACAGGCACCCTAACAGATTGGCATGCTACTCGAATTGCCACCCCAATCAGCACCGATGAAAACTTTTTGACATAAATTTGGCATACGAATTAGAGCTGGGCGGTAAACCGAAAATTTACCGTCACCGAAATTCTTCACGATGACCGACGTAATTTTGACCATGTCGGTAAATTCGGTAAATTAATAAAACAAGAAAATAGTCTTTTCATCCCGCTTTGACTTTGTGTTGTTCGTCTGTGTTCATTCCCCTTTATGAAAGCAGCCAATGTACTTACGTAGGGAGTCACGTGATCATCAGGAAGCCAATCAAACAGAAGCCCGGTTAGCTAACGCTAGCAGCTGCCAGCTAACGCTACAAGCAAAACGTGATGGAGTGTGGCTTAAGGGAGGTTCGCCAAACTTTCACCCGACATTTAGTAAAGTCTTGGTGGCATCCAGACTGACTTTCACCTGCTGTCCTCCCTTGTTCTCACGATTTCCGGAGATTGTGCTTTGGGGCTTTCTACTGGTAGCCAGGCCACAGGCTAGCGGCCGCTAGCGGCTAACGCTAGCGGCTAACGCTAGCGGCTAACGCTACAAATGAACGTGATGAAGTTGGATAGCGGCTCTAACTTTGTCGAAACGGCTGAACTTTATGAGTGGATTGGCACGGGCTGCATCTAGCAATTACTATGTCGCGTTATTTTGTATCTGACTGTGTGTGATTTCTCTGATAGCTTTTGTGATGGTAAAGCATTCAGCATAAAGCACAATCCAACGGTGAAACTTATAATATGACTGAGAAATGGCCCCAGCTATTTTTCTGTATGTGCTTAATTCTGTGTCATTATTGCTATCATAAAATCTAAAGTGTTTCATTTGCAGAAGATCAATATAGCTTTAATGTGTGTCTGTCTGTCTGTTTGGGGGTTCATGTATGCGTGCATTTATTAAAAAATGCACTGGGGGGAAAAAAAACACTGAAACCATAAAGTAAACACTTGTTTTGAATAATTATGTCACAGCAGCCATTAACAATGAATTGTCTTTTTGAAGTGTACTGTTCAAGCTGCAAGTCATTTGTGTTACAATGACATGTTTGCACAGGCATATTGATTTTGACAATGTACATTGTTCAAGCCATACACGCTGTTATAAATGCTCATATTTGAATTCTGATTGTTTACAATACATTTTTATAAACTTAATGTTTAGACTGCATGTACAATTGTTAAATATATCAAATTGAATGCTGGTAACTAAATCAACAAGAAACTGTTCATCTGTATTTCATGCATTGATTCAGATTTTCAAATTATATAACAGTCCGCTTGGGCGACTTTATCGTCATTTACCGTTATCGAGGTAAATCTGCTCAATTTATCGTGATACGTGTTTAAGGCCATATCGCCCACGCCTAATACGAATACTTAGCTAACTCTGATTCAAAATGTGTACACATCTGCCATATGTTGACACTAGGGGTGTGACAATCCATGTGGATCAATATCTTGATTTGTTAAGCACACCTGAATGTAACTCGATCAAAATGATTCTTTTTTTCGGTATGCCGTTTTGTAATAAAAATAATAAAATAATCAACAAAACAGTCATGTACGTAAAAACTAATTTAGATTTTTTGTTTTAGCCAAACTGGAACAGACTGTGTTAAATGTCTTCATCATCTTGTATTAAATCGATCGAAGGCCTTTGAGTCAAATCGTAGCAGAATATTCTATCATTTGCCACGTTTACATGGAGCCAAATATTCCAATTACAATCGGAATATTTGTTCAAACCGAATAAATGTGTTCCATATAAACACCTCATTCGGAATGAACAGGCCCAAACCGAATGGAATTTCATTCCGATTCACATGGGTGGAATATTCCTTTTCCCAAACCGATTAGAAGTAAAATTATATCATGTAAACAGGGAAGCGGAATGGTGTCTGGTTGCGTTCTTTCTGCACATGCTCCGTACTGACGTGGTGACGTCACTTTGTGACGTAAGTAACGTCACTTGCAACATGGCTTCCAAGCACAGCGCACCTAATTGGAGTCCGGCGGAAAGATTGTATTTAATTCAAACTCTAAAAGAATTGAATATAATTGCTCGCTTAGACGGGCGTAAAACGAGGAACAGTGAACTATTTAAAAAAGTTCACGAGAGGTTACACGAAGCCGGAATAGACCGGAGCGTTGACCAGATTAGAAACCGGTGGAAAACCGGCTACTACAAGGCAAAAGAGCAAAACAGCAGAAGCGGATACGACCCCACAAACACAACAAGTGGGTTAAAGTTAAAACAGCAGCACTCCGACGATCGATCTCCATGTTTTGCAACGTGACGCTTTGTTTTGATTAATCTGCGCATGTCAGACGGCAATTGTCAAACGTCCTTTCGGAATAAAGGCAGTCACATGTAAACGCTGGATCGGAATAGATGAAGTGACATACATGTAAACAGCTGATCTGAAATTTCCATTCGGAATGATTTGAATCGGTATGAATAAAAGTCAGCATGTAAACGTGGCTACTGTCCAAAGAATCGATGCTATATTTCAAAAAGTTTCTGCCTCCCTCTCGCCACCCTATAATTTTTTTTTTCAGATCCGCCCCTGATCTGAGCTAACAACGAGCATGAGGCAGGGTAGTCCCTGAATTGGTTGCCAGCCAGTCGCAGGACACATAGAGACAAAGCACCATGCACACACACACACACCTACGGAAAATTTGGAGTGTCATAACACATTTTGAAATGACTAAAATGTTACTAAAATTAAAAAGTATTTTGTCCAAAAACACTTAAGACGAAAATTAAAAGCACTGCCAAAAACAACACTGGTACTAAATAAGGACACATTGTTACTTTGATATAAAATGGCCCATATTGTGATGATGTTTTTTTTTCATATCTCCAAGCATTAGCAAGCAGAAAGTACTTATCTCAAGCTGAGTAGGGTTTCATTTTTGATATTATAGTTGAAATGTTAATTGTGCTGACCGATGAATAAAGGCTCCTTCTTGATCTCCTGAGAAAGGTAGGACCGTTTGGTCAAGCAGTGCATGTATCTCTCCAAGACGTACCAACACATCTCGTAGTAGAAGGGGAAACGGAATTTGGAGTGAACCTGAGATAAAAATGTTAAGAAGGAAAAAAAAGCCAAAATGTGACCATAATTTTAGTTTTTATGTATTTTCTATAGTTACGACTCCCACCTTTGTCCGGTTTTCGATCTCGTGGATGGTGAGCTGCATAGGGATGTTAAAGCTGTGCAGAATGTTGCCGCCGAAGACCAGCGTGTCCTCGGGAGTGTACACTGCATGAATCCACCCTAAATCATATGAAGAAAGAAATTTACACCTAATAATCTTTGTATATTAACAAGCTTTTTTAAAATGGGAACGTACCAGACGGGATGAAAAAAGTATATCCCTGCCTGAGTTCTACTCTCTGGCAGCCGTCAGCACGATCTCCGAGGAAAACGTCGCTCTGCTTTCCCGATAACACCCAGTCCTCGTACAGAGCTAGGTTGTGGAGCGTCGGAGGCACTAGCCAGAACACCTGAGGAGACGCACTCAACACTCTCATAAGGTCGTCGACGCACATTAACATTTCAAACAAGGACTTTTTAGCTTTAAAAAGAATGACACTTTAGGCACGTCATACTGAAAAAAAATTCCTAAGAAAAAAAAACTCCTAATACAGTATATTTATACATATGCAGTATTTAAGACAAAATAACATTGGAGCATTATTCAATAATCTTAAAAAATCATATTTAATCCTTGTGATTTTAAACTTTCAAGTATGACGAACAGCTTTTAGTTTTGAAAAAAAAAAAAAGTTTTAATAAGAAAAACTGCTTTTATGTTATGTAAAATTTGCTTTTTCCCGTTTTTTTTTTTTTACAGATAATACAACGTCTCTGACAAATTCCTACTGTATTTTAATCGCTGTTTCAAATTAAAATAAGACATTTTCATTTGAAAATCTGACCATCATATTTATATATACTAAATATATTAGCGCACCCCCTTTGAAGCCGGCAACTTTTTTAACGCATGGTTACTTATGGCCCTGCCTGCTCCCCATAGCTTAGACTACAAGACTTGACTTTTAATGACCAATATGGGGCACGTTGAGGCGGCGTGAAGAAACCCGCCATGGTCATTTTCGAGCATGTTTGGATAAAAACACAGCGATGAACCTCCCGGTGCCGTGCGCAGCTCTCGGGCCACCCCAGACGCACTATTAAAGGGCAAAAGCACACGGAGGATCGGGGTGGATTCCCCTTGTTAGGCACAACGTAGCTTTGGCTGTTTTAGCCCAAAATGTGGCACTCTGAGGCGGATTGCGACATTTATTGTCAATTATTGAGCTGCAATGCTCAGATAAACTGTGAATGAACGTGTGGAATGAAAGAATGTGGACATTTTTTAGCAAAATGTAACTTTGGTGTTTTAACCCAAAATGTGGCTTTCTGAGGTGAACTGACTGGTGCAAATCCCCCTAAAATGCACAGATGAGGTATATAAATGCTTTGGAAAACAAGCATGTTCGTGAGTATATTTATTTTATCTAATTTTTCAACTTTTTGGGGAATTTTATTTCATAGAAAAATATTAAACCAATGACAACAAATGTTATATTCAGGGGTGCACATAAGTGGTCCGCATGCGCGCATGCGTACTGGACGTAGACAAACGCGCTGGCCCTCAACGGCTTCCATACGCTTTTGCGTACTGATGGCTGACCACTGTATTTGCGGCGGACACGAGAAAATAACTTCTCAAAAACGAAGAGGCAGGCCACACTGAGTAATTACTTCCGTGTTCCCCCACCCTCGTCAAAAGACAGACAGACGACAGAGACGTCACCGGAGCTACCGAAAAAAAGGACTTTTGCTGAAAAGTGGCTACAGGAGGTACCATGGCTAGTAGCAAATGATGCTCGCACGGAAATGCGGTAGAAAATGTGCCGTGAGAATCCCAATGTCGCCGATAAGAGCAGCACATTTTATGTAGGGTCAAAGAATTTCAGCCATCCAAACTTTGAAAAGCACGAAAAAAACAAGAGAGCATGTGGCAATTAAGCAAACTATCGATGTCAGACATGACCCCACTCGCCCTATGGACAAGTCGCGGAATAAAGGTAATGAACAGCGACATGCACTGACAAACGTGTTTTTGCTCCCATTTTACAAAGCTAAACATGCACGTTCAATGAGGTCTTATGAGGAGGACATCCCACTTTTAAAAAGGCTTGGAGTTAATGTGGGAGCCGCATAATGCCCTTTATTTTGAATTGGTGCTTTTATGTTTATTTCTTTACATTTCACTTCAAAGTAATGCCAATTTTGTTGTGCCAGTTGATGTTAATCAAGCATTAATTGTTAATACAATTAATTAAAGTTAATTGGCTCTAAGTAAAGCTTGTCATAAATTTATCGCATCAGGCGGGTCGGCTCTCAAGCTCAATGAGGACCAAGTCACATCTCCAGGTCCTCCTCTGAGAACCTGGGCGAAAAAATTATGTGCACCCCTGGTTATATTTCATTAAGGTATACATGTATATAAAAATGTGAAGTACATTAAGATATATAAAATGAAGTAAGATTGTGGTAGATTGTCCCAAAAAAATAAAATGGAAACTCCACGCAAGACCTTTGCTTTGTACCTTTAATCCCAGAACTGTGAGAGGACATGCTTTTATTTGAAGTTTTTTCGGAAAGATTGATGTTTAATTCATCTTTAGTGTAAAGTTGTCCAACTCTTGTTTCTAATGAGACCATGTAGAGTAAGCACATTGGTCAACTCGATTGCTAACAGGTGTATTTATTTAAAACCTCAAATATATCAATCATTTTGAATAATAAAAAAAAAAAACAGTTAACTATGGAGTGCATGCGAATGATCTTTTAACCACTTGACGGCACTAGTATTAAAATTTGATAAAATAATGGGACCGAAATCAACGAATTAAAAATTTTTTTTTAAAAAATAAAAAATTCAATTAACTGCGATAAATAATAAAAGCTATGTATAATTAAAACTTTTTTTTTTCAAAACAAAAGTAAATTCATAAAAATCTTCTAAGTAAAACTGGCTTTTCATTAAATCTAGACTTTACAAAAAAAGTACTATCATTAATCGAATTAAAAACAAACATCTATACTCCAGTATCATAACATTTCTCTCAATAAGATACGATTTTCATCTTGAAACGGACAGTTGCTATGACAACACCACTGCATACATACTTTTTGCCCCTTGAAGACATGATACCACACTGAGGTTCCCCCGAAATCAATGTGGAAGTCGGTATAGCAGCCTTTTACACTCATCAAACAATATCTAGAATAGAAAAATATAGGGTAAACACACACTTGTACATCTAGAAACAAGATAATCGTAGAAGTGTGCTAGAAATGGTGCTGAGCCTAGAAAGGGATGAAAATTGAAGAGTGATGAAGTCTCCGAGGGGCATTAATAATTCAGTCATCGCGCAGGATGCGAGTCAGCTGAGATGAGCCTTAATTTTATGGGAGAGAATCTCAGGAGGAAGGAGAAAAGAACATAACCGGGGGGGCTATTTGAACAGCGATATGCCGAGTGTGCCTCTCGAGACAACTAAAAATACATCAAATCCTGCAAAATAATCTCCACCAAATCATTACACATTGGTCAAGGGAGGAACGTTCTCCCAGGTAAAAAAACAATGACAAAGATGTCAAGAAAAAAAAATGTCAAGAAAAGCAACCTGGAAAGCTAAAATTGGCTCACGATTATCTTGTAATATTTAATTGAATATTAAATACAGAATTGAAAGTGACATTGTGTACCATATTGAACATGAACCATTTGAAGCCAAGGAGAGAGTTGTCTCTAAGGCTGCAGCTATCGAATATTTCAGTAATCGATTAATCTAATTAGTCGAATTGATATGTAAATTTAGTTTATCAAATTAGGCCTGTCGCGATAACAAATTTTAGTAGGCGATATATTGTCACATAAATTATTGCGAAATGCGATATTAT
Source organism: Corythoichthys intestinalis (assembly GCF_030265065.1). Lineage (NCBI taxonomy): Eukaryota > Metazoa > Chordata > Actinopteri > Syngnathiformes > Syngnathidae > Corythoichthys > Corythoichthys intestinalis. The sequence goes on along the minus strand of NC_080411.1, from coordinate 12,938,468 downwards.
TGCCCTTTTTTTTTTTAACCTATTCAACAATGAATAGCGACAATACATCCTAATAAATCACCTATTGAAATGCAATAAATTGTTATTCTTAAATAAAACACAAACTATATTAAAATTTATAAATATTAAAAAATAATAATAAAAAAAAAACGCAGAATGCATAATGAGTCATTTTAAAGCTAATCAGGTGCAGAATATGAAATAGGTGAGAAACCCACTGTCATTTTTTTGTCTGCCAATTAGAGCCCATTAAAAGTGTTAATTTGATCCAAAATGACTGTCATCTTGTCCTGCAAAGTGCGCATGCAACAAATTTTAAGCCAAATTATTATAATTTATTACATCATATTATCATTGACAATCACATTTTTCATAATGGGTGTCATTTTAAATGTATTCTGAGTGTGCAATCTGAATTATATGCTATTGCCTCCAGAAATCTGAACATGACATGCTTTTATTTTGAAATGTTCACCGGAAGTACCGTATTGGTCCGAATATAAGACGGCCCTGATTATAAGACGGCCCCCTCTTTTTCAAGACTGAAGTTTGGAAAAAAAGACTTTTTGAACACCAAATTAAATTTTTATACAGAAAACAATTACAGTACATCAGAAACATGATTATAACAATATATTTGAGAGAAAAAGCATGCTTTTTTGCCTCATTCAAATCTTAATATCTATTCTGAACATTTAAATATGTAAACTAAAGAGCAATCACATTCGTAAATGAATGGCTTCTGGTTTTTGAAATGTAAATAAACCAATCTATTGTGATAAAACAACAAAATTGCAATAACTGCCTTAACCATCAAAGTGAAGTCTAACTGTAACTGTAGTCTTGAAACAAATCTTATTAAGGAAAAACATTGCAATAAAATAATGCATAAGTCATATAATATAATAACATATATAATATAATATAATTCATAATATATTGACGGGGCGCGGGGCCAATTAATAGGGGGGCCTATCTCCTTCAAAGCTGACCGAGTGGAAACTTTCTTTATAGATATGGACGTAAAACAGACTTGATTCTAGGTTAAAAGCAAAAAAAAAAAAAAAAAATGGCAGTTAGCATTTATTTTACTTAAATATGTCGAATGTCCTGCTAGTCTTTCAGCAACTGTGGCGCCGCCTTATCGCGACAAATAGCTTTTTATGTTGAAAATTCTTGTCGATAAATGCTTAAATCCTTTAATTCTTTATACAGTGGTACCTCTACATACGAAGTTAATCCGTTCCAGGACCTTGTTTGTAAGTCGAAATGGTCGTATGTCGAGCAGGATTTTCCCATAGGAATACATTATAATTCCATTAATTCGTTCCACAGCCCAAAAACCTTCACTAAATCCTTAATAAATACTGCTGGTACTATTACAAATGGCAATTACACATAGCAAAACAAATAAATTATAAATCAAAATCGGAATAATAATAATAATAAAAATAATAATAATTCCTGTATTAATGTAACGAATTGGGTTCTAATGTGGCGGACGTTTTTTGCTGACCCTGAACGCACCGCGGGGCTGACGTGCCAGAGACAGACCGGTGAGCTTGAGTTTCACTTTCACTTTGAATGTTTTTTTGAGAACACCGTCAATTGCGGCAGACAGAAGGTGTTTTTGTTTTGAATAAGTTGTGAAATAAATGATAAAACGTGGCGAAGTTGGCGATTTCTCTGGAGATGTTACCACAATAAGAATTGTCAGCTTAACTTATAAAGACTGGCGAACGATGGTCAGAGGAGGACCGTGGAGATGTATTGTTGAGCCATTTCACGGATGCCCACCCTACGCTCATATTTTTCTGTCATTTGCATCTTCATTTAGAAGGTAAGCGTCAACTTTTTCCTTGTTTCACCACCTGTACCAACCTTTTCTGAAACCAGTGTTGATTTGTCACACAAGAAAATCCGCCGTGCATTCGTCTGCGGTGCTGCCATTGTCGTCGTATTTCGAGCATGTCGTCGGATGTAGAAACAAATGGCGAGTCAAATTTTACGTCGGATGTCGAAAACTTCGTGTGTCGAAGCGATCGTATGTAGAGGTACCACTGTATATGTGAACGTTAAATAGTCTTGATTCTTGGTTAAAAGCAAAAAAACGGACAGTTAGCATTCATTTTACGTTAATATTGCGAATTATGACGCCTATGCCGTAGCGGTTAATTTCTCCCATTTATTTTTTTTTCACAACGTTTCAAAATGCTTGCATAGTACAAAAAATATAATAATCACCTTGAATCCTCGAACAAATTCACTCCTGAGACAATCCTTCCAGTCTGTATGCGGTACAGCTTTCATACTTTTTCAACCTAAATCCAGCGTTGGATCGCTGCATGTATTTGAGAATAACTGTGACCGACTTCGACCGACTGAAGCGGAGTGTGGGACGCCCCCCTACTTGAAGGCGTGGCGCAGTGTCTGGGGAATGTGTCCCATCAATATCATTATGTGAAGTCTATGGTTTGTGTAAGTGAAATTACTGTCATATTATAAAGAGTGCATATTTTTTCTGTTGTACGAGATCTTGTATTTTTTATAATAGACATTTGTTTGATATTTTGAGCGTAACTTGTTAGTATAGTTAGCATACATAGCTAAGTTGTATGCTTTTTCAGTTTTACGATGATCTAAATTAGGCAATAGTCAGAGCGAGAACAGAATATCGGGCTGATAGTTCACACCCGTATCGTTGGGTTAAAATTTCGGGGTAAAAAACTGTGACCTATACGTGAGGATATATGTATTTTTCCTTTTTGGATCATTTTATTTCACATATTCCTGTGACCGCTGTGTGTTCTCCTTGACCGACACGTACCAACACCCTATGTACAGATAGTCCCCGGGTTACGTACCTGACTTAAGTAATTCCAACTTTACGACACTAGAATCTGGTTCACCATTTTGTCTCAAGTCGTTTTTTTTTGTTTTGTTTGTTTAAGTCACGTAAACAGCACCTTATTCTATTCACAGTACCTTTTTACTTTATCTTATTGATATGACTGTTCTGCCCTTTTCTGTCGAAATGTGTTTTCGATTATAATGTTGACTTTTGTTTTGAAATACATGCTTTTATTTTGGCGCAGAAAGCATTGAACAGGCAGTACTTCTGCAGGCGAGTAAGAGCGCATGTACACACAAAGAAGAACATACTTGCGCACACAAAGAAGTCGCACAGCAGAGAGAGGTAGAGAGAGGGGAATGATTACATCTTAGCTCGCTGTCTAGCTAGGCTTTAGCTACAATGTCCAAAATCTGTACGTTTTTTTGTGCAATATTGTTTTTCTTCTCTGTTCGGATTTTGTCACCGTTTCGGCAACGAGACAATGTGCGTTACTATGTTGGTTAAATGACGCTAGAAAAGTCAGAGACACGGAGAAAGAAAAGCAGGAGTGGGAAAGTGGCGAGTTGTTAGGCGAGTTGTTAGGATAGGTGGCTCTAATAATACCTGACTGTAGCCGACAGCCTACAAACTACGCCCACATGATGCTACGCTAGATATCACATGTATATGAACTAGATGCGAAATGATACACTTGCCAGCGTTGGTAAACAGCCGCCATCTTAAAGCAGGAGACTTCTCAGCAAGGCTCTGTTGTAGTGAACCTTCCTAGCGAACCTAAGTAACCTTTTATCTAAAATACTCCTAAATCGGCAAAATCTATTCCGACTTACATGGAAACTGATTATGTCGCCAGTGTAGAAACGGAACTCATTCGTAACCACAGGACTATCTGTATATGCAAATACACATGCAGTCACTACCATCTTTCTAAAATGACATTATAAAATGATCATTTATGGTAATGAATAATACATATATAGTCGCTTATGAAGTGTCTTTGAGTATGTGCAAGCGATAACAAGGAGGGAAGGCAAAGCTGATTGCGCACACAGCAGGGAGCAAATGGAACGAGAAAAAAAAAAAAAAAAAGATGTGGAAGAGAGGAAAAGGGCTGTCTGGCAACATTTAGGAGAAGGTGAAAAATAACATGAATGAGCAAGTTTAATTTTCCAGTGTGATGGCTGATGATCTGGCTTACCTTTGCACTTTGGGATATTTCATCTCTGAGATCATATTGGTGCCTTCTGTTTGGCTCTGTTTCAGATATGAAGGCCACATGTTGTCCACCCAGTCGACTTGATCAACCTATGAGTGACATCCTTTTTGTTGTAAAATTACAATTTTCAAGAAAAGCATGACATTTTAATCATAAATTCACACAACTAATTCCACCTAATCGACATGTCAGTCTTGATAATGGCCACCAAATCACTTAATTTGCCATTTAAGGCAAGGCAACACAAGGCAAATTTATTTATATACCACAATTCAACACAAGGCAATTCGAAGTGCTTTACATCACATGAAGATCATTTAAAGGATAGTGACGTACCACAGTTGGTCTCTTGATGAGATTCTCCAGCTTAGTATGGCTGAACTCCAAACTGATCACATTGAACAGTTTGTCACGTTCTTCTTCCGGCGTCTCGTAGTATCGCACGAACTGGGCCATGCTCATTTCTGAGCCTTTCTGAGTGCTCACGTCCATCACGTCCACTGAGCGACGGCTACCTGAGAGTACAGTAGACAACACTGGATAAAAAAGGTCTACACAGCCTTGCAATTTTGTTTTAAACATACTTCAAGGTTGCTGTCTTGTATTTCAGTGTGTGTGATATTACACATACCAACCAAGCCTTTAATTTCCGACACAGTGAATTCCGGATCAGGCATTCTGCGAACATTCAAAACCAGTTTTGCTCAGTTTAGAGTAGAAAATAGTTAATCGTTTGAATATAACAAGCACTTACATGATCCCTAGTCCTTCTTTCTCTTTGAAAATAAGTGGAACCTTTAGGGCCTCTCGTTGTACGTACTCATAGGTAAAGTCTGTACATATGCAGGAGTGATATTTTTAAAAATATAAATAAAACCGTCGGTTTAGGTGATAGTGTGTAAATATTTTATACCTTTGGCTTCCATGATACGCACAAAGTTGGCAGCGTAGTTGTTGCTGGCCAGTTTGTCCTCCACGCTAAAGCCTCGGATGTTGACCATCTCCTCCACGTCAGACAGGTCCTCATTCTCGTCGTACAGCCGCCGGCAGATGGCGCGCTGCAAGATTTAAAAAATATTAACCTAAATTTATGTACATACATGACATTGTCTCAGAATACATAGTGTTGTTCAGTGGCATCTTTAAGGGTGTTTTAGGAGGGCTTCAGCCCCCCTAAATAATTCGGTGTTGTTTTCTTAAAAAAATAAATAAAATATAACAGTACAAAAAATGCTGACATATTTACTGAAGATGCCAGAATATGTACAGTACAAACCAAAAGTTTGGACACAACTCCTCATTAGTGCGTTTTCGTTATTATCATAACTATTTACATTCTAAATTCTCACTGAAGGTAATAAAACTATGAATGAACATGTGTGGGATTATGTACTTAGCAAGAAAAGGTGAAATGACTAAAAACGTATCATATTCTAGTATCTTGAAAGTAGCCAACCTTTACTTTGATCACGCACACTCTTGCCATTCTCTTGATGAGCTTCAAGAAGGAGTCACCTAAAATGTTTTTTTACTTCACAGGTATGCCTTTTCAGGGTTAATTACTGGAATTTATTGCATTGGAGTTGGGACCTTCATTTGTGTTGCATTGAATGAGGTGTGTCCAAAATTTTGGCCTTTCCTGTAAGTATGCATGTATGTTATGAATAATTTTTGGATATATGTGTGCATGTGTGTGTCAGGCAAATTAGCCTGACCCAGATATTACTTAAATTCAAGTAATTAGTAGCATTTTTCAGGGTTTGAATTTACAGCCATTTTTGTTACATATGTGCCCAAGATGTACTATGTGTGATTTATATATATTTGGGAACAAACTGTTACTGTGTTGTGAGTGAAAGTCATGGCATTAGCCTCTATTATTCAATATATATATATATATATATATATATATATATATATATATATATATATATATATATATATATATATATATATATATATATATATATATATATATACAGTGCTGCTCAAAAGTTTGTGAACCCCCTCAACATTTTGGAATTTTCTATTATTTCAACCTGATTTCCTAATCAATCAATTCAGTAGTTTTTTTTTTGTTTTTTTAACAGTTGTGTTGTCGAGACTAATTAAAAAGAGTTTTCATCAACTGATGTAGGTGCAAAATTGAACTGTTTGGTCACAACCAAAACCGCCATGTCTGGCGAAAAGTCAACACTGCATACCACCAAAAGAACCTTCTCCCAACAGTGAAGCATGGAGGTGGGAATGTCAAGATCTGGGCTTGCTTTTCATCCTCAGGACCTGGACAACTCCACATAGTCCAGGGAATCATGAATTCTGAGGAATATTGTCAAATCCTAGAACATAACCTGACGCCATCTGTTTTGAAGTTAAAGCTTGGCAGAAGGTGGATCATGCAACATGATAATGATCCAAAGCATTCCAGCAATACAACCAAGGAATGGCTGAAAAAGAAGAAGATTCGTGTTCTGGACTGGCCCAGTCAAAGTCCTGACCTAAATCCCATTGAAATGCTGTGGCGGGACCTGAAGCGAGCAGTTCATGCCAGACGCCCATCAAACCTCTCTCAACTGACTACGTTCTGCAAGGAAGAATGGGCAAAAATCCCCCAAAGTAGATGTGAGAGGCTGATTAGTCACTACAGAAACCGTTTGGTTGAGGTAATCTCTGCAAAAGGAGGCGCAATATCCTATTAACTGAAGGGGTTCACATACTTTTGCACACATGATATCTGAGTTTTTCTTAAATCAACCACTTTTGTTAAATAAAGAATGACAATATAACTATTTCTTTTGTTTCAGTCCATTATTTGGAATGTCAGTATTGTGGATTTGGGTATAACTTAACATTTAATAAGGTTATTTTAGTTTTTTTTACAAAAAATCTGACCATCGCTGTGGGGTTCACAAACTTTCGAGCAGCACTGTATATATATATATATATATATATATATATATATATATATTTATTAGAGGTGGGAATCTTTGGGCACCTAATGATTCGATTGCGATTACGATTCAGAGGCTCCGATTTGATTATAAATCGATTATTGATGCACACCCCCCCACCCCCGCTTTTAATTTTTCATATATTAGTTCCAAAATTGTTCAAAAATCCTCTCAGGCTAAACCAAACTACTATTTTAGTGTCAAGTTAAAAAGAGTAAATAAAATACTCAAGTCCCCATTCTGTATTAGCAGCTTTAAACTACATTCAATTAATTTAATGTTGTGAATCAACCGTTAAAGTTGTTAAAATTGCTCCCGTTATTCCATGATTTCTCTTCTGTCTACTTTTAACATGTGAAAGTTTTAAAATTGTTTCATCATTTAAAGATGGTTCGAGTCAAGATTTTGCCGATTCAGGTTTTTAAAAAAAAATTTTTTTTTTAGATAAAAAGTAATTAGGTTCGCTACAACAGAGCCTTCAAGATAAGTCTAGTGCTTTAAGATGGGGCCTGTTTACTAGCGCGGGAAAGTCTGTCATTTCGCATCTAGTTCTTGGTACATGTTCTAACACGGCCGCTGTCTGTTATCTCACCTCTAGTTCTAGATATATGTTATATCTGCCATAGCCGTATGTTTGCAGCAACTAGCAACTGGGCGCTGTTTGTAGCAGCTAACGGCCGCAGTCAGGTATTATTATTTTTTTTTTTTATATAGCGGCATGAGTTGAACATGATATTTACTCTCAGTCCGTTCCTCATTGCGTCCCATAGACCGCGCTGACTGTTTTATTTACGCTTTACCTGGTATAATTCAATAATCGGAATTTGGATGTTTGTTAATCGTTCTCGAACCTTCCACAGCCGAATCGCGAATGATCTAAGAATCGGAAATTTCGCACGCCTCTAATATTTATATATAAATTATCAGTCCTTGTTAGTAGTTTGTGAAGTTTTGTGTTTCTACGCTACGTTCACTTACATCCTGTGTAACTCCTGGGGGCTAAGCACCCCTGTTTTTAAAACCTAGTGACACCCCTGCTGTTGTTCAAAGACTTTTTGTGGATTTATTGAACTGTACTTTTTTTTTTTTTTTTTTTTCCCCAATTATGACTAGCTCTAGAAAAACTGTAAGGTTTTTTTTTTTTTTTTTTTTTAATGTGACTTTATTGAATACTCCCCCCCCCCCCCCCCCACCCCCACCCCCTTGGAAACATGCATGTTTTTATCCCTCCAAAATAGGTGCATTACATTTCAATTTTTTCCTCAAAACCAGGACCTTATAATTTTGTGACTTTTAAACTTATTTTCTTTTTTTTTTCACTAAAAATCTGACTTAATATATACACCTCTAAACCCTATCAGAGCTCTAGACTGATTATTTTTATCAGTATTGAAAATATTCCTTTGTATGCTCGGACTATTCCTTTGTATGCTCAGTGTGCTTCTTTTTAGTCTATTATTCAATTAGGACTTGAAATCAACTAAGTGACGTGTTATTACAAAAAAGAAACCCTTTAATTATTGGGCATAACCTACATTATTGCATCATGTGGTAGTTAATATGAAACATGATATTTAAAAATTTGTCAGTGCTTTGACGTGAAAGTGTTAATACAACTACGACAACAAGTACTACTACTACTACTACTACAGCACGGTGCACAGGGCATCCTTAGCTCGGCTAACTAATTAGCTCGAAGCCTCTCCCTCTCCTCGGGTAAACGACGCCAAGGCTCGCGGTTACCCACCAGCCGGCGGCCGGACTCGGCACACCTTTCCCCGGCCTGAGACATCGCCTGCTTGAAGAAGAAGTCTCTTCTACTTGCTTTAGACTCGAAAGAGCATCTCCTCGCGTAGCATGTAGCACGCCTCACAGGTCCAAAACAAGGGAACCATGTTTTTGTGTGTTACGTCATCGTGAGAAACCAAAACATTGGCGGAGAGCGTCACTTTTTTTCTTTCAAGAATTTTTTTTTTAAATTTTCCCTGCAAAAGAAAGAAAAAAACAACAAATAAATAATTATTTAAAAAAAAAAAAGTCTAAGAAAAATAAATTGCATATTGACAATACTGATAAATTAAGACAATGCGGATAAGATAAATAAATTATTTTAAATTGTCCAATACTGATAACAAAATATGGTTAGATAATCAACAATATTTCGCAGAACAATCTAAAATGTGAAATACTGCTACGACACAAAGTTATTGCTTATTTAATTATTATTATTAGAATAGGCCAAACAGTGAAAATAAACCTACCTGCTTTCTAAGCATCGCTGCCAGCACTTCCGGGGTAGAGTAAGCAAACCCTCCTCATTGGCTAAAGTGGAAAGTAAGCACTTTTTCTATTAGCTACCTTGAATCATATGTCACCAATTGAACCAACGTGTGTAAGAGTAAAGGAGATTTTTTTTTTTTTTTTTTTTTAATTTAACAACAACATGACAGACAGAATAAACAATACAAACCAAAAATAGTCATAGTTCCAAACACTGCCCATCAGAGATAAAAAAAAAACAAAAAAAAAAACAATGACGTGTACTGTGAGCAATTATTCACAAAAAAGTTTTAGTTTTTCACAAATATTATTTTTTCCCCTTTCAGATTATTTGACTTTTTTAACAGATTTATGTAGCATACAGTTTCATTATGAATGTGAGGAAAAGATGGTAACAACTTGCTAAATTCACATTCGTCGAAGTAGAATGTTGATAACAAAATGAGTAGACTGATAATAAAAACATTTTAATTCCTGAGTGTTTTATACAAACAAACAAATGACGTTTTCCCATTTGAGTTTGAAGTCCACATGTAAATTCCTGTCAATGAAAATCTCCAAAATTTATTGAAAAAACAGCAGGTCCAAGAAAAGATGCTAAACTGTCTCTGGATGATTTCCACAGAACGAACAGTTTGTACCAATGTCCCGCTTGAATTTTTTCATGTAGTGGTTTGCAGGATAGTGTCTATGAATAATTTTGAAAGAGACTTCTTTGACCTTATTAGTCAACAGGAACATGTTGGGGATAGTCCATACCTTAGACCAAATGATATCCCCAACAAATTGATTCCAAAAAGATTTAACATACAGTGTGGATCTAAGTTGATTCTGAAAAAGTGGTCGAACATATCTATTCGAATTTTTGTTATGTAGCAAACACAATTTCCCCACACTTGAGTCTAGTATAGTTGGAGGAATTTAACTTTGTAATGGCAAGTTTACATTTCTGCACAGCATAATGATACCTGAAGGAATTCCATCATAAACAATCGCATATATAGTAAAGGAGATAGTTTGGCGGCATATCCAAACAATGACGTCGTATGTCCCATTCCCATTGTATATCTTCGTCGCCGTATTACCAAACCTTTAACATGTACTTAGAGAAAATACTGTTTGGCTTCTTTGACTACTTTTCTAAAAAATGATTTAAAAAAATATTTTTTAATCTTATGGCAGATCCACAAATCATGTTACCTTACTCTAATGATAAACCTGGATTCACAAATTAAGCCTAACAATATACTACTTAAATTGAACATTCCTGAAATTTGAAAGCGGTAACACTTGAATTTATGTGCCCAATTTAAAAATATTTAAATTCATTTGAATTGAAATTATAATATCAAGTCAATTTAATTTTGTTGTTAATTTAGAATTTTTATTGTAATGTTGTCTGTGACTATTAAAGATCCATTTAAAAGGAAGGAATTGATTGATTGAATGATGGTCGACAGCAGGGGTGCCCAAGTCCTATCCAGCTTGTTTTCCATTTCTCCCCCCTCCAACACACCTGACTCAAATAATCAGGATCATTATCAGGCTCCTGCAGAGCTTGCTGATGAGCTGATCATTTGATTCAGGTGTATTCAAGGAGGGAGACATGGAAAACAAGCTGGATAGGGGCTCTCGAGGACTGGACTTGGGCACCCCTGGTCTACAGTATTAGTTTAGTGGAGTCACGTGAGAGTAAAAAAAAAACTCAGAGATCTTTGTCACAACTTTACACATTTGTTCTGAATTCATTTTCATACTAGACTGTTGTTTGTTGAAATTGATAACAAACACAAAACAAGATTTTAAGTCGATGTTGCATGTCACTATTAGTTGAGGTTAGTCCCGTGGCTATCGTAAAAATGCATGTCACTTTGCTAACACTCTTTTTAATAGTTGTATAAAATAATAATAAATCACTTGGAGCCAGTTAAATCTCAGCAGAAAAAGGCTAAGATTAAAAAGAAAAAAGCTTTATTATTGCACTTGGTGACAATTGTACTACCAACATGTTGCTAATAAGGAAAATGTCTGCCTCTACTCCAAAGTTTTCTTACACCATCAGGAGTACTTTTTCAATATTTAACAAATCAACCTTATTTTTAATAAGTAAAAATATCTAAATCCCCCTTAAACAAGCATGTTCAAAAGCTCTTACCTTCATTTCCCACGTTTTCACATACATTTCTCTTTCATTCACTGGGCACTCTGTCATCAAATGGTTGTGTAATTTTACCATAAATCATTCATTTGAGTTTACATGACATGAAGAAGTTGAACACAATTTACGGTAAGTCAGTCTTCCCTGCAATAACATTGTATATACACTAGACGACGCTAGTGAGCAATGCAAGAACTCGCCTAGTCACTCATATGGCCATTATGGTTGCACCTGCTGAGGTGTTGGTGTTTCAATGCTCACACATTTTCAGATTCAAACTTTTAGAAGCATTCTTTGTCTTTTCAACAGTTTCTAATGTTTTAATCACACCAACGGTGGATGTCTGTATTAAAAAAGAAATACAAAATATGAAGAATAATCTGTCAGGAAAGGGCGTAGTCGTCGCCGGGTGAGGACCACCTCCATTTGGGTCAATTTTTTTGGGAGCTAGAGCTGAAGACTTCCCATCATCTGCTGGGAAACGACCGCGGTGGAGAGTGGTATGCAGTCAAGACGGCGGCGGAGGGCGCAGGTTCTTGCACTTCATGTCGTCCAGAGTCTTCCAGTACTTGTAGTTCTCTGACAGATTCTCCATCAAACCTGGCAAGCTGGCAAATGCTGCAGAGACGACAGGAAGATGTCAGCGTTGGTTGTCATAGCTTGAAATATAGTTAAGAAAACCATTGGGATTATTTGACCCCCCCATAAATAGAAACAAAAACTAAAAAAAGTAATACTTCAGTTGCTAGGGTTAAAAAAAAAAAAAAAAAATTGCTAATCTGAACCCACAGTTTAGTAATATGTACCCACAGATTACCAAACTGTAGCATTGGCTTCATAATGATAGTGACAGGTCAGATTCGACCTTCACTGCACCACGCCATCAAGTAAGGGGCCATCCCACAATCCGCTTCAGTTATTCGCAGTCGGTCACAGCGACACATGTAGCGATCCAACGCCGGATTTAGGTTGAAAAAGTACGAACGCTGTCCAGCATACAAACAGGAAGGAATATTTAAGGAGTGATTTGTTCAAGGGTTCAAGGTAATTATTATATTTTTCGTTTTTCACAAGAATTTTCAACATAAAAAGCTTTTTGTTGTAAGGCTGCCGCCACATTGTCTAACAGACTAGCATCATTCTTCGACATATTTACATAAAATAAATGCTAACTGCCCGTTTTTTTTTTTTTTTTGCTTTTAACCATGAATTGGGACTGTTTTACGTCCATATCTATAAAGAATTCAGGGATTTAAGCATTTATTCACGAGAATTTTCACGGAAGAAGCTCTAAATACATATGGCGGCTGCCACATTCACTACCAGACTAGCATCGTACTTCGGCATATTTACGTACAATAAATGCTAACTGCATGTTTTTTCTGCTTTTAACCAAGAATAGAGACTGTTTTACATCCATATCTATGTAGAATTCATGGATTTAAGCATTTATTCACAAGAATTTTCACTGGAAAAGATCTGTTTACATAAGGCAGCCACCACATTGACTAACATCGAACTTCGACATATTTACGTAAAATAAATGCTAACTGCACATTTTTTTTGTTGTTGTTGCTTTTAACCAAGAATCGAGACTGTTTTACGTCCATATCTATAAAGAATTCAGGGATTTAAGCATTTATTCACAAGGATTTTCATGAAAAAAAGGTCTTTGTGATTCCACTCGGTCAGGTTTGACGGCCACGCCAACAATGCAGGCCCACTATTAATCGGCCCCACACCCCGTGTCCCGTCAATATCATTATGAAGTCTATGACTGTAGGTATAGATTACTAAACAGTGAGTACAAATGATTAAACTGTACCCACAGTCAGAGGCCGGATTAGCGGACAAGCAAACCAAGCAGTTGCTTGGGACTCCAGCCAATAAAGGGGCCCCCAAGGGCTGCCAAACTATACTCCTAAGAAATGACAAGAATTGGCCATTTGAAATGACACTGCGGTAGCAACCCCCCCCTTGACGCTGTCATTTCATACACTTTAATCCATGAAGAGTGAAATTTAAATTTGTAATTTAAGTGTGTAAATTTACTTTATTTGACGTTTATTTATACCAATAAATGTTTTTCTGTTATAGTGTTTTATATATTTTTCTGTAAACTTTATTTCTCTTTTCATGTTGCCTTAAACAATGTTTACCAAACATATTGTGTACGCGTGGGGTGGGGGCACCAGGGATTTCTTACTTGGAGCCCCAAAAGTCAATAGCAACGCCACTGCCCACAGTTTACTAATATGTAACCAAAAATTACTCAACTGTACCTACAGATTAGCAATATGTACCCACAGTTTAGTATTCCGTGGGTACATACAGTATTGCTAAACTACCCTCAGATTACTAAACTGTGGGTAGAGTTGCGTAATCTGGAACCACAGTTTAGCAATGGCCCGGAAACGATATTCATTTATGCGGTTTTGTGGAGTTCTCAAACGCTGATGGACTCAGCAAGCAGCTGCACATGGGTTACCTTTCAAAACAACTTTGTTCATCAAGGACAACCTGTGTGCATCCGCTTTCTTGGTCCATCGGCGTTTGGAGTCTCTTCAAAACCAAACTTGTTACTACTGTTTCCGGTTCTTTGCTAAACTGTGGGTACAGATTACTAAACTGTACCCACAGTTTAGTAATCTGTACCCACAGATTATTACGATCTACCCACAGTTTAGTCATCTGTTCCCATAGATGACTAAACTGTTCCCATAGATGACTAAACTGTGAGTACAGATTAACTATGAAAAATGCATTTTTATCTACCCTGGTGCGCTGTAAAAAACAAAACAAGTCATGGCAAAATAAATGACATGGGCATTTTACGCCATGGTACGGCCAGGGAGTTTCTGCTCGTCTCCCTCATCGTAAAAATCCTATAAATCGGGCTTCCTCGGGTTTTCACAACCCCGGGAGGTTTGTCTCCATCCCCTCAGCGTAGATGAAGAATCTTTCCATGACATCAGAGCGACATTGGACGGTAAACAAGCCGAAGAAGCCATCTCCCGGGGAGAATAAAATTTGATCTTGAGTGGGAACGAGATGCCGTGAGCACTGGCTTGCCATACCACATGTTACTCGTATAGAGAGTGAAAATAATTCTTTTCCATCATTGAATCAAAAGCACTCAACAGCTATGAAGCGATGAATTTCATCTTGAAACATCAGATTTCAAATTACAATGGCAGAAGTTTCACATTTCCACATTTGGCTAAATACAGTATAGCTACTGCAAGAAAATAAAGTTAAAAAGGCCAAGTTTTTAAAAAGTATGAAGCAATTTGATCATTTTGTTGATTCAGACTTACTAAATTAAGTGTGAAATTCATCACATTAAAATGTGAACATCATGACGTTAACATGGCTTTTTAGTCCATTTAGACTAAAAAGCTTTCATGAATGATATTTCTTTTTACACAATTACAAAAGTATATGATTTAGACTTAATTCTTGTGCAGTACAGCAATTCTCTTGTCAAAAATGTTTTTTTCATAACGCTACACAATTTGAAAAATATCAAAATCCTCCCAAGAAAATGGGTTTAATTTCTAGATTACACTTATATGAAAAAAAATTCATTAAAAAGTAAAAATTCAGTAATATATAAAAGGCAAAATTTTACATGGTATGAGCATAAATTATTTTGTTAAAAAAAGACACATTTTTGAAGTGGCATTGTTTGAAAAACTGCTTGTTCTTTTTCCTTGTGATATTTTTTGTGTGAAAAATCTGACTTTTTATGTACACCTACACAATTATACAAACACTGTATTTGATGTTTTATTTGTTGTTTTATTCTCGTAATATTTTTTTTTCTGCTTGTCAAACTACTTTTCATTTTCTTGTAAAACTCTTGATACAAAATGCATGTTTTAATGTACTTTTCACGTTTTTTTTCCCCCATTCCTTCATTGGTTCAAGTAATATCGTGACATATCCAATACTACCTGAAAAAATTGAATATCAAGTAAAAGTTGTTTAATTTTGGCAAGTTACCATCAAAGATAAAAACCAACACATTTATTTAAATATATTGATTAGAATTTTATTCATTCATTTAATCTCAAATTCACATTTTAAGTTGAATTGCAGAAATACAAAAACCTCTTCAGTATTAATATTTTCTGAGTAGTATTGTATATTTTCAATATTATAAATGTACCTTAAAAAAAACTAACTTTGTAATATTATCGTATTGGCCCGAATATAAGACTGCCCTGATTATAAGACGACCCCCTCTTTTTCAAGACTCAATTTTGAAAAAAGACATTTTGAACACCAAATTAATTTTTATACAGAAAATAATTACAGTACATCTGAAACAAATGATTATAACAATATATTTGAGAGAAAAAGCATGTTATTTTGCCTCATTCAAATCTTGATATCTAAACATTTAAATATGTAAACTAAAGTGCAATCACATTTGTAAATGAATGGCTTCTGGTTTTTGAAATGTAAATAAACCAATCTATTGTGATAAAACAACAAAATTGCAATAACTGCATTAACCATCAAAGAGGAAGTCTAACTGTAACTGTAGTCTTGAAACAAATCTGAATAAGGAAAACATTGCAATAAAATAATGCAAACTGGTTAAATGTGAGAGTAGCTGAGAATTGTCATGACAGAACATTGCTTCAATGATATCGGGCGCCATCTGGCGTCGTAAATGGGTATAATGTCTAGACCGCGAATATAAGACGACCCCCAATTTTTCAGTCATATTTCAATGCAAAAAAAACAGTTTTATATTCGGGCCAATACGGTACTAAATTATTCTTCACTTAATATCCTGACTTTTTGTTTAATTTTTTTTTCTCCTCTCATATGCATCATTCCTACCGTCCCAGGCGTCAAACATGTCGGTGATGAAGTAGTCTATGAAAGAGAGCTGCGACTTGGGCACGCTGCAGGTGTTGCGGTCAAACACAGGCATCACCACAGGCAGCCCCAGCCTCTTCTCCTCATCTGTCTGCAAGCGCACAAGAAGCGAGATCGCCATGACGACAGCGTGACGTTTCGCCGAGTGGAGGTCTTGTGAAGCGCACCTGAGCAAAGTACTCCTCAGAGATACGCCCGGCCCACTCGATGCAGAGCTCCAGTGGCCTGCACGGGTTGGCCACGTCGGCGCACTTGATCAGCATTCGCTTGATCAACAGGCGGTTCTCTGGAGAGTTCCTCATGTTTGCTTGACCTTCACAGTCACTGCTTATGCTCTGCACACACATAAAAAAATAAACAATTTTGCCATCGTGGTGCCTCAAGATACAATGTTACCGTACTTTTCGGACTATAAGTCGCAGTGTTTTTTCACAGTTTGGCCGGGGGTGCGATTTATACTATTTTCCATCGTTGACCGGTTTTTTAAAACGGTGACGGAAAAAACTGAAGTCCGTCCGTCATTTTGACAGGTTGCAATTCACACCCCAGACCACAGGGTGGCGAGTTAGCATATTAATTAGCTATTGTCTCTCTTATGCATGACGTCATTGGCTCTTCTGTCAGAATATTGTAGCGTCACCGGGGTCTGGCGGCGGCACCGTGATTGACACATCAACGCGAGGTTCTTATTGGTGCACCCGGTGTGCCAGCGCGTCATCCAATTGATGGACAAGGTTGCCGCCTGTGTATAGACCCCAATCACATGACGTCACAACTCCGCCCCCCTGACTGGAGCCGCCATATTGTGTGTCAGCTCGTCATGTTTACACATTACTGCTACGTACATGCCTCCTATTACGGCGTGTTTTTCTGCTCGTTAATATTAACAATGAAAATGGTGAAGGCGTGTGTGGTTGGTTGCTGTAACAGAGAAGATAGACGGAGAGACTTGAAGTTCTACCGTATTCTGAGAGACCCGAAGATGAGAGCGAGATGGACTGCTGTAATTCGACAAGAAATCTGGGGACCAAACGATCACCACAGACTATGTAGTAGTCATTTTATATCTGATAAGATGCATTTAATATATATTTAGAAGATTTTGGGCTGACAACCACAATTAAGATCATTGTGTGACGTTGGTGATTGGGGTCTATATCGTTGCCTCTTTTTCTTTGGGGGCGGAGTTGTTGGCGGTAAGCAGAGTAAAAAGGGGAGAAAAATACCACGACTTCCGTGTCTAATTTTTCGCCGCCAAGCAAGCGTTACAATATTAATTAAAAATGAATGAAAACTAAATACTATTGAATATGTCATCATTATCATTTTAAAAATTTAAGTGACGGGTAAAAATAGACTATGACCGGATTTTTATGACCCTGTCAGTCAAAATGACAGACAACGAAAATGTCTAGAGCAACCTCTGCTCTGGAGTGAATTATGTGTGAAATTATTAACACATTTAGTGATTTAGAGTGACACTGATGGTTTGGTAAACTTGTTAGCATGCTTTTTACACTATTGTTATCTGAATAACTCTTAATAGCTACAGTATGTTATGTTAACATACTGTTTGTTGTTTATGCGTCATGTAACGTTAGCATACCGTCGCTTATTCAGCCTGTTGTTCTCTTTTCTATTTTTATTTTAATTTGTCTTTCAAGATGACATGTCTGTTCTTGGTGTTGGATTTTATCCAATAAATTTCCCCCAAAAGTGTTTTTTTTCCTCTCTGTTGAGCATATTTTGGCAAGTGCGACTTATAGTCCGATAAATACAGTAATTCGTTCCGGATTGGCTTTCATATCATGATTTTTTTTTGTGTGTATAATCAATCACCTAACTCAGGGATGTCACAACCATTTTGGTTCGCAGGCCACATTTATGGCAACTAGAGCTGATGAACGTTCGTTCATTCTCTGTCAGCTCTCCCACTTCATACGAATTGGACGTCTAGTGCCATCAATGGCAGACATTGGTTAGACAATGCTAATTTAGTGTTAAAAGAAGAAAAATGATTCGTATATTATTTTCAAAAATGTGGAATAGGTACAGGGTTGGTATCAACCGATACAACACGGTATCGGTATTGGGAGACAAAAATTGTTTCGGAGCAAAACTAGTAAAAATTAGTCTAAAAGATACTTTACCATGGCCGGCCGTGGGCATTGGCTAGCTAGGCGGTTGCCTAGGGCGTCATTTAGTTGAGGGGGCACCAAATTGCTTTTGAGATAGAACAGTTCTTTTGGTGAAAAAAATTCTCATGCTACGCTTCCAGATCATTTTCTGACATGTCAATGGGGAGTGGGTTGCACATCATCTCACTGTGTTAGCGGCAGGCACGATTGAAAAATGAATGTCTCACTTCTGTTGCTTTCAAAGGGACATTAAAGACTTTTAATATGAAAAGGTCCAAGCACTCAGGTAAGGCTTCAAAAAAGCGATGAAAGGACGCGGAGGAAAAACAGGCACTTTAAATGGGACTATAATGTACGGCATGGAACCTTTATTCACTCATTTCAGGTGAACCATAAACAATGGTGGATGTACACCCTTGAAGGTGTGAAAATACAATATATATAAAATAGACAATATTTTAAAATATATATTGTCATTTGGGGAGGGGGGGGTGGCACCAAGCACCAACCTAAACCAAACAAACTCTTCATGTTACAAAAAAGTCTTTGTAGAGTGACTAAAGGACCAGAAAAATAATTAAAAGAGCAAAGACATAATGTGATGAGACTAACATCGGAATGTTACTTGAAATGAGTTTTAATAGTACGCATTAAAAAGTTGCCATTGTATGATAACTTTGTAATGTTGTGAGTATAGAGTTGTCGAAAATCAATCCAAACTAAAAAAAGAAAAACCTCCTGGCTAAATCCATCATTGTAAAATTAATAAATTGCGCACTCACACAAGTGTTGGTCTCCTCGATGCCTGCCATGGGCTTGTTGACGCTGTTGACAAACTTGTTGACGTGTTCAAAATGTCGCGTCATCTCCGTGGCTAGCACCATGTCGATGATAGCCTGCCGCAAAGTTCGGAACTGGTTCCTGTCAACGTGTGTAGCAAATATGCATTTGTGGAAGTATTTCAATCTAACCTATATGGTCTAAATATCAATGATCGGAAATGATGGGTTAGCGAATAAAAACGGCAGTGTCACGCACCGCTCAATGTTTTTAAAGATGTTGCTTTTGCCATCACGTGCGGTGAGCTGGAAGGCAAGGGCGGCATGGTGGCTCTCCAGCACCGCTGTGTCGTTGTACAGGACGGCCAGCTCGCTACCGGCGTTACACAAGAAGGAGTTGGTCCGGCCCGGGTGGTCCACGTCGTGCACGGTGGCAGCGATCAACGCCGCCACTTCGTCCAGCTGATCTAGACTGCTCTGAAAAAAACATTTTTCACATGAGTGCATTTTAAGCTTATGGTGTCCCTCAGGGATCAATGCTCTGTCCCTTTGTATTTTCTATAAACAACATTCAGTCCTCTAAAGTTTTCTGAATCAACCAGCACATGACCAACCTTTACTCTCTCCTTGCGTAAGAAGTAGGCGGTAGCGTGCAGTACGTCGGCGGCGTGCGTGGAGTTGTGGTAGGAGTTGGACGAGTGGTAGCTGACCTCCATAAGCTGCAGCCAGCAGCGCAACGACGCCTCGGAACAGTCGAGGAAGTCGCACACACCGAAACTGGTGAAGATCTTCAGTCCCAGGTAAGTCAGCGGTCTTTGAAGAAGCCAACAAAATGCTTAGCTGAGAATTTTAATACAATGCTAAAGTGAAGTTTCAACTTTTATGATTTTCCCCCTCCAAGTTATGGTTATATTTTTAGGATAAGTGACGTTTATCAGCAAGTGGAAATTGAATTCTACCAAAATTGACAGCACAACATGTTCCGTTACCTCTTGTGTGTGGCTGCCTCTAAATCGAGGATGTTGAACTCCCAACATTCCTCGTCATTGAGCATTTCGGCGATGGATTGAGGCACATCACTCAGCGTGACTGGGATTGCCAGCTGACTTTGGCTCATGTCTGAGAGGAAAAAAAAAAAAAAAACACCTTATCAAGACCCTTTCAAAATATTGACGGTGATATAAATAATTAAGAAATAATGAAAATTTCCAAAATAAGATACAATAATAATTTCAAAGACAAACCTATCTAATAATACAATTAACAAAAAACTGCAATTTCTGGAGAATTTGCAATGGCAGTTTTGCTTTGGTTGATAGATTTGCTGTGGTTGCTAAAGATCTATTGATAGATCTATTGATCAATATATCTATATTGGGGACATTTTGGGGTCACTTGTATATGTACATTGGTGTCAATGGCATGGACGTACATGGCTGTTGAATGTCAATGATCAACGTCCTGTTGATACTAGGTCTCTTACTGTTGATTTGGGGGATTTCGGGGACACTTCCTGTTGCATGGCTTTCAATGGCGTCGACTTACATGGGTGCCAATTGAATGACAATGGGCTGTGATGGAAAGTTTTAGGCTGAAAATCACAACCACACAAGTTTTTCTGCCATTGAAATGAATGGGAAGTTTTGACATACATGGCTGTCAATGGCATCCTATTAGAAATTAATTCAGTATATAACTTTTATGCCCCTTACAGTCCTGGAATGTTTTATGACGAAATTATGTGATTTGGTCAAAAATAGTAGGACTAGATACATGAAAATGTTGGGGGGGGCATTCGAAAAATTCACTGTGTCGCGTGTCGCGTTCATAGCTGAACGGTGCTGGTCGGTCAAATGGTTTGAGCTGTGTTGCGCGCCCCCCCAAAAAAAAAAAAAAAAAACGCAGAAAATGAGATGATCATAAGAAAGAATAAAGTTGACAAATTTTAGTGGATGGGCCTTTGCCTTGCAAAGCTCCGATCCAGTGAATACATAAAAATAATGAAAAGAAATACAATTAAAAGCAAATACAAAACTACAAACAACCATTGGAAAATAACGCTACTAATTGAAGCCTTTCATATACTATATGTGCTTTTTTGTGTGTGTAAGGGACATCAACATCCAGTGAAACAATAGTTAAGACTTTAAGTTGTAATTCACTATTGTGTCTTTTAAAGTGAACTTACTCTTGCAAAAAACATACTCGTTGCCAGATAATCGCCGCAGTCCATCCTGTGAAAGGAAATGATACAATTGCTAAGTTTACCCTTTACGCGCCAAAGTTGCAAAATTGCAACGAGCAAATTTGCTGACCTCAACAAGCGAGAACCCAAAATATAGCGCCGCATATCGCCACCACTTTGCTTGTCTGCCATCTTTTGATGCATAGCAGCAACTGCATAAGGCACCATATTTGAAGCTCTGGCCTACCAAAGTCAGCAATGTTGCTTCTCGCAATTTTGCGACTTTAAAGGGTTAAGAATGAATGATTAGTCTTTGTGTCAAAGTGTCAAATAAATGTGTTTCTTACGCTCATGAGCCCGCCGACTAGGTCGTTGGTGTGTGGGTCGTCATCCTTTGACGCCAGCTGAGGCGAGTAAAGCTCAGTGGTCCGTAGAATCTCCAACACACGCTCCAGAGCGTCAGCCACGGTTAGCGGGCTGCTCTCCTGGGCAGCATTGATAATGTTGATCACCTGTTTAGATGGACATACTTAGTTTTAGTAGTGGTCCCATTTCTAGAGTAAAGTAGGAGGTCCGCAACCTTGGTGATGGGAGCCTCAATTGTCATGGAATGAATCCTGGCGACGGATGAGTGTCTGCGGTTCTGTAAACTGGCAGCTGGAATAAGCACAGTGATAAACTAGTCTAAGAGATCTTGGGATGAAAAATAAGAATTCCTGATGAATATATCATGCAATGTCCTCACCGTCGCTACTGCGGGAGCTGAGTGATCTCGTATCCATCGAGTCTTTCCTCCTGTCGCGGTGGAGTAGAGAGTGGCACTCTTAAAATAACAAGGCGGGTGGCAATAAAAACAAACAAAAAAATTAATGAAAATGTATTAAAATGATTACGTGACTAACACATGATGATTTTGGGTCATTTCAGTTTTAGCACTTTGGTGGTTTTCAAAGTGCTGTCTGTGTGAACTGAGGCCAGGAATAGAAGGCCCAAAATGCTTGTGGTCCAGCTTAAATAAATGTATATACCAGTGGTTCTTAACTTGGGTTCCATCGAACCCATGGGTTCGGTGAGTAAATCTAAGGGGTTCGGCGAAGGTTAGGACACTTAGTGCCCTATTTTCATATGTTGACTAAAGGCAAAGTATCGTTTTAGACTAGGTTTTGGGCTGGTTTGCCCCCAATTTACAAGCTTTACTCCATTTATTTCAACTGCTAGACCTCTACCTATTGGGAGATGAAACTTGTTTGCTCAGTGGAACGTTGACTCACACTTGGTATAAGGAAGTATAACAAATCTACAGGCAGCATGGACTGCGTAGACAATAATAATTATAAAAAAAACAACAACAAAAAACCAGTTGCGTCACATTTTACGCCATGAAAATAGTACGTGATGCAAGGATGTGACAGTAAAATGATAATGTAGAACAAACAAAAACAGAAAAAGAGTGAAATGAAATGAGTTTGATTTCAAGGTGAAAATCAACCGCAAAAGGCAAAACTATTTGTAGTAAATTTGAAATTTGAACAGAATTTCACTTAGACATTAGCTTGCTAGCTTAGCTATATCGGTTTTGAATTTGAAAGAAATTGCTTTAGTATTCAATTTTGAAGAACTTGTGGTATTCTGTACCTTTAGCAAGGCTAAGAACCACTGGTATATAATGACTTTTCTGAACTGTTTAAAAAGGGTGATTTTTTTTTACTGCCAAATACACAAACATGGGCTAAAACCAGACACCCCAAGTTTCCCCAAAGTTACGGCAGACTTCCTGATATTGATAGTGGCTCCTTGATGCTTGCGAGTCGGTTAAAATATCCCAGATTTTGCGACTATGCGAGGGACAACGTGTATGCGTTTCTGTTCAAAGTGAGTGCTGTTTTTTCTGTTCGGAGCAAGTGTTCAGGGCGACTGCTTGACAAACAGCATGCTGATGGATTTATTCGGCAAAATTAGCCAATAAACTTTCAGTGTATAAGCGGGTTTGATTTACTGTCTTCCATTAGCCTGGAGTGTTACCACGTTTCCCCTTGCGGTTTTCGCCACCCACTCTAATCCAGCTACAGTTCTGGATCAGGTCTGCGTGCACGTGTTACTTTACTGTTAGCTAGTGATGCCACGATTGTGACCACTTTAGTTTTTGGTGGTGATTCAGGTAGCCATTAATAATGTCATAACCAGACACATCAAGGAAATGAGTAACGGTAGACTCAACACGATCGAAGAGAATAGCGATCAGTGATTTCCCATAACCTTTTGGTTGGGATGCTAACAAATCTCTTCCCTCGATCAAGGTGCGTATGCAAACACGTTGAATTGGTTTAAATTGAGAGATTTTGCAGATCCTGAAAGTTTCCTTGAGAACTTCAATGAAAATTTCACCCGAGATTTCCGTTTTCCATCCAAGATTTTCCACTCACCAGCACGGACAACCTATGTGTATTGCTCGAAAAAACTAGCCTCACGATGTAAATAGGGAAATGGACCGCAAACAGAACACTGGGCTCAGGAGGGGCTGGCTGAAGGCTCAGAAACCGGACGCCCCATCAAGGGCGTAGGTTTGCATAGAGATGGTAGGGACATAACACTACCAACTTTTCCAGATGCTCAAATTGTCCCCTACAACTTTTAAGCAACCTTATTTGCATTATATAATATATAATTTAGTGTCTTCCAATATGTTGTCAGGATAGAACAGATCCTACTATTATGAAGTGAATTATTTTCGTTATGTTCAGATTTACATGTATCCCTTTTCACTTGCCAAATGTGCCGGTCCTTTGTTTCCCCCTCAAATGCAAGTTTGATTGGCTAATGACTTGATCCACACGCACACGCACACTCACACTCACACAACCCTGACAGATTCATGTCAACAACATGTCGCCTCGTCCGCCCCCTTCGAAGAGGAGGGATATTAGAATTGTTTTGCGGCCAACAGCAGCCACTTTAAGTAATGTAAAAAGACGTCAATGTTGTGGAGTTGGGAAACACACCACTAATTTTGCTACTGAAAGTCCGACCTGCATCAGAGTTAGCATAACATTAAACTGTGTGAAGTTGCTAACCTGCAAAACTACTGGGGTCAGACAAGCCTACAAAACTACTGGTGTCAGGCCAGCCTCCAAAAGGAACAACGAAGTCAAGCTAGCCGTCCGTCATTTGGATCATTGTTTGCATTATGTGCATTATGGTAATGCAACGCGGTGGCTTCAGATTGTCAGTCCCTGTATTAAAAAAAAAAAACAAAAAAAACAGGGAGCTATCCCTGGATAGCTCCCCGTTTTTTTAATAAACGAACTTGCACTTTAAAATGTTTCTTTAGCAGTTTTGAGGCGAACGTTGTAACACCTGAACCAATACACATGAACGCTAGGATAAGTGAATACAGATTTAGTTCGCATTGATCATTAGCCTCTCAATTAATTACATTCATATTTGTGACAAATGTAACCCTGACCCACATTCAATAATCTGGTTTTATTAATGTCCTGTCCCCAACAAAAAGTGTACATGGAGGTTATGCTGTTATATCGTCCCTACCAATGTTGAGACCAAACCTATGCCCTTGTGCCCTCTCAAGTTTGTTAACGAGAATCAGGCGTTTCTCCCCGTGGGTGGAATGCCTGATACCGTGAGGCTAATCTTTAACCTATACGGAAGTTATCTCTCTCAGTCATCGCATTTCACAAGATGGCAGAGTTTGAATCCTCCAGTAAGAAACCAATATACAAAACTCACTTTACAGCAGAATATACTAAACTATATTACCGTCTAACTAGGGTGAAGACTGATGACACCAAGGCAAGGTGAAATGTGTGCAACACGGGTACACAGTTAATATTTGTAAAGGGCATGTTGAGGTTGGCGAAGTTTAGCATGCTTTGTTTAGCAGGATTGAAAAATTGGTAAAAGCACGTAGTCTTAAGTGAATGTACAAGACACAGTGGGGGTTGGTTGCGGGATGGGGAAGAAAGTATTAGATATGGTCGAAAAACATCTCATTGAAATTAGTTTTTGGAACTTGGGATGTCTGCTAAAACAGTTCTAAAATACGAGTAGATAGAAGTTGGTAACACAGCTAAATGAGAAAACATTTGTTTAGTAAGTTACCTGGGTAAGAATGTTCCATACTGCATCGGTCCTCCTTATTGTATTTGTGCACCTGACCCCAAAAAATGAAAAGGGAAATTTCATTTGAAAATGAATCGGGAGACCATGAATTACCGTATTGGCTCGAATATAAGACGTTGTTTTTTGCATTGAAATAACACTGAAAAAGAGGGGGTTGTCTTATATTCGCGGTCTAGACATTATACCCATTCACGATGCTAGATGGCGCCAGATATCATTGAAGTGATGTTCTGTCATGTCAGATCTCAGCTACTCTCCCCATTCACGACGCTATATGGCGCCAGATATCATTGAAGCGATGTTCTGTCTTGACAGATCTCAGCTACTGTTTTTAGTTTAACCAGTTTGCATTATTTTATTGCAATGTTTTCCTTATTCAGATGGTTTCAAGACTACAGTTACAGTTAGACTTCACTTTGATGGTTAATGCAGTTATTACAATTTTGTTGTTTTATCACAATAGATTGATTTATTTACATTTCAAAAACCAATTTGGCAATACTGTAATGGAGGCCAAACGTTTTCTGTAACTCTTCACAAGCTTTTCACACACTGTTGCTGGTATATGGGCCCATTCCTCCATGCAGATCTCTTCTAGAGCAGTGATGTTTTGGGGCTGTCGTTGGGCAACACGGACTTTCAATTCCCTCCACAGATTTTCTATGGGGTTGAGATCTGGAGACTGGTTAGGCCACTCCAGGACCTTGAAGTGCTTCTTACGAAGCCAATCCTTTGTTTCCCCGGCTGTATGTTTGGGATCATTGCCATGCTGAAAGACCCAGCCACGTCTCATCTTCAGTGCCCTTGCTGAGGGAAGGAGATTTTCACTCAAAATCTCTCGATACATGGCCCCATTCATTCCTTCCTTTACACAGATCAGTCGTCCTGGTCCCTTTGCAGAAAAACAGCCCCAAAGCATGATGTTTCCACCACCATGCTTCACAGAGGGTATGGTGTTCTTCGGATGCAATCCAGTATTCTTTCTCCTCCAAACACGAGAACCTGTGTTTCTACCAAAAAGTTCTAGTTTGGTTTCATCTGACCATAACACATTCTCCCAGTCCTCTTCTGGATAATCCAAATGCTCTTTAGTGAACCGCAGACAGGCCTGGACGTGTACTGGCTTCAGCAGGGGGACACGTCTGGCAGTGCAGGATTTGAGTCCCTGGCGGCGCATTGTGTTACTGATAGTACTGTTTGTTACTGTGGTCCCAGCTCTCTGTAGGTCATTCACTAGGTCCCCCCGTGTGGTTCTGGGATTTTTGCTCACCGTTCTTGTTATCATTTTGATGCCACGGGGTGAGATCTTGCATGGAGCCCCAGATCGAGGGAAATTATCAGTGGTCTTGTATGTCTTCCATTTCCTAATAATTGCTTCCACAGTTGATTTCTTTACACCAAGCGCTTTACCTATTGCAGATTCAGTCTTCCCAGCCTGGTGCAGGTCTACAATTTTGTCTTTGGTGTCCTTCGACAGCTCTTTGGTCTTGGCCATAGTGGAGTTTTAGAGTGTGACTGACTGAAGTTGTGGACAGGTGTCTTTTATACCGATAATGAGTTAAAACAGGTTAGACCTCGTTAAAAGAAGTTAGACCTCTTTGACAGCCAGAAATCTTGCTTGTTTATAGGTGACCAAATACTTATTTTCCAGTCTAATTTGGAAATAAATTGTTTAAAAACCAAACAATGTGATTTTCTGTTTTTTTTTCCACATTCTGTCTGTCATGGTTGAGGTTTACCCATGTTGACAATTACAGGCCTCTCCAATCTTTTCAAGTAAGAGAACTTCCACAATTGGTAGTTGACTAAATACTTATTTGCTCCACTGTATATTGTTATAATTATTTGTTTCGGATGTACTGGAATTATTTTCTGTATAAAAAATTAATTTGATGTTCAAAAAGTCTTTTTTCCAAACTTGAGTCTTGAAAAAGAGGGGGTCGTCTTATAATCAGGGCCGCCTTATATTCGGGTCAATACGGTATTCCATGTTTAAAATAGTCCAGCATTGCATTGTGACTTTGCTTTGTGTTTTACTGTAAATAGAAGCTATCTGAACTCAATAGGCTATAGCAGAAAGCAGCACTGTCATGGCTGTTTTAATGTGCTTTACCACAAACAATTCATGAATTATACATAGTAAGAAGTTGGCTTAAACAAATTGAAAGGGCCAAGAAAATAGTTTATAACTCACGGTCTACAATTGAGGGCGATAGATGTTAACGCAGCCCATGAGTTGAACACATTTGAACATGTACACGGTTGCCAGATTTAAAGAGTCTTGTCTGTAAACAAAAAATGTCTCCGGACTGAGCTCAACCCTTAAGCAAAAGGGAGAAGTTAAACAGGACAAACTTGTAATCCCAAGTTCTTGTATAAACACGGCTAACTAAAGAATACAACTAAATGGAAATCAAGCATTTATTCAAAAGGTCTGAATGTGATTCGACATGGAAAAATGCATCATGCAATCAGATAAATTTAAAACTTCAAAGACCCGCTATGGTCTTGTATTGTCTGACGAACTGTCAGATCTTATCGTATGCTAAATTTGTATCACTACTTTTAATCAGTGTTTTGCTCACGATACAGAACTAACTCTAGTATGATGGAACAAATCTCATCAGCCGCTACGGATATCCGATTTTGAGCTGCAGTCGACGTTATTTGGCAGGGCGGTGCAAAAGAATGACTCACCTTTTGCACAACGAAAGGGAAAAGCGCAAACGCTAGCCCCTCAGTCGTATAAATAACCTCGAGGCCTGGAAGCTAGCCCTCGTGGGTTTTATCCCGCCGCTTAGCAGTAGCTTAGCGTGACGTAATTGGGATGGGAACCTTGCTGAGCGAGGGAGACACTGAATCCACTTCTTAACCAAGGCCGGATTTTGTATTTGTGTGTGTTTTTGGAACAGTACTAAACAATGTTAGCATTTTTTTTTTGACCATGTTACATCAGCGTATTCTAATTCCAGCATAACAACAATAATTTCTTTCAAAATCCTTGTTTTGTAATGCATAAGTGCAAGCTCACAGATGTATACTTTTTCGCTAGCAACCTGGTTGCTAAAAGCGAGGAGCTCAATTTCAAAGGCACAATTTCCGTTTTCATTTCTAAAAATAGATCCTCGTGATTAAAAAAAAAAACACTTCCTGATAAGATACGAAAATATATGGTAAAGGCAGATTCATTCTCATAGTTCTCCACTCCACTGGACAAGAAAGGACCACAGTGGAAGGCAATTGCGGGGTCGGTTGTGCTGAACATTTTACCCATTGAGAAATCACAAAAGAAGATTTATCAACATATTGCTGTGTACAGCAAGTAGGGTTGCAGTGCCGGGACAACCCGTAATTTAGGAGGTTCTGACTAGTACCGGCGCCGTCATTATCAATCAGAACTTCTTCTTTGAACTTTAAAGTCCAGGATGTCCCGCGCAATCCGGGACGGTTGATAACCCTCACAGCAAGTCGGAACTGGCTTTTCCCGTATTTACGAGGGTGCATAGACTTCATTATTGTATTGACGGATCACATCCGTCAGCCACTGCGCAACACCTTCAAGTAGGGGGCTGTCCTACAGTCCGCTTTAGTTATTCACAGTTGGTCGCAGTTAGTCAACACATTTAGGAATCCAACGCCAGATTTAGGTTGAAAAAGTATGAAAGCTGTACGGCATACAAACAGCCAACAACAACCTTACAGCCTAATTTCCTTACTGACTAGCCTCATAGTTCGCAATGTTTACGTAAAATAAATGCTACCTGCACGTTTTTTTGTTGCTTTTAACCAAGGATCAAGACTGTTTTAAGTCCATATCTTTAAAGAATTCAGGCATTTAAGCATTTATTCACAAAAATTTTCAACGGAAAAAGCTCTTTATCAGTGTTTCTACTCGGTCAGCTTTGATGGAGATAGGCCCCCGATGATCTGGCCCCACGCCCAGTGTCCCATCAATGCATTATGAAGTTTATGGAGGGTGCCTTAAAATCGAATGTTTCTTTAAAAGTGCTGTTTTCTGTACCTTTTGAAAGTTATTGCCCCTAAAACAATGCATCAAGGAATGCCCAATTTTGATGATCATGTCTAGCATTCTAGTGCTGCCTAGCAAGAAAATATTGACAGAATGACAGCGAGTCACATGGCAACAACAAAATAGAAAGCTTATGATTAGCATGCTAGCAGAGTGTAAAAACCTGCAGCTATTCTGGGTGTGACATCCTCATATGTTTGGAGATTTTTTGTGGTAGGGACCAAGGCAGCTGTGAAAGGAAGACTAATTAGGATCTAATTTCCATATTAAGACTTTTCTGTCACTTTTGGAGTGGATTTTAGTCCAGTCTTGCCTTCCCACCCAGTTGAACTATTTTCAAACACTTGGGGTGGAAGAGAAATGCATTGGGCGGGTTGATAAAATTTGGACTACTTTTGACAAAATTTGCTGTTTTCTTGGGGGGGGGGGGGGGGGGGGGTACCATTTTGATTAGTTTCATCAGGTTAACTTGTATGTCTAACACCATGAAGTTTAGCATTGTTTCTGAACTGGAATGAGCTGTAAACTACATGTCATTTGTGATTAAATTCTGGTGTTTTAAATTGTTCCCTCGTGACAGGTGGATTTGCTTCTGCACCAATCTCAATCGAAATATTTTTCCGAGAATGCACTTGGGAATCGGCTGTAGAAAAAAACAATCAAAGTTGTACTTCGACAGTTATTTGTATTGTAAAACATGTATTTTTGACATTTGATAGTGAGTAAATATATGGTTAATTATTAATTAGTTTGTTTACTGAAAGAAAAATACAATAGTTTTCATCTTTTCTATGAAGAACTACATCTCCCTTGATGCTTATTGGCAAAACATTCCACTATAATGTGTCCACCACTGTTGGCTTATTTTTTTCTAGATATAACATGAAAATATACATAAGATTGTAAATGGGAAACATCTTATCTTGAATGCGAGGGTCATTTATTGAACTGAGTGTGTATTATGCGGTGATTGGCTGGATACTGTCTTTCCGATCTGACAACCCTGTTTGTGCCCAAAATGAGCTCTTCTATCATTTTAAAGTCACTTGCTGTAGTACTTCATAGTACCTTTAAGGTAAGTTTTCCCACAACTACAGACTATCCTTTTTTTGTGTGTGTTTATTTTGGAAACACCCACCTGACAGTTGTTGTCGACATGAGGTCTCTTGATGGCTACGAAGTGTCGAATCTTCCTGTCGGAAAGCAAAAAGGAAATTGTCATCGCTTTCACCAACACCGTTTGATGCCTCGACTCACCCTCCTTGGCCGACAACAGGGGTTATGTTCACGTGTTGTGGCAAGCTGTCGCCGGATTTCTTTCTGGCGTAGTAAATTCCCTGCCATTCCTGTCAGAGGTGAGATAAGGTAGTAAAGTTCTAACCGACAGAATCGAACGGGATGGGTCAGACTCACCTTTCCTTTTTCAATGCAGGTATTGATAGCTTCTAAAAGGTCCGCCCGGTTTCTGTCGCTCTTTGGGAGTTCAGTCAGCTCCTTGCCGATAAGCTCTCCCTGGTGGTAACCCATCATCCGCTCGAATGCAGGGTTCACATACTGTACAAGGATGGGTAAAGCATACCCATAGCAATATAAATTTTTGTTATCGTTTGTATCTCATAAAACTCTAAAGTTGTATCTCAAGGCACCACAGTATGTCCATTGCTGCCTATGGGATACGTAGGTTTTTTTGTTTGGTTTTTTTTTGGTCTTTTGCTCTTACTTGTATGACCCGGTCTTCACTTGTGATCTCTACGGCTTCCTGACACTTCTCCAGCGCCGTGAAGGCCGAGTTACAAGCCCTGCCAGATCAGAAAAGTCACGAATTAAGGAACCCCATAGCAAAGTAAAATTGAAGGTGAGATCTTGTTCATGTCTCATTTACATCTCTGAGAAATGAATCAGCAATAATCGAGACCAGAGTGGTTTTCTCAGTTTTCTCAAATTTGTCTCATGAGAAGTAAGTCTCAGATTGAGCATTACACGAGAAGGTCATGAGAATAGTTCTACTGGCACCATTTTTCAATAAAGTCTCACAGTTGTCAAGATCTCACCAAGAGACAACTATGAGTACTTGTGTCGATCTCAAATGCGTCTCAATTTTATCTCCTTACTTGGAGTCATGATCACAGTAAAGTCTCAGTAAAAGATATAGATGAGCAAAGTAATTTATTTCTTCAACTTGCCTCAAAGCTGCCTCTTTTACTGATCTCGCGGCGCAACCTTATATTGTGCCAGTCTCAAATATTTCTCAATTTGATCTCCTTCCAGTCTGCAATTGCTCATTTTGGATTTTCGAGATTCTTTCATTGTAAGAAAGAGTAGTGTCTGCTCTGACATGTCCAATCACATCTTAATTCATCTCATGACAAAATCCGAGAAAATATTATAATTGGTCAAATAATTCAATAACATCTGGTTCATTTGGTTCAATGTAAAAATTAGAGATGTGACCGACAAATTGGCACCGAAAACTATTGGCCACTACAAATGCATTATCGGTTTTGGTTTCGAAGACCGAAGGTTTACCACAAAATAGTGTGAAGAACTTGAGTCCTCTTGTTTGATGACGTTAGCAAAACAGGCAACACGCTGGCTAATGATGTCTTGCTAAAACTGCTGGCTCACAGGCAACATGTCTGCGATTTGGAAGTTTTTTTTTTAAATATCAAATAAAATATATATATATATATATATTATTAAATGAACCAAAATCTAATAAATTTTCTTCATCTCTGCTACACGCACTTTCTGAAGTTGCTTTCCATTGATGTGCCGCGTCACATCGAGCACAGTGCGGGGCTCAGTGGTAGAGAAGTCATTCCCCAACTCAGAGGTTGTGAGTTCAACTCTCTGTCCTGATGAATTAATCGAAGTATCCTTGAGCAAGACACTGAACCCCACCTTGTTGTGTCACCAGCAGGTAGATGAGGATATAGTGTCAAAGCGCTTTGAGTGCCTGAAAGGTGCTGTGCAAGTGTAACTCCATTTTTAATGAAGAGAATTCTCTTCTCAAATATTGCTCAAATCTGGTTTTCTCCAATCAATCTCCTTTGTCTCAGTGATGTCTTTGCTCATTTTGACTCATCACTTGCTCCTAAGGGTACCCTTAGGAGCACAAACTCAGAAACAAATAAGCAGAGAATGAGATAAATTTGAGATGATCAAATTCGTCTCACGAGACGAGATTAAGCAACAGATGAGTAGCAAATTTTTGCTAATGGACTAGATAGAAGTTGTTGGAATTTGTGTACCTGCCTTGGCCCCGCCCACAAAAAAAAGAAGATAATGAGCTGCAGATGTTTGCTAGTAATCTATAAGTTTTCTATTCTGTGGCCATGCGACCGTTCTCTTATTCTGTCAACGTTTAAAGCACTAGAAAGCTAGGAATCAATAATCAATTCTGGTTGTGATGTCACAACCAGAATTGATGAAAAAAAGTGGATGTGCCCTGAAACATTTTTTTGGGTGCGAGTAAAGTCCGAGTCTGTATTTTTTTTCTTCAAGTCCGAGTCGAGTGTGAGTCATCAAATTTGCAACTCGAGTCGACTCGAGTCTGAGTCCTTGTGACTCGAGTCTAATTGTCTGGCTATATATCATTTTAACACGCCAAGAAGCATCTGGTTCACATGTTTTTATGCTGATTGCGTAAAACTACAGTACAAATTTGCGATTCGTGACCCGTGTCAAGTGGAACATCAGGTCACTTTCATCCTAGGAAAACTACAAAGATCTGAGAAGAACGCGATGTGGTGAGTCACGTTTCTTGAATGGTAATTATTTACGAGAGTAATGTGTAAATAACTGTAATGTGCTCATAACAACTTCTCCTAATTGGTGTGAGCCTAGACTGTGATTTATATGATCTCAAGTGACGAACACTTTCCATGTTAAACCGATTCTGGTGTTCACGTGTAACGCAGATAAATACCCCGAGACCAAAGCTGACTTTCAACACCGTTCCATTAATAATACTGTTTTGCAGGGTACATTTA
Organism: Corythoichthys intestinalis; assembly: GCF_030265065.1. NCBI lineage: Eukaryota > Metazoa > Chordata > Actinopteri > Syngnathiformes > Syngnathidae > Corythoichthys > Corythoichthys intestinalis. The sequence continues at coordinate 12,904,855 of NC_080411.1, read as the reverse complement.
CACATCTTAGTGTCATATTTATTATCTTTGATTTATTCCCACACTGCTATTTTTCACCACTTTGTTCATGTAGTTTAAATATTGATCAGTTTCTAATATTAAATTGCTAGCTTAGTACATGTACCTGAGTTTGAAGTGGCATCTCACTTCTCCGTGCTCAAGTTGAATCAGTTCGTTATAGCACGCCGACACGCTGGTGTTCTCCACAAACCTCTACAAATGCGTGAATAAACATTTGTTACGTTATGTACAGTATATTGAGTGGGTGACGATCCAGTTAGGGAAGTACTTACTCGGCTGAATCCAGCACACAGCAGTGGAAGAACTGAAGGTTCGTCCTGTTCTGATGGCCTACATCATGACACACAGATATGCATCGTCTAATGTGCTATTAAGGACTTAATTTTGGACTCGTTTGTTGTTTATTAGCAATACAAACAAGACACTGAACGTAGGCGTAATGCTATGCCACACACTAAGATGAAAACTTAGAAGCTTAGATCTGTCCTTACGTGGGTTAGAACTTGGTAACAATCCATCTGATTCTCTAGGACAAGTTTTGCTTTGAATTACCTCTGGGAATCAGCAAAATTACCCTACAATGGACACTGTGAATCAAAATGAACCAGCGGGGAAAGATCACTTGAAATATGAGTGTTTTGTGGTAAAAAAATTGGTTATAAAGGAAGAGAGGTGGGTGGAGCGTCGAAAAATTTTACTCAAGTAAGAATAGCGTGACTTCATAAAGTATTCGGTGAAAAGAATACTCAACCCAGATAGCAGACCGACGTTGAAAAGATGGATCAACATTCCGCTGTCGATCTTATATTATTGAATCAACATCACTTTTGCACCCTTAATTAATGCTGTTGCAACGTTGAAATCCTTACAAAACCCAAACATCATTTCGATTATTAATAATATTGTAACAACGCTGAATCAATGTTATGTTTTCGACCAAAAACCCCCGCTCATCCATAATTCCATGCCTTTTAATCATATTTCCCGGTCAATCATAAATCAACTATTTTTCAACATTAGTTCATCAACTATAAAACAATGTTATCCCAACCATCGCCTGACATACAATAGAACAACGTTGTTTCAACGTCACTTGACGTCGAAAATTTTGATGTCAACCATACTGATGATTTTGATGGAAAATCAACGTTTATTAAATGTCGGTCTTCTATCTGGGAAGTTATGAGTAAGTACTTACAATTCTGATTATGTTTTTTAAGCAATTGAATATTTTTTTCTCAGAACAACTGCTAGTAATATACTGTACTATAACCTGTTACATGACCCTATTAGACCAAAAAAATACACATAAATAATTGAATTCCGACTAGAAAATCTACAGAAATTAAACATCACCCATCCAAAGAGCTTGACTGCCCTCCAGTGGAGAAAACATATTTCTTACTATGAAATTAAAATGATCATATCTCCAGTTCTGTGGTTTATCGGTGCCAAATAAAAATTGGTTGAGAGGTTTAAATTCGCATGCTAATATTAACGGCAGCATTTTATGTCAAATCGTTTATTTTTTATGGTGCTTTGAAGACGCCACGTAATTGAGTAAGCCGGTGTGATCATAGGCCCTTTGACTGCAAATTTGTGTGTGGTCATGTGACTGTATTGTTATGTCTAAATTGTATCATGGAGTCATGTGTTTATTGTTGCGACATCTCATTGGTTAAACTGGTAGAACTGTGCTGCCAAAAATAAAGTCAAATCTAAAATGTAGAATAAAAAGGAAAAATGTAATGACTCTAGTGTAGCCTAAAGTAGCTGAGTAAGGTTAGCGTTTCTTCTACACTAATCTTCTCAAGTAAATGTAACCGAGTAAATGTAACGTGTTACGACCCACCTCTGCAAAGGAAAAAAAACTTGTATTTCAAGGCACTACTATGTTTTGTTTAATCAATCCTGCAATTATTATTGCATGGATGACATTGGATTGACTTACTTTTGTGGCACAACGGCGAGAATAACAGTGTTTTCTGAGGGCTTCGTGGCACGGATCATCCTGCAAACAAATAACAAACGTAGATCAAGACCAAAGCAAACAATGTCAAACATGCTCACAATTTGTTTGCACAATTGTTAACTATCTGTGCAGTATGTAAGGTTCAAATTTGAGAGAAATCTCACAAAGTCAAAAGCTAGACATGCAAAAGAATTTTCAAGATAGTCGAACGATCCCATCCCTCACCGGCACACGACCTCAGGCTCAAAGTAGCGCGAGTGGCGTCCGTCGATGATGACGATTTCGTGGTGCTTGCCCAGGAAACACTCGAGCGCAGACTCGGGCGTCCGGGCAATGTTGCATCTGAAGCCGGCACGATCGCACGCCCACCATAACGCGTCGCTCTGGCTGTCCTCCTTGGCGAACACTAGCAAGACCTGCGATGGATAATTTAGTGGAGAATTGAAATTGTAATCTTGTGACAAACTACTGTACTACTGTAAAGTTCTGGAGAATAATGAATAATTCACAGATATAAAGAGGGCTATTTTTGTAAGAAATGTAAATTAAGTTTTGTCTTAATAGTAATAGGTGTAATGTTGAGAAATGAAGTTTGAAATTAAATTTCAGCACACTCAGGCTTTACTAAACAGTTCAACCCTTTTGAGGTTAATAACACATTACATTTACTCAGTTATTTTTATTCTAGTATTTCTTCAAGAAAAAATATATTTCTAAGAGTCGTTTTACCACGCCATACTTTTTACTTTACTTGATTTTTTGCCACAGTGTCTTTACTAGTTTCACCAATGAGACGTCGCAACAATAAGCACATGACTCCATTACACCAATCGTGCAAGACGTAACAAAAGAGTTACATGACCATACACAAACTTGCAGTCGGAATTCCTATGATTACGTCAGCCTGTTCAATCACATAGCGTCTTTAAAGCGCTGTAAAAAAGTAAACTATTTGACAGTCAACATCACTCGAAAGTGTGGATTTCAACCTTTTTCTTGGTTTTTATTTGGCACCAATAGAAAATCTGAGATAGGTTGATTTTAATTTCATTGTAGGAATTTTTTTCTCCACTAGAGGGCGCTCATGATCTTTGGATGGGTGATGTTTCATTACTGTAGCTGTGTAGCGTTTATTAGTCGGAATTCAATGATTTTTGAGTGTTTTTTGGGGGTGGGAGGCTAATATGGCCATGTAATCAGTTTTAGTACAGCATAATAATAACAGTTCATATAGATTGTGCTGAAAAATAAAAATATACCATTGTTTTCAAAAAACAATCAGACATTGTCCTCATTACTTCAGTATTCTTTTCACCGAATACTTTTTTACTTGTATTTGAATACCTTTTTTGGATGACTATTTTTACTTTTACAAGAGTAATATTATTTTAAAGTAATGTTGCGTTTACTTGAATGAAATTTTTGGCTGCTCTACCCACGAAGTAGTGGGTAGTAGTGGGTAGAGTACCCACTACCCACCTCGAAGTTCACCATTTCTGTAACAGTGCAGTCTCACCTGAATGGCCTCCTGGCTCACTCTCATGGGTCCAATACATTGTTCTTTAGAAGAAACCTGCCAGGAGAGAGACCAACATTAGTGAGAACAGCACATTAGTATATTTATATTATATACTGTATTCTAGAATTATCAAAAGGTTGATTAACTAAAGGTTAATTAACTAAAATGACTTTTCATAAGTGGAACAGTGTACACTCCTGAGCTCTACTTTTGTCTCATATGACCAGAGAACATTCTTCCAAAACATTTTTGGTTTTCTCAGGCAAGTTTTGGCAAACTCCAGGATGGCTTTTTTATGTCTCTGGGTCAGAAGCGGGCTCTTCCTGGGTATCCTACCATTAAGTCCCTTTTCATTCAGATGCCGACGGATAGTACGGGTTGACACTGTTGTACCCTCGGACTCCAGGACAGTTTGAACTTGTTTGGATGTTAGTCGAGGTTCTTTCAATTATTCTTTTCCGTCCACATCTAGGGAGGTTAGCCACAGTGCAATGGCCTTGACACTTATTGGTGAGACTGCGCACGGTAGCCACAGGAACATTCAGGTCTTTGGAGATGGACACATGCTTCCTCACAATTTTGCTTCTCTAGTCCTCAGACAGTTCTTTGGTCTCCTTTCGTTTCTCCATGTTTAATGTGGTACACACGAGGACATGGGACAGAGGTTAAGTCAACTTTAATCAATTTTAACTGGCTGCAAGTGTGATTTAGTTATTGCCACCACCTGTTATGTGCCAAAGGTAAGTAACAGGTGCTGTTAATTCATAGCTTCTCAATTATTTTCTGTTACGCCACCCCTAGGAAGATGTACACGTTTCGTGGACCCCCCCACACAACTCTCTACCGCCACTGTAATTTGTATCATTTGCCTATATATTATTGATATAAGTATACCTCTGCATAATATTGTGTCCTTTTTGATATTAAAGAAAAAATATATTGCTTAACTTACAATAAAGTATAGAAAAGACAAAGTGCATCACTTTGCCTGAATTAAAAAAAAAAAAAAAAAAGATAAAATAAAAAGTCATGCATTCACGGTACACTTTTTGACCATCAAATAGTAAAAAATAAATTTTAATAAAATCAATCAATAAATACTTATAAATTCAAATAACATTCAACCGTGAAAACAAAAAATAATCGATCAAATAACATTCAACCGTGAAAACAAAAAATAATCGAACAAAAACAACAGTGTCATTGGACAGTGGGACAGTTTTTATTTTTTCTATTTTGCACTGAGCAACTTGCTATGCCACCTTATATGATGCTAACAGTGCTCGCTGGTTTACTGATGTAACACTGCGAAACAAAGCGGGACGATTGTTGACAATATTCGGCACGTCTTGGCTGAAAAAAAATCAAGTGGCTTATCAACGTGAGTGGGGTCTAATGCTTATAAGTGACATCTTGTTTGATGTGGCTACCTGTTGTCCGTTGAAAACATTTTAGACACAGACTGGTCTTTTCTCGTCTCCCACTGTATTAAAAGTCAAAGCCAAACGCTACTTACGCTTAGTCATATTTCCTCGTCTTAGCTCGTCATATATACAGTGCTCGTTGCTGTGTGCTTGTGTTTTGTTAAAAAAATACTGTGAACACTTTGAAAATAATATTATTCTAGTATGGCAAAAAAGTATGTTCCCCGAGGTCACATGCGCCACCCCTGGCATCGCTCTGCTCCCCCCTAGGTGGGCCCGGACCACTATTTGAGAAGTACTAGCCTGGTACACCAGACTCAACGCTGTTCCAGCTATTGAGTCTGGCCACCATTCCCACGGAAACAATTTCCAGGGCGGAGCAAGCCACAGCAAACAGACAGCGGAGTGGACCAATCAGCGACGAGCAGACGTGACGTTGGTAAAATGGCGACGGCAGGACGAGGGACTTGCGCGCGGAAGTAAACATACGAAGAGAGCGGAGTTTATTCGACATGGCTAGCGCGAGACAGACTGTTGTCAATGACTCGTGTCGTGGATTTACCGTGGATTGGAACATATTCTCGGCTCTGCCGTTCACCATCTGTGTTGCTGAAGAGACGACTTTCGACGCGCAAGAGTGACGTTGCTCGTGAAGAATACGTCACGCAAATAAACGAATCTGATTTGACGACTGATTTTGTACCTGCTCGAAAGGCCGTTAATGGGATGGTTCCCAGACTATTTCTCTCAGTGTTTGAAAAATACAGGGAGAATAGTCTGGCAGAGCCAGGCTAGAGAAGTACTGTCTTAAATACACAAATTAGAGAAGCATCACATGATTTTTCAAAGGGTGCCAATTACAGATGTCCCGATCGATCGGCATCCCTATCAATCGGGTCCGATCACGTCATTTTCAAAGTATCGGAATCGGCAAAAAAATATCGGACATGCCTTTTTTAAATATATATATATTTTAATTAAATCGTTTTCCAATTGTATTAACATTACAGACAAAATGTCTTACACTCATCCAGAGTCTTTAGTTTTGGCTTAAAGTAGGGTTATCAAATTTATCACATTAACGGCAGTAATTAATTTTTTAAAATTAATCACGTTAAAGTATTTAACGCAATCAACGCATGCGCTGTACGACCCACTCACGCAATGTCGCGTTCAATCTATAATGGCGCCGTTTTACCTATACATAGAGCTAAAAGGCAGCGTAAAATGAGCAGAGTGAATTTGGCAGCCTATAGAGCCTTTTTTTAATTGGCTAAAGCCTTACAATCCCTCTCTCAACAATTAGAAATATTGTGGGAAGCAATGTGGGGAAGAAAGGTAGTAATTGATCTTTTTCTTAACACCCTATGTTATTTCCCAACGCACAAGATATATCAATTGGTGCCGCTTTGCACAGTCATGGTTGCACTTCCCATCATGCATTTGGGCAGAACAGTTAAATGGCTACAGTATCATTTACTGAAAGCTCAACAAATACACTAGATGGCAATATTTAGTCACAATATACAAAGTCACATTCATCCTTTAAAAATTGCAAGTCTTTCTATCCGTGGATCCGTCTCACAGAAAGAATGTTAATAATGTAAATGCCATCTTGAGGATTTATTGTCATAATAAACAAATACAGTACTTATGTACTGTATGTTGAATGTATATATTCGTCCGAGTTTTATTCATTTTTTCTTAATGCATTGCCAAAATGTATATGATCGGGAAAAATTATCGGGAAAGATTGGAATTGAAAAAAAAAGCAATCGGATCGGGAGATATCGGGATCGGCAGATACTCAAACTAAAACGATCGGGATCGGATCGGGAGCAAAAAAACATGATCGGAGCAACCCTAGTGCCAATACTTTTGTCTGGCCAATTTTTTGAGTTTTGTGTAACATGATAATGATTTAATTTTTTTCCCCATTCTCTTTTGTGTTTTTTCATTGCAAGCAAAATAAATGAAGATATTACTACCAAAACATTTGTAATTACAATCATTTTTTGGGAGAAATTGAGCATCATCTGACAAAATTGCAGGGGTGCCAATACTTTTGGCCAGAATGTATACTGTAGGTAGAGAAGCATATAATAGTAAAAAGTAAGATTTGTTAATCGTTGAGGTGACTAGCCTTAAAAATTTTTTTTATCTTTTTATTTTTTAAAAACTATCAAGGGAAAATACAATGAAATCGTCAGTGGTACAACGGCAACCCCCAAGTGCAACTGCTATAAACACACAGTTGTTTATTATTTCCAAGACACACTTGAACACGGAGAATTACCTTCGCGTTCCATCATTTTTCGCGAAAGAGTCGAGTTTTTTTGTTGTTGTTGTTGTTTTTAATCCAGTGGTTGCTGTAGAACGAATGATTGAAAGTGGCTCTTGAGATGAACACTATTTCAAGAAAGATGTTGGCAACACCAGCAGAACACTGCAGCGCTTATGTCTTTTAGTCAAGCGACACTTTGTGAAGCAACCTGATGAAAAAAAGGCTCGTGGTTCTCATGACGTCCCGTCTTCAAATAAATAACTGATTGAGTCATTATAATGTACAAGAGAAGCTGTGAGGTTGTTACATTCAGAATGTAACTAATGGTATTATCCTTTGTCCTACTGTTTTTTGTGGAAACACACAGTTTATCCCTTGATGAAGCTTCACTGAACTATTGTGAGCTTTGTTCATTTTTGGATCCAAAACACATAATAACGGATCAGTTTATTGGGTCAACATGTCCTCTAATTTGATGGCAACTCAGGCCAGACACGTGCACTTTTTTTTAACTGTCTATTAATAGGCAATATCTGAATCTTAACATTTCCATTTCATGTTTTTGATTCGTTGACATGAATGCGCTGATTAGCTGATTAAAAAGAGAAAAAAATCAGAAGTTACGGCAGTGTAGTGAACCAACCCTCAAGAGACAACATGAAAACTAGAAACTAGAAAATAAGTATGATAAAGCATATTTATAGTTTGGCTTCACTGTGACTAGGGTAGGACACGAGGAAAGATTAGCGATTATTATCTGAAACCAAGTTGTGGTTATATGCCTCTTCAGGTTTGTTTGTTTGTTTGTTTGTTTTTAGAGAAAAACAAAACCATGCTGATATTGTTAGCTATCTTACGGTACTAGTAACACTTTTATAGACAAATGATACGATGAACCCTTTCATGAAGAGTGGTCACTGCAGTTGACAGCTTTTCAAAAGTTGACACTTACACTGAGGGAGACCCAGCTTTCTCACACTGAGCCCTACATTATGCTGCAAAATTTGTTAAAAGTCTTCAGACTTCATAATGCCATGCACACAGTCGAGCAGGCCAGTACCAGAGGCAGCAAAGCAACCCCAAAACATGAGGGAACCGCCATATTTGACTGTGGGGACAGCAATTGAGCTGCTTGACTGGACGCTGAGTTATTGTAAACCCAGATTGTTGATTGTGTTATTGTACAGTTTGTGGCCTTGTGATGTATGTAACTGTACCGTGTCTGATTGTGCGTCTTTAGTTGTATGGGGGACGGGAAACTGATAAGCATATGCTTCCTCCCGTCTGCCTTTGTCTTCTTCTTCGGTTCCTTCGGGCAAATCATATCACATTTTGTAATTGTCAATGATTGTCAATGATACCGATGATGATGACAATAAATATTTCATTCATTCATTCTTTTCTTTGAAGGCCTAGTTTTTTTTCCTGTAAACTATGTTGATGCCTTTTCCCAAAAAGCCTTACTTTTGTCTCATCTGACCAGAGAACATTCTTCCAAAACGTTTTGGGTTTTCTCAGGTAAGTTTTGGCAAACTCTAACCTGGCTTCTTTATGTCTTTGGGTCAAAAGTGGGGTTTTCCTGGGTATTCTACCATAGAGTCCCTTTTCATTCAGACACCAACAGATAGTACAGGTTGACAGTGTTGTACCCTCGGACTGCAGGACAGCTTGTTTGGATGTTAGTCGAGGTTCTTTATCCACCATCCGGACAATCTTTCGTTGAGATCTCTCGTCAAGTTTTCTTTTCCGTCCACATCTAGGGAGGTTAGCCACAGTGCCATGGGCTTTACACTTACTGTAACTTTTTAAAGACGAGCAACATTGCTGACTTTTGAGGGTTTGTCACTTTTTTACTCGCGTCTGCCACCTCCAGCCTAAAGCGTAACTGCAGCTCGTGCATTACGAGCATGCTTGTATGCGCACGGACATAAAGCAACAAATTTTGGCCCATCAAATCAGCACCAGAAATGTAATAACAGTTAGAAGCAGGTTCTAAGTGGGTTGGAAAAGTGTTTTTGCCAAGTGAAGGCGAGTCGGAGGCTTGGTGAAACGGCTCTGGAGACGCACGTGGATGTGCACAGGCGCGGGTTCACCGAAAGTGGTTGACACTAACATGCTCTATTGAAGGTAAGAACAAGGGCTTTTTGGGGCCATCTCAGTTAAAATGTCAGGGTTCTGTATACCCACAGTGCCTTGGTGGCGCAACTTAACTCTAAAAATTCCGTATAGTCCCTTTAACAAGCCAGAGCTGCAAATACGTTGCCTCATGTAGTTACTACTTTGCACCAAAGGATGGCAGACTTCTGCCATCATATTTGCAGCTCTGGCTTTTTATAGTCAACAACGTTGCTTGTTGCAATTTTGTGACTTTGGCACTTAAAGAGTTAAGACCTTTATAAAGCAAGTGAATTTTTTAGGTCATTCAAAAAAATTAATTTTTTACATTAAAGATTTCTAATCATTTAGAGGCTAAGTAACTATTTTAGGTCATTAAAAATTTTAAATATTAAAAATTAGTAAGTATACAGGTAGTCCCCGGGGTACGACGTGCCCGACTTATTTGATTTCGACTTTACAAGGCCAGTGTCTCGTCCACCATTTTGTCTCCAATCGTTTTTTTTTTTTTTTTTTTTTTAGTCGTGTAAACAATACCTTGTCATACCTCACAGTATCTTATTGTTTTTTATTTTTTACTTTATTTTACTAACTCATTCACTCCCAGCAATTTTCACTGGAGCAAGGCCCTTCGCTCCTGGCCGTTTTACAGGATTTTGGCTGATTTTGCAAGGCCCACAGAAAATTCTGTTCTATTGCTATATAAACATGGAACCCACCAAAAGAAAGATTAAACTCTTTTCTTTCAGCAGAAAAAAAAAATGTGTTCATATCTTTTTCCATTCTTTAGAAATCAGCATTAGAAATTAGCTTAGAGTAATTTTTCAATTTCTGAAGAAAAAAACGGAGATATTGAGCTTTTGTGAAAGCATACATTTCAAACTTAACTTTGATTTATACACAGCTATTTTTTGCTTTAGTTACATCCCAAACATCTGAATAATGTTTTCCTTTTACAAAATAAGATAAACAGCAAGACAAATAGAACTTTTGATAGCAAAGTAACAATTTATTTACACATAACTAACCGAAAGATGACGCTGTTCTGGTCACGACAACCGGTTAAACTTTTCCCTCATCGCCATCTGTCTCATGAAGATGAATTTTTTTGAGTGTCTGCGGGCTCTGCTCACGAGCAGCACGGACTCAAAGGCATCATCCGCTGCATTAGTGGTCCTGGTCGTTCTGCTCGGTTGTCCGCCGCCTGGCATCCATTCGGTCTTCTTCCGCTGGCGCCGGGTCGTGGGGCTTGGCCGTTCGTTGCCGTTGAATCGGGTTGCGCGGCTTACTAAATGCACTACTGCCCTCCAGTGGCCAGTTTTATTGCTTTCAAATGGATTTTCTGCCTCGTGCTTTGGAATTAAATTGAATCAAAACCCAGAGATGTCTTTGTTGAAAACAAAAGAAAACAAACAAACAAAAAAAAACGTAGAAGACGTATAAATACGTCTTTGGGACACTGAAACAATTAAAAATAGGATGTATTTATATGTTTTTGGGAGCAAATGAGTTAATAGGACCTTTCTGCCCTTTGTCGAATTGTGTATTGATTATAATGTTGACTTTTCTTTTGTGATGCATGCCTTTTTTGCGGCGCAGAAGCGTAGAACTGGTAGTACTTCCACTTGCGAGTAAGAGCACATGCACACACAAAGAAGAGCACAATTCCTCCCACGAAGGAGTCGCTCACCCGAGTGAGAGAGTGAGGGGAAAGATTACAGTTTAGCTCGCTGTCAAGCTAGGACATAGCTTCAACGTCTTGGCGAGGACAGTACAATGTCGTATAGTACATGTTTTTGGATAGTTATTTTGAGATTTAGGGGTACTCAAAGGGTTAATTGTGATTTATGCGGAAATTTGTGTTATGCCGCCAGCGTAGAAACGGAACTCGTTCGTAACCCAGGGATTACCTGTGTATGTATATATTAGGGCTGTCAAAATTATCGCGTTAACGGGCGGTAATTAATTTTTTAAATTAATCTCGTTAAAGTATTTGACGCAATCAACGCACAAATGCCCCTCTCAAACAGATTAAAATGACAGGACAGTGAAATGTGTACCTGTTGTGTTTTACAGAGTTTTGTCGCCCTCTGCTGGCGCTTGGGTGCGACTGATTTTATAGGCTTCAGCACCCATGAGCATTGTGTAAGTAATTACTGACATCAACAATGGCGGGCTACTAGTTTATTTTTTGATTGAAAATTTTACACATTTTATTAAAATGAAAACATTAAGAGGGGTTTTAATATAAAATTTCTATAACTTGTACTAACATTTACCTTTTAAGAACTACAAGTCTTTCTTTCCATAGATCGCTTTAACAGAATGTTAATAATGGTAATGCCATCTTGTTGATTTATTGTTATAATAAACAAATACAGTACTTATGTACAGTATATTGAATGTCTTGTGTCTTATCTTTCCAATCCAACATTAATTTACAGAGAAATATGGCATATATTATAGATGGTTTGAATTGCGATTAATTGCGATTACTTACGATTAATTAATTTTTAAGCTGTAATTAACTCTATTAAAATTTTAATCATTTGACACCCCTAGTATATATGTATATAAATGTGAATTTTTTGAATTACCAGTAATTATAGTATTTTTTGGTACTATTTTGTGTATAATTATAAATAACTATATAAATTAATAAAATGTTAATGAAAAAAATACACACTGCTCACTGCACAAAATAACACTCTAAAGTTTTTTTTTTTTTTTTTAATAGCATTTACCTCATTGCAGGTCATTGACCGCGATAAACATCCAATTCATCTAAACCGAGGAGACTGGCTGTGAATGCTCATGTTTCTCTGCCATTGACGGTTCGAGACGTCCATTCCATTCTGACTGGGACATTCACTTGCCCTCTCCCAGTCAAAATGGAGTGAACGTCTGGCAAGGTCACTGGCAGCCAATAAGTCAAATGCATGCCCTGAAAGTATGAATCTAAGGGCTAGAATTTGGGGGTTCGGGCACAGCAAGTTAAAGTAAATTGGAGTTAGAGTCAAACGCACATTGTTGACAAACTTTGCAACATCTCCATCTTACTGACCTGCAGTTGTAAATGAACTTGCTCATGGCGTCAGCGCCTTCATGTGACTCACACACTCACTGACCAGAGGGGTAAACAAACTGCTTGCACATACAAACATGCACACAATAACACTCACCCGCAAATACACACAGGAGCATGATCAACACCGTGGCAGATTGTAAAGGTCCTGCAGGGGGGTAAGGACTTGAAGTGCTAGTCTCAAATATTGAATGGTATCATTGATCATTACTCTGGAGCAGCAGCTGATTCGCCAACCACACACACGCTCGTGACACAGTGCTACATGCAAAGTTTAAAACAATCTTGTGTTCGTCTGCTGCCACTTTTTTGCATCCTGGTTTATTTCTAAATTTGGTTGGTTCCCAATGCTGACTTTTGTCCAGCTGATGAACTTGGTTAGTCGCATGAAATACACATATTTTACTTTAGCAAAATCTCACGGAACAACACTCCGAAAATTTAGTAGTGATCTAAAATATGCATGACCTATCATCTTTGATCTGTTATCGAGATTTGAGATAATCGCAGTGTTGTTAGCCTCGAGCATATTTGAACACAAAAGATGGAGCAACATAAATATACAGGAAACATATACTGTACTATACCACAATCATTTATCTGGTCATTATTTTATTTGTTTGTATTAAAGCAAGTTAAAAACTTTCAGTTATCAGGAATTTGGGCGACGCTAATGGACAAAAGCGGCAATGTTTTGCCTAACGGAATATTAGAAGTGCCGTAAAATCCTGGACTCTTGGTTGCCTGCAGTTGGACTGAACAAAATTTGTGTTTCGAGTGGCTGTGCGAAGGATGACTAGCGATGAGTTAATGAATCTAATTGTGGCAGAACAATATCATATGACAATGTAACGAATTGGGAAAGTGAGGTATACTGTAAAGCTATGGAGGTAGATTTGTGTCTTTATTATTCAACCAAAAAAAAAGTTGCTTCAATCAAAAAAAGTTGCTTCAATCAAAATATATATTTTCAATTGAAGAAAAAGTCACTTAATGAAAAAAAAAATTTGTTTGAATGCAAAAATAAATTTGAAACTCAAAAAAAAAAAAAAATGTATCTGAAAACGTTTTCTTTGATTGATTTTTAAATTTTTTTTTTATTTAAGTCAAGTTTTTTTGATTGGAATGGAAAAACTTTTTTGATTGACGTAATGTAGTTTTGCGTTTGGACCACATTTTGGCTAGGACATTTGTATCTTTATTATTCAATCAAAAAATAAGTTGCTTCATACAAAAAAATATATATTTTGAAAAGAAAAATCAATTCAATCAAAAAAAAAAAAAAAATTTCAATTGTAGAAAAAAGGTTTTTGAACGTGAAAAAATATTTGAGACTTAGAAACTCGCATTTGAACAATTAATTTTTCATTGAAACTGTTTTAACTGTCTTTAATTGAAGCAATCCTTTTTGTGTTTGAGCAATATTATGGGTAGGACATTGGTGTCTAAATCATTCACTCCCAATAAAAGTTGCTTCAATAAAAAAAATATATTTTTAATCGAAGAAAAAAAAAGTCATTTGCAAAAATGATCTTTTTTTGAAAATATTTTTTTTATTTGAAATATATATATATATTTTTTATATATTTTTATATTTAATTTTTAAAAAAATTAATTTTATTGAAGTGTCACTTTTTTGACAAGCAAAAAGTTTTAAACTCTTTTTTTTTTGGGGAAAAAGTTTTGAAGGTACTTTTTTTCGATTGAATCATTTTGGCACAAAGATCCAACTTCACCGCTACTTCTGACATGTTTGAGTGGCAGGTGACTATGCCAATGGCATAAAAGCATGAAGAAAGAATAATGGCCACCAAGGCTCAATCCAGCCATGGACTCTGCTCGAGTCCAAGCCGAAAATAGGGCACCAGTACGGGGGTGTGACATCGGGATCTCACCGGAGTGTCACGAAATCTGCCTATTACAACCTAATAAAAATAGCCAGAATTAAGAATTTGTCCAAGCAAGACATGGAAAAACTTATCCACGTCATGCCTTGAGTTGAGTTTTGTTAGGATTTTTCCCTAGTGTTTCTTGTCCATGTGATCACCCATTGATTTCACCTGTTGTGCCTTGTGTCTTGACCAATCCTCTTCCTCATGTATCAGCCACTTTTGTCTCGTTAACCCATGTCTGTATTTAAGTTCCCCATGTACTGTCTGTTCTTGTTCGGTCGTTTTCTATCCTGTCGAGTTCATGTCTTTCCGTAGCCGTAGGTTCCCAAGTAAGATACGATTCCTGGTCTTTTGTTTGATCCCCACTGCTTTTGTTTTTTGTTACCAGGTCATTAAATCGTTTTTGAGATCACCACCTTGCATCGCCTCCAGTTTCCCTGCATTTGGGTCCTTCATGCCCATGCCACAAAGTGACAATCCATGCATTCATCATCATACAGGTCTTAACAAAAAATCAGTCAGCAAAATGCAGATAATACAGAATGCTGATGCCAGAGTCCCTACAAATTCCACATTACACTAGTTATGAAATGGTTACACTGGCTTCCTGTGAGTCAAAGGGTCGACTGAAATATGACAAAACATTAAATGGCCTTGGACCAAAATGTATGCCTGATTTATTTGACCCCTATGAAGAATCTAGACGGATCTAAGTATCTAGACTCATCTGGAACTGGTCTGCTATGTGTTCCATGAACAAGAATAAAGCGGGGTGAGGTAGCATCCAGTCACCTCTGGAACAAGTTACCTGAAGGTCTGAAGTATGCTCAAAACATTAGCTCCTTTAAATCGGGGCTAAAAACGCTATTGTTTACTGCAGCGTATTCATAACTGCACATATACTGTAGTTCCGATTTCAGTTCTATCTATGTATGTATAGATCTATTTTGACCTGTATTTGTCATTTTATTTATGATTTGGGATTTTTATGTGATGTAAATCATAAAACACTTTGAATTACCGTTATTTCTAAATTTTATCAATATGTATGTGTATTTAAACTGATTTGAATTGATTTATATATATTTACTGTATATATAGTCGTCAATAACAATTTTGTATGGCATGAGTAGTTTGAAGTCAGGGTCACCTTAGATGTGTTATGTTACTAGAGCAAATATATACTTCTGTCAGGCACTGTTGTGCAAAATAAACATTTTTTTTTTCCTAAAAATTTTTTTCTCAGATTTTCTGAAAATTAACACATTTTCTAATCTTTCATTCCGTAGTCTTCATATATACTTAAAAACTGGTATGTCTGCCTTTCCTCATACTGTTTTTTAAATCTGGGCCTGTCATATAAACATTACAAATCTAACACTTAACTCAGACTGCATTCCCTGCTATGACTCTAAACAGGACAAGTGGCGTGGAAAAGTCTTCCAAGGGGCAGAACAAAATAGAATTAATAGAAAAGCCGCAGTGAAGCTTCACAAAGCTTCCTCGATATGGTTCATCAACGATGAAAATCTGATGATGTGATCATCTGCTGCTGCTCAGTTTCCTAACATAAGCCAGCTATGCATCTCTGGGGGTTTCCAGAAATATATTCAATAACAAGTTTGGGTTCATTGCCGGTTTCATATTTTCATTTGCATAATAGGGGTGTAAATTGCCGATTTCGTGATGATACAATATTTTATCGGTTCTTTGGAAGATAAGATATTTGATAGACACATTGGTTTCCTTATTTTCACGACCATAGGGCGCACCTTAAAGTCAGAATTTTTCTCCAAAATGGACAGTGCGCCTAATAATGTGGTTAGGCATGTGCTGGTTACCGGTTTCAAGGTATACCGTGGTATGAAAACGTTACGGTTTCAAAACCACTAAAAATTTCCCCTCATAGTGTAGTTAGGTATTAGCCATTTTTTAGGTCCCAAAATGTAGCAAGAAATCCGTGGCTTGAAGCGGCAGTGCTCACCCATCCTCCTCCAGTTGTAGCTCTGTCCTGTGTCTGTCAGTGACACGACACCTGAACTCTTCCCCCCGCAAAAATAGAAAAAGTTGCTAGTAAGGGAGTACTTTGGCTATCGAAAAGAAACAGAAGGCCGAGGCTTAGGGGAGGAAGGTCAGCCGACGTGCGGGCAACACCTTCAACATGATTTTTACTTTACGTGGGCATCAACCGTTACTTTACACAAATTTTAGGGTAAGTAAACGCTGTCATGAACGCTAGCATGCCAGACGGCTAATTAGTTTACCCTCTACCATTAGCCTACTTTTGTAAAGTGTTTCGCCTTTGTAAAAATCTGCCAATTTGCAAATATGTTATGAAAAATTATAAAAATCTTGTTGAATGGATTTTTTTAACCCATACATCTCAAAATAACACATTTTAGAGCAATAATTGCAATACCGTGATACCGTGAAATTTTTTGCTTAAGGTTATCATACAGTCAAAAATCTCATACCGGCACATGCCTAAATGTGGTGCACCTAATGTGTGGACTGAGTATTAAAACGTGTCTGTCTGACAATGCAATTTTTGAAAAGGCGAACATAAGTGAGAGCCACATGAGAACCTTAAAGGCAGAAGGTTGTGTGCCCCCAGTGGCATCTGATGAACTCGAAGCTTGTTGGGAGATTTGATAAAGGAACTCCAACCGCTGGACATCGGTGTAAACCGCGTGTTCAAAGTCATACTGCAAGTGGCGTGGGACCACTGGATGACGGATAGCGAACACAGATTTACAAAGACTGGAAAGCAGCGAGGGGCGAGTTACGCCACAATTGGAATGGATTGTGGATGCTTGGTGTCTGTTTGCACTGCTGTTCGTGCTTTCGCCAACGCCTGCATCATTTCTGAGGAGGACAAGGACACTGACTCTGACAACGATGAGAAGGACCCTGCCATGATTGATGGAGACCTAGCTCAGCTGTTCAATACGGATATAAATGAATGGGAAATTTGGACGTCCATGGCCGTCAATGGCGGCACCCATCATAAGCGTCAATGGAATTGGGGAAGTTTGGGGGACATGTCCTATCAATAGCTAGTCATTTTCTGTGGATTTGGGGAAAAAAAAAATTCCCATTGAAAATGAATTGGAAAAAATTTGGACGTCCATTGACGTCAATGGTATCAACTTACATAGGCGTCAATGGAATCCAAGTAAATTGGCATCAATAGAATGAAAAAACATAATTAAATGCCATTAGAAATGAATGAGAAATTTGGACGTCCATGGACGTCAATGGCATCACCCTCCATAAGCGTCAATGGAATTGGGGAAGTTTGGGGAACATGTCCTATTGATATCTGCTCATTTTCTGTTGATTTGGGGAAGAAAAAAAAAAATTCCCATTGAAAATGAATGGGGGAAAATTTGGACAGAAGAGGAGGACTTTGATGGATTTGTGGATTGATTAAGATTGATGTAAGTACTTTTTAAAAATTCTTTAATAAACTACAATTGAACTCAGCTTTGCTCCCGCTGCCTTTAACAACAACAACAAATTAGCGCACAAGCTAGCGCACATGCTAGCGTATGTTTTTCATGCGCCCGATAATGCGGTGCACCTTGTGTGTGTTCTAAATACAAAAATATTACCCGAATATAAGCCGGTGCCTTTTAATACGGTGCGACCTTTGGTCACGAAAATATAATATAGTACATTTCACGTAACGGAATGAAAATGGATTTTTTAAAATGTACAAAAATAGTCACTTTCTCAAAACGGGTTAAAGGTCTTAAGTTAGGGGTGGAGCTTAGAGGGGTGCTGGGAGTGCGACCGCACCCGCGCCTTTAAGGAGCCCAGTTTGCGAGTGTAACGTGAGCGTGGTTGGGCGAGGGGAGAGTCACACAGATAGGTAAGATGATGTGTGGAGCTGTAATATAGCTTTAAAATATCTCTTCCAACCGCTTAGCCTGTTGTCTGGAGGGGCCCGCAAAAAAATTCCACTTGCATTCCACTCACACACACACACGGGACGATCGTCTTAAGGAGCCTGCGAAAGTGTGGTGGGGCCCAAAATGTCCACTAGAATCCCACTGTTGGACTTGTCCACTCGGGAGGTCCTGTTTATGCTCGTCGGACCCGGACCCTGGTTACATTTGATCCGCCATTGTCATAAGTGTCAACTTTTGAATAGCTGTCCACTGAAAGGGTTCAAAATAACATTTATTTAAAAAAAAAAAAAAAAAATGTCTATCAATGGCCAATTGAAAATGGAAATAACGACTAAATCAGCACGACCATCCCAAGTGGGAGTGGGAACCTGTTGGTACCTCACGATACGATACGAGTTGCGATACAAAGCTCACGATAACGGTGATCTGACGATACAGCGATACAACGATTTTCGATACATTGGTTTGGAAATCATTCTAGCATATTCTACAAAAACCTAATAAACAGAAAAACAAGCTTCTGCTGTGAATTGGAATGAGTTTATCACTAGTAGACGTCCAATCCATTTGAATTGGGAGGGTGGCAGCGAATCCCTCCCACTTGAAACATATTAAACGTCTATGGCCGTCAGTGACAGCCAATGCCAGGCAATGAGTAATTTTGGGCCATTTAACTAATTTGCTCCCAAAAACGTATAAATACGTTCTATTTATAATTGTTTCAGTGTCCCAAAGACGTATTTATACGTCTTTTACGTTTTTTTCTTTTTTTCAAAAAAGTCATCTCTGGGTTCTGATTCAATTTAGCTCCAAAGCACAAAGCTGAAAATCCATTTTAAAGCAATAAAACTGGCCAATGGAGGGCAGTAGCCCATTTGGTAAGACCCGCAGCCCTGATTCGACGGCAACGAACGGCCAAGCCACACGGCCGGGCGCCGGCGGAAGACGACCGAATGGATGCCAGGCGGCGGACGACCGAGCAGAACAACCGGTAGGACGCCCGGGATGCCAGGCGCTGGATGACCGAGCAGAACCACCGGGACCACTAGTGCAGCGGACAATGTCTTTGAGTCCGTGCTGCTCGCAAGCAGAGCCCGCAGAGACTTTAAAAAATTCATCTTTATGAGACAGGCGGCGATGAAGGAAAACTTTAACCGACTGTCGCGACCAGAACAGCGTCATCTTTCAGTTAGTTATGTGTAAATAAGTTGTTACTTTGCTATCAAAAGCTCTATTTGTCTTGTTTTTTTATCTTATTTTGTAAAAGGAACACATTATTCAGATATTTGGGACGTAACTAAAGCAAAAAATAGCTGTATAAGTCAAAGTTATGTTTGAAATGTATGCTTTCACAAAAGCTCAATTTCTCCATTTTTTTCATCAGAAATTGGAAAATTGCTCAAACTAAACTATTTTCTAATGCTGATTTCTAAAGAATGGAAAAAGATACGAACTAACTTTTTTTTTTCTGCTGTGAGAGTAATCTTTCTTTTGGTGGGTTCCATGTTTATATAGCAATAGAACAGAATTTTCGGCTGGGCCTTGCAAAATCAGTCAAAATCCAGTAAAACGAGCGAAGGGCCTTGCTCCGGTGAAAATGGCTGGGACTGAATGAGTTAATGTCATTTACCTGTTGATTTTCAGTTACTTCCTGTTGATTTGGGGGTATTTTATGGGTCACTTGCTGTTTATTTTGCGTTACAGAACAGGAAGTGACCTGGGAATCACCCAAATGAATAGGCAGTGACTCAAACTCAACAGCAAATGAACTGTAATTTTTTTTTTTTTTTTGGACACCTTTTTAAAACGATATCTTGATTCTTGACAGGAGCATATCGATGACCTTTTGGGATACAAAGTATCACGATATATCACCATTTCGATATTTTGTCACACCCCTAATCCCAAAACTGAATGAGAGGCTGTGCATCCATGAGCAATGCGACTCAATTTGTGACGTCACATGGGTCCAAGTGCTGCTGGCCCTCTGCAGCTCATAAACAAACACACATACACACAGAGGCCTGCTCACGTGCGCTCGGCCGCCTGGCGGTTACCTTGACACCGGCGTCGCTGGTCTGCGTCTCGGCCTCGATGAGGACGTGCGCGCCTCCTCCTCCTCCGCCGGTGTCCCTCCGTTCCCGGTGGGAGTTGAAGCTCGAGTGTCGGCTCTGATAGGCGATGACGGACGGGATGGCATCGGCCGCGTCGGTCTTGATAAAGAGGCCGTGCAACGCTGCTCCTCCGCCGCCGCCCCCTTGCGAGATGGTGGTGGTGGTCTGGTGCGGCGAGTTGGACTCGTCCGAGTCGCGGCAGTAGATGACGCCGCTCTGCGAGACGTGGATGCTGGGTGCGCAGCCCATGCCGCCCCCCGCCGAGTCACAGTCCTCCTCCTCTGCTAGGGTAGCGTGCTGGATGTCATCTTTGCTATCCGGAACGGTGGCTCTGCTACGCTGTGTGAATGAATGGAGCGGCACCTGAACGCATCACAACCTCCGCGTCTGCTGTAACATGTAGAGCTCGTCGGGAGGAACTCACTTGATGTGACATTAGTTATTCCCCCCTTCAATATCCCACCCACTCATAATATGACATAACACCCCCCTTACCAACCCACAATTGCCACACATGACTAAAAGTCACGTAGTTTTGCTTCACGGCTTGTTGAATTAACAAAGCTAATAAAACATAAAACACCAAATCAGGCATATGAGGTGCCCCTGGGCAATGTGCTACGCCCCATTAAAAAGCAGGAACACTAGTTAACAACAATAATATTGAGTTTATTACTTTAGCTGGAGGCTTTTATTTATTTAGTCATTTATTTTAAACAAATGTTACAACTATATGAATATTTTTCTACTGTCTGTCTGCACATGTTGCTACGATTTCGGTTGGTTGTTGAAAAGTTAGCGGTGTTTGTTTCATGAGCTTTCTCATTAGTTGTTAAGTGAAGTTAGCAGACAGTGATAATTTATACCGTAATTTTTTTGTGTGTGTGCTTGAGGTTGGAAAAGTATTTTGACTGAGCAAATGGTAATAAGAACTTGAAAATGCTGACTGTACTTGTTTTTGACAGGTTGTTCATGTGACTCTTAGTGTGTTAATCCATTTAGCCCCTTCTAGTGGTCAATTAATGCATTGCATGTGTCTACTGTAAAATTTTCATCCTTCATGAGGAAATATTGGGCTCGAGTTTAATATCACAAAAACGTGTGACACAGTATGTAATGTAATATTCCAATTTTTGTAATATAATTGAGTTGTGGGATGAATGTCCATACACAAAATATTTTTTAAAATACATATAATATTAAAAAATAACTAAATCAGGGGTGGCCAACCCTGGTCCTCGAGAGCCGCAGTCCAGCTTGTTTTCCATGTCTCCCTCCTTTAACACACCTGAATCAAATTATCAAGATTGTTATCAGGC
This sequence comes from Corythoichthys intestinalis, assembly GCF_030265065.1. Classification (NCBI taxonomy): domain Eukaryota; kingdom Metazoa; phylum Chordata; class Actinopteri; order Syngnathiformes; family Syngnathidae; genus Corythoichthys; species Corythoichthys intestinalis. The sequence continues at coordinate 12,883,196 of NC_080411.1, read as the reverse complement.
AACTGCAGAGCTTGCTGATCATTTGATTCAGGTGTGTTAAAGAAGGGAGACATGGAAAACAAGCTGGATTGCGGCTGTCGAGGACCAGGGTTGGCCACCACTGAACTAAATTTAAATTATAGTTAGAAATGAACATTTATTTCCTCATCAGCAAAAACGAACTTGATTCCATGTTTCATGTGTAATTTGTGGTTCATTTCTTCATCCCGTTAAAAAAATGACATTTTGTAATGACTATAATATTTATTATCCATCCATCCTTTAGTGCTTAGTCCGGGGTCGGGTTGCGGGGGCAGCAGCTTTAGCAGGGAAGTCCAGACTTCCCTCTCCCCAGCCACTTCAACCAGCTCCTCCGGCGGGATCCCAAAGTGTTCCCAGGCCAGCCGAGAGACACAGTCTCTAGCATGTCCCACCTCCTGCCGGTGGGACATGCCCGAAACATCTCTTCAGGGAAGCGTCCAGGAGGCATCCCAACCAGATACATAGGCCACCTCAACTAGCTCCTCTCAACGCGGAGGAGTAGCGGCTCGACACAGAGTTCCTCTGGGATCACAGAGCTTTTCCCCCATCTAGAGCCCGGAGACCCTGCGAAGAAATCTCATTTCGGCCGCTTATATCCGGGATCTAGTCCTTTCAGTCAAGACCAACAGCTCATGACCATAGGTGAGGGTAGGAACGTAGATTGACTGGTAAATCAAGAGCTTCGCCTTTCCGCTCAGCTCCTTCTTCACCACTACGGACCGGTTCAGAGTCTGCATCACTCCAGACGCTGCAACGATCTGCCTGTCGATCTCCAGCTCCTTCCAACTATCACTCGTGAACAGGGCCGGCCTAGCCTATACGCAGACAATGCAGCTACTTAGGGCCCCTGACCACTAGGGGGCCCCCAATCTGGCAATTGTTCAATTTATATTCTATTTTGTTTACTACAGTTTGCTTTATTTGACTTTTGTGAGTTTGATACTTTATTTCAAGCTTAAAAAATAAAAGTTCTTCCTTAACTTCTTTCTCTTCCCTCTTTTAGAAAAAGGTTTGGCGCTATCTACTGTAAGTACTGACAATCATTTGGGGTGAGAAGTTTTGAAGTATGCAGTGCAACAAAATCAGATGAATATACAAAATATGGACGTATGGGTTGGATTGCCTGTATGGGTTTCACAGTACACTGTGTTGAAATGGTGTGCCAAAAATATGGACCCCTTGGCATTATTTTGCTTAGGGCCCCTAAATGGCCTGGGCGGGCCCTACTCATGAACAAGACCCATGATACTTGAACTCCTCCACTTGGGGGACGATCTCATCCCCAACCCGGAGAGGGCACGCCACCCTTTTCCGACTGATGACCATGATCTCGGATTTGGAGGTGTTGATCTTCATCTCAACCGCTTCACACTCGGCTAGAACCGCTCCAGTGAGAGTTGGAGGTCACAGCTTAATGAAGCCAACAGCGCCACATCATCTGCGAAAAGGAGAGATGTAATGCTGAGGCCACCAAACTGGACCCCCTCAACACTTCAGCTGGGCCTAGAAATTCTGTCCATAAAAGTTATGAACATGATTAGGTGATGACTCATGGAGGGGAATATTTATTGTAAATAATTTTTACATATGGCGGAAAACACTCAGGTGACTTGAAGTTCGGCTTTGAGACCCCAATTTGGCCAAATTTCAAAATTGTCTTATATGCATGTGTCATTGGAAATCTTAAAATCTCAATTTTCTGGGGGAAGAAAAATGAACAGGAGGGCATTTAAAATAAATAAATAAATAAATAAACAGCAGAACCCTAACTGGAGGCGAGAGCACGCGAGAGCAGAATTAAAGACGCCACGATTTTAACGAGATATTATCGTGTACCTACCTTGTTTCGATCCAAAAACTCCATGTAGCATGTATCACCGAGTGTAAAGAAACAGCTGTAAATGGCCACAGCCAGATTTTTTGGGGGATTTTATGGGTGAAACATGGTGATATAACAAGGGTCGCGATGCAGAAATCGCAGACAAAAAGGAGTGGTTGAGATGTTCTTTTTCATATATTTACCCTTTTAAACGTTATTTTTCAATTCTTCTTTGTTTGGATTAATCATTTATCATCTAACATATCAGGGAAAATGCAACAGTAACAAAAAAACCCCAAAAACAATTAAGCGATAGTTATGAGGCAGATATCCGTGACTTTTTTACAGATGCCAAATTTTTAATTGTGACGTAATTTATTAAAAAGTATGAAATATGCAATTGAATGATTTTTTCAAGCCGTTTTTTTTTTTAAACTAAATATTAGACATCAAACAATGATTCTAAGCTAAAAATGACGGACATTTTGAATAATGAATATAATTATTTACCTTGCTTTAATGGCTAGGTTGAAACAAAAGCGGTTGTGCGACGTCTGTAAACGGGGGTTTTCAGGGTAAAACGGACAAATCAAAATGGTTCGGAGGCTTAATGCGCCATGAATCTGCTATGGCAGCATATAGACATATTGTTCTATCAAACACAACAGTTGTTTTGGCTTAAAATACTGCAGTTTCTTTTAAAGAGAAGTGCAAGAGCAGAAACTGCTTTTTCAGTCATGTCTGTGTTTTCTGCCATATATATTTAATAGGAAAAAATACAGTATATTTGAATAATGGCCTAGTCATAACATTAGTAATAACAACTCTATTATTAATTTTATGTATTCTTAACAATAAAATCATATTTATTTTACTTTTATTTTAAATAACACTTGAATGTTTTTCCAATTCACCTAAATGATATATTAATTCACTAAATAAATGTATAGAAGAGAGAGAAAAAAACATAACTGTACATCGAATACGCACACTGAGGCATAAGATGCTGAAGACGCCGTCATGGCAGTCAACAGGAAGTCGCTGTTGAGCCTTTTCTGCTGGCAGCGTCGACTAGCTTGGCCCGTTATGACATAAGCCGGCCTTTGTTTCCCTAAATCTCAATTATGCACGGCTCAACTGAATCTGCCTTACGCACACACGTGCATCCACACATATTTAGGTATGATAGTCGATGTCAGTGGTTTCGAAATTTTTACTGAGCCAAGGCGCGTATTTGAACACAAATAAAAATGTCAGAAAATTTGCATGTGAAGTGGCGCTTCGACTTATGAGTGAGCCAATTTGTGGGTTTTTGTTTTGTTTTGTTTGTATGATTGTTTTAGATGTGAACTCGGCTTATTGTCTTGGGTTACAGGCAAAAATTGGAGTTATCCCATTTGATTGTGTCAGAATGAAAAATCTATCATTGAACTATTCAATAAATTGTTTCATGAGAATGAGTTGGGCTTTGTTCCGGTGTGTAATTATTGCTTTGTATTTGGGGGGGCTGACAGCACAGTTAGGGGGCGATGATAAGATAGAGATAAATGGTAAATGGTGTTATACTTATATAGCGCTTTTCCACCTTTCAAGGCGCTCAAAGCGCTTTACACTATCTCACTTTGTTCTTTAATTTCATGGTGAAAAAAGTGCTTACTTTTGTGAAGGATTTACCAATTCCACCCATATTTTCCCTCAAAGTTTTCTTTGCCTATTGTACTTATTCTGTTTTTAAAAAAGTAAGCGTAGAAAAAAAATGGCAATAAAATGTAATCTTTTTTTTTTGTGTGCGTGCAAAAGAAAAATCAGGGATTTTATTTTTAAGGCCATATCACTTAGTCATATATTGAAAATTTAAACACACCACACACACCTTTATTTTAGCAAAGTCTACTGTAATGCTAACATACAATTCAAAACAACACAAAAACAAACCCAAACAAAACAAAAACAAAACAAACCCAAACAAAAACCAAACCAAAACCAAACACAAAACAAACCCAAACCCAAACAAAACCAAACAAAACACCATCAACACTACAAAACAACAAAACAAAACACCATCAACATTACAAAACAAAACACCATCAACACTACAAAACAAAACACCATCAACACTACAAAACAACACAAATCACAACACAACACAACACCAACAACAATACAAAACAACACAAAACACAACACCAACAACACTAACAACACAACCCAAAAACACTACTAAAACTAAAGCAAAAGACAAAGCAAGCGTTTCCAAAGGGGTTGTCAAATAATTCAGATGATTGCGATGCCCTCTACTGGCCACAAAGCTCAATTCGTCTTCAGGGCAACATCCTCTTCAACTCATCAAGATAGTACTGACGTCAATCTTGTCAGCCACTCAAGGCATTTTCTGGAAGCAATTCAGGTTATTATTTTCGAAGAAATGACAGACAGGCATGGCAGTGATCTCATCTGCCCTGTTGCTAAATTTAGCCCTCTAATTTCTATCAAGCCCTGAAGGCGTATGATTAATTTTGATGGAGGTTTCCAGCTTGACGGGCGAGCTTATCTCGGACGCACAAACATGTTATCATCTGCTGCTCGCCGCCAGCAAGCTGGGAAACGAGTCTTCTCATCAGTGGTGTCCTTGAATGCAACATATTGTGCATCTTATGGTGCAGTGTTTTTATTTTACAACTTCCCAGATAGCAAAATATAAATGGAGCGCACATGGGCCAGATGTACTACAAATTTTGGGCCAACTACGTAAAACGGATCCGCCCCAGTGTCTTTTTTAACAATGCCCAAACTCAGTAAGGAGTCACTTGCCGGATCAGCAACCAGTTTTGGGCCAGAACTGGTCCAAAGTAGCAGACACAACATTAATGTATGGCCCAGATATGGCACACATGTTACCCAATCTGGGCCGGATTTGTATCAAAACCGTTTTCAGTATTAAATTGGGAGTCCATTTTGTTCAATGTATCATACTGTAATGTGTTTATATTGGAAATTAAATTTGTCTATTAAACTCATTCACTCCCAGCCATTTTCACCGGAGCAAGGCCCTTCGCTCGCGGCCGTTTTACTGGATTTTGACTAATTTTGCAAGGCCCACAGAAAATTCTGTTCTATTGCTATATAAACATGGAACCCACCAAAAGAAAGATTAGAGTTAGTACTGACTCTTCTTTCAGCAGGAAAAAAAAAGTTAGTTCACATCTTTTTCCATTCTTTAAAAATCAGCATTAGAAAATTGCTTAGTTTGAGCAATTTTCGAATTCTAATGAAAAAACGAGAAATTGAGCTTTTTGTAAAAGCATACATTTCGAACATAACTTTAATTTAAAAAAAATTAATTACCGCCGTTAACGCAATATATTTGATAGCCCTACTTTAAGCCAAAAATACTCTGGATGAGTGTAAGACATTTTGTCTGTAACGTTAAATACAATTAGAAAACGATTTAATTAAAAATATATACTGTATATATTTTTTAAAAAAAGGCATGTCCGATATTTTTTTGCCGATTCCGATACTTTGAAAATGACGTGATCGGACCCGATCGATCGGGATGCCGATCACTCAGGTTATGAGTTTGATCCCATTGCTGAAGATGTATGCCAAATTTAACTTCTGTGACAGGAAAACAATGAAAAGAAAGTTGAAGAAAAAAATATATATACTTATGTGATAATCTATGTACATCGAGGATTTGGTGAGACAATATTTTGCTAAATAATACCCTCCCAACAGACACACACACACAAAAATTAACGAATCACTCATGTGGTTGGGAAAAAAATGACTGTGATTATACACTTAGCCAGTGGGTGGTTCCATGGACACATGAAGCTCGGAGAAATGAACCCTTTCTCGAACCAATTGGCTCAAGTGGTGCAATGCCTCATGAGGCGTCATTTCACCATCACTACCAGACAAGCAGTACAGGATCTAGGGGGAAATACACAAAAATGAGCTCAGTATCAGGATTACAAGATTCTTTGTTAGCTGAAAGTCACATACCTGTAGGTGAGTTGTTGATCTGGCAATGATGTGAGGCCAAGGACCGGTTTAAGTCAGCTGCTGACGATGATCAGCGGCACCTGGTCTCAGGCTCACCCATCTGTGCAATCAAGGCGACAATTGAGGCAAAAAAATTATTTAGTCATCAGCGAATCTTATGTCTGAAAACCTAATGCACGTTTTTGTAAGCATCAGACATGAGTTTAAATGGGCCTGACCTGTTATTGGAACAAACACTGTGCCGTAGCACTCTTAGAAGCTGAAGGCGGAGTGCGCTTACCCTCGGCCGGCTAACTTGGAACCTACAGACATAATAATCTGCCCTGATACGTAAAAATTTCAAATCGAGCTACGAGGATCGATAAATACCCGGCCATGCTAGATAACTACAATGTTTCAAGACGATCTGTTTAATGAATGATGCAGGAGTAGGACTTAAAACTTAGCATCTACAAGAACAACAACAACCTTAGGCGACTTGACAGGCCTACAGTCTGTAAAAAAAATATCAAAGAGTGGTTATTCTTTAATTAAACTTATCTTCTCTACAAATCTAACATGTTTTTCTACAAAAATTGCAGTCAGTTTTCAAGGAGCCTAAATGTTAGACAATTTAGCCTTCCATGAACCTTATGAAGCTCAGGATTTTTCCATTTTTTTGTTTGCTTTCTGAAAAAATAACAAAAACAACTTGAATTTAATTGAATCTGACAGTCTCATGTTTACATACCTGTTCCTAACATCAAAGACAATTTAGCTTTATTTAACCTTACATGCAGTGTTTACCAATCGCGTGTACAAGTTTTCAAATGAACTGTGTTTTATATATATATATATATATATATATATATATATATATATATATATATGTATATATATTGTGATTTTTAATGCATCTCATCCAGTTTCAATGATTTTAGTTTTGTCTTAAACTCATTGGTTGCCAGTAGCCACGTTTACATGCTGACTTTTATTCATACCGATTCAAATCCTTCCGAATGGAAATTTCAGATCAGCTGTTTACATGTCACTTCATCTATTCCGATCCAGCGTTTACATGTGACTGCCTTTATTCCGAAAGGACGTTTGACAACTGCCGTCTGACATGCGCAGATTAATTAAAACAAAGCGTCACGTTGCAAAACATGGAGATCGATCGTCGGAGTGCTGCTGTTTTAACTTTTCGAGTGGAAACAAAACTTCAGAATGACACGCCGTTCATTTAAAAAGTTGTGTGGGTGTGCTGTGCGTGTGCTTGGAAGCCATGTTGCAAGTGACGTTACTTACGTCACAAAGTGACGTCACCACATCAGTACGGAGCATGTGCAGAAAGAACGCAACCAGACACCATTCCGCTTCCCTGTTTACATGATATAATTTTACTTCTAATCGGTTTGGGAAAAGGAATATTCCACCCCTGTGAAACGGAATGAAATTCCATTCGGTTTGGGCCTGTTCATTCCGAATGAGGTGTTTATATGGAACACATTTATTCGGTTTGAACAAATATTCCGATTGTAATTGGAATATTTGGCTCCATGTAAACGTGGCAAATGACAGTGAAAGAGTTTATGAATCTTATACTTATGCATATGGCGGAAAACACTCAGGTGACTTGAAGTTCCGCTCTGAGACCCCCAATTTGGCCAACTTTCAAAACTGTCTGATACGCATGTGTGCTATATTGTTGAAAAGCTTAAAATCTCAATTTTCTGGGGGAAGAAAAATTTTGAACAGGAGGGCATTTAAATTTTAGTTATAATTTTTAAACAGCAAAACCCTATCGGGAGGTGGGAGCACGCGAGAGCAGAATTACAGACACCATGACTTTAACAAGATATTATCGCACACTTACCTTGTTTCGATCCAAAAACTCCATGTAGCATGTATCACTGAGTGTCAAGACACAGCAGTGAATGGCCACAGCTGGATTTTTTGGGGTATTTTAGGGGTGAAACATGGTAATATAACAAGGGTCACGATGCAGAAATCTCAGACATCAAGGAGTGGTCGAGATGTTCTTTTTCATATATTTACCCTTTTAAATGTTTTTTTTTTCTTTTCTTTGTTTGGCTCGATTATTTATCATCTAACATATTGGTGAAAATGCGACAGTAACTGTCATGCCACGTTGCTTCCTGTTTTATTTTGAAGGCTTCACCCTCTTCATAGTTGCGTACTTGCCCATCCTCTTGTCATCTAATTACCTATTGTTTCCACCTGTTCCCTATTACCTTGTGTGTATATAATGCCCGAGTTCCCCTAGTCTTGTACAGAAGTGTCTTTCTTCCAAGGTCAGTCACGTCAGCCTCTCGCCATAGTGATACTGAATCTTATCCTCCACTTGGAGCACTTTGTGTTTGAGCCTTTTTGATCTTAGCCATCTTGACTTTTTCCTCCATTTGGAGTGTATTTTGTTTTTGCCTTTCCTCCCTTTTGGAGTGCATTTTTGTTTGAACTGTGGTTGTGGTTGCCCTGACTTATTCCTCCGTTGGAGAGCTTTTTGTTTGTACTTTTTTCTCATCCCCGCATGTCAGCGGAAGAACCTCTGTTTTCAAAATAAAGGTTTTGCCTGAACCTCAGCAACTGAGTCCGCCTCATCGTCTCGGCCTGACAAGTAACAAAAGAAAATACAATTAAGGGATAGTTATGAGGTAGATATCCGTGACTTTTTTACAGACACCATTTTTTTCATTGTGACGTAATTTGTTTAAAAGTTTAAAACATGGGATTGAATTTTTTTTTTTTAAGTTTTTTTTTTTTTAATGGCATAGTAGACATCCATTAATGATTCTAAGCTATAAATGACAGACATTTTGAATAATAAACATAATGGATTTCCTCCGTTTTATGGCCGGCTTGAAACAAAAGCGGTTGCGTGACATCCGTAAACAGGTGTTTCCAGGGTCATACGGACAAATTAAAGATAGTTTCGGGGCTTAATGCGCCATGAATCTGCTCTGGCAGCGCATAGACATATTGTTCTATCAAACACAACAATTCTTTTGGCTTCAATTACAGCAGTTTATTTTAAAGAGGAGTGCAAGAGCAAAAACTGCTTTTTCAATCTTGTCTGTGTTTTCCGCCATATATAGTATTGAAAACTTTTAAATATTCTTGTCTCCAGTCATCTTTAGAAACAACTGTCGAGGCAATTCATTTGCACTGCTGACACCCGAGCCGAGCTGCTTTACATTGCTGTTGGTGTGTTACGCCGCTTTACACGGGAACACCGTGTAATCAATTTGGTCTTCGTCGTCCAGGTGCAGAGTGAACATCATGTAAAATGGCCGCGGGCTTATGACACACATCCTAGTGCTAATTTATGGACAGAGTGTTTCTTAATGGTTTTGAGCACTCAAAACAATTGAAAACACTAAGTGTACATTTTTTGTACAATACCCGATTTGGTTTAGATTACTGTACATGTATATTTGTCGCGTGAAATTGTTACACATACTTTCCTGGTGAGGCACGTGAATTGATTCTTCAATCATAGGCGGAGTTTGACTTTTTTTTTGGGGGGGGGGGTGCACAGCATGTTGATGACCCCGAAATGTAGTGTCAGCAATAACATTAACTTACAAAAATATTTAAAATAATAAGTTGACAAGTTGAGTGTTTTTTGTTTCCCATCATTCTTGAGGGGAATTCTAAATCAGGCTGCTCAGGCAATACTTTTCGCTAAGCTCGACTGAATATGGTACGCCCACCGGTGTCATGCCAATGTAGTTACCCCAGTCAAAAATTGTACCCCCTGGGCAGAGCCATATGGAGGTAGATTTGTGTCTTTAGTATTCAATCAACAAAAAAGTTGCTTCAATAAAAAATAAATAAATAAATAAAAATAAAGTGTTTGAATGCAAAAAAAAATTTAAACTCAAAAGAACTGCATGTGAAAGCTATTTTTCCTTGATTTTTTTTTTTTTTTTTTTTTTTTTTTTTGATTGAAGCAACTTTTTTGATTGAAGTAACGTTGATTTGTGTTTGGGCCACATTTTTGGCTGGGACATTTTTGTCTTTATTATTCAATCAAAAAATAAGTTGCTTTAAAAAATATACAAAAAGAAAAATCACTTCAATCAAAAAAAGAAAAAAATCAATCATAGAAAAAGTTTTTGAATGCATAAAAATATTTGAGATGGAAAAATTTGCATTTGAACACTTAATTTTTCATCGAAAAAGTGTGTTTGTGCCATAATATGGGTAGGACACTTGTGTCTAAATCATTCAATCACCAAAAAAGTTGCTTCAATCAAAAAAATATTTTCAATCCAAGAAAAAAATCATTTAAAAATAAAATTGCCCACTCTCAATTTTTTTTTTTTAAATTCTATGCAAAACAAATGACCGTCTAATGCGCTAGTCACATGATCTGTTCGAAAAACAATTTTTACCCATTATAGAATTTTTTTTTTTTGTTCATTTCTTTCATTTTTGTAGCAGTTTTATTGCTTTACAACTTTTATATATACAGTATAGGAAAGTCAATTACATGCAATGACACTTTTCGGCCACCAAGGGAGGCCTGGCCCCCCTGCCCTCTCTTAAAATCCGCTTATGTCTTCAATGTACTTTAGAAACGAGTTTTATATCAATCAAAGGCAGTTTTATTTTTCTGTGAACATTACTACGTCACATATTTTTGTTTCCTGTGAACATTCAAAGCAATGGCAACATTTGCATGCCGCCAATATTAGTAAGGTCAATACAATTTTTTTACACATTCATAATGATCCGTATACATGAGCTAGTCGTACCTGGTTGTAAGTATATCTGCATTTTCTTAAAGCCGAAAAGAAGAAGAATATGAGCAATTCAGGTTTGTGAACTTGTTTACTTGACCTTGCACACCGGGTTACTGTCGAAAACCTGATTTTGAAAGGGTCATTGGCTTATTCTAAACCCAGGCAATGTAGTTTTAGGTAAACTAAACCCGTTTACTACAATAATAATGATTTTCGAAGACAATTTGGATTTTACGCAAACACAACATCAGTCTTTGGAAGCCATCAAAGACAATTCAATTTTTAACATTAAAAGTTTAGAGACCAATATACTGCATTGACGGTGATTGTTCACTTCAAGTTACAATGGATTGAACGTCCATTGCTGTCAGTTGCAGCCAATGAGTTCATGTTCAATGTGTTTAGAAATCAAAGACACTTTCAAAGAAATCAAAGACATTTGTGCATGAATCAAAGACATTTTCGTCTGAACTTGAGACTTTAGTTTCTCCTCCTCAAATAGTTCTCTGAATGCAAGGATTCTTAAGTTTCCCATTCGCACAAGCGATTACTCCAGCCCACCCTTGGTGTGGACAACGCCCCTCCCCCGTGTCCTCACTGTCACCATCCTTGCCCTCGTCACAAGTGCGCAATCACTTGGGCTTGGGGGGCTCAGAGTGGCGAGCAGGTGGTCCCCGCAGAACTTATAAAAGGAGGCGACGGGAGTACGGAGGCTCCGAAGATGCGATGACACTGACAACGATGATGATGGAGCGCACTTTTCGGCAGCGGCTCTTCTTGCTCCTGAGCTTATGTGTCCTCAAGGGAGACTGCAGATATATCGAGGTAGGACAAGCTTCACTTATCTTCACGTAAATAAAATCTAATCTTCTCTACCGTACAGGATAACGACGTGCTAAAGGATGAATTCCACTCCTTCTTCAACCCTGAGCTGCGCAGGGATACGCCAAAGGAGTTGATCGTCTACCGACGACCGCTGCGTGAGTTTAGTTTTCACTTTTGATTGATTCTGATGATTGACTGATAATCATGGCAACTTCGGACGAACCGGATTAATGTGTTTTGGAAAACAAGAAAGTCTCCAAAGAGCTGGTAATCATGCTTTTAAATATTTATAATTATGTGTCTTTGATGAAACCTACAAAATATTTTTGGGGTCATAAAAACATACTAGGATTTTTTTTTTTTAAACAGGCTTGTATTGAATTAACCATTTTTTAAAATAAACACTTAGTCTCAATAGAGTTAGTCATCGTGCTTTTGAATGTTTATAATTATGTGTCTTTGATAAAAACCTACATCTTTTTGTGGTCATAAAAACAAGTCTTTGAATAAAAAAAAAAAAAAACCACTAACGTGTCTTTGATAAAAACCTACATCTTTTGCCGTCAAAAAAATAAGTCTTTGAAAAAAAAAAAACAGTAATGTGTCTTTGATAAAAACCTACATCTTTTTGTGGTCATAAAAACAAGTCTTTGAAAAAAAAAAACCACTAACGTGTCTTTGATAAAAACCTACATGTTTTTGCGGTCATAAAAAGAAGTCTTTGAAAAAAAAAAAAACACTAACGTGTCTTTGATTAAAACCTACATCTTTTTGTGGTCATAAAAACAAGTCTTTGGGAAAAAAAACTAGTTTTTTTTGTTTTTTTTTTTAATAAAATGATTGTATTGAATTAACCTGTTTTTTCATACACTGAGTCTCCAAAGAGCTGGCCATTGTGCTTTTAAATATTTATAAGTATGTGTCTTTGATAAAATTTACAACATGTGTTTGTGGTCGTAAAAACAAGTGTTTGAGAAAAAAAAAGATATTTATTTAAAACAAAGCTTGTATTGAATGAAGCAGTTTTTTTGACTGAGTTTAATACTCAGTTCAGTCAAAACAATTGACTGTAATATATAGATACTTTATATATATTTACAAACCAAGCTAAATTGATAACCTAACAATTCTTGATCTATTCTTTTTAAAGCCATTAATTATTGACTTTCAAACGCAGGCAATTTAAAACCGTGGAAAACATTTTAGTCGTCAATAAACCGATTACCAGCAAAGAGCTGGATGAAGTAGCTGAGCTGCAGCTGCGACCTGACCCCGGATAAGCAGAAGATGGATAAACCGATTACATTATATTGTTGTACAATGTCCAGCATAAAAAACCCACAACTTTTTAGTCTTCGAAAAACATTTTTATAATCGTTTGAGCGTTTTCATAGTTTTCAGCGGTTTTGCACCGATACTAGCATCAGTAACGATAGGGCACAACAAAGGCGCCATCGGTGTTGAGATTGCCCTACCCAAGATGGCCGCCAGCTTCACATACCGTCGTTAAAAGAAGAGGCTTCCTCCTGGAGTGATAGCCATGCACACCAATTTGATGTAGAGTGCGGCGTATGGTCTGAGCACTAACAGGCTGACGCCCCACCTCTTCAATCTCTGCAGCAATGCTGACAGCCCTCCTGTAACGAGTCACATGATATTTTGGAGGGAAAATGACAAGCAGTACTCAATTTGGACATTTAGGGATGTACGTAGTTCCCATGCGGTGTACTCACTTTTGTTGCCAGGGGTTTAGATATTAATGGGTATATTTTGAGGGGAAAATAAATTAACTCTACCATCTAAGCTGCACACAGACTACTTTTCATTGTGTCAAAGTGTCATTTTGTCAGTGTTGTCCCATGAAAAGATATACTTAAGTATCTGCAGAAATCTGAGGGGTGTACTCACTTTTGTGATACACTGTACATGCATCGAGCAAGAGGGACAAACGCGAGTTTGACCCCCTTAGCAACAGTTGCTAACGTCATGAATATTAATGAGCAAATATGACGTATTACGTGCAGCATGCTAGTGGAATCATTTAATATACCTAACCTAACAGTTAATACCGGTAACGAATTAGATCAGGGCTATCCAGCCTGATCATTTGATTGTTAAAGCAGGGAGACAACAAGGGAAAACAACCTGGATAGTGGCTCTCGAGAAACGGACTTGCAGACCTCTAAATTAGATTATATAACATAATGCAAAAAAAAAAAAAAAAAAAAAACATACGAAAATGTGGAACCTAACCTTTCGAGTGATGTACTATAGCGAAAGTAATACCAACAATATGCCAATAGAAGAGCAGGATCGTGGTACTGAGCATGATGGGAAAGATTCTTACCAGGAGGAGAGAACGATCATGCTACTGAGCATGATGGGAAAGATTGTTATCAATAGGAGAGCAGGAATATGTTACTGAGCATAATTGGAAAGATTCTTATCAATAGGAGAGAAAAATCATGGTGCTGAGCATGATGGGAAATATTCTGACGAATAGGCCAGCAGGACCTTATGGCTAGTTTATGGTTCCATTTTTAAATTTACATTACGTATTATCTTTCGTATGATGAGTAATCGCTGAAAAATCTCACCCTTTTCGTGAAATGAACTTCTCGTGTACCGTAATGGCCCAAATATAAGACGGCCCTGATTATAACACGACCCCCTCTTTTTCAAGACTCAAGTTTGAAAAAAAGACTTTTTGAACACCAAATTAATTTTGATACAGAAAATAATTACAGTACATCTGAAACAAATGATTACAACAATATATTTGAGAGGAAAATCATGTTATTTTGCCTCATTCAAATCTTGATATCTGAACATTTAAATATGTAAACTAAAGTGCAATCACATTCATAAATGAATGGCTTCTGGTTTTTGAAATGTAAATAAACCAATCTATTGTGATAAAACAACAAAATTGCAATAACTGCATTAACCATCAAAGTGAAGTCTAACTGTAACTGTAGTCTTCAAACAACTCTGAATAAAGAAAAACATTGCAATTAAATAATGCAAACTGGTTAAACTTGAGAGGAGCTGAGATCTGTCATGACAGAACATCGCTGCAATGATATCAGGCACCATCTAGCGTCGTGAATGGGTTTAATGTCTAGACCACGAATATAAGACGACCCCCACTTTTTCAGTCTTATTTCAATCCAAAAAACACAGTTTTATATTCGAGCCAATACGGTACTAAAGCGTTCGTATCTCGAAGTACCACTGTACTCTTTTTAAGGCTTTATTCTAATGAGTCAATCTACTTAATGGGATTGCAGTTCTCTTGGTCAAAGAACCTTTATTGTATTGATCATACTCTATGTGCGTACCTCAGGTTGCGTGGACATGGTGGCGGTGGAGGGTCGTTTCACCTTCACGGCCGAGCTCCCCCAGCTCAACTGCGCTGCCTTCTTCATGGCCGAACCCGACGAGGTGGTCAGCGTGGAGTACGACAGCGTGGACATCGACTGCCGGGCGGGAGATTTCATCACGGTGTTTGACGGCTGGGTGATGAAGGGCGAGAAGTTTCCCAGCTCGCAGGACCATCCGCTACCTTCGCGCGAGCGCTACGTCGACTACTGCGATTCCGCCAATTCTGACAGGATAAGCGTGCGTTCCTCACAGAACGTGGCTATGATCTTCTTCCGCGTGCACAATGCCGGCAGCAGCTTCACCGTCACATTCAGGAAGCTGTCCAATCCTTTCCGTGAGTATGTTGCTTATGTGCTGAGGTGTTTTTCTAATTCCCCACTGTGCTACCCCACCCATAAGAGCATAGTTGGGAGTTTTTTCTTCTCTGCTCCACCTGTTCTCAAGAAATCGGGTCATTTTCAGTTATCCACACTTTATCCTTCCCCTGTATGTTTCACTGTCTTTTAATTTTGATTATGTTGAGTGTCTAACTTTAAAGGGACTACGCAGGCTTTTTAGAGTTAATATAAGGTACTTTTCTACTCCATGCATGTTCAACCAATACCCTGATGAGTACACAGAGCCCTGACGTTTGAACTGAAACAGCCCCAAAAAGCCCTTGACCACCCTGGGCAAAGACACACCTGTTTCACCTAGCCGCCACCTAGTCTCAAGTTGGCAAAAATACTTTTTTAACCCACTTAAGACTTTCTAACTAACTAATTTGATGGGCCAAATATTCTCATGCAAGTATGCACGCCATGCACGAGCTGAAGTTACTAGATAGTTGTATCGAGTTCATTTTGTCAACACTTATGGATTAGTTGATTTTTTCTTTTATCCCAGACAATTGTTTTAGGTTGTTCGGCGACTCCTTTCGCCTCATCAGAGAGTCACTGGTGTTGGTGTGACGCGTCTTTATTAGCTGATAGATGAAGGCATGACTCACCTGTCAGATTTGACAGGCAAGTCACGCCCTCTACTGACCATTCACTCTTCCAGGATGCTGGTACCGGTAGTAGAGAGCATGTAAGCCCCCTCGTCCCTGCTGATGGTCATTGGGCCCTGCTTGCAGATCTCAATGGCCTCCCTGATCCAGCGCTGATGTTTGTTTTCTTCGGTGCGGATGACTCTGGCCTTTTCTCAGTCCATAATGTTTTTGCAGTGATCGGTGATGGCTGACTTGTGATGTTCCTGTTGTGCTTGTTCTTGTATTGCCCTTGTTTGTCTTATTGCTGTCTCCTTCTCACAGTGACTACAGTTGTCCAATAATGACTTTTTAACCGATATCCCGATATTGTCCAACTACAAAAATCCGATACCGATATCAAACTGATACCAATATATGCAGTTGTGGACTCAAAGCAACACTAGGAAACTTTAAGTTTTGGTTGATTTTAGCGGCGCAGGTGGACAAAAGCCATAGTGTTTTGCCTTAAGGAAGACTGCATTTCACTTAAGGACCAGTGCAGTGTTGTAAAATCCTGATCTCCTGGTCTCCTGCAGTTGGATTGGATGACAGTTTTGTTTCCAGCAGCTGTGTGAAGGATGAATAGTGATGAGGTAATGAATTCAGTTATGGCTAAACAATATAATATGACAATGTTGAAAATAAGAAACATTTGATTTTGTACCGTATTACAAACGCCGCCCCCCAAATCACCTGAAGTTGCCACCGAGTTCTCACGCCAGCGAGTGAAAGCCGGGCCATTGTTTATTCTCGAGTGTCCTTTTATTTTTGGTCTCCTCGGACAAAATATTTCATCTCTTTTGTTGCTCTTGCTGCTTGGGATGAAGATCAGCGCCTCCAAATCCGAGACTGAGGAGTTCAAGTATCTTGCGGTTTTGTTCTTGAGTGAGGGAAGGAGGGAGCAGGTGATCGAAGGACGGATCGGTGCAGCGTCCGCAGTGATGCGGACTCTGCACCGGTCGGTTGTGGTAAAGGAGCTGAGCTGAAAGGGGAAGCTCTCGATTTACCAGTCAATCTATGTTCCCCCCCTGACCTATGGTCACGAGCTGTGGGCCGTGACCTAAAGAACAGGATCCCGGATACAAGTAGCTGAAATGAGTTTCCTTCGCAGTGTGGCCAGGATCTCCCTTAGAGAAAGGGTGAGAAGCTCGGTCATCTGGGAGGGACTCGGTGTCGATATTATTCCTCTACGTTGAGGGGAGCCAGTTGAGGTGGCTTGGGCATCTGGTTCGGATGCCTCCTGGACGCCTCTCTAGAGAGGTGTTTTGGGCATGTCACACTGGCGGGAGGCCCCGGGCATGACCCAGAACACACTGGAGAGATGTCTCTTGGTTGGGCCTGTGAACGCCTTGGGATCCTGCCGGAGGAGCTGGTTGAAGTGGCTGGGGAAAGGGAAGTTTGGGCTTCCCTGCTAAAGCTGATGCCTCCGCAGCCCAACCCCAGACTAAGCGGTAGATAGTGGATGGATGGATGAAAAGTTCCCTGGTGTCGCTTTACCATATTATGATTAATTTTATTGTGAGGTATTTAATATATGACATTGCATGTTATAAATTGTTCATCAGTTCTTTAAAAACGTGTGAGCAGTTAGCATTTTTCAATTTGTGTAGTAAAATAATTTAACATAAAAAAATGCTTCGATTTAACATTTTCAATCGTATACACATACCGTATTTAAAAACGATATTTTAACATATAGGATCGTAGCATGATGTGCTCATGATTTAGATAAGTTTCCGTTTTATCGACTGGAATTTGTCCGCATATATTATTGGCCGGGTTACACTTGTTAAGTATTTAAAGCAGTTCAGTGTATTAAGTGGGTGATGAGTGTTTAGCGAGAAGAGAACAGATTTTTTTTTTTTTTTTTTTAAATATGCTGAAATGTTAAAAGAATGGTTTACATTCAAATTTTTACATTCAATTGGAAATGTTTCTGTCAGGCAGAGACGACGAGGCGGACTCAGTTGCGGAGGTTCAGGCAAAAACTTTCTTTTGAAAACAGAGGTTCTTCCGCTGACATGCGGGGATGAGAAAAGGTACAAACAAAAAGCGCTCCAACGGAGGAATAAGTCAGGGCAACCACAATCAAACGTTCAAACAAAAATGCACTCTAAAAGGGAGGAAAGACAAAATCACAAACCGCTCCAAACGGAGGAAAAAGTCAAGATGGCCAGGATCAAAAACGTTCAAACACAAAGCGCTCCAAATGGAGGATAATATTCAGTATAACTATGATAGGCTATGGCGAGAGGCTGACGTGACTGACCTTGGAAGAAAGACACTTCTGCACAAGACAAGGTGAACTAGGGCATTATATACACACATGGTAATGGGGAACAAGAGGAAACAATAGGTGATTAGATGACAAGAGGAAGGGCAAGTACGCGACTATAAAGAGGGTGAAGCCTTCACAATAAAACAGGAAGCGACGTGGCATGACAGTTTCGCCAACAAAATTATCAAAAACCTAAACATTTGGTTTTGTATTTCGGATTGCTTTAAGGTGAAACGTGACTATGTGATATGTGCATAATACCGTATTAAATCTATCGTAAACCCTTGGGATCGATTTGTTTCAGTGCAGACTAATATTGGCAAATATTGTTGTGCAAAGAATCAATATTCTATCGATTTAAACCCTTTACTTTGAGTCAGTGGCGTTGTTAGGCCTATTTTAGGGGGGTGATGTTTTTAAGCCCCCCTAAAAAAATTTTTTTTTAAAATAAAAATGCTGACATATTAAGTTGTCATATTATAGTTTAAATAAATAATCATAGAACCTGTCATTATTAACCTAAATATGATCATAAATAAAGTCTCTTTTTTTTTTTTTTTTTACTAAATATTAGACATCAATTAATGATTCTAAGCTAACAATGATAGACATTTCAAAAGAAATATATAATTACTTACCTTCATTTTATGGCTGGGTTGAAACAAAAGCTGTTGCGCTGTGTCTGTAAACGAGGGTCTCCAGGGTAAAACGGACAAACTAAAAATAGTTCGGGGCTTAATGCGGCATGAAACTGCTATGGCAGCATATAGACACATTGTTCTATCAAACACAACACTTCTTTTGGCTTCAAACACAACAGTTAACTTTAAAGAGGGGTGTAAGGGCAGAAACTTCTTTTTCAGCCTTGTCTGTTTTCCACTATATAGCTGTATGTGTACATCCAAATTATCAGTCAATGATAGCTGTTTGTGCTTGTACGCTACGTTCACTTGCATCCTGTGTAACTTCTGGGGACTAACCCCCCGTTCTTAAAACCTAGTGACGCCCCTGCTTTGAGTTTTACTACGGCAAAAACAATTGAAGTGTCGCATTTACCTGGTTGCAGCCTGCAATGTCATCTCGCAGTCACCAGAGGGCAGTTTCACTATGGTGAGTCCACAGCAGCACAGGAACTGCAGCTTCTCCATCATCTACCCGGTTGAGGTGGACATCTCGGAATTCTCCTCCTTTGGTCTCCGTGGCAACTTCCCCAAGGTAAGCAAAATGAAATACGATCCAGGTATTTGGCTCATTCACTGCCATTGACGGCCATAGATGTCCAATTCACTTGAACGGTTCTAGGTTAGACTTTTATCAGCAGGGGAAAATAGACCTTTTACTGTTTTAGTATGATTTGTTTGGATTAAAACGTTGACTACACCCACATCTAGTGGTCCACTTCGGGGTGCGCGGCTGATTCTGAGGACATGGTGCAGCTGCTGGGAGGAAATGGCCTTGACACGTCTAAGATGTTTCCTCTCAAAGAGCTCTGCAGTTCCTCTGCTAGACCCGGTGAGAACAATATTATTCGTAAAAAAACAAAAAAATTACCGAGGCATGGGCTCTAATTCTATTTTTTTCTCTCTCAGGCCACACGAAGGTAGGCTGCGACAACACGGTGGTGCGCATGTTGTCCAGCGGCCGCTACGTCAACAAAGTGTCCTTCAGCTACCGCTTGCTGGACAGCCATGAGCTGCAGACGCTCAGAGTCAACAACGTGGAGGATTTCTGCTTCGCCAACTGATTTCACGCGTCTTGACAACTCAAAGACCAAGCGTGAACAGGAAGGTCATTGAAAACGAGCTGTGTGTGACGCAAAATACTGTTAAGGTTTTTTTTGTTTGTTGAATAAAGTTGTCATCGCTGCCTTTGTCGTGACTATCATTCTTGTGATGAACGATGCTATTTATTGGCTGAATGGGGCATTTTTAACTCATTGGCTCTCATTGACGGTGATAAACATCCAAGGAGGGCTGCTCAGTGGCGCCTCCAGAAATTTTTAGTAGGGGTGGCCAGATGGGGCCACTTAAAATCTTGGGGTGGCCAAAACTAAAAGCCATAATTTCAGGTTTTCATTATATTATTGTAGTAAAAAGGTCAGGGGAAAACTATCGGAAAGACTTAAGGACACGGCTACTAATATACTGTACTTTGGTGTATTGTGAAATATTTGATGTTACTAATGATTTAATGTGCATAGTCCATAACTGTCCAGTCAACATTTTGAGTTCCACAACAATTCCGTTTTATTGTGTTATGTATGTATTAGGCATAAGGTGTACATCTAACTAGGGCTGTCAAACGATTAAACGTTTTTTTAATCGAGTTAATAACGGCTTAAAATTTAATTAATTGTAATTAATCGCAATTCAAACCATTTCTAAAATATGTCATATTTTTCTGCAAATTATTGTTGGAATGGAAAGACAAGACGGATACATACATTCAACATACTGTACATAAGTACTGCATTTGTTTATTATAACAATAAATCCACAAGATGACATTTATTGACATTCTTTCTGTGAAAGGGATCCACGGATAGAAAGACTTGTAATTCTTAAAGGATAAATATGAGTTTGTATATTGTGACTAAATATTGCCATTTAGTGTATTTGTTGAGCTTTCAGTAAATGATACTGTAGCGACTTAACTGTTCTGCCCAAATGCATGATGGGAAGTGGTGCAACCATGACTGTGTGTAGTTGCTGCAAATGCTAAATCTTCTCTGTGTTGGGTACACTACAGGGTCACTTCCCACAATATTTATAGCTGCTGTGGGAGAGATGAAAAAGCTTTTGCCAATTAAAAGCACGGCCCCAATGAATGCTTGTATCTACTCTACTCGGCCTCTTATCTCTGTATATAAGTAAAACGGCGCCATTGTAGGCTGTTTGCGGCAATTGGTGAATGAGTCGTACCGCAAATGCGTAAATTGCGATAAATATTTAACAAAACAAAATAAATGCATTCATTTGGGAAGAAATGCATAACTGATGCTACAAGAATCTAACGATATACTGGCAAGCGGGGTGGCCAGTGGGGTGGCCAACCAATTTATAGGGGTGGCCGTGGCCACCCCTGGCCACCCCCTGGTGGCGCCACTGGCTGGCAGCAATCATCATTACAAATAAATTAATTCTTATCATGTATTGGAATTGGTATACACATTTTTTTTTGTAATAAAATGAGACTTCATGGTCAAGCAATTATTCTGCTTGTTTTCTGTTAAAAGTTCAAATATGTTCCCACCTCTTTGAACATTTTAACAACCAAAGAAACCATGGCAACCGTAACCGTGAAAACAAGTCACAATAACAGCAGCACTCCAAACGAGCACTGTTTTGATTGCATTTTTCTTTTTTTTTAAAAATATATCAATATATAATATTTTAATATGGTTTGAGAATTGTTTTTTTTTAAATATATCAATATATAATATTTTAATATGGTTTAAGAATTAATTTTTTACTGGTAGCATATACTGAAAATTATATGTTTTGAATTCTTATTTCAAGTATTTTGACAGATTTTACAGGCTGAAGGCCTGTCGAATCGAGGCTCATGATGTTGTTGCTGTTGTTGTGGGTGTATACATGATCATTTCATATCTATTCCTTCGTCATTTGCGGGTGGACTGATCACAATTAAAATTTGGTTGGTTCTTTTTATTCTAGAGATGCTAAAGCATCGATCCTCGCAGTGTCGTTTACATCAACGATGACGATAACGAAAATATTTCGTTAACAAACGGTTTTTATACGACAATGACGAGGTGGTAACGAGCTAAAAACGTGTTTTGGGAGACTAAAACATAATGAGACAAATGCCAGTTTTCGTCTGACGAGACGAGAGCTAGACGAAATTGCGCAATTCCATTTCGATCACGTTTTTACAATGTGTGACATTTTATATGTAGTTAGCCTACATCATAGCAGTGTCTGTGTCACCCATGTGACGTGCTGCGCCACCCCCCCCATTCCCAACTTGCCAGCGTCCTCTCCTCTCAAGGCTTGCACACACGATAAAATTTTTTATTCTTAACTTGCCAAGGTAGAATATACAATGTTTCTTTAGCCTTCAAAGGTCTGTGCTGAGTGATAATCACACACGAAATGTAACTTGTAGCGTTAGCATAAGCCTAATGCTGATGGCGAGTGTTCTCTTAAACTCTTTTATTTTTTTATTTTTTTTTACATACAGTTCGTGGCGTCCAGGTGGGTAGAATTAATTGAAAAAAATGAACTGTTTTCCTGCTGATTGTGTTCTCATAGACACTACAATATGTGCTCGACTGTCAATCTTCATTCGAAATACAGTAGTTGGAAACCTTTATTTATTTATTTATTTTTGTAATAAAATGTCTTAATTTTACAGACGAAAACATTTTTAGTCAACGTCAACTAAAACTAGACGAAATTAGTCTTAAGTTTTCGTCAACAAAAACTAGACGAAGACAAACATATTTTGAGATGAGCCAATTATGACTAAGACTGATAAGTATTACCGTCCAAAAGACTAAGACAAAATTTAAAAGGGCTGCCAAAAACAACACTGGAGGCTGATTTTTTTCGTATCGGCTGATTAATTAATTACAGAATTATTTTTACCGGTAGGTTAGGCGTTATTTCTTATTTCTTCCATTCATCTGTAGCATTTTAAAACTATATATTTTCTCAATGCTTTGAATTTTTTTCAAGTGCTTTATTGCCAGGCCGCATATTTACATTTTCTTTTTTTTTTATTTAAACTTATCTGTTGGTTCAAAATTTGGGGGCCATTGGTTCATTTTTTGAGCATACGAAGCGCTCTGACACTTTTGTCCATATGCGTGCCGCTGGCAGCCAATACATTTTCACCCACCCCAAGATTTCCTTAGGTAGGGAAGCTTCATCATCTGCACTGACATGAACGATGAACCCCCTGCCATTAAAAAACACCGAGCAGCAACCTCGCTTATATGCTGCTGCAGGCATACGGACAAGCAGAGGAATGATGGTCGCTTTGCATTAACATACTTTATCTTTGACATGCACCTTGCAGACATAATTTCAATTACGAATGGACGTGTTTACAGTGTGATCCTCCGTGATGAACTTCAGCTAATTAATTATACTCTATATAACTATCTACTATATCTCCCCAAGGTACTTTGCAGGAGTATCAACCTATATGCCTATCACAGCCAAAGTTATGTGCATAAATTACCATATTGAGGAGCCATGTGGAAGATGTGTATTTGGAGTGAATAGAGTAATATGATGACTATATTAAATAGCCGCCCGGTGAAATTTATACTGGGGCACTGCAGATCAATATTGGGGCACGTGCCCCAGCGAAATATGTCCGGCGACACCCATGCGATCACATGATCGGTAATCGTGCGATCCCTGATGATGCTGATGTCAGAGGATTGGAATCGGGTGAAAGGGATTGGGTTTTTAATTTTAAAAATATATGTTTTTCTGCTTCAAGTTCGTACAGCCTCTCACTCTCCCTCCTTCTGAGCACCGCATCTTGCGCTTGGTATTTACAGTTAACGATGATTGCAAGTGACGAAGATAGTCCCTTTTCTCGTAGGCACCGTCTCACTGTTTGCGTTATTCTAACACACTTGATATAATAAATCAGGGAATAGTATCGTTTCTCATATTTACTGTTTGACTGTTTGTATTACACTAACACACCCAATATAAAATAATTAGCACTTACTGTATATGCCATAGTTTAAGGAAAACGAGCAGAATATAGGGCATAAAAGATAGACGACGCCTTCTTATCACGGAAGCCCAACGTGTGCGTCGTGAGGAAGATTGACGCACCAACTCTCGCAATCAGTTCTCCCGGACAGTCCTGAACAAATGGCGGGATGCTCTGTCACGACACAAGGCACACCGGAGAACGTCTGATATCCAAATGATAACACGACCAACAAAACTCAAAGAGCCCCTTTGACGCTGAGGCATCAAAATCTACAACCCTCATTGCCCGGACAACAGTAACTTGCGAATCCTCCTGTCCAATCCACAAACAGACAATAATCCCAAACTCACCCTTTGTTAGGGCCTCCGCCCCTCCTTCCTGAGCCCTGCCTCAGGTGAGGGGATTTTGCCTGATTATAGGTCTGATGTCAGATGGGTGGAGCGGCCACAGCATTGGGCAATTACCATCAGCCAGCTTTAAAAGCCCAGCGGACGCACCACCACATCGCCCGATCAAATTGGCATGTTTTCCAGTCAGTTGTTCTCGCACTCCTATTATACATAGTGCTCTTGACACTCAGCTCATGACCTCTTTTTCTTGCCTCCAAGACCTGATCAGCGTGCCACTTGATACCTCCGCTTCCCCGGTGAACTGCCAAACCAGACAACTGCCGGCTACTCACGTTGGCATCTACGGTGCCTACCGCAACAATCCCTCTTTCCGCCTGGGGAAAAAAAATATCCCTGTGCTAAATACACGTGGCATCAACCAACTCTGCTTCGTCTTTGTCTGCGTTGGGGTCCTCCCCCCGGTCCCGCGATCTCTCACACCCTTCTTCCTGCCCACAGCCCGCCCCGCAAGAGCCTTCAAAAGACTGAATGTTTAACTAAGCGTCGTCATTTTTCTTGAGAACCCTTTGTCAACATGTGATAGGGTGACTTTGCCTCCCCACCTGAGTGTTTCTGTTTCGCCCTTCCATTTTGATCGCTGTCGACCTAAATAAATTGTCAACTTGTTCTCGGTGAGCCTTCTTTAAACCTTTCAAAATGGAATTAGTACAAAGGGTTAATAATACTAAGGTGAATGCGCGGTGTTTGGCCTTCTGGACGGATTGTTGAAGTCTCGCCGGCCAAGGCAATTGGAGCTGCGACAGCGCAGGTGGCGGTTCAGGTGGCGCGATTCCGGCGGTCTGGTTAGAAGGTCAGATTCCTTCAACAGGTTTGTAGCTTTGACCTCGCCAGTGAAGCCTCAGTAGCTCTATGATCAGAGGCACAAATGTGTTAATCATCGTTTAGCTTGATACACGAGCAGTAGCCCAGTCCATGGCAACTCAGTGTGTAAGTTAGAGCGTCAAAGCAAGAGTGAATTTGAGTGGACTTACTAATGTGAATGATATGAATGTTATGGAGAGTGATTAAAAGTATGGCGTTAAGGCGATGCAATGAAAAATGTCGGTGCGCCTACATTTTGTGCTAGTGCATCCTAAGAAAAAAAGTTAGGCGCACAGGTGCAAACCATGCAAAAAATAAGCGTGGAGGCTCGTTCAGGCCTATTCCAGAGTTATTCAAGTTATCTGGTGAAAATTCTTCTAGTTTTAATATCGCAATATATCGCAAACCCCCTTAAAACCTAACCTATCACTATGATAGTTTTTCCCCGATATCGCTCAGGCCTAATTTATGTTTTTCTACTTTTTAAGGGCTAAAATGTAACAAAATAATCCAAAAATACAATGGCATTGCCAAAAGATATACTGTATAAATATATAGGTTCTATATTCTGAAACACTCAAAGTGTAAGTATTGTAAAAAGTACAGTATTTTAACATGTTTGGAACTTTAGTTCGAATAAACCAAAAAAAAAAAGAAAACTTTTTTTTTTCTTTTATCGGATCAGGACTCGGCATAGGCAGATTCTCAAAATCAGGTGACTCAGACCTGGACGCAAATATATGCGATCGGAAAATCCATATTAAAAATGCACAGTGTTTTTCACGATATACATACTGTATGTATTTCATATTTAGTCTTTGCAGAATAGTTCCTTCAATATTATCAACTTCCTTTGTTGAGATGTGTATCCATTTTCCTAAAAATAAATTTTAACAATTTGTTATCAAAATATAAAACTTTGGGGTACATATTCCACAAAATAATGAAAAAATTATATGTATTTTCATCTTCAAATTGACACTCTTTGCTCAGAATGCATTCAACTTTTTCCTCTAAAATATTGACACCTACATTTCATTGTAATACCGTATGTATTTTTTTTTCCTTAGAAAACAAAAAAAAAGACTAAAATCCACATTTTTTTGTCCTTCAATTTTTTTTATACAGCCACTTCACCTAATTTCAAGCACATATCCCAACTTACCTCACTGGCGGTAAATTAAAAACATGCATTTTCCTGCTCTAGGATCTACATGCTTTTAAAACATCTCAAAAGAATACATGTCTTTTTTTCGTACCTAAAGGACATTTTTGATTGACTGCAACCTTTACGCCAACTGTAGCTTATAATTGCAACTTCCCATCCTTTGCGGGCATCCGCTCGACTCAATCAAAGCCAATCACGTTAACAAAGAGCACAGTATGAAAGCATCCCGCGTTGCCGCCAAATGTCATCTCCAATCAAGTAATGACAAACTGGAAATACATTTTTCTCATTCTTACACCGAGCCGAGTGTCGGAGTCGCTGCCCGGGGGAAGAAAAACGTCACACATGAGGGTCCGACGCCAGTGGACGCAGGTGGTCCGTGCGTCATGCTGACCTCGAGATTTTCTTTCCAAAAAGCTAAGTCTTCGGATGTCATCATCAGAAAAGGCCGCTAGCGTGCGAAGGGTGTGATGTTCGCAAGAACTCGCGTTATGAAAACCCAGATGTGTTTTTGCGCTTTCTCTTCATATTTCAGATCAAATAACATGTTTTCTTGCAGTTGCTATGGCAGATTTTTTTTTAGATTAAGCAAGAGTCGATATGTTTTAAAACGAAATAGTTTCATTTATTGACAACAACAACAATACGTAGCGACACAACAATGATGTCATTTTAATAGACAGATGTACAGAGTGGTTCATAAACGAGTAATCTACTTGGGGTTCTTCTTTTTCTGTTCCTGGAAGAAGTCGTTGCAGGCGACGGTAAGCGCGGCTACCAGCACCACAAACTCGTTGAAGTCCACCTCATTGTCTTTGTTGGAGTCCAGGTCGCTCATGATCTTCTCCACCAGCAGGGGGTCCTTTTGCGACTAAAAACAACACACAGTGCTTAGTGACTTTACTGTCCGGGTCATGTTAAACGGCGACTTTCGATTTGGTCGCAATTCTTTTTAAGAGAGGCTTTAAACGGTTAATCTCCACTCCCAGTTGAAGTTTACTGTCAAACCAAATATGAAACAAAAACTGTATCTTATGTAGACAGAACTTATAACAGGACTCGCAGTCATATATTCTTTATCTTCTGCCTAAACTGGCAAGGATTAGCTAGGCTCGGGTTAGCTAACCCAGTGAGCTGAGAGGAGTTGCAAAGTCTCATATAGTGTAGCACTGATACAATTTTTTGGCTCACGTTACCGATACTGTGCCGAAACCTTGTTTTGGGGGGAAAAAAATATAAAATATTTTTCTTTTGATACTAATTTTCTGCACACTCAATTGAGCGTAAAGTCATTCTGCTTAACTCACTCTGCCATTGACGGCTCCATTTGAAGTGGGAGGATGCCGACCAAATGGACTGGACTGGTGTGAAATATATCCACAGCAGAAGGATGATTGGACGCCTGTTATCAACAAGCCGTCCTTTTTACGGCCATCTTGGGTAGGGTGACTGGCGGTTGGAAACTAGATATCAAACAGTACATATTGTGCATATTTCTTAGTACTTCCCAAAACAATGTTATTTTAGCGCCATATCGGTGCAACACCAGTGTCATATTCAGGGGTGAAAGTGGCTAGAGTTTCTTGCCGGAACTCCTTGACGTGAAGGTCGCCATGGAGCCAGAAATTGTATTTATTTTTCATTCAAAATTGTATTTTTTCAATGATTTGCAAAATAAAAGTTAACAAAAACAGCAATAACCTCAACCTCCATCTCCTAATTTTTATTTTCCCTCATTTTCTCACATACTAAATGCCAAATCTCAATTTTAACTACTTAAGAACATAAGATATATTTAAAATTTTGAAGTTAATGTAAACATTTACTTTTTTTAATTATTATTTTTTAAATAATAAATATATAAGTAACGCAAAAAACACAAATTATCCTTGCAATTACGCGTTTATAATGTCATGGTTGTTTTGACGAACTCGTCCAAAGTTTAGATTTGTAAAATTACACCGAATCGTCAGACTCAGATAACTGCAGCAGCTGGGGAAACCTCCATGCCGTCCGTGGAATAAAATCAATAATAAATATTGGTGGAAACGGATTACGCTACACAAGCACTTTATTATGCTTGTTGTTAACACCTGTTAACTCTTTTTTTTTTTTTTTTTTTTTCCATAGCATTTTGACAGTTGCTGTCATATTTTCGGAATCAAAGCACCACGTGCCGGAACTGCGTTCTGGCCCTGAATCTTATACCGGAACTGCGTTCCTGACCGTTCAGGCCCACTTTCACCCCTGGTCATATTGTTTTCAGGTATGTAGTCAAGACAGGCACATCATAAGCTTAATGGCCTTTCTCAGCATGACAAAAACTGCTAGATAGTTTAGATTTCTTATATATCGTTACGGTATGTACTGTATGTAGAATATGACTACTGCTGAAATCAGTCACGATTGCTGCCTGCAAGACTGCGCTGACATCACGGCAGCGTCTATATTTGGAGGTGATGTGGGCCCCCCAATGACGCTGGAGATGTACAAGCACCTGCGGCTTTCGCTTCCATCCACATCCACATTCAAACCCAGAACCTCAAAATTGTGCTGCAGACATCCTGACTGACATTAGATGATTTGTTAAAGAAGAAAGAAAAAAAAAAACTTTAATATTATACTCTTTTAGTGCTACTGAAGATGATAGACTTCCAATCATGTGGCTATTTTACTCATTCGACTGTTCAATCTGTTCAATCTATTTAAAACTGGAGGATGGCAGCTAATGAACTGACCTCCCACTGCCGTCAATGGCAGCCAATGATTTAATGAAACTAAATCAAACGTTGAGAACTAAATAAATGCAAACAGATGAAAAAAATTGGATTAAAATTAATTCTATTTTAAAAAGTTCTATAAGATTAAACTAAATTAAGCTAAAACTATATAAATTGAAATAAATGATACTAAATGAATATTCTAGATCACATGAATTTTTTTAAAAATACAATCCAATCAGTGAAAAGACAAAAGAATAAAAAAAAAATAATAATTCATTGGTGTATTCAAAAAGTACAATAAAAAAAGGACTAAATTTAAAAAAAAAAAAAAAAAGTCCTCTCAGGGTCACTATTCAAGCTAAGGTGGACATGCCCTAAATGGATGCTTGGTAAGCAAATTTGAGAATATACAAGATTTTTCTGGTTTAATACAAAAACCACAATAGCTATCATTTTAATAATAACAATCTTTGAGAACAAATTGTTGTCTTTTATGGTATGTGTTGTATAAGGTGCTTGGCTAAGGATGTGCTGGCCTAGTTTCAAAGACAATTGTGGATAATGTGATGTAAAAAAATGAGGAATACACTTCAAATAAACTCTGCATAGCTCATTGAAAAGCGCTCACAATCATTTTGCCGCATCTCCTATAAACTAATCTAAAAAGCACGACAGAAGTCAAAACGTTACCGTGAGGAAGTCTGTGAGCTCTGTGTGAAGCAGCTGCTTGAGCTCGCCCTTGTTCAGCTTGTACTTGTCCCCGTCGTGGCCCGAGTAGTTGTAGAAGACTGAGATCAGGGCGTCCATAGCGCCTTCCAGTTGGCTCGGCATCCTGATACCCCGATTGAGCAGCAAATGACGAAGGAGAAGAGCGCTTCTACCTGTGAGCAGGAGTGTTCAGGTGCGATGGCTCACTTGTTTGTCAGAAAGTTAGCCGCAAACGCGGGAGTTGTAGTAGGAGGTTGGGGGAGCCGCCCTACGGAGTAATTAATTCCATAGGCGAGGGCGTCCATGGCGACAGTCTTCCTTTCCAGGTACGCGTTTGGAAAACAAAACATGTGCCGAGGTGACCCTGCCCTCCCGAGGATGCATGGCACAGGATGGAGCCTGCACAGAGACTTCTCCGTGTCGACGTTGAACTATTCCGGTGTTTCCATACTCTCCCGGGAGGCCCTATAATGGGGGTGATGCACCAACTAGAGCTGGATGTGACCTAACTCACGCAGGTGTGTCACTTCTCCAGGTGACCCAGAAAGGATCGGAACTCTTGTAGTCAAAGGTCTCTTTCAACAAAAACACAGTATCTTTCAGTTTTATTGCTGGAAACACATTTATAGAAAGATTCTTGTCCCATTCGATTCACACGAGAATCTCAAAATTTCCTGACTCTCTAGATCTCCTTAGGACACAAACATAGCTACTCATTTGGACGCAAAGACCCATGCGGTCCTGCTCCTCACACCTGTATAGCAGGCAGTCAACAACATTCTCGGGCAATTGTGGTCTGGTAGCAAAAATGCAAAAGCACGGACATTTTCACCTCTCATTTACGGAATAGCTAAAAAACTAAGTCAATCACATTGGCTGTCTCACTGGAAAATTCAGTTCAATCTGACAATCTGATAGACTACATCGAGTGGATTCAGCAGAAGCACCGCAGACTGAATGAGTTTTTTCATAATCACCTGAGTTCGATATAATAAAAAAGACATTTAACCATAGTTTAATGATATAAGAATTATGATGTTATGTATGTGTGTCACGTGACTCAGAATGAGAGTGGGCGGGGATCTGGCCTTTTTTTAATTGGCAAAATGAAGAGAAGTTATCCTTCTGGGAGCGAAAAAAGAAATTATAAAAAAAAAAGCAGAAGAGGAGAAAAGGAAGCAAGACAGCGGTGAGTGTACTATGTTACTGTAGTTTTATGTCCTAATGTAGTAGAAGCACTGCAGACTAGTAGTAGTAGTAGTAGTATTTTTATATTTAAAAAGTACTCTATGAGAGCGAGACGTTATTAGACTTTTATTAAATATGCTATTGCTCCAAGTCCAACTGTCCCCCTTACTTGCACACGCTCGAAGGGCCCTACGTTTCTTGTTGCATGGGGCCCCCGGGGAACCTTGCTACGCCTCTGAGCGCTCTGGCAGCTAAAGCTGCTAGCCTGGGCTTTCGGCTTGGTGGTTAGTGTGCTCGCCTGTCATGCTAGACTCGACTTGCAGCGCGGTTGCGAGTCACGTCCTGGAAGAGGGGGAAGGATCGCGTCGTGTGGTGCGGCTCAATGCAGACCGGTTACACATAACACAAACTCATGGTAATAGACTCACTAGCAGATTCCCACGATCTGACTCTAAATCAGGGGTGTCAAACCGGTCCTCAAAGGGGCGCAGTGGGTGTGGGGTTTTGTTCAAACCCATCATGAGGACAGCCTTTCACCAATCTGGTGTCTTACAAATGTAAACAGTAAATTAGAGCTGAAACAAATATTCGAGCAACTCGAGTTTAAAACTGATCAGAGTAATTTTATTCACCTCGAGGAATCGTTTAATTTTGCCAGCTCTAAGCATCACGTGCGTAGAGGAAGAAGCAATAAATAACATTTTTAAAAAAGCTTACTGCAGCCAACAGCCGCTACAAACTACGTCGATGTTGCTAAAAACTAGCCCGCATGATGCTACTGTGGTAGCATCTTGTAGATATCACATGTATGTTGAACTACATGCGAAATGAGAGAGTCAGCGGCGTTAATAAACAGCCGCCATCATGAAGCAGTATAATTCTCAGCGCTAATTAATAAGATTAACATTACTGTCACTCGCTCACGTCACGTTAGCCCTGTGGAGGGCTAGGTTTCTATACATTATGACCACTGTCGATGCGTTGCTAACGTGTCTTACATACAGGCTTTATTTAATCTGTGAAAACAGCGCTGTCGAGTGATGAGGGTGGAAAATAAAAACTTAATAATGCTAACTGTAAATTTGAGCTCAGTAGTCATTGCTGGATAAAACACCAAGTAGCACTGGTCCCTAATGTGCTCTAATACAGCAGGTATCATAGGTTGCAATTATTTGTTTTTTGGGAACTTGTGGAACAACCAACACACGACTGCTGTCTGCCAAAGCCGACACACACGCACCCGCCAGAACCACAACACCACAAAGGCACGTCGCTCACTCTCCCGGACCTCCCTCATCCCCGCACGTCACGCGATGCATTCAGGAACGAATGCAAATATCCCCGCCATATTATAACTTGATATGTTACAATACATCTATTTTGAACCCTGCAAAAACTAAATATATCCTATCAGGACTTACAGTTTAGACTAACTTAAAACTTAACTAGAACTTAAAAATAGCTTGACACAAATGGAAATTTAGTTGAAACACGTGGGAAAAACACCTAACTTTTAAGTGATGTGTGTTATCAAGCGTAATGGCAAAAGCGGCATGGAAAATGAATGAATGAATGAATGAATATATTTTTTATAAGATCTAAATGTTTTTTGAGTGAAAGCAGTGAATGTCTTTTTTTTTTTTTTATTCTAGTCACATCTGAGATGCAATTGTTGGCTGTTTTCAACAATGTACATCGAAAATAAAGACATTGATTGACTGAAAATGGTTCAATATTAGACGAAATGTCTTGTTTTCTCATGTATATTTATAATTGCTCTTTACCTTAAAAAATATTTTTTTTTTTTACGATCACTCGATTAATCGATAGAATTTTCAGTCGATTACTCTATTACTAAAATATTCGATAGCTGCAGCCCTACAGTAAATTGCAGTCAGGTGGTGCTTGTTTTAGCAGAAATCAGAAATTGGTTGAACTGTCTGTGCTGGATCTGTTGGAACAAAGATCAGGACCCACTGCGGCCCTTTGTGGAATCAGTCTGACACCCCTGCTCTAAATGGTAGATTCACCAGGAAACATATCATAAACAATTTACATGTTAGATTCCCAGGCTAAGGTTAGCTTTCACACGAAACCCTGGAGACTTCAGTCATTCAGTTCACCGACTCATGAGAACCATTACAGACCCAGATGTTTTAGTTCAACGACACTGATTCAATCGAGCAGATTCACCAGAAACACCGCAGGCGGGCAATGCATCGGACAATTCGGTTCACTGACTGGAGTTTGAGTTCTCACCGGAAATCGCAACAGATTTGGTTGATTTGATCCACTGACTCAAGATAGCAAACTTATAGGAAACCCTTGTCTTTGGCTTCTTTTTGGAAATCATAACAATGATTTTTAATGTAGTCTAAAATAAACCTTCAAAAATGTATTTTGAAGTGAAAATCAAACAAAATGTGTTTCCCGCTTCGACTTGTAGCAGCTTGTTCCTTGTCCCCTTGCCGACATGTACAATCCCGTGAGTTTCCTTGCTATGTTTCCAGGTTTATTTTTAGCTATGGTGGGTTTCGTACTTACATCATTTTCCTGACATAACTGCCGCCAACCAGAATAACAGTCAGCCCCTCAAGAAGTGCCCCGCAGGACAGCTTTGTACAAGTTTCCATTTGTTAGCTTGATGAAAGCCTTGCACCAAGAAGGACCTCGAGGGGGGTGACAGACAACATGAAATGATGCTTATTGCAATGTCACTGGGATGAATCGACATACTGGACACCTTGGCTGACTAGATGCCCCAGGCAAAAGTGTAGCTACTAGCTAGGAGCTCCCCTTCCCAAAATGACAATATATTTCTTATAATGTTGTATATTTTGTAAAACTTGAATTTTCACAACTTAAAAGTATGTACGTCCGTTACTGTTTATGTTTAATCTGAAAACAGGTGATTAAAGTTTCCGTGCATTAAAGTCCCATTTAAAGTGTACTTTACATGATATTCAGTGTTCTTAATCTTACTTTAAAAAGTAATTATTTACAGATTCCAGTACCATTTGGGAGAAGTAATTTGTGTTAGTAACTCAGTTACCTGAATGTAAGAGTAATTAGTTACTTGGCAAAGTAACTGGTGTTACCTTTCATGTTTTTTTTTTAATTAAAAAAAAAAAACAAAAACAAAGTAACCTTTGCTATGTTTGAAAGTCATTTAATTTTGTGAATCAACCGTTAAAATTGTTAAAATTGCTCCTGTAATTGCATCAGTTCCCTTCTGTCTACTTGCGGTATATTTACGGGTCTTGATAAAAAATCAGTCAGGAAGCTGCAGCTAGTACAGAATGCTGCAGCCAGAGTCCTCACAAATACAAGGAAGCTGGACCACATTACACCGGTTTTGAAATCGCTACACTGGCTTCCAGTGAGTCAAAGGATAGACTATAAAATACTACTGTTCGACTACAAAACACTTAATGGCCTTGGACCAAAATACATGCTTGATTTGTTAGATTCCTATGAGACATCTAGACCCCTAAGGTCGTCTGGAACCGGTCTTCTGCATGTTCCAAGAACAAGAACCAAGCAGGGTGAGGCAGCATTTAGTTATTATGCTCCTCACCTCTGGAACAAGTTACCTGAACGTCTGAAGTATGCTCAAACTGTTAGCTCTTTTAAATCAGGGCTAAAAACGCTTTTGTTTAGCACTGCATATCCATAACTTTCTATATATTTCAATCTACTTGCTTTCTATTCCTCTTGTGCTTATCTCCATTGCTGATTTCAATTATTATTATTAGTAGTAGTTTTTGTTTTATTTTTATTTATTTATTTATTTTTATTCTATTTGTTATTAAATGTGATTTTTATGTATAATTTTATTTCCGATTTTGATTGTCTTGGTTTTTACGTTGTATTGATTTAAATGTGATTTTTATGATTTTCATGTGATGTAAAGCACTTTGAATTGCCTTGTGTTGAATTGTGCTATATAAATAAATTTGCCTTGCCTTGCTTTCGACATGTGAAAGTTTTAAAACTGTTGCATCATTTAAAGATAGATTCAAGTCAAGATTTTGCCAATTTAGGAGTATCTTAGATAAAAAAGTTACTTAGGTTTGCTAGGAAGGTTCCCTACAGAGCCTTTCTGAGAAGTCTACTGCTTTAAGATGGCGGCTGTTTACTAACACTGGCGAGTCTATGTTTTTGCTTGCCTGGCTCTGCCAGACTATTCTCCCTGTATTTTTCAAACACTGAGAGAAATAGTCTGGGAACCATCCCATTAACGGCCTTTCGAGCAGGTACAAAATCAGTCGTCAAATCAGATTCGTTTATTTGCGTGGCGTTGTCTTCACGAGCAACGTCACTCTTGCGCGTCGAAAGTCGGCTCTTCACCAACACAGGTGGTGAACGGGAGAGCCGAGAATATGTTCCAATCCACGGTAAAATCAGTTTTAAATTACCAAAAACACATCGACACGAGTCATTGACAACAGTCTGTCTCGCGCTAGCCATGTCGAATAAACTCCGCTCTCTTCGTATGTTTACTTCCGCGCGCTGGTCCCTCGTCCTGCCCTCGCCATTTTACTAACGTCACGTCTGCCCGTCGCTGATTGGTCCACTCCGCTGTCCGTTTGCTGTGGCTTGCTCCGCCCCGGAAATTGTATCCGCGTGAATGGTGGCCAGACTCAATAGCTGGAACAGCGGTGAGTCTGGTGTACCAGGCAATGTTTTTGCATCTAGTTCTTTATAAATGTGCTAAAGCCGCCGTGTCTATCATTTCGCGTCTAGTTCTATATGTATGTGATATCTACCCGTAGCATCAGGTGGGCGTAGTTTGTAGGCGATAGGGCTACAGTCAGGTATTATTGGAGCCACCTAGCATCGTGTTTGCAACGGCATCACAAGTCCCTTCCCTCCTCCCCACTCCTGCTCTCCCCTCTCGTTTCCGTGAGTCTGTGTCTCTCAGACTTTTCTCGCGTCATTCAACCAACGTAGTAACACATTGTA
The DNA here is from genome assembly GCF_030265065.1 of Corythoichthys intestinalis. Lineage (NCBI taxonomy): Eukaryota > Metazoa > Chordata > Actinopteri > Syngnathiformes > Syngnathidae > Corythoichthys > Corythoichthys intestinalis. The sequence goes on along the minus strand of NC_080411.1, from coordinate 12,847,438 downwards.
ACGCACGCCTTTACCTAAGTAAAGGTAACGGTGTTGCCAAGATGAGAAAAGTAATTAATTAGATTACTCACTACTAAAAAAAATAACGCCGTTATACTCTAATGCCGTTATTAACAACGCTGCTGACTGATAATGATAATTGTAGGCTACGCATACCTCTAACCCGGGCCAATTTTTCCTCCGCCTTCTTTCATCGCTTTGTTAAAGCAGCACCTGAGCTTGGACATTTTTCATGTTAAAAGAAAAAGACAGCAAGTGAGACATTCATTTATCAATAGCGCCAGTCGCTAACACAGTGAGATGACGCGCAACCCCTCCCCACACCCTTCACTGTCAACAAGAGCACAAGAGGAACAAAACATGAGCAACAAGAGGTTCAAGACTCACAGTAACGGATTTAGACCACTAGTCATTTAGAAAATATTTTAATATAATGTATTTTTTATATGTAACATATTGAAATGTAATTGATATATTAGAAAATGTTCGGTACCCCCCACCAAAAAAACAATACGGTACCCCCTTTACTAAATGGCGCCCTAGACTACTGCCTAGCTCGCGTTTACTGAGGCACTGACTCTGACTGGGCCCTCAGAGCAAGTTTGTTCTCAGGTTGTGTGCAAAGTTTTCGTGGTGAAATACAGAAACTTTATTTGGTTCATGTCTTTGGTATGTCTATGTGGTACATTGCAGATAATGTATTTTCATATAAGCCTGCATACCGAGATGCAGAACTTAGTGCTTTAGTCGCTCCTTTGTGCCCACTGCCATCAGACTGTGCTCACACTCAATTGTTTTTGAAACACAAGGACAATGACATTCAGTCGCTCACACACCTCTTTTTCTCTCTTGCACACACACTGGTGGAACTGCACTGTTATCGTTGTCATAGAACTTATCTTCACTAAGTCACTTCAGATTCCGCTTGTACTTGTATACCTGAATTTCCCCCATGATGAATCGATAAAGGATGATCTTATCTTAAAAGGACCGGTGTGTCTCATTCCGATCAAGTACATATTGACAATAACACTGCCCATTGATGTTACCATTCAGAAAAAAATGACTTTTCAATTGCAAGAATCTTGATAAAGTTGTACGTTAGGGGCTCACTCAACCCTCTCCACTGCTTTTCTGATTGCAATCGCCGAAATTTGGGTCAAAGGAAATCCATATGAAGGGATTAAAAGGACCAATCGCATGTGCAATCTGAAGGGTTGGATTTCTATTGAATGGACGTTTTATACAACTATGGATTCCCCCCATGTACCACAAAAATAGAGAAAGTTGAGCGTTGAGCTCTCCTGCCCTCTTCAGGGCTATTGGAGAAACCACATTGTTTCCTGTAGAAAAAATTAGAAACCAAAAAAAGTCTGGGTTTCTGTAATGTATCCAAAAATCAAAAATATAGAATATAGAGTTCAGTCATTGTTACGATTCCTTGATAGCCCACATAGTAGAGAACAAAGAAGAAAATGACAGGTAGAAAGTGAAGGATATGGTACAAAAGAAGGATTAGTACAAATACATGTATGTATATCAATAAATAGCACGATACTTTAATCAATTTGTCTTTTCAAGCATGGACTGTTAAGCCTTTTTAGTACATAAACCCATGAGAGACCCATCTTTTGGAATGTTTAAATCTTTAGGACAGGTCTGTCTTTAAAGAATGGCCGAAATTACTAAAACGACCCTCATTTGGACATTTCTATGATTCACTGATTTATGGAAGAAAAAAAAATATTGAGCTGATCTTGCTTCTGGGAGAACAAATGGATAACTGAACAGGAAAAAATGAGAGCGTTTGTGGATCCCAAGTGCTGGCTGCCATCCTTGTGCCCATGAAAAAGGGGTCTTTATAGAGCGCCCTCTTTTAAAGTGGAGTGAGGGGGAGGTGGGTAAGGGAGGTGGGGCTTGAACATAAATAAAAGCTTCAGACAGACCGACCGTCCAAGTTGGCACAGCCTCACCGGGCGATTCGCCGTCGATGTTCTTCTCAGCTGAGGCGGCTTCGTCCTCGATGTCGAGAAATGTGACAGAGGGCCCCAACGGGTCCGGTTTGGTTCTTCAGCCTATCTGGGACTACCTCCGCCAGAACCACCACGACCTCCTCAGGAGCCCGCTGTTCCCAGTGGTGCTCTCGGTGTCTACCTACTTCTTGCTGGTGGGCATCTACACCACGCTGGACCTGCTGGCAGCCGCCCGGCCCGGCATCAACTGCTATCGACTGCACCCAGACAGACCTGTAACCTGGCCTGGCATCGAGACCACATTGGGCGTCACCATCTACAACCATCTGCTCTACGTCTTTCCCGCCGCCGTGGCTCAGTGGCTGTGGAGGCCGCCCACACCGTTGCCTCAACAGGCACCCACCCTGTGGGAGTTCTGCCTTGGAATCCTGGGTTGTCTCGTGGTTTTCGACTTCCAGTACTACCTCTGGCACCTGCTACACCACCGCGTCCCTTGGCTGTACCGCACCTTCCATGCCGTGCATCACGAGTACCGCCGTCCGTTCAGCCTGGTAACGCAATACCTGTCCGGTTGGGAGCTGGTTAGCGTGGGGTTATGGGCCACAGTAGATCCAGTTCTGCTGCGGTGTCACTGCCTCACCACATGGGGCTTCATGGTCTTCAACGTCTACGTGTCCACAGAGGACCACTGTGGCTACGACTTCCCGTGGTCCATGCACAACTTGGTGCCGTTTGGCCTGTGGGGGGGCGCTCCTAAGCACGACGCCCACCACAGGTGGCCCACCACCAACTTTGCACCCTTCTTCTCTCACTGGGACCGACTTGGGGGCACCCACATGGTGCCTCCGATCCATGAACACGGCTCTGGCACCGTTTCTAAGGACTAGCGGGTTACTTTTGTACCCCTTCATGTTCCAGAACCTCCACTATGCGCTCTGTCCTTCTATTGTTTGGAACCCTTAATACGGAGCTACACTCTGCCTCTGCTTTATTTCGGTTATTCGATCTTGACTTGCAGATTGCATTTTTAATGTTTTTAATTTAAGCGATTGTTTTTTGGGAATGGATTTTTATTTTACAGCGATGTTCATCTCAGGTACAATTTTAGACCCATTTTTCAATATATATGGCGGAAAACAGACAAGACTGAAAAAGCAGTTTCTGCTCTTGCACTCCTCATTAAAAGAAACTGCTGTATTTTAAGCCAAAACAACTGTTGTGTTTGATAGAACAATATGTCTATATGTCTATATTCATGGCGCATTAATTCCCCAAACAATTTTTAATTTGTCCGTTTTACCCTGAAAACCCCCGTTTACAGATGTCGCACAACCACGTTTGTTTCAACCCAGCCATAAAACCAAGGTAATTAATTATATTTATTATTCAAAATACCTGTCGTTTTTAGCTTAAAATCATTAATTGATGTCTCATATTTCGTTTAAAAAAAAAGACAACTTGAAAAAATTATTCACTTGCATATTTTAAACTTTTAAACAAATTATATCACAATGAAAAAAATGGCGTCTGTAAAAAAGTCACGGATATCTACCTCATAACTATCGCTCAATTGTATTTTTTTTTGTTCTCCTCGCATTTTCCCCGATATGTGAGATTATAAATAATCGATCCAAGCAAAAATTGAAAAAAAAAAAAAAAGTTTAAAACGTTAAATACATGAAAAAGAAAATCTCAACCACTCCTTGATGTCTGCGATTTCTGCACTGTCACCCTTGTTACATTACCATGTTTCAACCATAAGATCCCCCAAAAATCCAGCTGTGGCCATTCACAGCTGTGTCTTGATACTCACTGATACATGCTACTTGGTGTTTTTGGATCGAAACAAGGTAAGTACGCGATAATATCTCGTTAAAGTCATGGCGTCTGTAATTCTGCTCTCGTTATGTTCTCACCTCCAGTTAGGGTTTTGCTTTTTTTTTTTTTTTTTTTAAATGCCCTCATGTTCGAAATTTTCTTCCCCCAGAAAATGTTAAGCTTTCCAATGATGTATAACACGTGCATATCGGACAATTTTGAAAGTTGGCCAAATTGGGGGTCTTAGAACGGAACTTCAAGTCACCTCAGTGTTTTCCGCCATATATATATTTCAAAACCTTACAACAGTAAAACACATCTTTAAAATACCGTAAGTTCTGCACTTTAGAGATCGTTTGTCTCTAAGTCCCACTACCCAAATTTAACAAAATCTTTTCTTTTTGACTTTTCCCTTCAAGAAAATACACAGCGAATCAATTGCCTCCATCTAACCCTGTCCTCTGCATGCTCTTCCCTCACACCAACTTCTTCTCTTTAACTACATCAACAAACCTCATCTTTGGTCGTCCTCTAGACATCTTGCCTGGCATATGGAAATTCAGCATCCTTTTGCCAATATACTCACTATAAACTACATTGAAAGATTATCTTAAATGTCCGATTACTAAACACAGCACAGCAGTAAAATGGATTAATGCATTTGAATTATCCATTCAGAATCAGACAACTTTATTTATTCTGGAAAAGCTATTGAGGAAATCATTTAAATTCATAAAATAAGGAGCATCACTCTAAGGAGTGTGGGAGAAAAATAGCGACGTATACACCAGATTTTATGGTACTTTTTCCAATTCTATATGCTTCAAGAACATTTAAACTAGAGATGTCCCGATCGATCGGGTCCGATCACGTCATTTTCAAAGTATCGGGATCGGCAAAAAAATATCGGCCATGCCTTTTTTTTTAATATATACCGGTATATATTTTTTTATTAAATCATTTTCTAATTGTATTTAAAGTTACAAACATAATATGTTACACTCATCCAGAGTCTTTAGTTTAGGCTTAAGGTAGGGTTATCAAATTTATCCCGATAACGGTGGTAATTAATTTTTTAAAAAATGTATCACGTTAAAATATTTAATGCAATTAATGCATGCGCTGCACGACCCACCCACGCATTGTTGCGCTCAATCTGTAATGGCGCCATCTTACCTTTATAGAGAGCGTAGGCAGCGTAAAATGAGTAGAGTGAATTTTGGCAGCCATTGGAGCCTTGTTTTAATTGGCCAAAGCCTTACAATCCCTCTCCCTATGATTAGAAATATCATGGGAAGCAATGTGGGGAAGCAAGGCAGCAACTGATCTTTTTCTTAACACCGTATGTTATTTCCCAACGCAGAGAAGATATATCAATTGGTAGCACTACGCACAGTCATGGTTCCACTTCCCATCATGCATTTGGGCATGGCTACAGTATAATTTACTGAAAGCTCAACAAATACACTAGATGGCAATATTTAGTCACAATATATATGGTCACAAGTCTTTCTATCCGTGGATCCCTCTCACAGAAAGAATGTTAATAATGTAAATGCCATCTTGAGGATTTATTGTCATAGTAAACAAATACAGTACTTATGTACTGTATGTTGAATGTATATATTCGTCCGAGTTTTATTCATTTTTTTCTTAATGCATTGCCAAAATGGGAAAAATGATCGGGAATGATTGGAATTGAATCGGGAGCAAAAAAAAAGCAATCAGATTGGGAAATATCGGGATTGGCAGATACTCAAACTAAAACGATCGGGAGCAAAAAAACATGATCGGAACAACCCTAATTTAAACCATTTAAATGTATATGAATTGACATTCACAAACACTTTCTCATGAAAAAAGATATACTACGGTACTAAGATTGTGACAATATATCGAAAATTTGTTGAAAATATTGTCGATATACTCCTGCCAAGAATCGATATATCGTTGTAAAAAGGTGTCACAAAAAATAAATAAAACTAAAAAAATTTTTAAAAAAGGAACCAACAGGTTGCTAGCAAAAGTTTCCACTAGAATAGCGTCTATGCTAACTCAGCGTTCATTCATTCAAAATAAATTAGACGTCTAGTGCCGTCATTGGCACTGAAACCAGAGCATTCATAGCCTAGTTCTCCCAGTTTAGGGGCATTTACTGATCACTTCCTGATCATTTGAGGACAATTACAGATCATAACCTGTTGATTTTGAGTCACTTCTTATTCATTTTGGGACATTCCCTGAACTTCCTGTTCAGTTATGGGACGCCGTTTGTAAAGCAGCACATGCTGAAAATTACGACAACGTTTACTCACATTTAGTGCCACACAGTGTTGAAAACGTGGTGTTAAAATTTTTAGGGTTACCTTTTTTTGCACAATTACAACATTATTTAGCAACCTAAATATTAACTTTTAAATAAGAAGTTTTGGACCTGAATGTTTAAATCCAGAACTAAATATTTAATTAAATCTAAAATTTAAATGCTAAATCTGGAAACGGTTGGAGCTAAATATTTAGTTTAATATCCAAATTCACATGACTGGAGACCGGAAGTAACAAAATATAAGCTGGAGCACACAAAATACTCTTTAAATAGTTTCTCCTAAATATGTATTTTACCTATATATTGTTATTATCACAATGACTCATGTCTAAGAGCAGCCTGTCACCGTTGAGTAGGTTTTATTCATTTTCAAGCAACGTAAACAGACGGTCTGAGCTGCTCCACCAGCTTTTATTATGTTACTTCCGGTCTCCAGTCATGTGAATTTGCATATCAAACTAAATATTTAGTTCCGACCGTTTCCTGATTTAACATTTAGGATGTAGGATATAAATTTAAGATTTAAATTAAATACTTAGTTCTGGATTTAAAAATTGAGGTCCAAAACTTCTTAATAAATATTTAAGTTGCTAAATAATGTTGTAAATGTGCCCCCCCAAAAAAGTGACTCTAAAAATTTCACACCATTTTAAACACTATGTGGCGCTAAATGTGAGAAAATGTCGTAATTTTTAGCATGTGCTGCTTTACAAACGGCACCCCATATTAAGTAACTTAAAATGAACGGGAAGTAACTGGAAAATGCACCAAAATCAACAGCAAGTGACCAAAAATCAACAGGAAATGATCTGAAATGCTCCAAAATTAAGTTCACACCGATTGGATGTCTATCTGTGATAAATTCATTTGACTTTTTGCTACATGTGACATTTCTTGTGCCAGAATGGACTGTTCCAAGTCAACTCTTTTGACATTGTTATGATATTCTCTCAGGTCTGTTTCCATAATCAGAGCAAAAAAAAAACAAAAAAAAAACATAATAAAACCAACAAGTGCACTTACTTTGTACTTGACAGCTGTGTCTTTTCACTAAGCAGGTTGTGTGTGTGATCTCGGCTACGTTTCTGCATTCTCCTTCCTTGCCGGTTCTCCGTGGACCGTGCATGAATGGCGGTCTTTTAGCAGCGATCCCGGGTCAGGATGTGTGGTGTGCAATACTAATGGCTCTGCGATTAAAAAAAGAGCTCTCAATTAAAGTGCAAGCCAATGAAATATGTACAAGGAATATACGTAATCTAAACCTAATCTGTAGAAAAAGTTAGCAAGACAACGTCGAATGAACATTGATTTACCCTCCAAATACCCATGATACCTCACAGTGATACTGAAACAATATTGTTCTACAGTATGTTAGGTAAGGATTAACAATGTATTATAGACTATAGTTGATAAATATAAATCAAATATTTGTCAACATTAGCCTACATCTCATTTCAGGATCATTCGAAGTAATCGCATTTGTCATTATTGCTTGTATTTAAAATGGTTTGCCCATTTGCTTTGATTGTCATACAAGTAAAGGCCTACTTAGCTTAGATGTTAGCTGTGTAATAAATCACTTCAGGCAAACTAAATTGTTCTCCCAATAAAAAAAACCCCTAAACTTACTGGATATCACACAACTGAGCATAGTCTAAATTATTTTATTGAACACCAAGGCGGTGTGGTTATTTTTACATCATAGCTAGCTAGCTAGTAGTGGAGATTTGCTTGAGTAGCATAATGTGAATCAACGGTTAATGTCGTTTTGTTTGTATGCTTCAGATTGACTGGGGAGGAAGATGGGGACGGAGGCGTCGCAATGTGTTAATATTTATTTATACATTTGAACTTTGATAAATTTTTCTATTGTCGTTATTCATTCAAAAATAATTTGAAATTTAGCCAAGTTTTTCTTAGCTGTTTCCTCTGTAAATAAAGCAGGACCTCTAAATACGTATAGTAGGCATATTTAATTAAATTTAAAAAAATTCTTGAGAAACATTTTGAAGAGCAAGTCCTTTTATTTTTTATTTAAAAAATGGGGCGTTATCCAAGAATGGGTTCACTTCTGGGGGACACAGGAGAACCCCTAGACTCAAACTAAAGCATTAAAGCATTCTAATAAAAAAAAAATGATTTGGGGGGAAAAAAATTCATGAGAAAAAAAATCAGAGATATCCAAGAAACGTTTTATGTCTGAGGCATATAACACTACCCCATGACTCGAACCAAAGTGATCTCATGAAATTCTGATGTGATTTCATGTCACGGATGATCCAAATGAAGATCAGCTAGCTTGACTTCGTTGTTCGTTGTTGAGACTAGCCTGATGGCGGAAATTTTAAAGGTTAGCAAGTTCACACAGTTTAATATTATGCTAACTCTGATGCAGGTCAGACTTTCAGTAAAAATTAATGGTGTTTCCAACACCTCCACAACATTGACATATTTTTGCATTACTTACAGTGGCTGTCACTGGCCCATAAAAACGTATCCTTCCTTTTCGAAGTGGGCGCCATGTTATGTACATGAATCTGTTGGGGTTGTGTGAGGTTGCGTTTGGGGGGGGTTAAGACTTAGAGCAGAGCGGTAAACCGAAAATTTACCGTTACCGAAATTCTTCACGATGACCGACGTAATTTTGACCATGTCGGTAAATTCGGTAATTTAATAAAACAAGAAAATATAGTCTTCTCATCCCGCTTTGACTCTGTGTTCTTCGGCTATGTTCATTCCCCTTTAAGAAAGCAGACAGTGTGCTTACGTATGGAGTCACGTGGTTTTCAGGAAGCCAAACAAACAGAAGCCCAGTAGCCGCTAGCGGCTAACGCTACAAGTAAACGGATGGAGTCGGGCTCAAGTTAGCTTCGCCAAACTTTCATCCGACATTAATTTCATCCGCTGTCCTCCCTGGTTCTCACGATTTCAGGAGAGGATGCTTTCAGTGCTTTCTTCTGGTAGCCAAGCCACAGGCTAACGCTAGCGGCTAACAGCGGCTGCAAATGAACGTGATGGAGTCGGATAGCGGCTCTAACCTGGTCAAAACGGCTGAAATTAATGAGTGGGCTGGGCACTGACTTCATGTAGCAATTATTATGTCGCGTTATTTGGTGTGTGATTTCTCTGAAAGCTTTCATGATGGTAAAGCACTGAGCATGAAGTATAATCCAACAGTGAAGCCTATATATAAAATGACAGTTTAATGGCCACAGCTATTTTTCTGTATGTGTTTGCTTTAATCTGCCATCATAAAATCTTAAATGTTTCATTGGCATCAGAGCAATACAGCTTTAATCTGGTTGAGGGGGTGCATGTATTAAAAAATGTTCTGGGGAAAAAAAAAACCCCTGAAACCTTGACGTAAACACTTGTGTTGAATAATTATGTCACAGCAGCCATTACCAATAAGTTGTCTGAAGTGTACTGTTAAAGCTGCAAGTCATTTGTGTTAGAATTACATGTTTGCACAGTCGTCATATTGATTTTTATAATGTTGTACATTTTTCAAGTCGTACAAGCTGTTATAAATATTCACACTAGAATTCTTATTGTTTACAAGATTTTTTTAATACTTAATGTTTAGACTGCATGTGCAATTGTTAAATTGAAAGCTGGTAAATAAATGTAACGAGAAACGGTTAATTTGTATTCCATGCATTTATTCACATTTTCAAATTATATAACAGTCCGCTTGGGCGAATTTATCGTCATTTATCGTTATCGAGGTAAATCTGCTCAATTTATCGCGATACGTACATAAGGCCATATCGCCCAGCCCTAGGTCAAGTCATCAGCCAATGGGGAAAAAATGGACCGGCACATTCAGCAAGAGAAAAGGGATAAATGTAAGTCGGAACATAATGAAAATAATTCACTTAATAATGGTAGGATATATTATTTCCTTACCATCTATGGGAAGACAATCTAAATTACCTACATAACTGAACTCATTATATAATACGAATAAGGTTGCTTAAAAGTTGGTGGGGACAATTTAAGCATCCTGAAAAGTTGGTAGTGTAATGTCCCTACCGTCCCTAAACCTACGCCCTTGAAACCTTAGATTGCCAAATGTATCACATTTGAAACAAGCATTTCAGCATTTCATTAACCTTATTGTGCTCAATCTCACTTTAGTCATTTTTATTTTACCATGAGAACTGCATGTAATGCTAAATTTATGATACTTTTTTTTTTTTTTTTTTAAACGTGAGTACTTCATCCACCACTGTCCATTTGAACTGGAAGGGGCTTGCTGCCAACCCTCCCAGCTCAATGGATTGGACATGTAAGACTGGCAATTGCAGCCAATGAGTTTAAAGCCCCGTGAATTGAATCACATTTGTAATGTAGTTTTAAAAAAATCAATGAGTGTCTTATAAACAACAATTAAAGTAGAAATTCAAAGCCCGGCCCAATCCTGACTTGCCTTGCCCGTGACACTCTATTGTCATTCGTTGCAAGGGAAGGCCAAAACCGGTTTGACGTGAATTGTTTTATGAGTGTCGCAATAGGCCATGTTTGTTTTAGCAGCAGTGATGCAAAATGCAGAGAGAACTTAGCCCGTCATAGCCACCCACCGTCCTATGTAGCTTTAAAAAAAATCAATAAAACAAGAAGTCAAAAAATGTCAAAATAAGCAGAAGAGGAACTCGCTCATACATCGACGAACGTAAAGCCTGTGGTTAAAAGAACATTGGCATTTATGAGCTTCGACATATAGCGCATGTTACAACACAAACAATACGCAATGGTGTTGGTTTGGAGTACACACGCATAATGCTGAAATAGTTCAAGGGTTTGTTGAGGAGGGGGTTGTTAAGTAAAACAAGCAGCAGTCGCACGCACAGACCAAAAATAAGGGTGGGTGTGTGGGAGCTTTTATGTTGGTAACTAAAACTTGCAGAACCACCTTGAAATTTGACTTGGTGCTACGAAATGTGTGTCACCTCAGCAATGCTGACACCAATATACGTACTAGAAAATTTAAAATATTCAGGTGAAATAAACATACATTTGTATGAAGAAAATTCTTAGTTCATATTTCTATTGAATTTTGTTTTTAATAAGAAGCTGGACACCTATGTGGTGGAAAAGATCCACACAGTGTTCTATGTGTTTCGTCATACTTTTTTTACCAGTTTTTTTTCTCCCCCTGAGGTCAATGACCAATTGTCAAGCGGTCATCTCACATCATATCAGGTGCTTGGCATTAGTTTATGTTGTTAGCTTCAAGTTAATCATCTCCTCACTTTTTTAAATAGTTGAATGTACACTTGTTAGACATTTATATGTTTCAGACATCCAAAAATGGTATGATTTTTTTTCTTTTAAAAATATAAATGTCGGAGGAATCCTTTTTTATTTATTTCCCTTGCTACTTCACGCTTCTAACTTCGCGCCATGAGTCCATCGCAGTTTTATTTAAAAAAAATTTTTTAAAAAGTACAGCATTAAGATATATGCATGTAGAGTACAGGCCAAAAGTTTGGACACACGTCATTCAATGCAACACAAATGAAGGTCCTAGCCCCATTCATAAAGCAATAAATCCCGCTAATCAACCCTGAAAATATGTACCTGTGAAGTCAAAAACCATTTTAGGTGACTCCCTCTTGAAGCTCACCAAGACAATGGCAAGAGTGTGCAAAAAAGTAATCAGAGCAAAGGGTGGCTACTTTGAAGACAATTTATAACCTAAGTATGTTGGAATTGTTATATTTACTGATCAGAATGCTTTTTAGCATCGTTTTAAAGGTGGAGATGGATTTCAACACTTTTAGACTTTTGTCGAGCTCATTCCAAATCTGAGGACCTCTAGTTGCAATGCTCAGGCTGGTGCTAACAAGTCTTCTCTTTTTCCCACTGATGAGGTCTTTGTTTCTGGTGTTATGAGTATGAGGAGGAGTCCAGACTGGAACGAGCTCAGACAGTCTGCTATTCATATTATTTACAATTTGGAACATTATACATGCATTATGAAATGTGTTCAACTCAGTGAGTCGGAGAAGGCGTAAACTATAAAACAAGGAGTAGGTGGGGGCATTGAAACTAGCCCAGGACATGGTCCGTACCATCTTCTTTTGTAGGGTTTCTAATTTCTTTAGGTGACTGGGGAATGTGTTGCACCATATGATGTTACAGTAGTTGATATGGGGCTCAAACAAGGTTTTGTACAAGGTAAGAAGTGCAGTTAAAGGGAGATGGTGTCTTATTTTGAAGAATAGTCCAACATACGTGGATAGTGTTGATATAAGGTGTTCTATATGTCATTTGAAATTGAGAGACTTATTAATGAAGACTCCCAGGAACTTTGTGGAATCGACTTGTCATAAATTGTCGTTGTTTAGTTTCAGACGAATTCTGTTTGTGTCAGCTGCTTTCTTGTTTGATCTAAATACTAAGTAACTGGTTTTGTTGATGTTGAGGGAAAGTTTGTTGCACCTGAGCCAGCTATCTATCTTTATTAACTCTGCATTTAAAATGTGCTGTAGGTCTAATGGTTTTTAATGTGAAAGAAACAAGTTGGTATCATCTGCAAACAAAATCATGTGTAGTATGTCAGAAGAATTAACAAGGTCATTAATGTAAATAAGAAAAAGTAGTGGGCCCAAAATTGATCCCTGGGGGACTCTATATTTTCCTTTTTTTGTGAAACATGATTGTTAACACTAACATACTGTTGTCGACTGAATAAGTAACTTTTGCACCAGTTGTATGCCATTCCTCTTATACCACCACTCTAATACCAATATTACCTTCACTGAGAATTTACACTGTAGTCAAGAAAATAAAGAAAACGCACAAATGAGGTGTGTCCAAATATTTGGCATGTACTGTACGCATACATGTAAAAAAAAAAAAAAAAAGAATATTTTATATATTATATATACGGGGTGTTTCAAAATGGTTGATCCCATTCTAAATGCCCATATCTCAGCAACTACTTCATGGATCTTAATGAAACTAAATACACTTTATGTTGGGTCATAAGTTTTATTGGTTAAATTATCAAAGAAAAGTACAAATATTTGTTGGTTCTATGACAGATTTTCATAATGTTCAATATGAGCGCCCCCTGCAAAATGCTTTATCAAAAGGCGTTTTCTTTTGAAGTAAACGGCATTTCTTAACCTGAAAAGATAGAAATGCCAAGCGTTACACACAAAAACTTGAAACGTTTCTACACAAGCTGTAAAAATTCGAGGTCATTCCAACGAAAATTGTCAAAACGATTGGCCAACGAAATGCAATGCTTAACAAACATATAAAAATATACATTATGTATATTTTTTAATTATACTTTGGGTAAAAAGGAAAAACATGTCTTATCTGTATCTCTTTCCAATGCTGTTAAATCTGAATAAATACATTAAACCCCCCCCCCCCAAAAAAAGTTTTTTTTCCCCAGTGTAAATAAGCTCTGCTTCTACTTCGCGGATTTTAATTTTTACCGGGGATCCCATTAACCGTGAAAAATGAGGGATCACTGTACGTCTATCGATAACAACCTGTATTATTTTAGAATGTCTATTTGAAAATATAAATGCAAATTAGTTTTACACTTTTAAAAACACATTGGGCATTTTCAAAAGGAAGATTGTTTCCTTAAAATAAATGTTTTTCCTATTCTAGCAATTCATACTAATCTTATAAACATTGTTTTTTTACATAGCATTTTTCAACATTGGATGCCATTTTCAGGGTTCGTACAACTTTTCATGTCCAAATTCAAGCACTTTTTAAGGCCTTTCAACACCAGTTTTCCAGTACCTTTCATCCAAATTTGTTTTTTTTTTAAACTTTTTTTTTTTTTTTTTTTAAAGACGAGTCAGAAATAAAACATGTCGCCTTCTCACAAGTATGCAAATTTCTTCCAATATGTTCTACAACTCCGGAGTTTCAAGAATTTTAGTTTTGAAAGGTGCCTATTCCGGGGTGGACAGTACGCCTATTGGGTGGACTGCGTACCAAAATGTGTCTGACTGAGCAATTTTTGAAAAGCTGGACATGAGAACCTTAAAGGGAGAAGGTTGCGTGTGATAGGGGCGGGCCCCTAGTAGCTGTAACGATTTAGCGTGTGCGTTGGCTAAACAGCTTTTGTTTTGGTGAAGAACCCTCGAAAATGGCATCTACTGTGAAGAGACATGCTTACGAAGCCCAGATTAAACTCAATGCTATCACCTATGCGAAACAAAAAGTAACTGTCACTTATGGTGATTTTTAAGAAGACCCTGCATAAAGAAAATTTGAGCTGCCGTGTCAGATGGAGACCTAGCTCAGTTGTTCATTCAGATACAGGAGATGAGGACTTTGATGGACTTGTGGATTTATTAAGCTTGATGCAAGTACTTTACGCACTTTGCCCCTTGCTAGCACGCATACTAAAGGCACATGCAAGCATATGTTTTTCATGCGCCCAATAGTGCGCCTTATATGTGTGTTAAATACAGAAATATCACCTGAAAATGAGTCTGCGCCATATAATACGGTGCGCCCTATGGACGCGGAAATATGGTAAGTAAAAAAAAAATGTTTTAAAAACATGTATTTTTACAATAAATTTTGTATTTAAAAATAAAGAACATACACAATTAGTAAAAAATGCATTACATATGTTATATTTACATTCAGTAGACACCTTCAGGATCTAAAAAGCTTTTGAATGCAACAGTTTAGTCTGCCTGCACGGGTTTAATGTGACTCACAAACATATGAGTCAGCAGCAAATGGTAACAGAGACACACAGCAACAATCATTTACTTCTTGCAAGCAGACTCGTCTGACCCGAGGACCTTTTTAATCACCTGCAGGTGGGGGAGTGCAGAAATGTTTTTCAGGATATTTTGATATTAATGCTTTAACAACTTGCTAACACTAATTTGAACAACAAAAAGTAGTAGATGAATGGGTGTATGCTGTAGAGCAGGGGTCCCCAAACTATGGCCCGTGGGCCCACATTTCGTCCGGCCCCCTGAACATTTTTTTTTTTCTCTTTTTATTTTTGAATAGTGTTATTTATTTCCTGGCTTTTTTCTGCAAAGAACCCAGAGAGGGTTATTTGCTGATTATCTATTTATTTAATTGTGTTATTATTATTTATTATTATATTATATTATTATTTTTATTTTATTTACTTTTGTTCCGTGAAGAATTCAGAGAGGGTTATTTGATTGTGGCTTTCTGAAAAACAATACATTTTTACTAGGGCTGTCAAAATTATCGCGGTAACGGGCAGTAATTAATTTTTTAAATTAATCACTTTAAAATATTTGACGTAATTAACGCAGATGCCCGGCTCAAACAGATTAAAATGACAGCACAGTGCAATGTCAACTTGCTACTTGTGTTTTTTTTTAGTTTTGTCGCCCTCTGCTGGCGCTTGGGTGCGACTGATTTTATGGGCTTAAGCACCCATGAGCATTGTGTAATTATTGACATCAACAATGGCGGGCTACTAGTTTATTTTTTGATCGAAAATTTTACAAATTTTATTAAAACAAAAACCTTAAGAGGGGTTTTAAAATAAAATTTCTATAACTTGTATGAACATTTATCTTTTAAGAACTACAAGTCTTTCTATATATGGATCGCTTTAACAGAATGCTAATAATGTTAATGCCATCTTGTTGATTTATTGTTATAATAAACAATTACAGTACTTATGTACTGTATGTTGAATGCAGGGCCGGCCCAGCCTATACGCAGACTATGCAGCTGCTTAGGGCCCCTGACCAGTAGGGGGCCTCTATTTTGTTTACTACAGTTTGCTTTATTTGTCTTTTGTCAGTTTTGATACTTGATTACAAGCTTAAAAAATAAAAGTTCTTCTTTAATTTTGTTCTTTGGTTTGGTGCTATCTACTGTAAGTACTGACAATTATTTGGGGTGAGAAGTTTGAAGAATGCAGTGCAACAAAATCTGATTAATATGCAAAATATGGGCGCATGGGTTGGATTGCATGTATGGGTTTCACAGTACACTGTGATGAAATAGTGGGCCAAAAATATGGGCCCCTTGGCATTAATTTGCTTAGGGCCCCCTAATGGCCTGGTTGAATGTATATATTCATCTTGTGTTTTAGCTTTCCATTCCAACAATAATTTACAGAAAAATATGACATATTTTAGAGATGGTTTGAATTGCGATTAATTACGTTTAATTAATGTTTAAGCTGTAATTAACTCAATTAAAAATGTAATCGTTTGACAACCCGTAATTTTTACATTTAGGCACTCCTACAATCATCACACCTTTTCTGTTACAAACTGACCCCGGGCCCCCCATTAGAGAAGGGAAAAGTTATGTGGCCCTCACAGGAAAAAGTTTGGGGACCCCTGCTGTAGAGGCTAACCAAGAACAGCATTAGCTAATGAACAACAACAGGGAAGGTGTGGGAGTTCAAACCAAAGCTTGGATGATTAAGCGCTGATCACTGCGTTGGTTTTGAGACCTTTCATAGGCAAAGAGTAGGTATTTCAACACTTCTGTTTTTCCGGGTGGGCTTAGCAACATGAGTGTGTTTGGCAAACATGCACAATATTTATGCTTTGTTGAATTCTTGGCCTGGAAACTGCTTGCGAACACACAGAGAGTAACTTAATTCTACACTTTGCTTTGACTATTTTGTCAAATTATTTGGGTTGTTCGATGCATTGCTGTAGCTTCAGTTGAAGCAGAACACTGCGAAAAATGTGGGTGTTTTGATGTATGGTGGGGGTTAGGTCAGTGCAGGACACTTTCCTCTGTTTAACTATTTGTTATCTGGGAAGGGCAAGACCGGACCAGTTCAGGCAATCATAAAAAAGCCGCATTCCATGAATCCCGGTCTGACAGCGTCACAACGCGGCTCCGAATCCTTGACAAAAGGGTCAGATGATTGTTTTTTTAGCATTTATTTACAAAGCAGGGTAACACTAAATTAGGTTAAAAACACTTTCAAGTCTTTGGGAAGTTCGCAGCCTTGTCGGACAAGCTACAAACTGAACTTGCATCCAATTAAAAGTCCAATTGTCCTTATTTCGGCTAGCACGAGCTGCTCTGCGTGTTTCCCGAGTCTGACACGTATGACTTGCTCTTCCTGGAGTATTTCATGGAACTGAAGGAGACCCGCATGCGTTCCACCGTCCGGCTGCTGCGACAAAGCAGCGTGTTCTTGACGTGCTGCCGGAAATCGTCTGACACAAAGTAGTAGATGAAAGGGTCCAATACGCTGTTGAGGCTTGCCAAGCAGAGCGTGGCGATGTAGAAGGCGTAGCCGTTATCCACCACGCCCTCCTTTAGCAGAGAGTAGTGCAGCACCAGCATGATGTTACTGGGGATGAAGCACACCAGGAAGGTGAGCAACACCACGCCGATCAGCATCACCGCCCTCCGCCGGTTCTTGGCCGCCGCTGCATCTCCCATGCCTTGGCCCAGCGCCCGGAGAAGCAGCACGTACGCCACCACGATAACGACGCAAGGCACTAGAAATACCACCACACCCATCAGGATGAAATAGAAGTAAGGCAGTCGGACTGAGGCAAAGGGGTCGCTGCGGTCCAGGATGACACTGACGTCATGGCAGGTGGTGATGACGGGCTTGCTAAGCTTGGCCGTGTGCTGGTACAAATAGAGCGGCGTCGTGGTGAGCCAGATAAAAATCCAGATGGCGACACATATGATCACCGCTAGTTTGTTGTTCCTGCGCTGTTGGGAGAGCGGGTGCGCCACAACCCAGTAGCGTTGCACGCTGAGGCAGGCGATGAATAAGATGGAGCAATACATATTCCCGTAGAAGAAGCCCACCAGGACCTTGCAAAGCCCTTCGCCGTACGTCCAGTCGTTTCCCGCCAGGTGGTAAGCAATCTTCAGCGGCGTCCATAAAACAAAGAGCAGGTCGGCGAGAGCCAGGTTGGCCATGTAAATGGACGACGGGTGCTTCTTCTTGGTGCGGAACAGGAATACCCAGATGGCCATTGCGTTGAGGGGAAGGCCCACCACGAATACCACGATGTACACCATCGGCAGGAAAACGGTGGTGAGACCGCTCTGCAGGGTATCGGAGGTGGCATTGTCTACCTCCACCAGGTCCGGGGTTTCCGGGTTGATCAAACCGATGAAGCCGCGACTACCTTTTTCTACACACACAAAAAGTACCCATATGTGACTAAAATAAACACACATTCTAATGTTAGCTTAGCCTTAGCACAAGAAGTCACCCTTTGAGTGCATTTAGTGGCCGGTAGAATAAGAATGTACTCATAACATGTTTCAGTGGATGCGGCTAGAGCAGAGGTCGATAACCTGCGTCTCCGGACCCGCATGCTTTAATCCCTCTGATGCGGCACAGTTTATAAAAATTCAAAAAATGGGTATTTAATAAAAAACATATTGTGTTTACATTGAGTTCATAGACTAAGTCAGGCTTACTTTTTTCCCTATATCTTCATCGTTATCATATCTAACAGAACTCTTGCACAAGTCCTGAATACACTAACTATGTACAGCAATTGGTTTCACTTGGAAGTACCCTTGGTGCCAAAAAGCAGGCTGGGATACAGGCCGTGCCTCTAGCGTCGCTGGAAAGCCTCCATTGTGTAGCATTGTTAGGGGCGTCATTTCTGTGAGTTGTGCAAAGACAAGTGGGTACATCTTCCGAGTGAAACAGTCACTGTACATCAGTGGTCTCCAAACTATTCCACATAGGGCTGCAGTGGGTGCAGGATTTCACTCGAACAAAACAAGACCACAACTTTTCACCAATCTGGTGTTTTATAAGTGTAATCAGTTGATTGCAGTCAGGTGCTGCTTGTTTTAGTGGAAACCACATTGGTTAAAAGTTCTGTGCTTGATCGGTATGAACAAAAACCAGGACCCACAGCGGCCCTCGAGGACCGGTTTGGAGACCCCTGTTGTACATAGTTGGTGAATTCATGACGTGTGCGAGTTTGTCTGTTAAAAAGGTGTATAAAAAGTCATCTTTGTCATCTTATAATTCTGTGCTGACAAAAAAATTAAAAAAAACAAACGTTTGAAGCAGTTACTCACAATGTTACTAATTACTTGAGTATTCTTTTCAACAAATACTTTTACGTGTACTTGTGTACATTTTTGGATGACTAATTTTACTTGAGTAATATTATTTTGAAGTAACACTACTCTTACTTGGGTACATTTGTTTTGGCTACTCTACTATAATCTCTGGCAGGAATACAGTAAAAGAAAAACATCTGAAAGCTAAGGAACATAATTAAATGGAGGCTGTGGAGGACATATCGTTATATGTACTGCATATGTTCTGAACTGGGGATAGTACTTCACGGTCACTAGTCGTTTATATTTTTTCAAATGGATAAGCTAAATATTCACTTCATAGTTTTTTCCTTTTGTGTTTTTCCATAGTGTTTTCAATATCAAAACGATGCGTTTTACGTTAGTAATTAAAAATCTGAATATTTTCAACCCCAAAGAGATTAAGTTTTTTTTTTTTAATTGGTTGTGTTGTTTATACAAATGGGTTAACACCCAATGTTAATATTTGGTTTCATTCAAATCGTGGGTGATGCCGCAGAGTATACCGCAAAGTTTGCACACACGACAAGGCCTGATAGACTTGACGGAAGCCGAGGTTTGTGCACCGAGCACGGTAAAAGGTTGAGAAACTTAACTTATTAAACCTTATTTCCAACAGTCTAGCTCAATTTACTTTATTTGAACTCAACACAGACCTTTATTATCAGTAAACTACATTACTTGTCTTGATCAGTCTTTTAAGGAGTGATTAGGGGAAAACTTACCTGCGTCAACCGCGGTGCAACAATGACACAAGAAGACCAGGAAGAGCGCTAAAAAGCGAGAAGGATCCATTTTTTCTTGAAGTAAAGTTGGGCTCCCTCCACCAAAATTGTTCTTCTAAAGTCCTACGCCCAGAAACCACGTCCTTTAACCCAAACATCCGCCGACTCGTCTTGTCCTCAACTCGACGTCCCACCCATAGGTCCCACCGAAGCTCGCTAGCCACGCCCCGAGACTACCTGGCTCGCCTGTGGGCGTGGTGACGTCATCAGGTATTCGCCGGGCCGGTTGCGTTCTCTGATGACGTCAACGCTGAGCAACAAGCAAACACACAAAATCTATCATATATTAATTTAAACTTTTCACTTATATTTTAATCTTGATGAAATTACCCTATATTAGATTTATAATTTATTTAAGATAAATTTTCTCTATTATCTTGATTGATACAACCTGCTTGTTGATATATATTTTTAGAATTTAACACAATGCTTATTTCTGTTAATATTTTTATTTAGATTCAGACACATAAAATATTTAAAAAGGTTATCCATAATTTTTTACTCAAATTTAGACATTGTTCTGAAAAATGTTTGTTAAAAATCAATGTTAAAATTGAATTTATAACTATAACTAAATTCATCAAGGATTAGTACTTTTTTTTTTTTTTTTTAAATGACGATCATTGTCATTTACAGTATCCGTTTTGTATTACAGAATGTATGGTGCATTTTATTTGGCAATTTAGCTTTGTCATTTGTGATTGCATTAGTACATATTTGTTTTCTGTGTTAATATAGAAATACGGCTGAAAACACGATAAACAGTGTATCACAAAAGTGAGTACACTCGTCGCATTTCTGCAGATATCTAAGTACAGTGCCCTCCATAATTATTGGCACCCCTGAAAAAGATGGGGTTTTTTTAGCTTCTAATATATATATTTTTTAAATTCATATAATATGGGACCTTAATGGGAAAAAAAGAAAAAGCCAACCTTCAATACAAGTGCATTCATTCAGTGGGGAAAAAAATCCCACATAAAGAAACAATTATTTGACATTAAATAATGTGCGTCACAATTATTAGCACCCCTGGTGTTAAAACTTTGTACAACCCCCTTTTGCCAACAAAACAAGGTCTGGGGACTGAGATGGCCATGGGAGGAGCTTGATTTTGTGTCTGGTGAACCATTTCTGTGTAGATTTGGCCATATGTTTAGGGTCACATTTAGGGCCATACTCGTCTGACCAAAAGCACACCGTCCCAGTTGAAGCCTGGGACCGTGTGTATTTTTGTGTGAGACCAAGATTGAGCTTTTTGGCAACAAACACTCTAAGCGGGTCTGGCGTGCCACGAAAGATGCGCATGCTGAAAAGCACCTCATACCCACTGTGAAGTATGGGGGTGGGTCAGTGATGCTGTGGGGCTGTTTCTCTTCCAAAGGCCCTGGGAACCTTGTTAGGGTGCATGGCATCATGAATGCTTTGAAATACCAGGACATTTTAAATCAGAATCTATTGCCCTCTGCCCGAAAGCTGAAGATGGGTCGTCACTGGGTCTTTCAGCAAGATAATGACCCTAAATATATGGCCAAATCTACACAGAAATGGTTCACCAGACACAAAATCAAGCTTCTCCCATGGCAGTCTCAGTCCCCAGACCTTGTTTTGTTGGCAAAAGGTGTTGTACAAAGTATTAACACCAGGTGTGCTAATAATTGTGACACACATTATTTGATGCCGAATAATTTTTTCCTTATGTGGGATTTTTTTCCCCGCTGAATGAATGTACTGTACTTGTATTGAAGGTTGGATTTTTGTCTTTTTTCCATTAAGGTCCCATATTATTTGAATTAAAAAATATATTAGAAGCTAAAAAACACATCTTTTTCAGGGGTGCCTATAATTATGGAGGGCACTGTATATCTTTTCATGGGTTAACGCTGCCAAAACGACACTTTGACATAATGAAATGCAGTCTGTGTGCAGTTTATATAATAGAGTTAATTTATTTTCCCCTCAAAATAACTCCAAATATAGCCACTAATATCTAAACCCCTGGCAACAAAAGTGAGTACGCCCCATAGAAACTACGTAACTCCCTAAATGTCCAAATTGAGTACTGCTTGTCATTTTCCCTCCAAAATATCATGTGACTCGTTACAGGAGTGCTGTCAGCATTGCTGCAGAGATTGAAGAGGTGTGTGTTCAGCCTGTTAGTGCTCAGACCATACGCCGCACTCTACATTAAATTGGTGTGCATGGCTGTCACCCCAGGAGGAAGCCTCTTCTGAAGACGGTACACAAGAAAGCCCACCAGTCTCATCAGACCATAGGACATGGTTCCAGTAATCCATGTGCTTTCTTGACATGTCTTCAGCAAACTGTTTGCAGGCTTTCTTGTGTACAGCCTCCAGAAGAGGCTTCTTCCTGAGGTGACCGCCATGCACACCAATTTGATGTAGAGTGTGGCGTATGGTTTGAGCACTAACAGGCTTACCCCCCACCTCTTCAATCTCTGGAGCAATGCTGACAGCACTCCTGTAACGAGTCACATGAAATTTTAGAGGGAAATTGACAAGCAGTACTCAATTTGGACATTTAGGGATTTGCGTAGTTTCTATGGGGTGTACTCACTTTTGTTGCGGGGCGTTTAGATATTAGTGGCTATATTTTGAGTTATTTTGAGGGGAAAATAAATTAGCTCTATTATATAAGCTGCACACAGACTACATTTCATTGTGTCAAAGTGTCATTTTGTCAGTGTTGTCCCATGAAAAGATATAAATATCTCCAGAAATGCGAGGTGTGTTCTCACTTTTGTGATACACTGTAAATGAGAGTTGAATTATTGGAGGTCAATTCATTTATAAAGAATTAGGTAAAGTACAGTATAATGAAAGTTCTGTATGAAGAAAAAAAGAAATTGTAAAAATATATTCCCAAAACTACATTAAGAAAAAAAGATTTATTAAATTTCCAAGAGTGCAAAATTTAAATGAAAAATATTGAAAGCAAACCTTCGCAAATACATATGCAGTCATTAAAAAAAAATGGGAGGGGGGGTGATAGAACATGTATCTTGCGGCTTCATTGTTTTCGAGACCCGGTTGATTATGGAGGCTCCCAGACTAGTATTTACACACAAATACAGTTCAGAGGCACTGAAGGATCCTTAAGGCTCAGCAAAGCATAGAAATGCAACAAACTAATATACTAAAGATGAAAAACAGAACACAAAATACTACAAGTAAGTAACAAGCGAAAAAAGCACACTTACAAAAATTCTTCAATTTGATATGTCACTTATTTATCATAGCTGAAAATAAGCCTGACTGGTCGCCAGCCAATCACAGGCCATGTATACACAAAAAGTCATTTACAGTCACATTCACGTCTATAGATAATTTGGTCTTTAATGAAGCTTATGTGTAAAGTTGGATTGTGTGAGGGATCTGGAATATCTAGAAGATAGCCGAAATATGTGTTAATGGTCTGTTATCGTTCTGATTGCCAATCGTGACTTTACATTGTTCACTCACGCAGGTCATGTATTCACCAACTATGTAAAGTCATGGTTGTCACTCGAAAATTGTACAAAATATAGGCCGAAACTGACTGAACTAGTCTTTCTGGAATGTTTTTGGGGTTTGAACGGAAGCCATATTACCCTGAGAAGATGAGAACTCCACAAAGGTAGGACCAAAGTTTTCACACTTAACTTTAGAACTATTTAAAACTGTAATAACTAAAGTAGTCTGTGATCTGGAGAAGGTCTGACAAGCCGGCTAGCACTGTGAGCTCCTGGTGTTCCCGCTGGAGTCCGTCGTCGTGTATGTATTGCTCTTTTTGGAGAACTTCATCGCACTGAAAGACACACGCATCCTCTCCACAGTGCGCTGGCTTCGGCACAGGAAGGTGTTCTTGATATGCTCGCGGAATTCATCAGAGATGTAGTAGTAGACGAAGGGGTCGATGCAGCTGTTGAGGCTAGCCAGACACAGTGCGGTGATGTAGAACCCGTAGAGGTTGTTGCGGACCTCGTTCAGGAGCAGCACGTAGTGCACCAGGAGCATTATGTTGCTGGGCGCGAAGCACAACATGAACATCACCAGCACGGTGATGATTAGCAACACCGCCTTGCGCCGCTTCTTGGCCACAGCGTCATCCGTAGTCATGCTGGTGCGTAGCGCCCGTAGCATTAGCACATAGGAGACGGCGCAGACGGCAGCGGGAACTAGGAAACCTGCCGTGCCCATGGTGAGGAAATAGCCCGCAGGCATCTTCCTCTGGCTGGGTCGGGTGACGTCGTGACAGGTGAGGATGCCCAGTTTTGCCACCCGCACCTGCTGGTCGTACAAATAGAGCGGGATGGTAAGCAACCACACCACCGCCCAGATGGCCGCCGAAATCACATAGGTGACGGTGTTCTCGCGCTGACGCTGCGCTAGCGGGTACACCACGGCCATGTAACGCTGCACGCTGATGCAGGCGATGAAGGCCATGGAGCAGTACATGTTCCCGTAGAAGAAGCCCACCATGACCTTGCACAGCCCCTCGCCGTATATCCAGTCGTTGTTGTTGATGTGGTAAGCGATCTTCAGTGGTGTCCAGATGACAAAAAACAGGTCTGCCAGCGCCAGGTTGGCCATGTAGATGGACGACGGATGCTTCTTCTTGGTGCGGAACAGGAACACCCAAACGGCCATAGCATTCGCAGGCAGGCCAACCACGAAAACGATGATGTAGACGATCGGCAGGAAAACTGTGGTGAGGCCGCTGCTCAGAACCCATTCGGCCTGCGGACCCACCAAAATGCCATCGGGGGTCTCCGTGCCGGTGAAGCCTCGGCCGTTTTCTACAGGGTAGGAAGACTCTGGGGTAGGAGAAGCAAATAAAATGGTGTAACACCAAATAAAATATTTTTTTTCTCAGGAGTGTCAAACTAATTTTGGTTCGTGGGCCACATGATGACAGTTAGATCTCATGTGGGCCAGAACGGTTTATTTTTCGCCAACTACTGGCTGCTTTTGATCAGTATGGACTATGAGGGTTGAATGAAGATGACTTCATTCTACCTTCCCAGTCCAAATGGATTGGACGTCTAGGGTCGTCATTACAACTGAAATATGAGCATTCACAGCTAGTCCTCCCAGTTTAAGTGAATTGATGTCTATCGTTGTCAATGGAAGCCAAAGAGTCCATTATGGGACACTTCCTTGTAATTTTGACATACCTAAGGGTCACTTCCTGTACATTTTGGACAATTTCATATTGTTTTTAGGGCATTTCTGGGGGTTACTTCCTGGTGATTTTTTTAGTATCTCAGGTTCCAGTTCCTTGTAATTTTGGGGTACTTACGGGTCACTTCCTGTACATTTTGGACAATTTCCTGTTGTTTTAGTGCATTTCTCGGCTAATCCTGTTCATTGGTCACTTCCTGTTTATATTGGGGCCCCTCAGGGTCGCTTCCTTCACATTTTGGACAATTTCCAGTTGTTTTTTAAGGCAGGGGTCCCCAACCTTTTTTGCACCACGGACCAGTGTTATTTGGGTCTTTTTTTTCACAGACCGGTGTTCTAACAAATTTTGAAACCCATCAAAAATTGCAACGATGCGGTTCTGCGCATGCGCGTAACGTTAAACATAGCCGCAAAATGCGCAAATGCAGCGATTCCAAAGTAAACACTACAAACTTTCTTGAGAGAAAGGAATATTAACTTACGTTTGATCATGGAAGGAGTTGTAGAAAAGTTCTCCTCAGATTCATCCTGCCATGTAAACTGCACACAACAGCTGCACACCGCGCTCACCATTAACGACTTCGCCTTGTCGTTAAACATTAATTAAGAAACCCGCTTCACAAAGATACGATGTTGGAAATTGTAGCAGGGTTTTCAATGCTCTTGTCGCGATGTAAGGATATTCCAGAATGACTTTAATCCAGAACCTCGGTAGAGTTGTTGTCTCGAATGTACGTTTAATAAGGTCGCCGTCACTTGCGATCTCTCTGTTTATTCACAAACGGGTCACGAATCAACTCCTTCGCAGTTTGTGGGTCTTCGAGGTTGTAGGCCCGTCAGGTGCCCTTTTCGCCGTAAAAATATCCTTTTCGCCGTAAAAATATCTCCAAAGACGTCTGTTTTCCAGTTATCTTCGCTCGTGTGGGGGCTAATTATTTCCGGGAACAAATGTGCTGCGCCCGCGGCCTGGTAATACGTTAGACCGGCCTTCTGCTAGAGCCCAAGCTGCTTTCACGCCCCTGGTAGGCAGACCGGCCTTCTGCTAGAGCCCAAGCTGCTTTTCAGTCGACCTGGGAAATTGCTTTCAGACTCCCAGTTTAAATTCCGGGATTTAACTGGAGTTAAGCATACGTCTGAAAGGGGCTGAAGTTACTTCCGGTTGATTTCGGGTCACTTCTTGTTGGTTTTGAGGAATTGTTAGGTCAAGTCTTTGTTAAATCATTGGCTCCAATTGATGGCGCTAGACATCCAATCTATTTTGACTGGGAAGGGGTGAATGAACGAATGCGACTGCAGACAAAAAAGTGAGCAAGTGCAGTACTGCAAAAATGTCCAGTTTTACGGCATCAATGTCAAAAAGAAAAGTATGTACAGTATTAATGAGCTACAATGTGCCGGTCAGGCAGAAGGTAGAACAACAACACTGGCTGTATTAGACCCCCGTTTGACATCCCTGCTCTAGATAGATTATTGAGTACGGTTTCTGAGAACTGCTATAAACCTTATGCACCAACACAATGCATCCATGACCTGAAATGACATGACTAACTGAAAAGAATAGCGCTATATTTACATATACTGTATACATATGTTTTGTTTACATTTGTTTAGGATCACTCTGTGGTCAGATTGCACTTCCCTTCAATGAAGATTAACCTGAAGTTACAGCAAGCAGCCATTGTTGCCAGATTAGGCCGAGTCAAGCCAAATCAATGAGCTAATATTTTTAAAGGCTCCGGGTGGGAAAGAAATGCTCGGATAAAATTTGGGGTACTTTTGACAAAATTCAACAGTTTCTGAAAGAATAATTTGATTAGTTTTACCAGTTTAATTTGTGTAAATGTTGAAGCTCAGCTAAATTTTTGCCTACAACACAATCTTTGCTACTTCACTTTAATTTAAAAGTACCGGGACTACTGTACTGGCATTTGGTACTTCACAACTGCATGTGATTTCTGATTTGTAGGTACATAGTAAAATTCAACTAAAATATGACATTACATAAAAATGCATTCGATGTACTTTAATTTTTAGTTCTTATTCCGGTGTATTTTAAATCATTTTCTAATGACTGGATTTGCTTCCGATTTTGACACGTGCCTCAACAGAAATATTTTGCCCAGAATACACTTCTGAATCGGCTCTGGAAAATTATCAACAGTCGAGCGTAATTTCAATTGAAAAACATGTATATTTTTATGTTTAAAAATGAATACATGTTTAATTAATATTTCAAAAGAAAATAATAGCACTCCCATTATGCTTATCAGCTAAACAGCAACATTGGTGTACCGCACGCAGGCTATTTTTAGACCGTGACGTCACATCGTAAAGCGGAAGTAAAGCCGAAGTGGGACATTATAGACCCGCCCTCGCATAGACCCAACGTAATTAGTGCTACTTTTCTCCGGTAATCTTTTAAAAACGAACATGCCAATCACGCATTGCTTTTTTGGAACTTGTAGAAACGACTCTAGACATTACGACACATGAAGGATGTTTTCTTCATACATTTCCGGAAACCAAAAACTCGGGAGGAAAAAATGTGAAGACCGAATCAACTTGCGCGGACTTTAACACCAGCTCGGCGAATCCATTCACATTTCATATGCAGTAAACATTATGTTGGCTTGGCATGGTCTTTCAGAGGACAAAGAGGTAAGCCATTTTTATATTTTTAACTTATTTTTTTAGTGTAACGTTGTGCCGTACTGCTTCTTTCTGACAATGAATGACCTGAAAAGAATTACAATAGTATCTGACTGCCACTGTTACCGTTTCTGCTTATATAAAAAACAACTTTATTAAGGGGGAAGTGTAAATAAATTATAGGATTAAGATGTATTATCAATGAAAAAATTAAAAGTGTTCGTTGGCTGTCACTGATTAGCATTTGCGACCACTACACAAAGCTAACTAAATTAACCCCAAGAACGGTAAGAGACGTAGGACAACCAGAGGATATATAAGAAAGACAGGGCTGATGGTAAAGGACAACTTGTTGAAACAGGAGAATGTCATTGTCAGTCGCGTCGATAAAAAAGCTAAAGCTATGCTTAGGTCGGCTCGTTTTTTTCGTCTTTTTCAGCCTTCGACACTAAAGCCATCTCTTTAACTGAACATTTTTATGTTCTTTCACATCTTTGCCAGTCAATTTGGCACCAGGCACATCATTTTCGGAGAGAATTGGTAGGTTTAGCGCTGTAAACATCTCCTCCGTACACGACTTCCATTCATTTCCTATAAGGGACAAACGGTTGCTTGTCCCTACTGCCCTACTTAGCAACAGTAGCTAGTGTCATTAATATTAATGAACGGAAGTGACGTGTTGCTTGCGGTACGCCATTACACCAATGTGTCCTCCACTGTTGACTTATTTTTTAAATTTTCTTTGTAGTTATAAAACAAAAATATAAATAGTTGTTTAGGGGAAACAATCTTATCAAGAACGAGAGGCTGTAATTTGACTGTTTTTTATTTATTACTTTTTTTTTTTAAATTGAACTCGCTTCTCCGATCTGGCAACCCTCAAAAACGCCACTTGTGTCATGTGACGGCCCAATCAAAAATCCCTCCACTTTCCAGACAATTAAATGCCCCACATACTCTACTACATTGCGTTTAAAGAAACTAACATCCACTCCATGTTTAGTGGACCGCTTTAAGAGCCGATGTCGTTCCGCCCGAGAAAGGTAAATAAAAAATTACTCACCTGTGTCACACCAACAGGTGTGAAGACAACAAAGAACGACGAGGAGCGCACAAAGACGTCCACCACGCGGAGCCATAGTGGAGTCGTACACAATTTTTGGTTAGCCTTGTTTTTTTGGTAAAACAAAAGTTGCAACGTCGTGTTGTTGATGACGAGGCGTGGCGCCTTGCGACTGTTTGTCTTAAATCTCCACCCAGTGAAGCGCTGCCATTCGCACCTCGGTGACGTCAACATGTCGCATGACCACGCGGAGCCAATCAGGAGCTATTAACGACCACCGCTCAATCAGTTCTATATACTGTATGTATAGTTTTTGTTCTTACAAAAGACCTTGATTTAGTAGCGACAACATAAAAAAAAAAAAAAAAAAACTGAAAACAATTCAAATTATAATTTTTTATTCATAATAATACAAAATAGTTAAGACACTGCCATGAGATATGTCATATACAGCTAACATTCTTGCTTGTAGTATACAGTAATTAGCATTCACTTCAGCTCCTTACTGTGTCTAATGCATATAAAATAACTTAACACGTTGTATAATATTATAACTTGGGTGTCTATGTAAATATAATGCAAGCATAACCTTTCCTCTAGCGCTTTCTAGCGGCTAAAACAAGAATGACAATGTGATGGAAAGGTAATACTCAAGGTGATCAACAGGGAGCAGCATAAATCTCGGAAAACTTCAGAAGCCTGCCTGCTTATCTTTTCAGGATAAGCGTGTTTGTGATAGCCAAACAGAGTAAAAAAGTGTGATTTTGAACGTGTTTGTTTTACAAAGAATGTGTAAGGATAACAGTTAAGAACGCGAACAAATATACACACAATACATATGAATAATGACTTTGTAATAAAACAGCTTCAATGGCTTAACAGTGCAAAAGAAAAAATCATCCTTCATTGGCTTGCAATGCTGCTTATCATTTCACATTTATATAGTAAGTGGTGTACTATAGAAGGTGCATTACAATCTAAAAAAATGTGTCATGCTCCAGACCCTATTACAGAATTTTTTAAAGCATTCTATCAGTTTTTTTTTTTTTTTTTTTTTTTTTTTTTTTTTTAGGAATTCTGGTAGATCAACACTAATGACATTTAGCCAAATTTGGGTCCCATTTTGGACAAACGCTCTGCAGGTTCCTGGTGTAAAAGCCTTTGGTTCAGTTTACAATGATGAGATATTAAAGGTACCATACGGAATTTTACATGGCGGCGCTCCACACTTTGGCAGGCCCCTTAAACCGATTGTCTGGCGCGCGTGTGTGTGTGTGTGTGTGTGTGTGTGTGTGTGTGTGGGGTTACCAAGCGGCTGACAGAGATATTTAAACACTTAAACAATATATTACAGCTCGACGAATCATCTTATTTTTCTGTTTGACCCTCCCCTCACCCAACCACGCCCGCTTTACACCCACAAACTGGGCCCCTTAAAGGACCCGGCCCAGTCGCATCCCCAGCACCCCCTAAGTTTCTATGGAGGTAGATTTGTGTCTTTATTATTCAATCAAAAAATGTTGCTTCAATCAAAGAAAAAGTTTCTTCAATCAAAATATATATTTTCAATCGAAGAAAAAGTCACTCCAATCAAAAAAAAAATGTGTTTGAATGCAAAAATAAATTTGAAACTCAAAAAAATGTATTAGAAAACTATTTTTCTTTGATTGAAAAAAATTTTTTTTTTGATTTAAGTCAAGTTTTTTTTTTTGGATTGAAACAACTTTTTTTGACTGAAGTAATGTAATTTTGCGTTTGGACCACATTTTGGCTAGGACATTTGTGTCTTTATTATTCAATCAAAAAATAAGTTGCTTCAAACAAAAAATATATATATTTTCAAAAGATTTTTTTTTGATTGAATAATAAAGACACAAATCTACCTCCATAAGTTTCACCCCTGTACTCCATGCATACTCCACCAATGCCCTGATGAGTACACATAGTTCTGATATTTTTACTGAAACTGCCGCCAAAAAGTCTTTTTTTTCCCCCCTCCAATAGAGAGTGTTTGGCACCGTTTCAACATGCCTCTGCCTCATCTCGGTTTGGCATGAACACTTTTCTAACCCACTTAAGACTTGCTACTAACTGTATTCACATTTCTAGTGCTGATTTAATGAGCCAAACGGTCATTGGCTTAACACAGACTGTAGTTCAGACATGTCCAAAGTCCGGCCCGGGGGCCAAATGCGGCCCGTGGTCAAATTTCATCTGGCCCCCAGCCTCTGTCATAAAATCAATAACATCTGGCCCGCACACAGACTTAATAAATTGGTCAGCAGTACTGCCACCAGCATATGAAGTAGCTTACACACTAAATGCTGCTCCTCATTTACCCGCTAAAAGGCAGCAGCACTCTAAGCAACCCGTGTGACCCTTTACTCCCAATTTTCTAAAATGGCGACAATCAACAAAAAAAGTTGACTGCGATGGCCGACGCTTCAAGGATAGGTGGGAATTGGACTATTTCTTCACTAAAATACGCAACAACTGTGTCTGTCTCATTTGCAAAGAGACAGTCGCTGTTTTTAAAGAGTTCAATGTGAGGCGATATTACCGAACAAGACACGCTGACCTGTACGACAAAATTACAGAGAAGATACGCAGCAAGACATTGAAGCAACTTGAAGCTAGTTTAATTTCACAGCAGCAGTATTTCGCAAGAGCCCGAGAGTCGAAAGAGAACGCCACAAGGCTAGTTGCGAGATTGTTGAAATTATTACCGTATTGGCCCGAATATAAGACGGTGTTTTTTGCATTGAAATAACACTGAAAAAGAGGGGGTCGTCTTATATTCGCGGTCTAAACATTATAGAAGTCCGCCAGCGGGTCACGTACGGATCGCCTGGCTTTGTTCCTTCGCCGCCTTACCAGAGCGTTGGCTCCCGCTCATTTGTCACGGTAAGCGATTTTAATTGCTAAGGGACACCTGGTTGTGCTGTAACGCAGCGCGGGGATTCTGGGATTGACAAACTCAAATCTAGCATCATCGTTACCCTTGTTATGCTTGTTTTTGATGCTTGTTGCTTGCTCTTGTGGGATTGTAAGCAATAAATCTCATTTGTTCTGCATTTGGTAATCAATAAACATTGTCTATTGAGCAAAAGTGTGCCTGTTACTGATTCACCGCGAACCTGGAAATTTCGTAAAACAGATGTACTGTATTTATTTTCTGTATAAAAATTAATATGGTGTTCAAAAAGTCAATTTTTTTCAAACTTGAGTCTTGAAAAAGAGGGGGTCGTCTTATAATCAGGGCCGTCTTATATTCGGGCCAATACAATAATTTAAAAAAATAATGATGCAAATGTGACAAACAGAATGGCTTGCTAAAATTTGCTTAAATATATTGTTCTATGTAAAGGTCGTCAGCCAAGGTTGGCCCCCACATTTTTACCACACCAAATCTGGCCCCCTTTGCAAAAACTGTAGTTACACTAAAGGCCGGAAGTGGCAGTCACGAGTTAAAAAGTGACTATCTAACAAAAACTCCATATAGCACCTTTAAGACCAGTGATCTCCAAACTATTTCACATAGGGCTGCAGTGGATACAGTATTTCATTCCAGAAAACAAGACGACACCTTTGCACTGATCTGGTGTCATACAAGTATAACCAGTTAATTGCAGTGAGGGGCTGCTAGTTTTAGCAGAAACCTCCATGGTTAACTGTCTGCGCTCGATATGTTGGAACAAAACCCAGGACCCACAGCGGCCCTCGAGGATTAGTTTTGAGACCCTGTTTAAGACATTCACCCTAATCAAAACTTCCTGAAACTTTAGGTTTTAGATAGAATTGATGAGAACCTGATCCTCTGCTTCTTCTAAAGTTTCCTGGGAGAGTTTGGTTCGTGGTCTTGGTCTGGTAGTCAAGACCAGAGGTTTCTTGCCAGCTTTCCAATTATTGTACACTGCAGTCTAAGACTTTTCCAAGCCTTATTTTTTGGAAGGACTCAGGTAAATCAGGTAAAATTGACCAGCTTCCAGAGATTCCCAGAGGAAAATTTACGTGGTAAAAATGTACTTAACTTGGACTGGTTATTGTTTTTGGTGGTTCTTTAGTCAGACTAGAAGTTTCTTATACTGGCCGCTCTGGCTTCTCTGCAAAGAATCCTTCTTGGCATGTGAGACGTTTTGAACAGAACGCTCTGTGTGGCTACTCTTCAAAATGGTCCTGGTGCTGGATCTGTACGAGTCTGATGAGCTGGTGCTGAAGCTCTCACCTATCTTCTGACACTTAAGTGCTCCGGCAAGCTCTCGCTGACATTGGGATGACCCGAAGCAGTAGAGCAACGGATCCAGCAGGCAGTTAAGAGTGCCAAAACACAGGAAGAACAGGTATGCCACGTATGAGCTCTCAGGGGCATCACTGACCTGCTTCACCCCGCTGTGGAGCTGCGCGTAATGCACCAGGAGGAGGCAGTTTGTGGGCGCGAAGCACAAGAAAAACATCACCAGAACGGTTAGCGCCATCACCAGAGCTCTGGTTTTCCGACGGGAGCGTCCGGGAATACCGCGAGGGGCCCGGCTCAGGGACCAGATGACGCGGATGTACGACGTGACAGTGACTATCAGCGGGACGATGAAGAGGGCAACACACAAGGCAACAAAGTACGGCCCGAAGAGCCCGACCACCTCACCCACCGGCCGGACGTCATGGCAGGTGGTGATGTTTAGCTCCTTCAGGTAGAACGTCTGCTCCGAGACCACCAGAGGCACTGAGCCCGCCAGGGACAGGACCCACATGGCCACGCAAGCTAGGACGGCGTTGCGTGGCGTTCTCCACGCCAGCGAGTCAATGGGATACACTACTGCCAGGAGGCGGTCCACGCTGATGCACGCCACTAGGAGGACTGAGCAGTACATATTCCAGTAGAAAGCGGCAGTAACCACGCGGCACACGTTCTCTCCGAACACCCAGTTGTTCCCGGCGAAGTGGTATGCCGCCTTCAATGGCAGAAGCGAGGCGAAGAGCAGGTCAGCGCACGCCAGGTTGAGCATGTAAATGGCGGCGGGTTTCTTGGGCCGAATGCGCCGCGAGAAGGCCAGGACGGCGCAGGCGTTGACAGGCAGGGCGAAGAGGCACACCAAGGTGTAGAAAGATGGGATGATTAATGTGGACAAGCGGCCGGTCAGGAAGCTACGCACGTCCTCAGAGATGTGACTTGCGGCCACGTTGCTGGTCCTCTTGGTGCCGTTCGCCACCGGGACGACTTCGAGACCATAGATATCCTCCAGGGTGAAGGGTTCATCAGTGGAGGAAGCGTCAAAGTAGGAGAACATTCTTCCTTTGGCGCTTTCTGGACACACAAGTCATGTTTTCATATAACATTTGATTTGACTGAGTAACATGCTAGCGTATACTAACTAATCGAAGCTAAGAGTAGTGAGGAACTGAACACAAAATATTATGATAATCAATTTTGCTAGACACAAAAAACACTTTCTGATTTAAATTACGTTCCTGGGAATAACAAAAATAAACCAAAATGACTTTGTTAGCTGCAATAATAGTAATTTTTCGCAATGAATATATAACTATGAGTGAGTATTTGGTTTGTCTACATTTACAAATTTCTTTATATAGCCTTTTACAAAAACCTGAGGGGGCTTTACAACAAAGAAACATATAATATAGCAAAGTAATATTCAATAAAATTGAGAAAAAAAAATCTTTTAAATTCATTTTTCTTGAAAGACAGCTTTCCGGTCTCAAACAAAATCAGCTGAATGAAGAATCACATCTAAAAAAATAATAAAAGGTACCGGTACTTCAATTCGTGGTTTTAGTTGTTTGTTTACCAAATGATCGTTGTGTATTGCATTATTTAATGCCTATTTTAGATTGTAATACATTTTATGATTTTGTTTAGCATAATTTACTTTTGGCCGATTTTTCCCCCTTTTACTCTATCCAGCAATAGCAACTGAGAACAGATTTTCCTTTGCTGAATTGGCAGACGACAGCCCAGTAAGACAAAAAGAATACTCATACATGAAAATAAAACCATAAAAAAACAAAAACAAAAAAAAAACTACAATAATTATTAAAATGATTTGCTGAAAATGTTATTTCATCTATTGGTGCAATAAATTACAAATATTACATACAAGGGCTTCAAGTAAATACATCATAAAAAATCTAAATACTTAAATCTTAAAACAAAACAAAAAAAACAAAAAAAACAACGTTTTTGGGCAGTATTATATATATTATATATACAGGAGCATGTTATGCTATCATTGGAGTAATTTGAAGCTCTTAACATCAAAGAACGCTTTTTCAACGCAGTGGTGACGTCATAACATTCCACACACATAGCTACAGTGTAATAATTATTGTTTTAAATAGTTAAGTGCCGTCAACCTTATAATCTTTAGCATTGAAATAAACTTTAAACAAAAAAATATAAAAATACAAACTTACTGTTTTCGTGGGTTGCCAAGGCTGCGCCTGCGCACACAGTAAATAGCAACAAGTGCAGTGTTTTATAAGACATCTTGCAACTTCAACAATTAAATACAAGCAATAAAACTTCAACCGAAGAGCCCGTGGAGTTTTCTCACTCTTTGTGTCTAGCTCGCTACCGTTGCTGCTACTCTTCCCAGGATGTTCTACCGGTTCCGCCCACCCCAAAAGTGGGCCCCGGTTGGCGGCCAATCAGGAGTGAGCGGACGGACATTCTTTGGGTGCTGACGTCATGTTTCCCGTCACCACTTGAGCCGAAAAACGCCAAGCCAGGAGCGCGGCGTGACAGATCGACCTGACCTGGGGGCCAGACATGGGTCTGAAAGGCTATAAAGACCAAAACAACTTGTTTAATCATTATATTACCAATATTTGTCAAACTATTATAATTTTTTTATTTGACAATCATTATTCTTACAATATTTTGTGTATTTAAAATGTTAATACATTGATGTGATTTTTGTAATGTTAAGGAACATTGAATTTACATAAAAGTACTCCATGAAATTTTTTACGTTAATTTAAAATACTGTTTTGCGCTACGCATGGTCCACCAATGCCCTGATGAGTACACAGACCTCCGACTGCACCAAAACCCTTTTTTTTCCTTCAATAGTGTTTGGGTCGAACACTTTAGGGCGAACACGTACCAGTGTACAGTGGGGCAAATAAGTATTTAGTCAACCACTAATTGTGCAAGTTCTCCCACTTAAAAATATTAGGCCTGTTATTGTCAACATGGGTAAACCTCAACCATGAGAGACAGAATGTGGAAAAAAAAAAAAACAGAAAATCACATTGTTTGATTTTTAAAGAATTTATTTCCAAATTAGAGTGGAAAATAAGTATTTGGTCAATACCAAAAGTTCATCTCAATACTTTGTTATGTATGTACCCTTTGTTGGCAATAACGGAGGCCAAACGTTTTCTGTAACTCTTCACAAGCTTTTCACACACTGTTGCTGGTATTTTGGCCCATTCCTCCATGCAGATCTCCTCGAGAGCAGTGATGTTTTGGGGCTGTCGTTGGGCAACACGGACTTTCACCTCCCTCCAAAGATTTTCTATGGGGTTGAGATCTGGAGACTGGCTAGGCCACTCCAGGACCTTGAAATGCTTTTTACGAAGTTACTCCTTTGTTGCCCTGGCTGAGTGTTTGGGATCATTGTCATGCTGAAAGACCCAGCCACGTCTCATCTTCAATGCCCTTGCTGATAGAAGGAGATTTTCACTCAAAATCTCTCGATACATGGCCCCATTCATTCTTACGTTTACACAGATCAGTCGTCCTGATCCCTTTGCAGAAAAACAGCCCCGAAGCATGAGGTTTCCACCCCCATGCTTAACAGTGGGTATGGTGTTCTTCGGATGCAATTCAGTATTCTTTCTCCTCCAAACACGAGAACCTGTGTTTCTACCAAAAAGTTCTATTTTGGTTTCATCTGACCATAACACATTCTCCCAGTCCTCTTCTGGATCATCCAACTGCTCTCTAGCGCAGGGGTCCCCAACCTATTCCACTAAGGCACACTGTGGGTGCAGGATTTCATTCTTACCAAACAAGATGACAACACTTTTTCCCCAATCTGGTGTTTTACAAGTGCAATCAGTTGATTGCAGTCAGGTGTGGCTTGTTTTAGCAGAAGCCTCATTGGTTCAACTGTCTCTGCTGGATCGGCTGGAACAAAAACCAGGACCCACAGTGTGCCTTGAGGACTGGGTTGAAAACCCCTGCTCTAGCGAACCGCAGACGGTCCTGGACGTGTACTGGCTTCAGCAGGGGGACACGTCTGGTAAGGCAGGATTTGAGTCCCTGGCGGCGCATTGTGTTACTGATAGTAGCCTTTGTTACTGTGGTCCCAGCTCTCTGTAGGTCATTCACTAGGTCCCCCCGTGTGGTTCTGGGATTTTTGCTCACCGTTCTTGTTATCATTTTGACGCCACGGGGTGAGATCTTGCATGGAGCCCCAGATAGAGGGAGATTATCAGTGGTCTTGTATGTCTTCCATTTTCTAATAATTGCTCCCACAGTTGATTTCTTCACACCAAGCATTTTACCTATTGCAGATTCAGTCTTCCCAGCCTGGTGCCGGTCTACAATTTTGTCCCTGGTGTCCTTCGACAGCTCTTTGGTCTTGGCCATAGTGGAGTTTGAAGTGTGACTGACTGAGAGTGTGGACAGGTGTCTTTTATACCGATAACGAGTTAAAACAGGTGCCATTAATACAGGTAATGAGTGGAATGCTTGTTTGTAGGTGACCAAATACTTATTTTCTACTCTAATTTGGAAATAAATTCTTTAAAAATCAGACAATGTGATTTTCTGTTTTTTTTTTTTTTTTCCACATTCTGTCTCTCATGGTTGAGGTTTACCCATGTTGACAATTACAGGCCTCTGTAATCTTTTCAAGTAGGAGAACTTGCACAATTGGTGGTTGACTTAGTACTTATTTGCACCACTGTAAATCCACACGAGTCCCCGCAGAAACAGCAGTGTTTTACAATGCCTTTGCCTAGTCTCCCCTGGGCAAAAACACATTTCTAACCCACTTAAGACTTGCTACTAACAGTAATGAATCTCGTTTGTTGTTTTACATTTCTGGTGCTGATTTGAAGAGGTAAATGCCCATTGCATTTACATCATGCATGATCTTAACACAATCTGCGGTTACCCTTTAGGTCGCAGTCGCGAATAAAAAAGTGACAAACTCAATATAGCACCTTTGAAGTATTTTCTTTGGTTTCCATATTAAGAATAACAAACATTTTTTGTGATTGTATTTGCATATTTACATGTAATTTCACTCCCAACTGCAAGATTGTGGCAGTATTAAATGACACCGACAATTAAAATTTGTCAAAAAACAAAGACGAAAACAGTCTGTGTTCAGAGCGCAGGCATATCTGATTCCCATCGGATTCCTCTTCATATCTGATTTTTAGGGCTGACTGTTGACACTATTTTTAGCAAGTGTCCAAATTAGATCTGGGCCTGTTCAGACTGGGACACACTATTGAAAAACCTGACAGGTTGCTGTGGCAACGAAGGCGTCATCCAGCATAGAGTGACGTCACATACAGTCAAATCCCATTTGAGCTGTTCAGAGGGAGAAGTTTTGGATCATTGTCTTGTTGCAGCATCCATCCTCTTTTTAGCTTCAACTGTTTGACAGATGGCCTCAGGTTTTCCTGCAAAACATCCTGATAAACCTTTGAATTCATTCTTCCATTAATGATTGCAATTTGTCCAGGCCTTGAGGCAGCGAAACAACCCCAAATCATGGTGTTCCCTCCACCGTGCTTTATGGTGGGGATGAGGTGTTGATGTTGGTGAGCTGTTCCATTTTTCCTCCACACATGAGGACGTGTGTTCCTCCGAAACAATTCAACTTTGGTTTCATCAGTCCACAAAATATTTTGCCAAAACCACATGATGGTGACCCCGAAACGCAATGTCAGCAATAAAATTAACTTCCAAGAATATTTATGATAATAAGCTGACAATGAGCGTTTTATGTTTCACACCATTCTTGTGGGGAATTCTAAATCAGGCTGCTTAGACAATACTTTTCGCCAAAATCAGCATCCGTTGAATATGGTACGCCCGCCGGTGTCATGCCAATGTAGTTACCCCAGTCAAAAATTGTATCCCCTGGGCGGAGCCATATGGAGGTAGATTTGTGTCTTTATTATTCAATCAAAAAAAAAAGGTTGCTTCAATAAAAAGAAAAGTTGCTTCAATCAAAATATATATTTTCAATCACAAAAAGTTGCTTCAATAATAAAAAATGTGAATGCAAAAATAAATTTGAAACTAAAAAAAAATGCATGTGAAAGCTATTTTGCTTAGACTGAATTTTTTTTTTTTTTTTTTTTTTTGATTGAAGCAACTTTTTTGATTGAAGTAATGTTGTTTTGTGTTTGGGCCACATTTTGGCTGGGACGTTTTTGTCTTTATTATTCAATAAAAAAAAAGTTCTTAAAAAAATATATATTTTCAAAAAGAAAAATTACTTCAATCAAAAAAAACAAAAAAAGAAAAATTTCAATCATAGAAAACGTTTTTGAATGCGAAAAAATATTTGAGATTGAAAAATTTGCATTTGAATACTTTTCATTGAAAAAGTTCTCCTTGATTGAAGCAATCCTTGTGGTGTTTGGGCCATATTATGGGTAGGACATTTGTGTCTAAATCATTCAATACCCAAAAAACTTGCTTTGATCAAAAAAAAAAAAAAAAAATTTCAATCAAAGAAAAAATTCATTTGAAAAATAGAATTGCCCTCCCTATTTTTTATTTTTATTTATTTATTTATTTTTTTTTTTTTATTATATGCAAAGCAAACGACCATCTATGGTGGTAGTCACATGATCTGTTCGAAAAATAATTTTGACCCATTATAAAAATATATTTTTCTGTTCATTTCATTCATTTTTGTTGCAGTTTTATTTCTTTACAACTTTTTTTTATATATATATAGGAAAGTCAAGTTTATGCAATGACACTTTTCGGCCACCAGGGGGGCCAGGCCCCCCAACCCTTTAAAATCTGCATATGTCTTTAAGTCTCCTTAAGCAGAGGGTTCACTTACTTATTTCTCCCTCCTCTGTCATTGTTTGCATGCTATCCTCATTAAATATGAAAACCTATAAATGTTTGGGTGGTTTTAATTAAAGCAGACACTGTATTTTTATCTGTGTGATTTTGACAAAGATCAGATCACATTTGATGGTGGTTTTATGCAGAAATGTGAGAAATTCCAAAAGGTTTAGATACTTTTTTATACCACTCTAGTCATGCAAGGCTAACGCGGAGTGACGAAGAAATAAGATGGAGTGTTAAGACGTAATAAGAAAATACAATACAAATATAACATACAAACATAAATCATCTTTCGTGTTAGTGATCCACTCACGAAACGTTCACTGCAATGCATTCATCTATTCCATGATTCTGTGGTAAACATTAACAATTCCACCCTCTGCGTCAACATGAAAAAAATGCCATGTTTACTTTTAATGGCCGATCTGATGTAACATGAACAGATGGCTGACCCGAAAAACATCAGTCTGATCTTTTGCTTGTTTGGCAACAGCTGGAATCCAACATGGATGTCAACAACTTTTTTTTCCGTCCCCTGAGTGGTTAATCTTGGTGTCAGTGTCTCTGCTTGATGAACATGAAAAATAAATGGCTTTAGAGCTATTTGATCAAATTTGTAGGAATTTTCGAAAAAGTTTGTGGCAAAGTTGCGTGTCCCAAACATGTGGGGGGTTGCGGCAGTGGCTGGGGGTAGGAGTGGGGGAGGTGGTGCGTCCCCTCGTCTCTTTCCTGATGGCTAGTTCATGGTAGTGCAGATTGACCGCCCTGGGTCCCGGGGGGGATGACGGTAGCCCCTTTGCCGGAGCTGCGGGGGAGAGGGGTTTTCGGTGCTCTTTCCCCCCTTGGTTGGCTGGCGTGGCGCCGGGGCCCTGGGGCGCCCCCCCCCCACAGCATTTCCTCTTTTCTACAGGACTATCACACGTCTAAGTGGGTTCACCCATGACTGGGTGCAAGTAAACACACTCAGGTGGAGATATTGTCAGTGCCAGCATTAGCGATCAGGTAGCATAGAATATGATATCAACATATACGCACTTCAGTGGGGGGGGGGGGGGGGGGGGGGAGTATTTGATACACTTCCAATTTTGCTGGTTTTCCCACTTGCAAGCCATGTAGAGGTCTGTAATTTGTATCATAAGTTCTCTTCAACTGTGAGGGACGGAATCTAATACAAAAATCCAGAAAATCACATTGTATAATTTTTAAATAATACATTTGTATTAACCTGCATGAAATAAGTATTTGATGCATTACCAACTAGTAAATATTTCGGCTCTTAGTTATTTTTTAAGAACCCCTCCTGTTCTCCACTCATTACCGGAAGTAACTGCACCTGTTTGAACTTGTTACCTGTATAAAAGACACCTGTTCACATGCTCAAACAAACAAACTCCAACCTCTCCACAATGGCCAAGACCAAAGAGCTGTGTAAGGACATCAGGGATAAAATAATAGACCTGCACAAGGCTGGGATGGGCTACAGGAAAATAAGCAAGCAGCTTGGTGAGAAGGTAACAACTGTTGGAGCGATTATTAGAAAATGGAAGAAGTTCAAGTTGACGGTCAATCTGCCTCGTTCTGGGGCTCTATGCAAGATCTCACCTCGTGGGGCATCACTGATCATGAGGAAGGTGAGGGATCAGCCCAGAACTACACGGCAGGACTTGGTCAATGACCTGAAGAGAGCTGGAACCACAGTCTCGAAGAAAACCATCGGAAACACATTACGCCGTCATGGGTTAAAATCCTACAGCGCACGCAAGGTCCCGCTGCTGAAGCCAGTGCATGTCCAGACACGTCTGAAGTTTGCCACTGACCATCTGGATGATCCAGAGGAGCAATGGGAGAAGGTCATGTGGTCGGATGAGACCAAAATGGAACTTTTTGGTCTAAACTCGGCTCGTCGTGTTTGGAGGAAAAAGAAGGATGAGTACAACCGCAAGAACACCATCCCAACCGTGAAACATGGAGGAGGAAACATCATTTTTTGGGGCTGCTTCTCTGCCAAGGGTACAGGACGACTGCACCGTATTGAGGGGAGGATGGATGGGGCTATGTATCGCCAGATTTTGGCTGACAACCTCCTTCCTTCAGTGAGAGCCCTGAAGATGGGTCGTGGCTGGGTCTTCCAGCATGACAACGACCCAAAGCACACAGCCAAGGCAACTAAAGAGTGGCTCCGTAAGAAGCATCTTAAGGTCCTGGAGTGGCCTAGCCAGTCACCAGATCTGAACCCGATAGAAAATCTATGGAGGGAGCTGAAAGTCTGTGTTGCTCGGCAGCAGCCCTGAAACCTGAAGGCTCTGGAGAAGATCTGCATGGAGGAGTGGGCAAAAATCTCAGCTGCAGTGTGTGCAAACCTTGTCAAGGACTACAGGAAACGTTTGGTATCTGTAATAGCAAAGAAAGGTTTCTGTACCAAATATTAAGTTCGATTTTTGTGATGTATCAAATACTTATTTCATGCAATTAAATGCAAATTTATTATTTAAAAATCATACAACGTGATTTTCTGATTTTTTGTATTAGATTCCGTCCCTCACAGTTGAAGAGAACTTATGATACAAATTACAGACCTCTACATGGCTTGCAAGTGAGAAAACCAGCAAAATCGGCAGTGTATCAAATACTTGTTCTCCCCACTGTATACGCACTTACAGGTGATTTACATAATACTGGGTTCCCCACCACACATTGCTGAATTGTGTATGCTCCACCCCACCTAATCACGTCTGTCCTCCTTCTCCTCGGTTATCAGGCATGCTACTTTGTGTCCACGTGTAATTAATAATTAGCTAACGTTAGCACCACTATGTTCAAAGGTTGCATAGGCATGTAATAATGTATTTCTTGTTGTTTGTTCTTCTCCTCTTCTGTCTGCTTCCTTCCTTTCGTTCCCCACCGTAACACCTTCCTGTTTGCGGCTTTCTCCTAATAAATCAAACATAATAAAAAACTACAATGAGAGCATATCAAACTCCTATGTGAAACATTAAACCTGTTTTGAGTATAACGACACTAAGATTCTTATTCTCCGTGTCTCAGCAGCTGAAAACATGCGAGACAAAAAATGACGAAAGGTCCGGAAATTTAGCAGCTCGTTGAGACAAGTTTATCACTGCTCAGCAGATATTTCCTCTGCACGTAGTTATGATCTCACATTAAGGGATCATATTTCCAGGTCAAATTAGAGATATGGAATATGGCAAGTCCACATTAGGATAAAAACAAGGGAATCCCTTGGCTGCCACCTTTGAACATCATAAAAAAAAGTTGATGCCATAAGGATCATAAACAGGCTACATGAGGGTTAGACAGCCAACCCACAATGACGTTGTTTTTTTTTTCCCCCTCAT
Organism: Corythoichthys intestinalis; assembly: GCF_030265065.1. NCBI lineage: Eukaryota > Metazoa > Chordata > Actinopteri > Syngnathiformes > Syngnathidae > Corythoichthys > Corythoichthys intestinalis. The sequence continues at coordinate 12,804,155 of NC_080411.1, read as the reverse complement.
GGTAGAGGGAAGCGTAAAAGACGGCGAGAGTTACTGCATACGGGTCAAAGGCGCGCAAGAACATGGGGAAATTTTTATTTTTGTTGGTTCTAATGCTCTGTTTGAGTGGCACGTTCCAGAAGAAAGGTAAGAAATAACATTGAGTGTTATAAATTTTTTTTATGGATTAAGTAATATGCTTGTTTCACTTTTGACCCTTGTGTTGACTCAAGGAAAAGGCTTTGTCCCGGGTGTGTCTTGCACAATCCAAATCTTTTTCTATTGTGTTTTTACAGCTGAACTTCCTAGAACACTTTGTACATTACTTCACATGTGCTTTTTATTTAAAGTTGGATTCGGTCAGGTTTTAAAATTCTTTTTAAATGATGGTTTTTGAAAATTTTGAGACAAAAATATGTTTTGTGTCATCATGTGCTTATACACTATGAGGTCTCCAGTAGGAGTTGACATTTTTTTTTAACACTGACGCTTTTGAAATTGACTTTTTGTTCATTATATGACAATATTTTGCTGAATAACTCTGAATTTGGAAAGCTCTGAATACAGACTTTAACTGGTTTTCTGCAAGCCCACTTGTATGTATAGTATTATAGTATAAAGCAGGGGTGTCTGAGTCAGGTCCTTGAGAGCCCCTATCCAGCTTGTTTTCCATGTCCCCCTCTTCCAACACACCTGAATCAAATACTGTAATCAGGGCTTCTGCAGAGCTTGCTGATGAGTCGATTATTTGATTCAGGTGTGTTAAAGGAGGGAGACATGGAAAACAATCTGGACTTGGACAACCCTGGTATAAAGTATTTGTTGTGGTAGTTAGTAAAAGAAGGAAATGTGTTAGTCTTATTAAAAACTCACATTGAATATGATAGCCATTTTTAAAATTCATTTAGAATTCATTTTTTTCCCCCCAATTTTTGCAATTTTTAAAAATATTCACGTTTTTTAACTCTAAATCTACGCAGTTTTTATACTTATTTTTCTTAATATAGCTGTATTCTTCTTATATATGTCCAAAAATTGATTTAGCTCTTATAAATGTAACGTTTTTGCTAATATTACTGTAATTTTTCCTTTTTTTGTAGTTATTGTGTTTTGACCCTATATTTGATGTAATTTTAATTAATCTTTAATTTATTATTTATTTAAATATGATGTTTTTCCCTATTTTGTTTTTACTATCTATGGAGTGTTTGTGAAACCTAATATTTAAGTCGTGTTTAAAATTTTAATTTAAAATTTTTGTGTTTTTCCTAATATTGTCATGGCTAAGATAGCTATCCGTCACAGAGGAGCGGCATGGAGGACCCAAACCATAGGCGGAGTTTGACTTTTGGGGCAGGGGGGCACAACATGTTGATGACCCGGAAACGCAGTGTCAGCAATAAAATTAAGTTACAAGAATATTTATAACAAGAAGTTGAAAATGAGCGTTTTTTTGTTTGCCATCATTCTTGAGGGGAGTTCTAAATCAGGCTGCTAGGACAGCTAAACTTTTCGCCAAGATCATCATTCACTGAATATGGTACGCCCGCCAGTGTCATGCCAATGTAGTTACTCCCGTCAACTCGCGTTACTCCCCCCAAATTGTATCCCATGGGCGGAGCCACTGCGCTACACTGATTTGCTTGATTTCCGTGTTTTGGTGATGTAGTTACAGTATATCTATGAGGTTTTAAAACATGGCCCGTTCATCAAAAAAACAAAACAAAACAAAACTTTATTTTTCCGGTCTTATAACGTAACATACGTACTGAACGTAAAAATAAAAAGCAATGCTTTACTGTTTTACTGGAGGATGACCTATAACTGGACTACTGTAATTGAAGTCCTGTATTGAGTTTACCCAGTTTAATAAACGTCATTGTCCAAAATACATAACTGTGGTTCTTTTCTGGCTTCAATTAATTGTTTAAGTTGACATAACTCATAATTAATGTGTGTATGTGCGCTCCCGCGGCCAGGGAATTCAATTTTTAATGGGGGTAACTACATTGGCAAGACCTTGGTGGTGGCTCTGTTGTACAATTAGTGTCTTTAGTGGTGCAAATTGAAACTCTGCTCACCATGTTGGCGGTGCTCTCCGGTGTTTCATGGTTCACATTTTCAATCCTTGGTTCTTGCTCAGTAGTTGTTGTCGCTTTTGAAAGCTTAGGTTTGAAAAAAATACGTATATCCATCTTGCCTCTTCGGTCCTCGGGTGGTTTTGGCTAAGCAAAACAAATGACCGTCTCAGGTGCTAGTCACATGATCTGTTAGAAATTTTTTTTTGACCCATTATGAAAATATATTTTTTTGTTCATTTTTGTCATTTTAATGCTATACAACCTTAATAGACAATATTTTACCGGAAAACTCTTAATTTTAAAATCATGCATAGGAAAGTCAATTACATGCAATGACACTTTACGGCCACGGGGGGGAGGGGGGCTGCCCTCCCCTTAAGCTCCGCGTACGACCCAATCACAGGGAAAACGACAAAAAGAGGCAAGGCAGGTGGTGGTGAACTCAATAACGATTTAATAATAAACGAAAGTCCAAAAAGGCAAATTGCAAACCAAATTCAAGGAGAACAAAAGACTGGGAATCAAACTTACTTCAGGAAGAAACAACATGAGGGGTTGGGTACATGGAAACACATGAACTCGACAGACCTGGGGATAGACACATGGGTTGACACTAAATTGACAATGACACTACCAGAAAACACAGCACCTGGGGAACTTAAATACAGACATGGGTTAACGAGACAATGAGACACAGGTGGTCGATACAAGAAGCAGCGGATTGGTCAAGATACAAGGGGTAGGCCGGCCCATAACAGGTGAAATTAATGGATAATCACATGACAAGACACACTAGGGCACAAACCTAACCCAACTTAACTCAAGGCATGACACTATTATTGAATGATCATTGATTTTTTTTTTTTTTTGGTATTGGTAATTTGTTCCGTAATATTTTGGCTTGGTTTTTGTGGCAGGTAAAAAGAAATCAGGCATTCAAGAGCGGAAGAACACATCTGCGATTATTTACCCCAGAACCTTCAAAGGACGACTACTAGCGCAGACCCGCTTGCTCTCTCTGAACGGGACGCCCCTTCCAATGTACTCGCCTCCCAAACTCCAGTTGCTAGGCAACAGCACTGCGAGATACCTAGACGGCTTGCTGAGCACCAAAATCCTCCCCGGCGTCTACATGCTGGTGGTGGCCGTTGGGTTCCCCGCCAACGTGGCCATTCTGAGCTTGCTGGCCTGCAAAGTGCGCAAGGTGTCGTCGGCCATCCTCTATAGCAGCCTAGCCGCTTCCAACATCCTCCTGCTGGGTTCCCTATTTTTCAAGGCGCACTACCATCTCCATGACAACCACTGGGCGCTGGGAGAAGTGGCCTGCCGGGTCGTCACGGCGTGTTTCTATGGCAACCTTTACTGCTCCGCGCACACGCTGGCCTGCATCAGCATCCAGCGCTACCTAGCCGTGGTGCACCCCTTTGCGTACAAGCGTCTCCCCAAGCGCGTCTTCGCCGCCTGGATGGCCGCGGCCGTGTGGGGGGTATTCGCCGCCGCCGCCCTCCCCCAGCTGATGGTGCGGCAGAGCTTTCATATCCCCGAGCTGGGCCGCATCACCTGCCACGACGTGCTGCCGCTGGATCTCGGCTCCCACGTTTTTTTTCTCCACTACAACCTCGTCCTGGCGCTGGCAGGACTCCTGGGCCCGCTGGTCGTGACTGTCCTATGCTACATTCGAATCATGTGCGACCTACAGCAATCGCATCTGGACTGGACCGTCTACATGAAGGCCAGCTCACTAGTATTTGCCATCTTCCTGCTGTGCTTCACGCCCCCCGGGGTGGTGCAATTCCTTCATCACGTGCAGCTTTTCGTGAACGGCACCGAGGGTTCGTACGTGGTCTTCAACGTGGCCGTGTGTCTGTGTTACCTGCACGCCTGCTTGGACCCCTTCCTCTTTTTGCTCATGTCCAAATCTACTCGAGCCAGTTTGTACTACATAACCTTTAAGCCAAGAACAATCAGCACCTCCTCCTAAAATAAATTGCCCTTATTTTGTTGGCATTATATGATCCGATCAAAATATTCTGACTAGAGTTGCACTAATACCATTTTTTAGCTACTGATACCGATTCCGAAACCTGGTGTAGGTACACAAACTGTTCGGCAGGCCTGCGTGTCAGATTATTCGCGCTATATGATTGGCTGAGGAGTTATAATGCGTTCCTTTGAATGTATCTGACCACCTGAGCACATCTTGTACATGCTAATACATGTTTTTATTACAGTGGTGCCTTTACTTATGCAATTAATTGGTTCTAGAATTAGTATCGTAAACTTAAAATTCCCAAAGTAGAGATGCGTTTTCCATGTAAAGGCCTTAATCCGTTCCAAGCAAGGGGTGCGGGGCCGATGAATAGGGGGCCTATCTCCGTCAAAGCTGATCGAGTGGAAACACAGACAAAGAGCCTTATACTTTGAAAGTTCTTGTAAATAAATGCTTAAATCCCTGAATCCTTTATAGATATGGACGTAAAGCAGTCTCGATTCTTAGTTAAAAGCAAAAAAACGGGCAGTTAGCACTTATTTTACGTAAATATGTCGAATGTGTTGCTAGTCTTTGAGCCACTGTGGCGCCACCTTATCACCACAAAGAGCTTTTTACGTTGAAATTTTTGGGAATAAATGCTTAAATCCCTGAATTCCTGATAGATATGGACGTAAAACAGTCTCGATTCTTGGTTAAAAGCAAAAAAACGGGCAGTTAGCATTTATTTTACGTAAATATTGCGTATTACGATGCCAATGTCGTAGCGGTTAATTTCGCCCATTTATTTTTTTTCACATTTCAAAATGCATACGTGGTACGAAAAATATATTAATTACCTTGAATTCCCGAACAAATCACTCCTGAGACAATCCTGCCTGTTTGTATGCGGTACAGCTTTCGTACTTTTTCAACCTAAATCGGGCGTTTGAGAATAACTGCGACCGACTTGACCGACTGAAGCGGAGTGTAGGACGGCCCCTTACTTGAAGGCGTGGCGCAGTGTGGCAGGAATGTGACCTGTCAATACCATTATGAAGTCTATGCTTGCACATTTCCCATAAATGATGAAGAAATCAAGCAATAAAAACATGTATTAGCATGCAGCTACAAGATGAGTTCGGGTGGTCGGACGTAAAAGTTAGCGACGCATTTTTAATTAGGCACTCCCATAGCAAAAATTTGCAACTCATCTGTTGTTTAATCTTGTCTCAGTGTCTTGCTAGCTTGCTTAGATGAATTCATCAGGAGGGAGAAATTAACTCACAACCTCTGGGTTAGGGAACGACTTCTCTACCACTGAGCCACATACGGATGCATTGTACTCAATGTGACGTGGCACATCAATGGAAAGCAACTTTAGAAAGAGCGTGTAGCAGCGATGAAGCAAATTAAATTAAATTTTGCTTCATTTAATAATTTATATATTTCTTTGATACTTCAAAAAAAAAAAAAAACTTACAAATCACAGACATGTTGCCTGTGAGCCAGTAGTTTAGCGAGACAGGGTCAGCCAGCGTGTTGCGTGTTTTGATTACGTCATTAAACAAGAGGACAGAGATTCTTCACACTGCAGTGTATCACAAACGTGAGTACAACCCTCGCATTTCTGCAGATATTTATATCTTTTAATGGGATAACACTGACAAAATGACACTTTGACACAATGAAAAGTAGTCTGTGCTGTATTATAGAGTTCATTTATTTTCCCCTCAAAATATAGCCATTAATATCGAAACCCCTGGCAACAAAAGTGAGTTCACCGCATGGGCACTACGTACATCCCTTAATGTCCAAATTGAGTACTGCTTGTCATTTTCCCTCCAAAATGTCATGTGACTTGTTGGTGGTGGTGGTGGTGGGGGGGTAATTCCCACCACCATGCTTGACTGTAGGCATGACACACTTATCTTTGTACTGCTCACCTGGTCGCCGCCACACATGCTTGAGACCATCGGAGCCAAACAAATTAATCTTCGTCTCATCAGACCATAGGGCGTGGTTCCAGTAATCCATGTGCTTTGTTGACATGTCTTCAGCAAACTGTTTGCTGGCTTTCTTGTGTACAGTCTTCAGAACAGGCTTCCTCCTGGGGTGACAGCCATGCACACCAATTTGATGTAGAGTACGGCGTATGGTCTGAGAACTAACAGGCTGACCCCTCCACTTGGGTTGTTCCGATCATGTTTTTTTTCTCCCGATCCGATCCCGATCATTTTAATTTGAGTATTTGCCGATCCCGATATTTCCCGATCCGATTGCTTTTTTTTCGCTCCCGATTGAATTCCAATCATTTCCGATAATTTTTCCCAATCATATACATTCTGGCAATGCATTAAGAAAAAAATGAATAAAACTCGGACGAATATATACCTTCCACCAACAGTACATAAGTACTATATGTTTATTATGACAATAAATCCTCAAGATGGCATTTACATTATTAACATTCTTTCTGTGAGAGGGATCCACGGATAGAAAGACTTGTAATTCTTAAAGGATAAATGTGACTTTGTATATTGTGACTAAATATTGCCATCTAGGTTATTTGTTGAGCTTTCAGTAAATGATACTGTAGCCATTTAACGTCTGCCCAAATGCATGATGGGAAGTGCAACCATGACTGTGCGTCGTGGTACCAATTGATATATCTTCTCTGCGTTGGGAAATATCATAGGGTGTTAAGAAAAAGATCAACTACCACCTTTCTTCCCCACATTGCTTCCCACGATTATTCTAATCGTTGGGAGAGGGATTGTAAGGCTTTAGCCAATTAAAAAAAGGCTCCAAAGACTGCCAAAATTCACTCTACTCATTTTACGCTGCCTTTTAGCTCTATATACTGTATGGGTAAAACGGCGCCATTATAGATTGAAAGCGACAATGCGTGAGTGGGCCGTGCAGCGCATGCGTTAATTGTGTTAAATATTGTAATGTGATAAATGTAAAAAAATATTAATTCTAGCCGTTAACGCGATAAATGTAATAACCCTACCTTAAGCTTAAACTAAAGACTCTGGAAGAATGTAACACATTATGTCTGTAACGTTAAATACAATTAGAAAACGATTTAATTATAAAAAAATATATATTTTAAAAAAAGGCATGTCTGATATTTTTTTGCCGATTCGGATACTTTGAAAATGACGTGATCGGACCAGGGATCGGGACATCTCTACCCCCCACTACTTCGATCTCTGCAGCAACGCTGACAGCACTCCTGTAACGAGTCACATAACATTTTGGAGGGAAAATGACAAGCAGTACTCAATTTGGACATTTAGGGATGTATGTAGTTCCCATGCGGTGTACTCACTTTTGCTGCCAGGTGTTTAGATATTAATGACTATATTTTGAGTTATTTTGGGTGGAAAATAAATGAACTCTATTATATAAGCTGCACACAGACTACTTTTCATTGTCTCAAAGTGTCATTTTGTCAGTGTTGTCCCGTGAAAAGATATACCGTTATCTAATTATTTGACCGATGATATTATTTTTCAGATTTTGGCACGAAATTAATTAAGATGTGATTGGACATGTCAGAGCAGACACTACTCCTTCTTAGAAGGAAAGAATCTCTAGAACCCATAATGAGCAATTGCAGACGGGAAGGAGATCAAATTGAGAAATATTTGTAACTGACGCAATATAGGGTTGCTTGGCAAGCTTTGAGGCAAGTTTAAGAAATAAATTTTTGCTCATTCATATCTTTCACTGAGACGTCACTGAGATCGTGAGTCCAGCACAAGATCTCATAGTTGTCTCTTGGTGAGCTCTGAAAGGAGACAGCTGTGAGATATTATTGAGAAATCATGCCAGCTAGTAGAACTATTGTCAATACCTTCTCATGTAATGCTCACTGTGAGGCTTACTACTCATGAGACAAATTTGAGAAAACCTAGAAAACCAAATGAGACATGAACAAGATTTCATCTTCAATTTTGCTTTGCCATGGGCTTTTACATCATGTAACCTGGATAGTGTGACACTCAGTTTGTGCAGCCAAACAGTTTGCGTGCCTACACCGGCTGTGTGGTATCGGCCAATGCCGATACCGTACCGATTTTGAAAAAATATCTACATTTTTTCATGTGAGATTACTGTATAATCACTTGAATGTAAAGTAATTGCTATGATGGCTGCTTCACCCATCGACGGCGCTAGTCTCCCATTTCAAATGGATTGGATATCTACATGGGATAAACTGGATTCAAATTTCAATCATCGTCAATATTTTTGCACATTGTAGTTAATTTTTACCATCTTACGTCACCATATGAGAGTATTTTGACTAAATCCTTACATAACTGGAAAATACCAAATACAAACTTTTTATTTATGCAGTATTTAAAAAAACAATAATTGTACATGGAGCCCTAATAAAGTTATGAGTCGATAAGATTTTGTGGTCACTTGCCACAAAATAACAGTTTACTTTAGACTCACATTAGGAAACATTCTCGTGCACACTATGTATGTAAAGTATGTATGAGCGGGACCCTCATACAAATACATACACATGAACTCTACATAAAGAGACATAAAGAAGTCATTTTAAATCCTTTATTTTGTTTGTTTGTTTGTTTACTGTTGGCTTTGCTTACTTCGTTGTGTCATTAGCAGTGTTTCTTTTTTTACAAGTTCATACAAATAATATATACAAGCTATAGAAGCAAATTTACTATAAAATGTTTTTAGAGCATTTGTTGCAAAGTGGATAAAAGGGGCTGTTTTTTGTGTGATTGCTATTTTTGCCATGTAGGGTTGTTGTCAATATGTTAGCTTCACACAAATGTAGCTCATCCCTCTCAGGGAAGAGGCATTTTCCGGTTTCCTGTGACAGGAAGCAGCGAGACACGCCCGCAATCACAAATTCCCAAGGCGGCAGGCAGGACTGGGAGAAAAAGCAGTTATGTAGTCCACTTATATAACTTGACTCTTTTTAAATAAAGTATATTTTATATGCACTTGATTTGTGACATCTGTTTTCTAAGCAGCTGTTTGTTTTGTGGGTGATTTGTGTTGTTGTTGCTAATTTATTGAACTTGACAAATAGTGACTCATACAAATACAGTCAGGATAAAAAGTCAACACACTTCAGGTCGAATTTTTTGTGAAATGAAGTAAAGAAAAAAATCTACACACCCTAAGTCAAATGCTTTGTGGAATGAAGTTCTCCCACTTAGAAATCATGGAGGAGTCTGAAATTTTCATCGTAGGTGATGGTCCACTGTGAGAGAGATCATCTAAACCGGGGGTCGGCAACCCGTGTTTTGAGAGCTGCATGCGGCTCTTTAGCGCTGCCCTAGTGGCTCCCTGGAGAATTTTCAAAAATGTTTGAAAATGGAAAAAAAATTTTGTTTTGAGAAGGACAAAAATGACACATTCTTAACGTTTTCCAATGCTGTAAAAACGTGTAGAATAAGTATTAAATTTCAACATTTCCGTCAAAAAAGATTTGCGTCATAGCCTGCGACACACGTTTCTATCAGCAGGGCGGGATACCAGGCAGGTGGCTATTGCAAACAAACAGGGAGCCGAGTACCCAGTTGGGAGTGAGAGAAAAAGTGCAATTCAATTACTTCAGAAAAACTTAGAGGAGCGACAAAAAAGATTTAAGAAGTGGATTGCATCGCCAAACTCCACTACTGCTGCATGTTTGGTTGCAACTCGGGAGATAATAAAGCGTGGAAAACTGTTCACAAATGGTGAGTACATAAAGGAGACATTCATCAACATATCAGAAGACTATTTGCAGACTTCAAAAACAAAACCGAGATAATAAAGTAAATCAAAGACGTGCCCAGATGAGGGGCATGTTATGCACGTTTCATTTTGTTGTTTTTCCAAACCTCAAAATAAAAAAGACATCAAAAATCGGATTTCTTTTTTTGCATTTCTGCAATTTCATAAAAGCAATGAAATAATTCATTTATATTGTAATGAAGTTAAACTTGAGGTGGCAGCATACAAAAGAGTAGTCACGTGGTGCGTTGGATGTACTGCAGCAAAAATCAACATTAAATCATGAAGGCTCATTATGTATTTTTAGCTGACTTAGTCATTTTTATAGTAGGCTAATATAGCTAATACAGATACATACAGTATGTGTTGACTTCATTAATAGGCTTATTTGAGGCTGTTCATTTTTTGCGGCTCCAGACATTTTTGTTTTTTTGGTCCAATATGGCTCTTTCAGCATTTTGGGTTGCCGACCCCTGATCTTAATAGAAAAATCCAGAAATCACAATGCATGACTTTTAAATAATTCATTTGTGTGATACAGCTGCAAATAAGTATTTGAACACCTGTCTATCAGCTAAAATTCTGAACCTGAAAGACCTGTTGGTCCACCTATTAAAATTCCACCTCCACTTCATGTATTACCTGAATCAGATGCACTTGTTTGAGGTCGATGGCAGCATAAAGATACCTGTCCACCCCATACAATCAGTAAGACTCAAAGTTGTAACATGGTCAAGACCAAAGAGCTGTCCAAAGACACCAGAGACAAAATTGTTCACCTCCACAAGAATGGATATGGCTACAGAGCAATTGCCAAGCAGCTTGGTGAAAAAAAAGTCCACTGTTGGAGCAATCATTAGAAAATGGAAGAAACTAAATATGCCAGTCAATCTCAATTGGAGTGGAGCCCCATGTAACATATCACCTCGTGGGGTCTCAATGATCCAAAGGAAGGTGAGGAATCAGCCCAGAACTACCTGACAGGAGTTAGTCAATGACCTGAAAACCACTGTTTCCACGGTTACTGTTGGTAATACACAAGACGTCATGGTTTGAAATCATACATGGCATGAAAGGTTCCCCTGCTTAAATCAGCACATGTCAAGGCCCGTCCTAAGTTTGCTTAGGACCATTTGGATGATGCAGAGGAGTCATGGGAGCAAGTTTTGTGGTCAGATGAGAGTAAAATAGAACTTTTTGGTCATAATTCCACTAACCGTGTTTGGAGGAAGAAGAATGATGAGTACTATCTCAAGAACACCATCCCTACTGTGAAGCATGGAGGTGTTTTTCTGGAACAAAATCCTTCCTTCTGTCAGAGCAGTGAAGATGGGTCGTCCCTGAGTCTTCCAACATGACAATGACCCGAAGCACACAGCCAGGAACCAAGGAGTGGCTCTGTAAGAAGCATAACAAGGTTCTAGCATGGCCTAGCTGCTTTCCAGACCTAAAACTGTGGAGGGAGTTCAAACTCCGTGTTTTTCAGTGACAGCCTAGAGAAACCTGACTGATGGATGGGCCAAGATCCCTCCTGCAGTGTGTGCAAACCTGGTGAAAAACTACAAGAAACGTTTGACCTCTGTAATTTCAAACAAAGGCTACTGTACCAAATATTAACATTAATTTTCTGATTTTAGAGCACTTCCGGGTGAGTAACTTTGACTTTGGGTCACTTCTTGTTCATTTTGGGACAATTCCAGGCAGCTTCTTGTTGAGTCCAGTTCATTGCTTGTTAAATTTGGGGCATTTCCAGGTCAGTCAGTCAGTTTAGGGCACTTCCTGTTGATCTTGGCGCACTTCCGAGTGACGAACGGTTGATTTTGAGTTAATCCTGTTGATTCAAGGACAATTCTGTGTGAGTTCCTGTCATTTCCTGGTGACCTTGGGGCAACTCATACCAATTCCTGTTGATTGTTTGTCAACTCCTGTAGGTTTTGGTACCACTCAGAGTCCGAATTGAAACGGAAGTGAACTGGGATTATTTTTGTGAGTTCTAAATTTGCTCTAAAATGTTTGTCAATCTGACCAATCAAAACAGTTTAAATTCTTAACTGTTAGAAACAGTTAACGAACATATTTTCGCAGGTCGCGAGTCAAGGTCACTAAAATCTTGTGCATAAAACACTTATATTGTTCAAAGGCTGACATCAGTAAAATGTTTATCAAAAACATTTTACACAGAATATAGTCTAGGCCACTTATATTTTTTGTGAGTCCAAAATAGTTAAAAGTTGGAACGGTTCAAATCAGTTCAAAACAGTTTTTTTGTGGGTCTCAGTCAGGGCAAGATCACCAAAAATCCATATCAAATACATTTTTGTATATCCCATGTCCAGGTCACCACGATCTTTTGTGAGTCCAAAACAGTTAGAAAATAAGAATGGTTCAAACCAGTGCAAAGGTTTTTTTGTGGGTCCCAGGTCAAGATCACCAAAAACTTTAATCAAAAACATCTCTGTGTATCCCAGGTCTAGTTGAGCAAATGTTTTCCGTGGGTCAAACTTTGAAAATGTGAGTTGTACGAGGAATGTAAATGTGTTTTTGTTAATATGCCATTGGAAATGAATGAAAATATTTTTGTCACCTTCTTCTGAAGTTGTACATATTTTGAGCAAAAAAGCCAGGCAATAAAAACAGTTGAAAAATAGGAATGGTTCAAATCAGTGCAAAACTGTTTTTTTTTTTTTTTTGTGGGTCCCAGGTCTAGATGAGCAAAACCTTTTATCAAAAACATTTCTGTGTATCCCAGGTCTAGTTAACCAACATTTTTCCGTGGGTCAATATTTGAAAATATGAGTTATACGAGCAATGTAAATGTGTTTTTGTTAATATGCCATTGGAAATGAATGGAAATATTTTTTGGTCAAATTCTTCTGGAGTCGTACATATTTTGAGCAAAAAAGCCAGTCTATATGCCTTATGTGTGCTTTGTCTCAATCACCGTCAGGAAACACGAATGAATTAAACTTGTCAGTTGTCAAGGCTTGTCAACAGCACCACCTGGTGGTGAATTAAAAACAAGAAAACGCTGTTCCGTTCAAATGAGACATTTTATGCAGACACCAGAGTGATCCATATTCACACGGCATTCACCGCATATACTTTTTCTTATTAAAATAAGTCATCCAGACGCACGGGTTAGAACATCTCTGCAAAAAAAAAAAACGACATTGACATTGAAGAGGGACGTCGAGGAAGAAAATTACAGACAACAATAAAGGACATTTTGCCAACAAACATGCAGGCTATGACAATTGGAAACAGGAATGTTTCATCAAAATGATCACATATCATCAAGCTGGATTTCGATTGCGGGGTATTTTAGAAGCTAGGAAAAAAAATAATGAAAGTTTGACAACTTTAGCTAGTTTGTTTTGAATCAGAGTTCACATTAAGGGATAGAAATGAGTAGGAAAAAATTACAAAAGATTTAACTCAATGTTTTTTTCTGGTTTGAGAGTTAACATAAATAGAAGCTAAAACTATGCATTTAATGCAAAAATATAGTCTTTATTGCTAAAAATTAGGTAGGCTTGTCAAATGTGTAGACCCACAAAAAGTGGGTTATCCATACATAGGCAAACTCCTCAGAGAATTTGTACCAAATTTCAGTGATGCCTTGAGATACGCGTGACTTGATTTACTGTATATCTGTGTTTTTTATTTTTGTTTACTGATTTTGCCATTTCTTTTGGAGAAGGTTGTAATGGATGAATGGCTGGAGATTTGAGATACGAGCATTCTGACTGGTCATTACGACATGGTAAAGGAATGAGTAAACCATTTTATAGGGTATTTTACTCATTGGCTTCCATTGACAACACTAGACGTCCAATGCATTTTGAGTGGGAGGGGCACGCAATGAGTACGGAAAACTATGAAATCATCAACACTAGAGTGTTACTTGGGGCCATGTATTTCTGTTTTTATTCATTTTAATTTCAGTAATTAACTTTTCATTAATGTTGTATTCATTTGTTCATGTATTCATAATTATTAATATATAAATATAATCACGATAATGATTAAAAAACAATAATATAATATTTCTAATATATATTTTTAAGACTATTAATATAATATAAAATAAATAAGCATTTTTTAAATGCCCCACCAAAAAGTCACTTTGACATCTAGCACTGTCAATGGCAGTGAAAGATGAACATTCGCAGCCAGTCTTACCGTTGAAATGAATTGGACGTTCATCGTTGTAATTAGCAAGCACTGAGGTAAATACTACAACTCTGACATTTAAAAAAAGAAAAAAAATCAAATTTAGAATGTTATTGGGGGCCATAATAAGAATGTACCGTAATTTTCGGACCATAAGCTGCTACTTTTTCCTTCATTTTGAATTCTCCGGCTTATAGTCCAGTGTGGCTTATTTGTTGATTTGTTTGGCTTAATAGGCAACACGTGCCTCTTAGCATGCATTGCAGTGCTACAGATGTAAATAACAATCAAAATTCATGTTCTGTGCTAATTATTTATTCAGTAAATGTTCCAGTTGTTTCATTGATTGCTTGTTATGGTATTTGGTAACACTTTATTTGACAGCGGCATCACAAGACTGTCATAAGACGGTCATATTTATGACTTGACACTATCGTGGGCTGTACTGACTGCTTATGACAGATGTCATTAAGTGTCAGCCGGCAATTTATGTTACTAACTCTATTTATATCCAGTTTGGATCTTTTACATCCATTAAAAAACGGGACACTGTACCAGATAACGCTAAATGACATCTGTTATAAGCATTCATTAATGCTCATGACAGTGTCACGTCATAGCTATGATTGTCTAATGACAGTCTTATGGTGCCACTGTCAAATAAAGTGTTACCAAATACCATAATTAGCAATTAATGAAACAACTGGAACAGTAACTGAATAAATAATTAGCACAGAACGTGAAGTTTCATTGTTATTTACATCTGTAGCACTGCAATGCATGCTAGGAGGCATGTTGGACAACAACATTGTTGACAGTAGGTGGCAGAAGAGGTTGACTGTCTCCCCCAAGGGAGCAGTGATGGCCAAATGAAGCTTCTTGAAGCAATGAAGCTTTGGACCCAATTGGTTCAAAGCTTCATGGTGGTTCATTTGGTCTTATGACAGTCGTATGATGCCGCTGTCAAATAAAGCATTACCTGTTAATATCTTTTGGTGTAAATATCCCATAATACAGTGAGGACAGCTACGGCTTATCGTCCAGTACGGCTTATCTATGAACAAATACCGTTTTCGTGTCACATTTGGTGGGTGGCGGCTTATAGGTGTGCCTTATAGTGCGAAAATTACAGTATTTGTATGTATTAACATTTTTTAATTTCCAATTGTATCTATTCTTTAAAAATACTGTATTGAAAAATACTATTTTTTTATAATACGATAATGATTCATAATCAACGATATTATAATTCTAAGTGAGACTTGGCACGAACACATGTGGACACCGCATTTTGGGTCATGTAGGCCATATGTAGTCCAAATATTCAGGCCTAAAAAAAAAAAAAAAATTCAACCAGTAGACTGCCAGACCTCCGTATGCATATTTTGTCCAAATATTCAGGCCTAAAAAAATGTATTCAACCTATAGGCCTAAATATTTGGCCTACATATGGCCTACATGACCCAAAATGTGAGGTCTTTATGGGTTAAGTTAAAAATGTTCAAGTTCTAAAAATAAGGTTAAACTCTTATCTCAAGGCACCACTGTAAAGCAAGCAGTAGGTTGAACCAATAATTAAAATTTGAAGTCATCACAGCAATTCATGGAGACAACGGGATGGATTTTAAAGATAAAACCACATCACTGCATGCATCCAACTGGTGTTGAAGCAAGTTTGGCGTGAAATAGATTCAACAAAGCAGCAAAGCCTCCCAATTTACAGGAGCGAAAGAGAACAGAAAGTAAAAAGAGAGGCACCACATTGGAGAAAAAGGCCTTTGAGCTTTTTTTTTTTTTTTTTTTTTTTTTTTAGGACAGGAAAGAGACACAATCGGGGAAGCGACGCCAAGAGCAAAGGGTCTTTGTACACGATGCACACAAGGAAAAGCGCACGGCTGGTAAAAAGCAGAAAATGTAAACTTTTTTTTTAATGTCATGATAAAAATTAGCCTTGCAAGCAAGATGGTACTTCCTGATTCATTGATTTATCATGCAGTACCGTCTTGCAACCTTCAACTGTCCACCCACTTCCCTGGTTATCTGATTTTCTAGCCAATCAGGAGAAAAAGGCGGGACCAGGAAGCAACTACCTGCTGGAATACAATGACGGAGTGCAAAGCTATTGAATTTCCGAAGTTTTTCCGGAAATACACTTCATTTCCTCATTGAAAGAACGCCACGAAAGCTTCTTTTGAAGCGAAGCGATATTTTTTGCTCTTCCGTGAACCAATGCGTCATGCTTCATGTGGATTGGTCACCTTCTGATGGCGAGAAGGTGTGTGACAATATATCGAAAAGGTAATATGCTCCCACTAAGGACCGATATATCATTGTAAAAAGGTGTCACTGTTTAAAAAAAATAAAAAGGAACCAACATGTTGCTACCAAAATCTTCCATTAGAATAGTGTCTATGTTAGCCCAATGGCTGCCATTGACGGCGCGAGACATCCAATCCATTTTGAACGGATTGGACATCTAGCTCCGTCAATGGCGCCGAAACCAGAGCATGTCTTGTGGGCATTTACAGGTCACTTCCTGTTAATTTTATGGCATTTACAGGTTACTTCCTGTTGATTTTAAATAATTTCCAATTCATTTAGAGACATCCTTGAGTCAGTACCTTTTCGGTTACCCAAAATCAACAGGATGTGACCTGTAAATTCCCCAAAATCGACAGGAAGTGACCGAAAAGCAACAGGAAATGACGTGAAATGCCCCAAAATGACCTCATTGCCTGGCATTGGCTGCCACTGACTGACATAGACGTCCAATCTGTTTGAAGGGGGAAGGTTGTTCATGTTTCAGTGCCATAGACACCACTAGACGTCCAGTCTAGTTTAACTGGGAGGGGGCGCATGAACTGGACGTCCAGCGCCATCAAGAGAGAGCCAGTGAGTTAACTTATTTGGCCCAGAAAAAACTAGTCCGGCTCACATTAGATCTAAAAAATGAGTTTGACGCTTCTGAATTACACAACAAAAAATTACATTAAAAAATACACAGAAAATATCACACTAACGTCTCGTAACAGAATAAAAATAAATAAACTATGTAAGAAAATAATTCATGTCGTTGGCATATGCCTCTCAGCGAGCATCAAAAAGCAGCTTTATCACCTGCGCTCATCTCTAGTCAGTTTAGATGTGTAAACTCGTGTTTTTATCGACTTACTTAAAATGTGAGAGAAGCAACTTTGACGTTTCCCTTTGTATGTGCATGGAATGGAGAGTGGCACAAGCCAAGGTAGACAAAGGAACCGAGGCGTGTTTACATGAGAACGTTGGCGCGCGTGTCGGGCAGCCGCAGGCCCACCAGTCCGCCGCAGACCAGCACGCATGACGCCAGCAGGATGGGGATAGCCTTGGTGATGCCCACCAGGGAGCCAAATATCAGGTTGCCCAGCACAGCTGCCAGCTTGCACAGGGCGTTGCAGAAACCAAAGCCTGTGCCTCTGCACACACAAAAAATAAAGTCCTCTGTGTAAGGATTAAAAATTCACATTTTTCAGATAGAAAAGATGATAAAAATGTAGATTTTGAGAATCATCACCTCCTGTCAGTGGGGTACAGCTCTGTGGTGACCACATCCAGGGAGTTCCAAGCAGAGATGCTCAGGCCGTTGTAGAGGCATAGCATGAAGATCATCATGGATTCGCTGGTGCCGAACCACAGGAAGAAGCAGCTGATGCCCGACAGCACCATGGAGCCCCCTAAAGATGTTGCAAAGACAAACGACTGGTCTAGACACGCACACTTATTACTAGACTTCGAAAAAGTTGAAGTCATTTCAATAGCATTACTCCAATATAAGACACAATAGCATGCAAGGGCGTAGGTTTGCACAGGGACGGTAGGGATGAAACGCTATCAACTTTTCAGGATGCTCAAATTGTCCCCACCAACTTAAGCAACCTTATTTGCGTTATATAAGGTCATTTATATTCTCTTCCCATATGTTTTGTTGTAATTGACTAGGGATGGGCAATACCAGTGATTTTGGATTCGATCCGATACCAAGTAATACCAAGGCCAAATATTGCGATCCTGATCCGATACCGGAAGTTGATATTTTATATATATTATATATACACACAACCCTGCAGAGTTCTCAGCCATTCTGATGATATCTAATGTACAACTACAGCAAGCACTCAAAAACGATTAAAAGTCTCTTTGTGTCAAATATGCATTGCAATGAAAAAACTGCTGCTTTTAATAACTAGCAAAGCAGTTTCACTACAAACTCACAAACCAATCCATTATCAACAAAATCTGATTGGTCAGTCTCACTCATTAACCATGACCCTTAAATTCATATGCACAAAACATTTCCCTGCTACACGTTGTATTTGATCAAATTTTAATCTACCCAAGTTAATATTTTTCATCTAATTAAAGAACGAATTAATAGTAGCATGTTACCGCCCTCTAATGGTTGATCATTAAAAACAAATCCAATAAACAAGTCACTTGCCGTTTTTGAATTTTATTCTACTAACACAATTTTCATACAGATTTTAAAATAATTGAAATAGACCTTTAACAAGATAAAAATAAATAGCAACAAAACATAAGAAATCAAGCATTTAATTGTTTGAAACGAAACAATATGGAAAAATATATTTCACAGAAAAATATTAAACAAAATAAATACTAAACATAAATTAACAAGAAATAATAATAAATGAATAAGAAATAATAATAAGGTCAAGTAAAGCATGAGGTCAGTAAGTTTCCTTGAGAATCTTGAAGTCTGCAGCAGGATAGTTTAAATCTCTAAATATTTAACAAACCATTCACTTAACACTTTTATTAAAGTCCCTATACCTTTTTTTTTTTTTTTTTGTGGAATAAGATAAAATATGATTTTTATATTTTTGAGTTTGGACAGGAAAATAACAATTCCCAATTTCTGTGAGCCTGAGGGAAAAGTAGTACAAAAAGTGTGCACAAAAATATACCCAAAAAATAGACAAAGAAAATATATTAATTCCAAATATCGATACTTCTGCTTGGGGATCGATACCTAAAACTCAACGGGCTGGATCGAATAATCGATATTTTGGTATCGATCCGCCCATCCCTATATTTGACCCCACCATTATTAAGTGAATTATTTTCATTAGGTTCAGACTTACACGTACCTCTTTTCACTTGCCAAATGCGTCAGTGCATTTTTTCCTTGTCCTAAACGCACATTTGATTGACTGATGACTTGAACCCCCCCCCCCAAACACACACACACCCAACAACATACACACACACATTAGAGATCAGTGATATTAGGGATATTAGAAGTTTTTTTCAGCCAGCAGCAGCCACTGTAAGACTTGTAAAAAATAGTCAATGTTGTGACAGTGGGGAACACACCACTAATTTTGCTACTGAAAGTCCGAGTTAGCATAACTTTAAACTATGTGAACTTGCTAACCTGCAAAACTCGAGTAGGAAGCTACTTACAAAGAAGTGGCTTCCTGTATGGGTTTTCTACTGTTAACATTCATTACACTGTGACAAATGTAGTGAACCCAGGTTTACCCCCATCTCCCGAATTTTACCTTTTATTTTATTTATGTGGTCTTAAAGCAGCCCACAGGTGCTTTCATTTTTTTGTTCAGTTTGGCTGTGCTGGTGGACAAAAGCAGTAGTGTTTTATCTGAAGGACGGCTTCATTTTTATTTATTTTTGTCATTCTCCGACAGAGAACTTTTTTCAGTAATGTTTAATTTTTTTATCTAGACAATGTTGAGTGGTGTTAAGACAAATGTTTATTTTTTTGCAGTCCTGGATAGTTAAAGTGATCCTCTAACTTAAATACATGTAGGCTCTAATAAACCACAATTGTTCTCTTGTACTAAAATATGTTGTTAGAAACACATAAAATGTTAAATCAATGGCAATATTTTATAATATTTAGTCCATATTTTGACCGTTAGTTGGCGCCATGGTTTGCGGGCTCGCAGTGATGACGTCATTGGTATCTTGCGTGTTCAACAATTGCTTATTGCTGCCTAAACTCGCAAAGTAAAATGCCACGATGTGCTGCTTTTGGATGCAATTTCCAGTCAAATGGAAACAAGGGGAGTGAAGTGAGTGGTCAAGGTGGAATTATTATTTTTAGTAAATAAATGTGCATAAGTGGAAGCTTCTCCCCCTTTTTGGTCCCTGTATGCGCGTATCCTACCCACCACGCGTTACAACTGGCGCCCGAACATTTTTCCTGGATCCGCAGTCAAGTAAGGGATCCGTCTATTTTCTAGATCCGACGGTCCCACCGCGTCTGCAATATTGGTTTCGGATCTGTCCATTTTTTTTATTCGTCGGTCCCACAGCGGCTTTTCGGATCAGTCTATTTTGTGGAATCGACGGCCTGATTGCGCCTGCGGCAGTGACATAGGATCGGTCTAATTCCTGGATCTTCGAGTGAGTAAAAAACGCGGATTTGGATTACTATTGCTATCTTTTATGTTGACTATTCTTCGTGGGAGTTTTCCCCAAATCATACTAAATAATTAAAGCACTATGGCACGCTACAGTGACGACAGTGACTCTGACATGGACCTCACAACAATGCTGGAGTTCGTCAGGGAACGCGTGTTTGCGTACTGCTGAGCTCCCGAGTGAAGAGTAGTCAAGGTGGAAATATTATTTTTTGTGAATAAATGTGCATAGTGGATGCTTCTCCCCTTTTTGGTACTTTTATACACGTATCCTAGCTACCACGCGTTACAATGTACAAGACATGGATTACACAAGGTGTGCTCTTTGGCCTGTACTGTATGTAAAGCACACGACAGCTCTGGATGCTAACAATCTACATAATTATATTGGGATAAGTTTGAAAACGCAATATGCTTACCTTGAATATCTGCTAATAAAACCGGAGTTCCAAACAGCATACACTCTCGCTCCCAACCTGAGTTCCAAACAGCATATACTGATTACACTCTCGCATCACTAGTTTTGCCCAACTTTTGTCTTATCAGGTATTTGCTGCACTCATTTTTCCCTGAAGCTCGTATTGTGAATGACCGACAGTGCTGTCCTGCTCTTCACTTTTCAGATCTGGTTCAAATAGGAAGGGTAGAACTGACGACATGTTGGGAAAGCTAATGAGTGACACGCTGGAATTTCGGCAATGGGACCAGTGACGTCACGCATTGCGATGTAACAAGAATGGCGACCCATCATTTAAAATAATTTTACAAACTTTATTAAAACAAAAACATTAAGAGGGGTTTTAATATCAAATTATTATAACTCATGCTAACATTTATCTTTTAAGAATTACTTGTCTTAAAAATAGAGGATCCCTTTAAGAGATGATTAACAAGCTTGTATTTATTGTGTATGTTAATATAATACATGTTCAAATAATGCAATTTAAAACATTTGCTCATAAAATCTGGACATCTTTTGGGGGAAGTTTTCAAATGTTTCTTTTGTAGTTTTTGAAAACAAAGGTTTGAATTGAATGGTGTAGGCTGAACCAATACACATAAAAAATAGTAATACAGATTTATTTTGCATTGATCATTACGAATGTCCCGTCCCCAGCAAAAAGTGTACATGTAGGTTATGCCATATCGTCCCTACCAATGTTGAGACCAAACCTACGCCTTTGATAGCATGCATGTGGGTTGCAGTTTCTTTGTTCAACTGTTCATGTTCACTGTAGTATATGTGTTTGTATCTTGCTGTCACAACGTACCCAGCATGCTGAGGCGGCCTATTTTGTCCATGAGGAGGGCGGAGACGATGTTGCCGGGCAGAACAGCTAGCGTTCCGAGAAAGTTAACAAAGTAGACCCAGTAGGCGCTGTAGTCATCATCGAAGGTCATCTGACAGCCTGTCTTGTTGTGGTGGAAGGAGCTGTTGACCACCTTTGAGTTTGTCAGCTTGGCGTCGTCGATATCTGCAAAAGAGTGCTTTTTAAACACACCACCTTGTAGGATTTTGTTTTGGATATTTATATTTTTAAAAATGGACAATTTTAAATCAAATAAAGTACTTGTTATAATTTCCAGATTAACAAGTTCATGCACGAATTATGATGTTTTTTTTCTTAAATGTTTTTATGACGTTCATTTTGGACTGGATCTTAAACTTGCAGCCTAGGGGCCAATAGCGGTCCACGGGACAATATTTTGCATCACCCATTTGCCATCCAACTGTAGTATTTGTCCTGACCGCACTTACCTTGCAAATGACAATACATACAGTGCCTTGCAAAAGTATTCGGCCCCCTTGAACCTTGCAACCTTTCGCCACATTTCAGGCTTCAAACATAAAGATTTATAAAATTTTAATTTTTTGTCAACAATCAACAACAAGTGGGACACAATCGTGAAGTGGAACAAAATTTATTGGATAATTTAAACTTTTTTAACAAATAAAAAACTGAAAAGTGGGGCGTGCAATATTATTCGGCCCCCTTGCGTTAATACTTTGTAGCGCCACCTTTTGCTCCAATTACAGCTGCAAGTCGCTTGGGGTATGTTTCTATCAGTTTTGCACATCGAGAGACTGACATTCTTGTCCATTCTGCCTTGCAAAACAGCTCGAGCTCAGTGAGGTTGGATGGAGAGTGTTTGTGAACAGCAGTCTTCAGCTCTTTCCACAGATTCTCGATTGGATTTAGGTCTGGACTTTGACTTGGCCATTCTAACACCTGGATACGTTTATTTTTTAACCATTCCATTGTAGACTTGGCTTTATATTTTGGATCATTGTCCTGTTGGAAGATAAATCTCCGTCCCAGTCTCACGTCTTGTGCAGATACCAACAGGTTTTCTTCCAGAATGTTCCTGTATTTGGCTGCATCCATCTTCCCGTCAATTTTAACCATCTTCCCTGTCCCTGCTGAAGAAAAGCAGGCCCAAACCATGACGCTGCCACCACCATGTTTGACAGTGGGGATGGTGTGTTCAGGGTGATGAGCTGTGGTGCTTTTACGCCAAACATATCGTTTTGCATTGTGGCCAAAAAGTTCAATTTTGGTTTCATCTGACCAGAGCACCTTCTTCCACATGTTTGGTGTGTCTCCCAGGTGGCTTGTGGCAAACTTTAAACGAGACTTTTTATGGTTATCTTTGAGAAATGGCTTTCTTCTTGCCACTCTTCCATAAAGGCCAGATTTGTGCAGTGTACGACTGATTATTGTCCTATGGACAGACTCTCCCACCTCAGCTGTAGATCTCTGCAGTTCATCCAGAGTGATCATGGGCCTCTTGGCTGCATCTCTGATCAGTTTTCTCCTTGTTTGAGAAGAAAGTTTGGAAGGACGGCCGGGTCTTGGTAGATTTGCAGTGGTCTGATGCTCCTTCCATTTCAATATGATGGCTTGCACAGTGCTCCTTGTGATGTTTAAAGCTTGGGAAATCTTTTTGTATCCAAATCCGGCTTTAAACTTCTCCACAACAGTATCTCGGACCTGCCTGGCGTGTTCCTTGGTTTTCATAATGCTCTCTGCACTTTAAACAGAACCCTGAGACTATCACAGAGCAGGTGCATTTATATGGAGACTTGATTACACACAGGTGGATTCTATTTATCATCATCGGTCATTTAGGACAACATTGATTCATTCAGAGATCCTCACTGAACTTCTGGAGTGAGTTTGCTGCACTGAAAGTAAAGGGGCCGAATAATATTGCACGCCCCACTTTTCAGTTTTTTATTTGTTAAAAAAGTTTAAATTATCCAATAAATGTTGTTCCACTTCACGATTGTGTCCCACTTGTTGTTGATTCTTGACAAAAAAATTAAATTTCATATCTTTATGTTTGAAGCCTGAAATGTGGCGAAAGGTTGCAAGATTCAAGGGGGCCGAATACTTTTGCGAGGCACTGTATGTATATATACTGTGCATATATATGAATAAATAATTTTTAATGAATTTAATGAAGTAATTAAAGCAACACTAGGTAACCTTCCAGTTTTGGTCGATTTTAGCGACGCCGGTTGACAAAAGAGGTATTGTTTTGCCTTATGAGGGCCAGCACACACCCGCTTAGTGTCGTAAAATTATGATCTCCCTGTCGCCTACATATGGATTAAACCAGAGGTCCCCAACCTTTTTTGCACCATGGACAGGTGTGATTTGGGTCTTTTTTTAACACGGATCGGTGTTCTGTCAAATTTTGCATCCTTATAAAATTTTGCTCCCAAAGCTTTTGTGGCGGTGAAAAAAGCCCTCGTTTATATTCAGTTGGACTCTCAATGATATCCAACGGTGCCAAAAACTATTTACATCACAAACATACACGTGCAAAACGAAAATGGCGTAAATTAATGCTTAACGACAAGGCGAAGTTGTTAAGTGAGAGAGCTGCGTGCAGTTGTTGTGTGCAGTTAACATGGCAAACGTAAGTTAATATTCCTTTCTTTAAAGAAAGCTTGTAGTGTGTACTTTGGAATCTCTGCATCCGCTGTCAATTTTATTGTTACGCACATGCCAAATTTGTCAGAACACCGGCAATGTGCGGCTGAAAAATACAGCAAATATATCATTTGTTTTAGCCCTGTCGTGTTAAGTGCAGGGAAAATTCAACTCACCCGCGGAATTAGTGGGAGGCCTGATCTTCTTTCGTTTTAGATGAAATGGTCCCGAGATGGGAGAGTGAGAAGAGCTCGCTTCACAAAGATACAATGTTGGAAATTGTAGCACAGTTGTCAGCGCTCTCCTGGCGGTGTCAGGATATTCCGAAATGACTTTAATCTAGAACCTCAGTAGAGTTGTTGTCTCAAATGTATGTTTAAGTTCACCGTGATTTGCAATCTCTACAAGCTGATATTCCTGTTGCACAGACATGCTTGGATCACTCGGTTTATTCACATACGGGTCACAAATCCACTCCTTCGCAGTTTGTGGGTCTTTAGTGATTGGGAAGTAGCAATGACTTTTCTTCGAGGTTGTAGGCTCATCTTCTGGCTCGTCAGGTTCCCTCTTCCCCGTAAAAAATCTGTCTAAAGACGTCTGTTTTTCAGTTATTCTAGTGTGGGGGCTAATTATTTCCAGGAACAAATGTGATGGGCGACGACCTACGTCGTACGTTATTATCGAGGCCAAGTGCACAAAGATATACAAAACAAGATGTACTGCTAACAGTCCAATCAATGCATTTCTATGACGACCTACTATCCTGTAGTTGTATATCTAGAGTAGACAGGGATATTGGTGTGTTAAGTGGTACAGGCCAAAGTCAATTGGCCAGAATGCAGTCGATAATAAATTATTTATTATTTCTGCGCGGCCCGCTACCAAATGCGCCACGGACCGGTACCGGTCCGCGACCCGGTCGTTGGGGACCCCTGGATTAAACAACATTTCTGTTCCCAGCAGGTGTGTAAAGGATGAATAGTAATAAGGTAATGAAGTCAAATGTGGTTAAACAGTAGCATATGATGTTTAGCAACCATGTGGCTTAGTGTGGCTGACCACCCTACCCTGCCCAAACTCACTCAAACGTCATGCCAGCGAGTGAAAGCTGGGTCAATGTTTATTCTTGAGTATCCTGGCCGCCTCCCTTTTTTCGTTCCTCGGACAAAACTTTTTGTCTCTTTTGTTGCACTGCCATCTTTGCAGAATTTGCGTAAAAGCATTCGCATCGACTTCAATCTTTATAATGAAGGGGAAAGGGGGAAGTGACGTTTGCCGTAAAGCAGTCAGCACATTTGTAGTTCTTTTGTGTGGCAGGGTTCCTGCCACCCTCTTCAAAGTTAATCAGTGCTGGTGAAACCCCCTCAAGATATAAAAGAGGTGTCATTCAAGAAGTTGTCAGTCGACATATCATCACAAATGTTATGAAAATATTTTCTAAAGGTTGAAAAGTTACCTAGAGTTGCTATAAATGATCAATTTTAGGAAAAAAATATTATTTAAATAGTAATTTTAAAAAGTTTAGAAAATGCGAAAAAAGGCATTAAAAAAAAAAAAAAAAAAAAAACCTTAAAAACATTAAAAAATAATATATATTGGAATAAATTAAACAAGAAGAATGAAGACAAATTTAAATATGTGTGGCCAATGTTTATTTTGATCTGGGATTTTTTCTTTTTGGCTGCCAATGACGGCAATAAACGTCCAATCCAATTTCAACGAGGCGGGGCTGAAAGCGATCGAATGATATATGACAAATGTTTATTCAAAAAATTAACTTTGATAAAATTGTATTTTTAATACATTCATATTAAATGTAATGAATATTTTTTCTGATAACAACTAGGGCTGAACGATATTGGAAAACAGTGACATTACGAATTTTCAGGGGTTTGCGATATATTACGAAATTAAAACGAGAAGAATTTTCACCAGATGACTTGAATCGCTCTGGGAAGACTTTGGTTGACTCACCATGACCATGTTGTATTCATATATAATACTGTTTAATGCAGGCTAAGGAGGTTCATCTGTAAATGTTGAAGATTTCTGTATATAGTAGGGATCCTGGAGGACATGTCTATGCACACATGCTGCTTTTATGAAACAAAACAAAGGTTTACGTGAAAAAAATTAATAAATAATCGCGTGTCCTGCGATGGGACTATTGAGCATGCACACATTATCATGGCGATGTTCAATCAATATAATGTGCAGGACTAACAGAAACTCATTTTCCCCTCAAGTACAGTAATGTTAGTAGTTTCAGCTAAAGCTTAACAAGTCTATTTTTACATGGAATTAATTTTGTTTATTCATTTTTAATCATCACAATTTTTAAATTACATTTTTATCAAAAAAAAAAAAAAAAAAAAAATCAGGTCATATTTTCAAAGAAAAAAAGCACCGCTGGTTTTATTTTTATTTTTTTAAATTTTTTTTAATTAACTCAATCGCATTGAAAGAAGAGCAGTCACAACCAGTTTAAATGATTTGGACATCTATCGGGGTCAATGGCAGGCAATGAGGTAAAAAGTTTCACCAAAAGAATTATTTCCCCCCCTGATTATGCCTCAGTATTTTATTTTTAACAACAAAGATCAAAAACTTGGATAATTGGACCTTCATTGTAACTCCAGTCTTAATTGTTAATCTCCTAAATAGGCCACGCTGTTGTTGTTCTTTCCACCCTCACACACTCTGCACGTTGCTCGTGGGTGTCAAAAGAGACTTCATGTCCCATGGTGCGTTGCCTGCAGCTTACATGTCTTTTCCGTTCCGTTTCCATGTTCAGCACTTTTCTCCGAGTGCTGCAGGGGAAATCATTTGAAGGCCCAGACTCCCAAAAGGTCTGATTCAGCTCCAGTTTCTTTCACCGCTTTCTCTTTCATTTCCTTTCTGCTTGCCCTTCTGAAACCTTTCCATTGCACCGTTTGCAAGTCGAGGATGTTCTTAGCGGTATGGAGCTCGGACTGAACTTACCTGTGTTGTAAAAGAAGGAGTCGATAAAGGTGCAGTTTTTGAAGGAGGAGCCCACGGAGGAGACGTCCTCAAAGTAGCAGTTGAGAAAAGAGGAGTTGACAAAAGAAACCGCCTTAAACTTCATGCTGATGAACCTGCACGGATGAGAAAGTCGTTCTGACATGTTACATTTACTCAGTTACATTTACTTGAGTAACTTTTTTGAGAAAAATATGCTTCTAAGAGTAGTTTTACCATGCCTTACTTGTACTTGAGTAGATTTGAGAAGAAGAAACGCTACTCTTACTCCACTACATTAGACTAAACTAGAATCTTAACATTTTTCCTATTTATTTTACATATTAGATTTTACCGTATTTTTGGACTATAAGTCAAACCAGCCAACGAAAGTACAATGAAGAGGAAAAAAACATACAAGTCGCATATTTGGGGGAAATGTATTTGATAAAATCCAACACTAAGAACAGGCATGTCATCTTGAAATGCAATTTAAAATAAAAATACAATAGAGAAGAACAGGCTGAATAAGTGTACAGCATGCTAATGTTATTTTTATTTACATTATTTTCTTTTCAGTGCCATTTTGTTCAGCCCTTCTCAGTTGTTTTTGTAAGTTATTATCAATTTTGAAATATAGGCCTTGAGCACCCTCTTGTGAAAATGTGAAATTATATAGTAATGTGTTTCACATTACTATTTCCATTTCACACAATGAGACGTCGCTACAATAATCACATGCCTCCATTATACCAAGACGTAACAATACAGTTACATTATAACCACACACAAGTTGAAGTCGGAAGTCCTACGATCACGCTGGCCTGTTCAATCAAGTGCTATCTTTAAAGTGCTGTAAAAAAAAAAAAAAATATATATATATATATATATATATATATATATATATATATATTTGACATAGAGTGCATCAGTCAACATTATTCGAAAACATGGATTTTAACCTCTCTCACAGTTATTTTTTTTTTTTTTACTGATTGACCACGGAAAACCGGAGCTATGATTGTTATATTTTCATGGTAGGGAATCTGTTTTCTCCACTAGGAGTCACTCATGTTCTTTGGATGGCTGATGTTTCATTTCTTTAGGGCACCGCTACGGGGGGGGTGACATCGGTGAGTGAACTTCACCCTCTGCCCTGACGTGACAGTTGGCAATCGGGATTCAACCGCAGAGTCGCGACGCGCCGGTACGGGAGTGGCCGGCGAGTGGCCCGACACTAGCCTGCCCTTAAGCGAGTGGACTACCGGCGAGTCGCTGGCGTCCGCGCCGGGAGCCCCGTCGCTTCAGCTTTGAATGAGTGTCGTGTTACTCGCGGGCCGTCCACTCGACAGCCGGCCTCCGCGTCTGGGGGTGATATCGGGGTCCACCAGTGTGCCGCGACAGGGCACCGTACCATCGCGGGCACTCACCGATGTCACACCCCCGTAGCGGTGCCCTATTTTCGGCTTGGACTCCATCAGAGTGCGATGGCTGGATGGAGCCCTGGTGGCCATTATTCTTACTTCCTGTTTTTATGCCATTGGCGTAGTCACTTGCCACTCAAACATGTCGGATGTTGCGTTGAAGTTGACTCTTTGTGTCAAAATGACTCAATTGAAAAAATGTGCCTTCAAAACTTTTTCCACTTCAAAAAAAAAAAGAGCGTTCAAAACTTTTTCCACTTAAAGAAAAAAAAAAAAAAAAAAGACTTTAAAATTTTTTGCTTTTCAAAAAAAGTGACACGTCAATAAAAAATATATATTTCTAATAAAAACAATATTTTCAAAAAAATATTTTTGCAAAAAGGTTTTTTTCTTTGATTAGAAAGTTTTTTTTGATTGAAGCAACTTTTATTGGGATTGTATGATTTAGACACAAATGTCCTACCCATAATATGGCTCAAACACAAAAAGGGTTGCTTCGATCAAAGAAAACAGTTTCAATGAAAAATGAAGTGTTCAAATGAGAGTCTCAAATATTTTTTCACATTCAAACCTTTTTTTCTACGATTGAATTTAAAAAAATTTTTGATTGAAGTGATTTTTCTTTTGAAAATATATATTTTTTTGTTTGAAGCAACTTATTTTTTGATTGAAGACACAAATGTCCTAGCCAAAATGTGGTCCAAACACAAAATTACACTACTTCAATCAAAAAAGTTGTTTAAAAAAAAAAACAAAAAAAACTTGACTTAATTCAAAAATAAAAATTTCAATCAAAGAAAAATAGTTTTCAAATACATTTTTTTTGAGTTTCAAATTTATTTTTGCATTCAAACACATTTTTTTTTGATTGAAGTGACTTTTTCTTCGATTGAAAATGCATATTTTGATTGAAGCAACTTTTTTTTTTTTTTTTTTTTTTGATTGAATGATAGACACACAAATCTACCTCCATAGATTCTTTAATTTTTGTGTATTTTTTTGGCTTACTAGTGTCATGCAAAAGATTTTTGTACGGTATAATAATAGCAGTTCAATAGAAGATGTGCCGAGAAAAAAAGTATGACAGACACTAAGCAGTTACTCATTACTTGAGTATTCTTTTAATCAAATACTTTTTTTTTTATTACCTTTTTTTAGATGGAATTTTTTGGATGACTACTTGAGTTACCGTATTTTTCGGACTTGTAAGATGTGCTCTAATGCTTTTGCACACTAACCAGTATTTACAATAATTAAACCAATTATGTGTGTTTAAAACTAGGTGTTATGAGTATGTTTTCTCATGTAACAGTCTATTCACTTGTGCTTTAGTGCTTACACAATGAAAAGAGTAAGGTTTCTGTTTTCAGTAAACGTCACCATAATGTTTCAATCTGGTTTCTGTTCTCAGTAAATGATACCATAACAGCTAAACGAAACTCACGCATGTGCAATGAATGCTCTCCCACTTGTCAATAAAAGACGCGACTCCCAGGAAGGGGGCTGAGAGGGGCTTGTTTTGAGCAGACGTGCTGCGCTGTCAACCTTCTCCCTGGTGGCCACCAGTGTTAATTTTATCTTCGTCTCAAGTCTGATCTTTCCTCCGTCCTTTCCTAGGTCTTTGTTGTTTTCTTAGTTCAAGTATTAAGTTTAGACCTAACAGGACTATAAGTCGCAGTTCTTTTCATAGTTTGGTTGGGGGTGTGACCTATACTCAGGAGCGACTTATGTGTGAAATTATTAACACATTATGATATCATTTCACATGTTATTTTGGTGTTTTGGAGTGACACAGAAGGTTTGGTAAACTTGTTAGCATGTTCTTTATGCTATAGTTATCTGAATAACTCTTAATAGCTATGGCCACGTTCGCGTTCTGCCTTTGGCAATGTGTGTTCAATTGTATTATTGACTTTTTATAAAGAAATGCATGCTTTTGGTTAGTGGCGCTTTCATGCCCAAGTGGGGGCGCACTCGCACTTGTTTATGCGAAGGAGAGCGCTCACATGCCAGAAGAAGACGGACTGCTACGCAGGGTCTCTGAGCGAGTGGGCGAGAGCGAGAGAGAGAAACTCGGCTGCGAACCTACGTTCATTGTTTATGCTTGTAAAATATCTCTATAGAAGCAACGCCTGTGTGTATCATCTTTTCTGTTGTTGTTGTGTGTTTTCCACCTGCGATCGGACACTTAGAGCCAGTTGTGTGGTTGTTTGAACGATGTGCTAATGCTAGCGAACGCAATTTGTGTCATTCCTGTAATAGCAACTAATTATCATTTACAGTGCCCTCCATAATTATTGGCACCCCTGAAAAAGCCAAAAAGCTCAATCTTGGTCTCACACAAAAATACACACGGTCCCAGGCTTCAACTGGGACCGTGTGCTTTGGTCAGATGAGACCAAGATTGAGCTTTTTGGCAACAAACACTCTAAGTGGGTCTGGCGTGCCACGAAAGATGTGCATGCTGAAAAGCACCTCATACCCACTGTGGAGTATGAGGGTGGGTCAGTGATGCTATGGGGCTGTTTGCTTCCAAAGGCCCTGGGAACCTTGTTAGGGTGCATGGCATCATGAATGCTTTGAAATACCAGGACATTTTAAATCAAAATCTGTTGCCCTCTGCCCGAAAGCTGAAGATGGGTCGTCACTGGGTCTTTCAGCAAGACAATGACCCTAAACATATGGCCAAATCTACACAGAAATGGTTCACCAGACACAAAATCAACCTCCTCCCATGGCCATTTCAGTCCCCAGACCTTGTTTTGTTGGCAGAAGGGGGTTATACAAAGTATTAACACCAGGGGTCCTGATAATTGTGACACACATTATTTGATTTCAAATAATTTTTCCTTTATGTGGGATTTTTTCCCCACTGAATGAATGCACTTGTATTGAAGGTTGGATTTTTCTCTTTTTTTCAATTAAGGTCCCATATTATTTGAATTTTAAAAATTATTAGAAGCTAAAAAACACATCTTTTTCAGGGGTGCCAATAATTATGGAGGGCACTGTATTTACGTCGATGCGAACCTGTTTGGTATCGAGGACGAAATTGATTCAGCAAATTGTATGGATGTCCAGCATCGTCATTTGGGAGTTTAGCTCGCTGTATAGCCAGGACCTAGCCGTAGCGTCCTGGTGAGGACAGTATATTCGCATTTTGTTGTTTATGCATCATGTAACATCATACTGTACACTTATTCAGCATGTTGTTGTCTATTGTATTTTTATATTAAATTGCCTTTCAAGATGACATATCTGTTCTATGTGTTGGATTTGTAGTCAAGTAAATTTCCCCCCAAAATGCGACTTATATATGTTTTTATCCTCTTCGTTGGGCATTTTATGGCTGATGTGCGACTTATAGTCCGAAAAATACGGTACTTGATTAATATTATTTTGAAGTAACGCTACCCTTACTTGAGTAAAATTTCCGGCTACGCTACCCACCTCTGCATTGAGTACAGTACTGAAAACCACCACCTCAGAATCTGTACAACTGCCGTCATTATTTATCCAAATTCTAAGCCCACTTCAGATAAAACCACTTATATGTTGTAAAAACGAACACATGTATGCCACATGTCTCTGTATAAGTGAAATTCATAAGCAGGAAGACCAGGCATCAAAAAGGCAAGCCTCGAGATAAGCCTTTTCATTTCCTGGTAAAGGTGGAGATAAAGGAAGCAGGATTAATATGAACGCTCATGACAAATAGTGTGAAAGAGGCCCCCGACATGTTGAGGTGAACACCCTATAAATCCAACTTGGTTACCTGTCGTTGAGGAAAACGCCATTTCTGTGGATCTGGTTTTCCAGCGTGAAGTTGAAGGTGAAGTCTTCAATGCGTTCGTTGGTGTGGATCTTCACCCGGGAGGCGTATTCGTCGGCCTGCAGGTGCTTGATTACGTCGGGGAACCACACGGACAGCCCGTAGAAGCTATGGAGCAGTGACCATCGAGGTTGGATTTAAATTTCGAATTGTTTTCAGTTATTCTAATCCTGTTTTCTAAGGTAGATTATTCAGGTGACCAGAGCGACGTCAAACTTTTTAGAAGGAGAAACATTAAATGAATTTGAATGATTAATTACCCTAGCATGTGGAGAGGCATGTGGTAATGATGTTTAATTGGTGTTAAAATGATGTGTCCTTGGAAAAATTTCTCACTGGACAAAAAAAAAAAAGCTCCTGATCGATAGGCATAAAGCTGAAATTCATGCTTTGTTTGCTTACCCGAAGGAAAGCGTAAACCAAACTGCTGCTAATTTTATGGTGTTGTCTTTTACCGGGTAGTCAAAGCATTTCATGAAAGTGGAACAGATCTGTTAAAAAAAAAAAAAAAAGAATAGAACAGCAAATGAGTTTTTATCTTTTACATCAGGGGTCCCCAAACTACGGCTGTCCGGCCCGCAGCCACATTTGGTCCGGCCCCTGAAAAAAAAAAAAAAAACAAAAAAAAAAAAATGTATATATATATATATATATATTTTTTTTTTCCAATAGTGTTATTTATTTCCTGGCTTTTTTCAGTGAAGAACCCAGACAGGGTTATTTGTTTATCATCTATTTAATTAATAGTGTTATTATTATTTATTATTATATTATATTATATTTAGGGATGTCAAACGATTAAAATTTTTAATCGAGATAATTACAGCTTAAAAATGAATTAATCGTAATTAATCGCAATTCAAACATATGCAATATTTTTCTGTAAATTATTGTTGGAATGGAAAGATAAGACACAAGACGGATATATACATTCAACATACGGTACATAAGTACTGTATTAGTGTATTATAACAATAAATCAACAAGATGGCAATAACATGATTAACATTCTGTTAAAGCGATCCATGGATAGAAAGACTTGTAGTTATTAAAAGATAAATGTTAGTACAAGTTATAGAAATTTTATATTAAAACCCCTCTTAATGTTTTCGTTTTATTAAAATTTGAAAAATTTTCAATCAAAAATAAACTAATACTTCGCCATTGTTGATGTCAATAATTACACTTCTTAGTCATGGTGCTGAAAGCTATAAAATCAGTTGGACCCAAGCGCCAGCAGAGGGCGCCAAACACCAAAAAACAAGTAACAAGCGGACATTACACTCTGCTGTCATTTTAATCTAAGCGGGGCATGTGCGTTAATTGCGTCAAATATTTTAACGTGATTAATTAAGAAAATTAATTACCGCCCGTTAACGCGATAATTTTGACTGCCCTAATTATATTATATTATATTATATTATATTATATTATATTATATTATATTATATTATATTATATTATATTATATTATATTATTTTATATTATATTATTTTATTTTATGTTATATTATTTTTATTTTATTTACTTTTGTTCCGTGAAGAATCCAGAAAGGTTTATTTGATTGTGGCTTTCTAAAAAACAATACATTTTTACATTTAGCCACTTCTGCAATCGTCACACTTTTTCTGTTACAAACTGACCCCGGCCCCTCATCAGAGAAGGGAAGGGTTATGTGGCCCTCACAGGAAAAAGTTTGGGGACCCCTGTTTTACATGATGCCATAAGTTATGATTTACTTCAAACAAAAACTGACCCCTCGGATCTCTGTCTTTACTTTTGAAAGAACCTTAACCACCGGATTGGCCGACTCGCTCTGCATTTCCACCAGCCCATCCAGTAGCTTAGGGATCTTTATCCGGTTGACCTGCAGGGGGAGCTACTCGTCAGTCCTTTGGGTTATTACGGCAGAGAAGTGCCCAGAGACTAGATTTATTCACTCACGGTGAAGACTCTCTCGGGCTCTCCACGAGCTCGCATGTTGGTGTCGTGGATGTGCTTTAGGACCATCCAGGCCTCATCGTGTTTGCCCCTCTGGATGACAGAACGGACAAATGGTTATTAGGAATCTTAGTTCTCAAATGTGCGAGCTCAGTGGCTGGCATTGACGTCTACAAGTGACAACCTAATTTCGGTTCATCCTAAAGTTCCACCTGAAAGCGCCCTAGCCCTCATGTTTTGGGAGTAGAGAACGCTACAGTATGCATATGGTTGTGCTCTCTCACCTGTAAGAAGAAGCGAGGGCTCTCAGGCATGAAGGTGAGCGCCACTACCGCTGAGACGCAAGGCAGAGCACACACAACCACAAACACTCGCCAGCTGTGGAACTGGTAAGCTGAGCCCATGCTGAAACTCCAACCTGTACACAGAAAGTGGCGAAGCATGACCACATCATCAACTTTAGCATCAGTACCGTAATTTTTGGACTATAAGCCGCTACTTTTTTGCTTCATTTTGAATCCTGTGGCTTATAGTCCAGTGTGGCTTATTTGTTGATTTATTTGGGTTAATAGGTTACACTTTATTTGACAGCCCTACTTTAAGCCAAAACTAAAGACTCTGGATGAGTGTAAGACATTTTGTCTGTAACGTTAAATACAATTCAAAAACGATTTAATAAAAAAAAAAATATATATATATATATATATATATTAAAAAAAGGCATGTCCGATATTTTTTTGCCAATTCCGATACTTTGAAAATGACGTGATCGGACCTGATCGATCTGCATATTTAGTTGCGACCCATTTGCATTCGTGTTGTGAGCCATTTGCGGTTCGTATTGCAAGCATTTCGGTTTCGTGTCGTGACAATTGGGGTTCATGCTTTGGCCGTTTTGCATTCGTGCTTTTGCATTTGGGGATCGTGTTGTGGCAGTTTGACGTTGTGCTTTGGATTCCGCAGTTCACCTGACACTTCTTGGCAACCGTAAAAACTTTTTGAGTAACTAAAACCAGGCAAAGGCATATTTTGAAATGACTTAAATATGACTAGGACAAATAAGTATTTTCGTCCAAAAGACTAAGACAAAAATTAAAAGTGTTTCCAAAAACAACCCTGCTCAGGTTGCAATTCTCTTGCACTAAAACGCGATCATCCAACTTTGAATTCCAATAAATCATCCAAGAATTTAACAATCAATTAAAATAATAATCGTTCTTAAATAGACATACGGCAATATGGACATTTACGGCCATGGTATGTTAGATTCAGCAAATGTCTTTGCACGTGGTCCGCGTGAGCTACCTTCAGCCGGTCTGGTAAAAAGCTCATTAGAAGGATTGCAGCTGTAATGGACTGTCGGCGATGGCTGACTGGTCGCGATACTCAATGTGATTAATGTAGCTACTTTACAGTAAGTAAGAACGCCTCTGACATGCGAAGAGCATCCAGACAAATCGGCCTTACCCTGCAACAATCACGCATTTAATGCTGGTCACAGCAGCAGATTTTACAGTTTACTTTTTAGAGACTATATAATTGGCACCACACAAGAAATCACACGCTCACTCAAAGACACACCCACACTTACATCTGGCCTTTACTCGCCAAGAGTCAATGCAAAGAGCACTGCTGCGAAACCCATTACCTATATACAACTGCGTCTTGCAGCAAAAACACTGCAAAACATGGGCATGAGCAGCCAGTGAGTTAAATGACGTTTTCACCTCTAGTAATCTTTATCGTCACCTTCCTTTATAAGTTTAGTTTTGTCCTGGAAGTGGCTCCTATTTCCTCAAGTGTGTGTCTTACGACACCCCAGATAAGTGCTCCGCCCAGGTGAGGCACTTCATCAGTGTGGCTCGTTATATATCGAACGCCTTCCAGCATTCCATTAAAGCGACTAAGCCGTTGTTTCTCTCTTTGACTGCCGCCCCGCATCCTTTCCATTATCCCTCACAGAGGCTTCATAAATCATGTGCTTGATGTACCCCTATCCTTGACACCATAACATACCAACTCACTCTGCCCAAAAATAAATGAAAATCCTAACAAATCCACCCATTTGTTCAAAAAAGTGATTGACAGCGCACCG
The DNA here is from genome assembly GCF_030265065.1 of Corythoichthys intestinalis. Taxonomy (NCBI): domain Eukaryota; kingdom Metazoa; phylum Chordata; class Actinopteri; order Syngnathiformes; family Syngnathidae; genus Corythoichthys; species Corythoichthys intestinalis. Next base: position 12,767,531 of record NC_080411.1, on the reverse strand, counting down.
GCGGTTGTGTCGATGCATAATCACTAGTGGGACATTATATTATATTATATCTCTAACTAGTGGTTGTGGTAAGCTATATTAACTCATTCACTCCTCGCCATTTTTACCGGTGCAACCCCCTTTGCTCCAGGCCGTTTTACTGGATTTTGACTGATTTTGCAAGGCCCACAAATAATTCTGTTCTATTGCTATATAAACATGGAACCCACCAAAAGAAAGTTTAGACTCTCTTCTTTCAGCAGGAAAAACAAGTTAATTCATATCTCTTTCCATTCTTTAGAAATCAGCATTAGAAAATAGCTTAGTTTGAGCAATTTTCCAATTTCTGATGAAAAAACAGAGAAATTCACCTTTTTGTAAAAGCATACATCTCAAACATAACTCTGACTTTAACACAGCTATTTTTTTGCTTTTGTGACATCCCAAACATCTGACTAATGTTTTCCTTCTACAAAATAACATAATCAACAGGACAAATAGAGCTTTTGTTAGCAAAGTAGCAATTTATTTAAACATAACTAAACTATTGAACTGAGAGATGACGCTGTTGTGGCCGCGACAGCCTGGGTAAACTTTTCCCTCATCGCTGCCTGTCTCATTAAGATGGATTTTTTTGAGTGTTTCTTTTGTGGCGACCACTGCCTCGTAGCGGAGTTCGCTTGGGGAACTTGTGTGGGGCATGTTGTGTTCCTGGGGGGGAACTGGTTTGGCCTAACCCTTCTTCTAACAAGGTCTAATGAGGCTCCACTCGTTACCTGTATTAGGGTTAGGCACCTGTTTTAACTCATTATTGGCATAAAAGACACCTGTCCACAACCTCAGTCAGACACACTCCAAACTCCACTATGGCCAAGACCAAAGAGCTGTCGAAGGACACCAGAGACAAAATTGTAGACCTGAACCAGGCTGGGAAGACTGAGTCTGCAATAGGTAAAACGCTTGGTGTAAAGAAATCAACTGTGGGAGCAATTATTAGAAAATGGAAGACATACAAGACCACTGATAATCTCCCTCGATCTGGGGCTCCATGCAAGATCTCACCTCGTGGCTTCAAAATGATAACAAGAACGGTGAGCAAAAATCGCAGAACCACACGGGGGGGACCTAGTGAATGACCTACAGAGAGCTGGGACGACATTAACAAAGGCTACTATCAGTAACACAATGCGCCGCCAGGGACTCAAATCCTGCACTGCCAGACGTGTCCCCCTCCTGAAGAAAGTACACGTCCAGGCCCGTCTGCAGTTCACTAGAGAGCGTTTGAATGATCCAGAAGAGGACTGGGAGAATGTGTTATGGTCAGATGAAACCAAAATAGAACTTTTTGGTAGAAACACAGGTTCTCGTGTTTGGAGGAGAAAGAATACTGAATTGCATCCGAAGAACACCATACCCACTGTGAAGCATGGGGGTGGAAACATCATGCTTTGGGGCTGTTTTTCTGCAAAGGGACCAGGACAACTGATCTGTGTAAAGGAAAGAATGAATGGGGCCATATATCAAAAGATTTTAAGTGAAAATCAATAGCAAGGGCATTGAAGATGAGACGTGGCTGGGTCTTTCAGCATGACAATGCTCCCGAACACAAAGCCAGGGCAACAATGGAGTGGCTTCATAAGAAGCATTTCAAGGTCCTGGACTGGCCTAGCCAGTCTCCAGGTCTCAATCCCATAGAAAATCTGTGAAGGGAGTTGAAAGTCCGTGTTGCCCAACGACAGCCCCAAAATATCACCGCTCTAGAGGAGATCTGCATGGAGGAATGGGCCAAAATACCAGCAACAGTGTGTGAAAAGCTTGTGAAGAGTTACAGAAAACGTTTCGCCTCCGTTATTGCCAACAAAGGGTATATAACAAAGTATTGAGATGAACTTTTGGTATTGACCAAATACTTATTTTCCACCATGATTTGCAAATAAATTCTTTAAAAATCAAACAATGTGATTTTCTCTTTTTTCCCCACATCCTGTCTCTCATGGTTGAGGTTTAAATCATATTGACAATTACGGGCCTCTCTAATATTTTCAAGTGGGAGAACTTGCACAATTAGTTGGTGACTCTTCGGCTGCCATTGGCGTCGAATGTTGCCAGCTTCCCACTTCAAATGGATTGGACATCTACCAGAGAGAAACTCATCGATAAAAGGGTGATTTTACACCACATGATTGGACATCTAGCATCATCAAATGTTAAATGTAAATTCATTTCGAAACCTTTTTAACCCTTTGATAGAATTGACGCACCCTCTTCTTTGTTGTTTTCCCTCTGGCTTCTCTTTACAACCGCTGGCCCTTTATCACTCCACCTTTCCATTATCCCTCCTAGAGGGTTCATAAATCAAGAGCACCCTGTCAACCTGGACATCGCTCTTGTCCTCCTAATCTTTTTTTGCCGCTTGACATCGGATCGCAGCTCATCCGCAGACATGTTAGGTGAAACTTATTTTTTCTTTTAGTTTTTTCAAATCATGTTCCACAAGCACAAAAACAACTACACAGAAGACAACCCAATCAATCAGTTTAATTTAGCTATTTCAAGTTTGCCATGTTAATATTTGTGATGTTTGTTTACTGCTTTTCGTCTTACTGCGAAGAGGAAATGATGATCGGCCTGCCATGATATTTACGTCATCAGCCTTCGCGCTGTGACCGGGGAATTCAACGACTGCTTTTAACACATGCCGTCCCGGGTAAGTCCCGGACATTATAATAGGACGCGACCCCGTAAATGTCCTTGTAATCTCCATGTCAGATGACCCAGGAAATTGCTTTCACACATAAATGCTACCCGTTTAAATCCCGGGATTTAAACGGTGTTGAGGTATGTGTGAAAGGGGCTTAAGTCTACATTTTACTAGTTTAAATACATGCTCTATTGGGTTTAGGTCTAGAAATGAACACGTTCCTCAGTCTATGTTGCGGAGGGTTACATTTAGGGTCCTTAGTTTAAAATTCAAAATTTAAAATAACTTGAATTCTCGTATGTTATGGATCATTGCAGCTGTTTTGAGAATCCACTCCTGAAAGGAGCTCAGTTTGAAAAACTTGACCCTCCATCAGCGTGAAGAATGATTCCCCGGCTACGACACCGCCACCTGCTTGTTGTTTGCGTGGGTGCCCGAGGGCACCGGGAGAGCGGCACATATTTGCAAACGATCTCACATGTTGCTTTTTATTGGCATCACTGCAGCAGAGCGCATCCTGCACGCTCCATTTCTGTTTGCAGCAATGCGACAGCAGTGGCGAAAACTGGAGTTTTACGTCTATTTGGCCTTAAATTACCTTTCCATATTCTCTATACTGTTTCTATAAGGAGAAGGAAATCATTACCGTCTATTAGCTTTAAAACTGTAGCTTATTTACACTGAAAGACAACATTTTTTTTTACTGATTCAAGTCATTCTAACTTCCAAATTCAGATCATTCTACATTTCTCAACCTATTCGAACCATTCCAAGTTCAAAACTAGTTTACATACCGTTAGATTGTTATCATTTGAGCAAATCTCTTAAAAACATCTACAGTACTCTTTAGCATTCATTTGCATTGTTCATCCTCCAGGTACTGCTACTTTTAAAACTCTGATTGTAGTTTTTTCCCCCCAGGTTTTCTAATTTAAAGCAGATAGACCATCCAGGTCAGATTAATATTTTTTTCATTTGTCACTCACCATAATGCGGGATGATGGCCCACGCCATGGCTGAGGCGTAAATGCCGCCGATCATCCAGAACATACAGAGCCAGCTCAAGTGCTCGCCACGCTTCTCTCGGGCCAACACCTCAGCAAAATATGAAAACACGATGGGCACTGCGCCTCCAATCCTGTGAATAGTCAGATGTAGTTAGCTATTAACAATCTTCAGAAGCTATCAACTTTAAGTGCACCATACCACCTTATCGTACGCTTCCGCAATGATGGACTCACCCGAATCCCGACAGCATGCGGCAGAAGAGGAAAGTGCTGTAGCCTTGCACGAAGGAGGAGAGGAAGGCGAAGAAGCCGTTGGTCGACAAGGATATCAGCAAGCACTGTTTGCGGCCCAATTTATCCGACAGACCGCCCCAAAAGAAGGCGCCGAACATCATCCCCAGGTACACGATGCTGCCTGGAGGGTGCGAGGAAATTCTTATTTTGTTTCCAAAAGGACATTTATCCTATCATACAGATCCTGCAAATTTAGCAATTGAAACCTACAGCTGACAATGAGGCACTCTAAAGCAGCCATGTAAGTGAACCATCAGAAGGGAGGATGCATAACAAGGCATTGTTTTTGTCATGACAAAAAATAAGGTTAGTTCTACGTAATTCTCAGTAGTACTGGACGAAATGAACTTCCATCAGAACAGTCCATCGCAGATTTTTTTTTCAATTAAAAAAAAAAAAAAAAAAATAAGGGCAGTACTTTATAGAACTGTCCCGATCGGATCACGTTCACCCTTGCTCCTGCCGCTTTTCTTGGTCAGGCAGTGCACTGGAGTTAGTTATTAAAGTTAACGATGATTGACAGACGTTAAGGTATGATCTTGCCGGAGACGCCTGGAAGTCGAAACTTCTGAGCGCCGCATGCGTCAATCTTCATTTAACTTGTTAAACAGTTGCTGTGGCTACTCATTGTGTATAAGTGAGCAGCTTGAGCGGATTTGAGTGGACTCACTCAATGAAGCATTTAATAAAGACAAGCATTTTTCTACGTTATTTTTGTTTAAAAATAATTTGGTGGAACAGTAACATGTTTAAAATTTATCATAATTGTTACAATTGAAGTTCTTAAAAAACATTTATTAAAAAAAATAAAATAAAATAAAATATACATAAGTCTTTTTTTTTTCAATTATACTTTGGGAAAAAATATGAAAAAAACATGTCTTATATGTATGTCTTATATGTAATAAATACATTGAGCACACACACACCAAAAAAAATTTGGAGGGGGGGGGCGCTACTTTGAGCTTTTTTCACTTATTGCGGTGGGTTATGGTCCCCATTAACTGCAAAAAATGAGGGATTACTGTATTACCTGGATTTTAAAAAATTCATTAGTAGTAAGCTTTGTCTTATAAAAATCAATCATATAAATATAGATTTTATTCATTTCAAAATGGAGAATTTCAGTTATGCATTGCTATTATAGACACGCAAAGAGTGCAAAATTGGGTGCTTACACAGAATAGACATTTACAGTTTTAATCTTCTTTATTTATTTACATCCATTACTACAAAGTAACACAAATACATTTCTATTTCTTATACTATGTTTCAATTCAACATTTTGACCTCTAGAAGACATCATGGAGTGAATGATTCATTGGGAAGTGTCGCCATATGTACTGGCACAGTTGGCTGGAGATTTTGTTTTAATGCTTCATGGAGCTTCATTTGAACATCACTAGTTGTCAGTCTTTGCAAATGTATTGAGCAATTATCTTCAACCATAGATATAAATATCTAAATTCGCTTCGCAAGGTCTTTAACTAGTTTTGCACATCCAACTTCGACTTTTCCTTTCCTCAGTTTTGCATTTTTAACATCATATCTCCGTGAAGTGGGATTTCCTGCAATTCTTGCAACCGTAATGGAATTACAGAGTTCCAAACTTTGGGTGCATGTTATACCATAGGCTTCACCATCAGTTCACAAGATAGCTTCCGGCTCCCACAGACATTGCACAACGCCTTCCTGTAGGGGGCTGACCCAGGCAGAACGTTGAGTTGGCTTTCATTGTGATAAACTCAAACACACGCTGCGTTCTAACGCCAGATTTAGGTGGAAATAGGACGAAGGTTTTACTGCATCCAAGCAGGCAGGAGTGTCTCAAGAGTGATTTGGTCGAGGATTCAAGGTAATTATTATATTAAATAGCCCCATGCATGCACTTTGAAGAGTTGTGAGGAAAAAAATGGATGAAATTATTGCAACTATGGCTTGAAATATCTATGTAAAATGACTGATAACTGCCTGTTTTTTGCTTTTAACCAATAATCTAGACTGTTTTACGTTCATATCTATAGAAATTCTGGGATTTAAGCATTTATTTACAAGAATTTTCAACTTGAAAAGCTCTTCGTTTCGTTACGGCCGCCATGTTGGATTACACAATACTGTAACTTTTGCCTGAAAAACTTACGTAAAATGAACGATAACTGCCCATTTTTTTTCTTTTAACCAAGAAACTGGACTGTTTTACGTTCATATCTGTAGAAATTCTGCGATTTAAGCATTTCTTTATAAGAATTTTCAACTTAAAAAGCTCTTTGTTTTATGATGGCCGCCATGTTGGATTACACAATACCGTAACTTTGGCTTGAAATATTTACGTAAAATGAACGATAACTGCCAGTTTTTTGCTTTTAACCAATAATCTAGACTGTTTTACGTTCATATCGATAGAAATTCTGCGATAAAAGCATTTATTTACAATAATTTTCAACTTAAAACGGTCTTTGTTTTGTGACTGCCGATACGTTGGATTTTGTTTCTCTACGCAATAGCGGAATTCAGCCTAAATACTGTAAATTGCGATTGTATATAGAAAAAGCTAATTTTGCTTTTGTTAAGTAAAATCAAGATTATTCTGCATGCTTTCCTCAAGTATAACGTTTCTAAAATGAAAATTGAGTGATTTATTCACTGTTGAAAACTTGCACAACATTAAAAAAAATTTGAGTTGCTATTTTGGGCAAAAAGTTATCCGATATGTTAAATATTGCTATTCATCCTGAAAATATGGGTGATTATCTCGGCATTTGGTGATTTTTGCGTATCAAGTGTAAAATTTGAAAACATTTTATAGCCATTTTAAGCTGCTATACTTGTATAAAAAAATAATACTTTAAAGTTTTTGATGTCGCTGCTCATGGGGACTCATGTATGCCTAAGGGAGGTGCTTGTTTTGGTTTTAGGTCGCTAGCAGCTCTGGTTTTGAGAATATTTGTTTTTAAGTTTTTGATAATAGGTGCCCTACAGATCAGCCCCGAGGCCTGTGTCCTGTCAACTAATAGTGAAGTCTATGGTTATACCAAGACGGGGTATTAAAGCATAAAAACATTTTGGAATTTTATTTTCTATGCCGATCCTTCAAAATTATTTCTTAACGTGAAATCAGTCTGCAAGACACGGCCACTTGACTACAGGAAGTGTCGGTCAGTTCTTTGCCCGTTGCTGGGACAGTGCAGTATCATAGAACATTGTTGTCAGGTAAATAAATAATGGCGTCGCTCCCGATGTGCTAATAAAAATGCTAATGTCTCCAGAAGGTGGGGGTGAGGCCTCGTCTTTTTACTTCCGCCCCTCTCTCTTGCGCCGTGTTTGCAGCGATGGGACAGATAGGCTAAAAGTAAAACGCTCTTATCGAGCCGCGCAGACACCGCGCCAAGAGTCAGCCATTCATTACACGGAGACAGCTGCTAGCTCGCCACTGCGGAGGAGGCCATACGAGCCAACCGACCAGGCGGCGGAGGGATGCGTGAATGAAACAGAAAACCGAGCAAAATGTCAAAAGTGCTCCAAAAGTGAAGACGCATGTAGGACGGAACAAACAATGCGGGATGAACACGTACAGTACAGCCAGGACGCCCTATCCGGAAGCATCGGCTCATTTGTTTTATGGCGGAGCACATGCTGAGTTAGGATGTGTAATAAAGAGAGGAGGACTCGGAGGTGTAGGGTGGGAGAGGGTTATGTGCGAAGATTCTTCCCGAGATTGGATTTGTTATTTCCTATGGGGTTCAAGCAAAGGTCAGACCCTTGAAACATGTACTGACTCAACACTAGAGGTGAGACAAAATATTGTACTGTTATCAGTTACAGTATGATGAAGCACCCTCGTTTGGGGCACAGATCCGTTTATTTAATCTTGTTCAAAAGCAATTGTCAAGAAAAATGTCAATGTTGCCCTGTTTGACATGACTTTTTTTTTCACAAGACTCATTGAAGTCTGCTGTCTTAAATTTGTCTCTTTTTCTATTCAGAAAGTATTCATATACGCATGAAGTAACTAGTATATAAATGGTAATAGGTGAACACATAGGTTAACTTTGCATTTGTACATTCTACTATCAAGTAGGGATGTCCCTGATTTTTTGGGGATTCTGATCCAATTTTTATCATAACAAGTTTTGCTGATATGGATCCAATGCGATACCCATATTTTTAGACCAGTAAAAATAATGCAAAAAATAATGTAACTTGTAAATGACAAATAGTATGCCTAGCGGTTAGATTTACAGCAGCTGAAAAGCACGATGGTACTGAAAACACATGGGACTACGGGTTCGGAGCCGATTAAATTCGATAATGTTCGATCCTCCCAGAATAGTACTGAGCATCGGTAGAAGAACATTTGATAGTTTAGCTCATTATTTGAACACTACATATATTTTTTTAGGGTTGTTCCGATCATGTTTTTTTGCTCCCGATCCGATCCGGATCGTTTTAGTTTGAGTATCTGCCGATCCCGATATTTCCTTATCCGATTGCTTTTTTTTGCTCCCGATTCAATTCCAATCATTCTCGATAATTTTTCCCGTTCATATACATTTTGGCAATGCATTAAGAAAAAAATGAATAAAACTCGGACGAATACATACATTTAACATACAGTACATAAGTACTGTATTTGTTTATTATGACAATAAATCCTCAAGATGGCATTTACGTTATTAACATTCTGTCTGTGAGAGGGATCCACGGATAGAAAGACTTGTGACTTTGTATATTGTGACTAAATATTGCCATCTAGTGTATTTGTTGAGCTTTCAGTAAATGATACTGAAGGCCATGCCCAAATGCATGATGGGAAGTGGAACCATGACTGTGCGAAGTGCTACCAATTCATATACAGTGCTGCTCAAAAGTTTGTGAACCCCCTCAACATTTTGGAATTTTCTATTATTTCAACCTGATTTCCTAATCAATCAATTCAGTAGTTTTTTTTTTGTTTTTTTAACAGTTGTGTTGTCGAGACTAAATTAAAAAGAGTTTTCATCAACTGATGTAGGTGCAAAATTGAACTGTTTGGTCACAACCAAAACCGCCATGTCTGGCGAAAAGTCAACACTGCATACCACCAAAAGAACCTTCTCCCAACAGTGAAGCATGGAGGTGGGAATGTCAAGATCTGGGCTTGCTTTTCATCCTCAGGACCTGGACAACTCCACATAGTCCAGGGAATCATGAATTCTGAGGAATATTGTCAAATCCTAGAACATAACCTGACGCCATCTGTTTTGAAGTTAAAGCTTGGCAGAAGGTGGATCATGCAACATGATAATGATCCAAAGCATTCCAGCAATACAACCAAGGAATGGCTGAAAAAGAAGAAGATTCATGTTCTGGACTGGCCCAGTCAAAGTCCTGACCTAAATCCCATTGAAATGCTGTGGCGGGACCTGAAGCGAGCAGTTCATGCCAGACGCCCATCAAACCTCTCTCAACTGACTGCGTTCTGCAAGGAAGAATGGGCAAAAATCCCCCAAAGTAGATGTGAGAGGCTGATTAGTCACTACAGAAACCGTTTGGTTGAGGTAATCTCTGCAAAAGGAGGCGCAATATCCTATTAACTGAAGGGGTTCACATACTTTTGCACACATGATATCTGAGTTTTTCTTAAATCAACCACTTTTGTTAAATAAAGAATGACAATATAACTATTTCTTTTGTTTCAGTCCATTATTTGGAATGTCAGTATTGTGGATTTGGGTATAACTTAACATTTAATAAGGTTATTTTAGTTTTTTTTACAAAAAATCTGACCATTGCTGTGGGGTTCACAAACTTTCGAGCAGCACTGTATCTTCTCTGCGTTGGGAAATAACTTAAGGTGTTAAGAGAAAGATCAATTACTACCTTTCTTCCCCACATTGCTTTCCATGATATTACTAATCATAGGGAGAAGGATTGTAAGGCTTTAGCCTATTAAAAAAAGGCTCCAAAGGCTGCAAAAATTCACTTTAGTCATTTTACGCTGTCTTTTATCTCTCTAAATGGGTAAAACGGCGCCATTACAGATTGAGCGCGACAATGCGTGAGTGGGTCGTGCAACGCATGCATTAATTGCGTTAAATATTTAACGTGATACATTTTTTAAAAATTAATTACCGCCGTTATCGGGATAAATTTGATAACCCTACCTTAAGCCTAAACTAAAGACTCTGGATGAGTGTAACATATTATGTCTGTAAAAAAAAAAAAAAATTAAAAAGGCATGGCCGATATTTTTTTGCTGATTCCGAAACTTTGAAAATGACGTGATCGGACCCCATCGATCGGGACGCCGATCGATCGGGACATCTCTAATTTTTTTACATTAGTTCATAATTTCCTGACTCTTTTGGGTTCAATTCAGAGTCAAATACGAGAACAATTATTAAGGCTCAGTCGATTTATATTCCATACAATAATTTAGTGATTTTGAACCGGTGTTCTTGAACGCGACACGAGCAATACCGCGCACCACATTCAAGAACTGCTCGGATTTCTAGCCATTAGCCACCTTATCCATATGTGATGACTGTCATTCCTCCCCTTGGAGTTTTATTCCAATGTGTTTTATTCCAACACATTGTCGAACACAGCAAGGTAGCTGATGGCTAGAAATCTGAGTAGTACTTGAATGCGACACAAGCAGCTATCCAACAGCGTCATAGTGCCAAGCAAGTTTAACCCTTTAACACCGAACGTGTCGGCAGCGACGCGTTTACGCATATCGTCTTTGAAGCTTCGTCACGCTGTAATTACATCACCCACGTGCCGCTGGTTGGTCTCATTTGAAAGTGTGGAAGTTGATGTCCACACCAGTTTTTATCTGAAGTCCCAATCGACCATGAAAAACGGGAGATAATGTCATTTGAATTTTATATTTTTATTGCACTCATAAATATGCATTAAAACGCTGCATGGATCATGTATCTATCTCCATATTACCATCATTTCTTGTCCTTTTTCAAAACCGAAAGCAGCACAAAAGACTGCATATCATGTGATAATTTTTAATAAATTTCCGAGCGAGGCGCCAACTAATGAAAGCGAGGCATGCGAAGCAAGTAACGCCCGGTTGGTTTGAGCGAGCGCCTTTGAAACGTGCAGAATGAATCTAAAACCACATTTAGCGCAAGATAATGCATTATTTCATTAACTCAAGGAAGAAGATGAGCCGTATTTGTCGTTGTTTTCTTTGGATGAGTCGCCGTCTCGGCGAGTAGAAGTGACAGCAGCACGCAAACGGCGAAAGAGTAGGCTGTGTGACATTGTGTGTGACGCAGCTCCGTGACCTGTTCAAGAAGAAGCTTTATTGAGTGCGCAAAAAAAAAAAAAAAAAAAAAAAAACTTTATTGGGTTGCATGTCTGAAAAATTGCAATTGAACTACTTGTATTTTTTAAAATACTTTTTTTCAATGTTATAAATATTTTTTCTTCACTATAATCTTTTCAATTTTATGTAGATGTGTGTTCGAGAAGCTTGATTGCATGTACGTATATACTTTTGATAAGGTTATGGGTACAACACCTAACTTCAAAAAAGATATATCCTCCTAACCCTTTGTGTGTTAGATGATATATATAATCTTTTTCTCACTATTTTGCACTGTATACAACCTGTTTTGACCATAGTATGTGTAAAGGCCAAAAACGCCTATGACCATACCTGCTGTTTGTGTTGAATTGTCAAACATAAAACTATTCAATCTTATTTTTTTTCTACTGAATGTTTATCCTAACAAGTTGAATAGATATTATCAAGCTTCAAAACGGTTGGTCGAGCATGTTTGGTTGTCAATGGGACATCAACATTACAAATTTTGAAAAAAGATTTTGGGATTTTTTTGTCTTTTTGGGTCCAAAATGTGGATTATAATTGGTCAGTGAAGAAAACAACAGTTTGGACATGAAGTTCAAGGTGTCCTGAAAAAAGGGACCCAACTTGGCCATTGTAAACATTTTTTTCTTTGAAATATAAAGGCAACATCAAATGCATGCAAATTCGGCCGAAATAGGCTTAGGTGTTAAAGGGTTAAACGTCATCTCCAAATGAAACACCCGTCGCTTCAAACACGCTTCAAAACAAGTCGATGGACCATTTTGTTGTCCTTCGTGAAAACAGGGAAAACAGGCAACTTTTTAAAGAAAAACTACAAAGGTAAATAAGAACGCCCTCAAAGTTACCTTGTTGCTGAACTTGTTGCTAAATCAAACAAGTCCCACACTGTGGCAGGGACATTAATACTATCTGCCTGCAAGGCCATTGTCAGTTAAATGCTTGGCTCTGATGCATTTAAAGACATTGCTAAAGTCCCCCTGTCTGATAAGTCTGAGCTTTTCAAGCCTAATTGCTGTAAAAAAAATAAAAACAGAGAGAGACTGAGAGCTGTTGAAGAAGATTCCTGCCAGGTTATCGGCTTTGTGTTCATCTAAACAGGCTTAAGTTTCATACTGAGTAAGTATAAATATTGAGAAATTATTTTATAATTAAATATATTGTACAGAAACTAATTTTGGAACATTTTTGGTTTGTGGTGTGCCGCGAGATTTTTTTCCAATGTAAAAATGTGTCGTGACTCAGTAAAGGTTGAAAAACACTGCTATAATTGATCAAATATCGGTCTTATTTTTCCAACTTTTTCCGGTCATAATGAGTCTTATCTGGGTAAAAGTGGGATACTGAAAATCAGATATCACCTCTCAATCCTAGAAAGACAAAAAAAAAAAAAAACATTAATTAATTCATTTATTCATCTTCTGCACTGCGTATCCTTACAAGGGTCGCGGAGGTGCTGGAGCCTATCCCAGCTAACAATGGGCAGGAGGCAGGGTAAACCCTGAATTGGTTGCCAGCCAGTTGCAGGGCACATATACAAACAACCATCCCGCACACACTCAGACCTCCAGACAATTTGGAGTGTTCAATCAGCCTACCATGCATGTTTTTGAGATATGGGAGGAAGCCGGAGTACCTGGAGAAAACCCACGCAGTCACAGAGAGAACATGCAAACTCCACACAGGGAGGCCCGAGCCGGGATTGAACAATCTCAGAACTGTGAGGCAGACGTGGTAACCACTTTTTCACTGTATTACGTACATAAAGACCATTTTGGTAACTCATATTGTCCAACTCCAAAAATCCAGTACCGATATCAAACCGATACCGATATACAGCATACGGTCGTGAATTTAACATAATTTGGCTAATTGTATTGTAATGCCCCACTGGATGATTTAAAAATAATACCGTAATTTCCCAAATACAAGGCGCACCCGTGTATAATGCGCACCCCAAATTTACTTGTAAAATCTAGGGAAAATTATTGTACCCGTTTATAACGCGCACCCTAATTTTAGCACCAATAAATAGAAGAATACAAGAAAACAGAGCTCGTGTACAGATACAGAAATGTCATTTTACTGATTGGTGAAACACAGCACAAGCATAGCACATTGGTAGTTCAAAACATTACCATAAACTGAGCATATTTACGGTAATAATATGATTTGACAACTTCTCCAATTTACCAGAATCTAGGAGAAAACAAGACAGATGTGACTTTTCTTTTAAAGGCTCCTGTATAACTTGCCCGTTTCATCATGATGAATAAATGTTTCTTCCATGGATTGATATGTTAAAATGAAAGTGAGAACGTAAGTCGGAAATCTGTGAGAGCTCATCGCTGTCAACACGACAGTAACAATAGGAACTATTGTTATTTGGCTTTGAGTTTCCCGAGGGACAGATATAGTTGACGGACACACACAGGAAGTCTGTTGTTACGTTTGTTATTGTCCGAGTTGCAGAGCTGCAATAAACGTTGACTGAAATGAGTTCAAGAAACTAAATTCTGTGCTTTATGAAGAGTGAAAAAAGCAGAATTTAACACAGACGAAATCATTCGGCCGATTAGAGTGAAGTATTACAGAAACAAAATCGTGACGTCACGTACCGTAATGGTCGCCGCATACGTTTCGTCAACACAACGTGGCCAAAAAAAAATTAAAAAATTGTTAATATTAGGGGTGTCAAACGATTATAAATTTTAATCGAGTTAATTACAGCTCAAAAATGAATTAATCGTAATTAATCGCAATTAATCACAATTCAAACCATCTATAAAATATGCCATATTTTTCTGTAAATTATTGTTGGAATGGAAAGATAAGACCGAGATGGATATATACATTTAACTTACGGTACATAAGTACTGTATTTCTTTATTATAACAATAAATCAACAAGATGGCATTACCATTATTATCATTCTGTTAAAGCGATCCATGGATAGAAAGACTTGTAGGTCTTAAAAGATAAATAAAAATAATAAATAAATTATATAAATAAATAAAATATATATTTATAAAAATGTGTAGAAAATAAATAAAAGATAATAACTAGTACAAGTTATAGAAATTTTATATGAAAACCCCTCTTCATGTTTTCGTTTTAATAAAATTTGTAAAATTTTCAATCAAAAAATAAACTAGTAGCCCGCCATTGTTGATGTCAATATTTACTTACACAATGCTCATGGATGCTTAAGCCTATAAAATCAGTCGCACCCAAGCACCAGCAGAGGGCGGCAAAACTCGGAAAAACCCAACAAGTACACCTTTCACTTTGCTGTCCTTTTAATATGTTTAAGTGGGGCATTTGTGCATTAATTGCGTCAAATATTTTAATGGGATTAATTGAAAAAAATCAATTACCGCTCATTAACGCATTAATTTTGACAGCCCTAGTTTATATATCCATGTAATATATGTATATTTCTGTCCCCATCCATGTACCCGTTTATAATGCGCACCATGATTTTACAAGTTGATTTTGGGGGGGAAAAAGTGCGCGTTACATTCAGGAAATTACGGTAGTGGTCACATAACAAATCCCAAGCATGTTAGTTTGAAGACATCTAATGGTCAATAAGCATAACTGCTGTGCTAAGCAGTGACCAGCCATTGTACAAAGGCAAAAGGCTTCTACATTCACTTTGAAGGCAACATGCATATTGGCCCAAAACCGATAATCAAAAACCGATGTCGATATTATCCAAAAACATTTTAAAATTCTTTTATCAGCCAATATTATCGGCTATCCGATAATATAGGGCTATGCAACAGAAGACGATTGCAGTCACTGGAATGATGCACAACTTTTCCTTAGGGGGGTTATTATAATTATTCATCTTAAACAGTCTCCACGCATGCTGATCTGTGCTTCTTTTAAATCTTAACTCCCCCTTGACACCTTTTGTGCAATGTTCTGGCGCGTTAGCACGCCGTGTCCCACCAGGCTAGGAGTGTTGCAAGTTGCTAATTTCCTCGTTCAGGACAGTGGATCTTGGCAGATGATGGATGATCCCCAAGGAGGGATGTGTGATTGACAGGTAGACTTTTAGTAAGGGATGAATGAAACAATAATTATATAATTAACTGTTCTTTTTGGACTTGGACTAAAAGTGATTTATTGATGGAGACCATGAAAATGAGTGAGTCAAAATACATATTTTAGGTGAGAGATTCAAGTGAGTTTCATTTGTGGATTCTGATCAGATATGGGTTAGAGTTTTCATGCATCAGACTGTCAAAACCAGCAGCACGTCCCAATTTTTAGTTCATATAGTGTCAGCGAAACGGAGCAAGAGTAGTAGAAAATTCCTTAAATTATTTACAGAATTTTCAAACAACTATCATTAGTCTCCTCCTTAAAATGGATCCACTCCAATAGATCACTCTTATTTTATTACCTTTCACACATATATAGTTTATTTTTGTTGGGAGCTAGTTGGTGAAACATAATGCGACTCATTCTTTTGTTCAACCGCTCTCATCTCCCACTGCGAGATGACTCACCCATGGAATGTAGATGAATAATACACTAGCCTTACACCCGTCGACCACATCATTTGGTAGAACTGAACCCGGCGAGTTAATTCCAGCTC
This sequence comes from Corythoichthys intestinalis, assembly GCF_030265065.1. Classification (NCBI taxonomy): domain Eukaryota; kingdom Metazoa; phylum Chordata; class Actinopteri; order Syngnathiformes; family Syngnathidae; genus Corythoichthys; species Corythoichthys intestinalis. The sequence goes on along the minus strand of NC_080411.1, from coordinate 12,751,614 downwards.
AAGGTGTGTAGCAACAGTTTAGAAATATTTGTTTTTCCTTAGCTCATTGGCAGACATTTGATAGAAATACTAGTAGAGGTGGGTAGAGTAGCCATAAATCTTACTCACGTAACAGTATTGTTACTTGAAAATCATATTACTCATGTATAAGTAAACTTCCAAAAAGTTTACCCAAGTAAACGTAAAAAAAATAGTATTCAGTGAAAAGAATACTGAACAATGTGAAGAATCTTTTTTTCCTGCTGTATTTTAAGCCAAAAGAACTGTTGTGTTTGATAAAACATTATGTCTATATGCTGCCATAGAAGAGTCATGGCGCATTAAGCCCCTGAACTATTTTTAATTTTTCCGTTTTACCCTGGAAACCCTCATTTACAGACGTCACGCAACTGCTTTTGTTTCAACCCAGCCATGAAACGAAAGTAATTATATTTATTATTCAAAATTTCTGTCGTTTTTAGTTTATAAGCCTTAATAGATGTCAAACATTTAGTTTAAAAAAAAAAAACTTCATAAAATTATTCACTCGCATATTTTAAACTTTTAAACAAATAAAGTCACAATGAAAAAATGGTGTCTGTAAAAAAGGCACAGATATCTACCCCATAACTATCACTTAACTGTATTTTCTTTGTAACTGTCACATTTTCTCCGATATGTTAGATGATAAATAATCGATCCAAACAAAGAAAAATTAAAAAGTAAACGTTTAAAAGGGTAAATCTATGAAAAAGAACATCTCGGTCACTCCTTGAAGTCTGCGATTCGTGCATCGCGACCCTTGTTATATTACCATGTTTCACCCATAAAATCCCCCAAAAATCCAGCTGTGGCCATTCACAGATGTGTCTTGACACTCAGTGATACATGCTACATAGAGTTTTTGGATCAAAACAAGTTTAGTACGCAATAATATCTCGTTAAAGTCATGGCGTCTTTAATTCTGCTCTCATGTGCTCTCACCTCCAGTTAGGTTTTTGCTGTTTATTTTTATTTTTTTAAATGCCCTCCTGTTGAAATTTTTTCTTCCCTCAGAAAATTGAGATTTTAAGCTTTCCAATGATGTATCACACATGCATATAGGACAATTTTGAAATTTGGCCAAATTGGGGGTCTCAGAGCGGAACTTCAAGTCACCTGAGTGTTTTCCGCCATTTATATATATATACATATATATACATATATACATATATATACATATATATATATATATATATTTAAGCACGTTTTCTATATGAACTGTTACTCTAACCCAGACATGTCCAAAGTGCGGCCCGGGGGCCAAATACGACCCGTTATCAAATTTCATCCGGCCCCCAGCCTCTGTCATAAGATCAATAACGTCTGGCCCACACACAGACTTTATAGATTGGTTAGCAGTACTGCTACCAGAAAATGAAGTAGCTTACACACTAAATGCTGCTCCTCATTTACCCACTAAAAGGCATCAGTACTCTAAGCAGCATTACCCCGTGTGACCCTTGACATCCAATTTTCTAAAATGGTGACAATCAACAACAAGAACAACAAAAAAGTTGACTGCGACGGCGGATGCTTCAAGGATAGGTGGAAATTGGACTATTTTTTTTCACTAAAATACACAACATTTGTGTCTGCCTCATTTGCAAAGAGACAGTCACTGTTTTTAAAGAGTTCAATGTGAGGCGATATTACCAAACAAGACACGCTGACATGTACGACAAGATTACAGGGAAGATACGCAGCGAGAAATTGAAGCAACTTGAAGCTAGTTTAATTTCACAGCAGCAGTATTTTGCATGAGCCCGAGAGTCGAAAGAGAACGCCACAAAGGCTAGTTGCAAGATTGTTGAAATTATTAATTTTAAAAAATTATAAAGCAAATGTGACACACAGAATGGCTTGCTAAAATTTGCTTAAATATATTGTTCTACGCAAAGGAAGTGAGCCAAGGTCGGCCCCTCACATTTTTACCACACCAAATCTGGCCCCCTTTGCAAAAAGTTTGGATACCCCTGCTCTAACCTATTACATTACCATAGTATGCCCCAAAAGGAATACAAAAAATATCAAATTCCGTTTGGAAACATCTACAAAAATGAAACATTACACGTCCAAAGAGTATGAGTGCTCTCTAGTGGAGAAAACAACCTACCATTACTTTTAGCTATCATATCTCCAGTTTTCCGTCGTGTATCGGTGCCAATTAAAAACTGGGAGAGAGGTTAAAATCAGTACTTGTGAGTAATGTTGAGGGCAGCGCTCTATGTGAGTAGTTCATTTTGTACAACCTCAATATGAACTGTTAGCATTATACTGTACTATTACCTATTACGTGCCCATATTAGGCCGAAAAAAAATAAACAAAAATCATCAAATTCCAACTGGAAAAATCTACAGAAATGAGACATCAGCTGTCCAAAGAGCATGAGTGCTCTCTAGTGGAGAAAACATATTTCCTACCATGAGATCATAAGGATCCTATCTCCAGTTTTCCATGGTTTATCGGTGCCAAATAAAGTGCAATAGTTCATTTTTACGGTGCGTTAAAGATGACACGCGATTAAACAGGCCGGTGTGATCATAGGACTTCCAACTGCAAGTTGTGTATGTATGTGTGGTCATGTGACTATATTGTTAAGTCTGATTGATGTAAGGAAGTCATGCGATTATAGCTGCAATGTCTCAGTGGGGAAACTGGTAGGCATCTCTGGCAAAAATAAAGTAAAATACATAAAATGTAACAAGTTTAGCCCAAAGTAACGGAGCAAACTATTTTCTTCACAAGTAAAAGAAGCAAGAAACAAGTAAAAGTCAAAATTATGCTGTAGTAAATCTACTCTTAAGCCGCTTTCAGACTTATATCCCGGTAAATTCCCGTGTAAAGTGACGTGGGATTTATTCGTGTCATGGCTTTCAGACACGGAGAAATGTCCCGGGAATAACCCGGGTTGGACACTTTCCCTTTCAGACTTGTCCCATGTTGGCGACTCGACGCTCTCTGTGCGGGGAGGGCGGCTGGAGTGATTGTATAACCTGGAAATTATGTCATTTTTGGTTGGCATCGGCAACAAAATAAACCACACATTTCCAAAGATGGATGATGGACTGTCATTTCCTCGGCCGTACGACCCAGTAGCAATTTAATTTCTTTATGTTTTCAGTTTAATTTTGGTATTTCCAGTTTGCCATGTTGATAACTGTGATGTTTGTTTGACGCTTTTTGTCTTACTGCGAAGGAAATGATGATCGGCCCGCCATTACAACGACGTACCGCAAGCAACACGTCACTTCCGCTCATTAATATTCATGACATTAGCTACTGTTGCTAAGTAGGGACAAGACACCGTCTGTCCCTAATAGGAAATGAATGGAAATCGTGTACAAAGATGTTTACAGAGCTAAACCTACCAAAAGGCAAAATGATGTGCCTGGTTCCAAATTGACTGGCAAAGATGTGGAAGAACATAAAAATGTTCAGTTAAAGAGATGGCTTTAGTGTCGAAGGCTGAAAAAGACGAAAAAAAACCGAGCCGACCTAAGCATAGCTTTAGCTTTTTTATCGACGTGACTGACAATGACATTTTCCTGTTTCAACAAGCTATCCGTTACCATCAGCCCCGTCTTTCTTATATATCCTCTGGTTGTCCTACGTCTCTTACCGTTCTTGGGGGTAATTTAGTTAGCTTTGTGTAGCGATCGCAAATGCTACTCAGTGACAGCCAACGAACACTTTTAATTTTTTCATGATAACACATCCTAATCCTATAATTTATTTACACTTCCCCCTTACTAATGTTTTTTTTTTATATACATAAATATATATATATATATATATATATATATATATATATATATATAGAAACGGTAACAGTGGCAGTCAGATACCATTGTAATTCTTTTCAGGTCATTCATTGTCAGACAGAAGCAGTACGGCACAACGTTACGCAAAAAAAATAAGTTAAAAATATAAAAATGGCTTACCTCTTTCTCCTCTGAAAGACCATGCCAACACAACATAATGTTTACTGGATATGAATGGTAAATGGTAAATGGTGTTATACTTATATAGCGCTTTTCCACCTTTCAAGGCGCTCAAAATGTGAATGGATTCACCGAGCTGGTGTTAAAGTTGATTCGGTCTTCACATTTTTTCCTCCCAAGTTTTTGGGTTTCCAGAAACGTATGAAGAAAACATCCTTCATGTGTCGTAATGTCTAGAGTCGTTTCTACAAGTTCCAAAAAAGCAATGCGTGATCGGCATGTTCGTTTTTGAAAGATTACTGGCGAAAAGTAGCACAAATTACGTTGTGTCTATGCGAGGGCGGGTCTATAATGTCCCACTTCGGCTTTACTTCCGCTTTACGATGCGACGTCATGATCTAAAAATAGCCTGCGTGCGGTACGCCATTATGTCATCAGCCTTCACGCTGTGACTCGGGAATTAAACGCCTCCTTTCACACATGTCGCGTCCTGGGTAAATCCCGGAAATTATACTAGGACGCGACCCGGTAAATGTTGTGTCATTTCCGTGTCAGTCGACCCGGAAAACTGCTTTCACACATAAGGGCTACCCATTTAAATCCCGGCAATTAACTGTGTGTAAAAGGGGCTATAGAAGTACATTTTTCTCAAAAAGTTGCTCAAGTAAATGTAACTGCGTAAATGTAACGCATTACTATTCACCTCTGCTAGTCAGTGAGTTAAAAAACAGAAAGTGGGTGTGAACAAGGATCCCCTTACCGAGCCATCCGGCCCCGGAGTTGGGCACACACATGTCCGTCTCGGCGCTGGGCAGGACGAATCCCACCACGAAGACCTCGACGCCATCCGACATGAGCGCCAGGCCCAGCACGAAGAAGAGCTGCCACTGGAACCTCCCGTGGCCGCACTCCTGCATGATGAGCTCATACTGCTGCGCCAATTCCTCCTCGTCGGCCTGCCGCTCGTCCTCCAGTTCCTTACAGCTCTTTGGACCGTCACCCACCGGCTGGCCCAGGGGTATCTGTCCATCCCGCGGTTTCCCGTCTTGGTAGGCAGGCACGCCTTGGTACTCGCCTTCGTAGACCTCGTCTTCATTGTCGTGGCCCTCCGTGGCATCGCTAGACGCCCCGTCTTCGTCATTGGCCGCGTTGTCGCCATAGCGCCTGTCCGCTTGTCCGTAGGAATTGTAATCATTCTCTTCATCCTCATCGTTCTGGAATCGATTGTAGCTGCGGTGCGCAGAGTATTCATCCGAGGCGCGGTCCACCGCCTTGTTGAAGTTCTTGCCGGCTTGCCTCTTGGCTTCCTTTGCAATGTCTTTGGCGCCTTTCACCAGGGAAGTCCTGTTGTTATGCGTGTCATTCATCTTGACAGCGACAAAGCTGAGCAATAGGTGTTTGTAAGAAACCTATTTCAGCGGCTCCGGCGGATGCAGCTGCCCGAGACACACTCGGGGTACTTTATAAGGTCAACGAGCAACAGCCGGGAACGCCAGTCGGCTGCCAGGATAATAATTAAGCGCTGAGGTCGAACCCCATGGAGCTGGAAAGCAGTTCGCTGAAATTGGAAAACTCCTCAGTTGTGCAAGAGCTCAGCAGACGAGGCCATCAGCCTGCAGGAACACAAGGCGAAAGTACTTCATTAAAAGTTGGTGATGAACACCCGACCGCAGCGTCGAGTGAAGGTATTTTTAGGGCACTTTTGAAACTGCGTTGTTATTTAATTCTTCCTTTTTTTCTTTTTAATGAGCGTTGGCTTACTACAAGTTGATGGCCCACCACAAACTGATCTTAAAACACTACAGTGATACCTCAAAAAACAAAATTAACTTGTTCCGGAGTGACTTTCGTATCATGATTTTGTTTTTTCATATAATGAATCACATTTTACATGCACATCACTTAATTCCAAGCTCTACTGAGGGGCAGTTTATATGGTGACTCTCCTAGAAGACTGAAAATTTCAAATTTGCATTTATATGGTTCCGTCTCCATTCGAACAATGTCACAATTCTGCATGAAAACGATGTAGTATTCATGCCAGGCCTTAGGGGGCAGTGCAGATTTTCAAGGTGACAGCGAATGATGCACTTTGACCTCCTCAGCCTGGAAGACAACATGCCCACCCACTCCAAGCAATGACATTCTTCTTTTGTTCAAAAAGGCACAAAAATGGAAACATTCAAAATATTTAAATTTAAAAATATTATTAAAACAGCAAATTAAAGCCGACGTTCCGCCATTTGCTGTTTTTAATATTTAATAGCACAGCTGCACACGCTCAATGTGACATGTACGAGTGCTGACGTTATCGGCGCGGGTCCCGCGCTGAAGGAGCTTTTGATATGCATCCGGAGCCAGTCCCCCTCAAACCCCCGCAATCGAATTTTTCCACTTTGGAGGCAGGATTCAGAATTTTTCGTCTTCGCTGACTCTATATGCACGCGAGGCAATTCCGCTACTCAGTCATTGCGTCTTCGTGTCGCAGAGTCGCCAAGTAAACTGCCCCTCCAGTTAAATGTGGAGAAGACAGAGGTGATAATTTTTGGGCCAAAAAAGGAAAGGTCAAAGATAAGCAGGCAACTTAGCACAATGTCACTTACAGCTACAAATCAAGTCAGAAACCTTGGCATAATTATTGACTCAGACCTAAAATTTGATAGTCATCTAAAGTCCGTCACTAAATCTGCTTATTACCACCTAAAAAATATAACCAGAATTAAGGTGCTTCTGACTCAACAAGACATGGAAAAACTTATACATGCTTTCATTTTCAGCAGATTGGACTATTGCAACGGTATGTTTACGGGTCTTGATAAAAAATCAGTGAGGAAGCTGCAGCTAGTACAGAATGCTGCAGCCAGAATCTTCACAAATACAAGGAAGCTGGACCACATTACACCGGTTTTGGAATCGCTACACTGGCTTCCAGTGAGTCAATGGATGGACTATAAAATACTACTGCTCGTCTATAAAACACTTCATGGCCTTGGACCAAAATACATGCTTGATTTGTTAGATTCCTATGAGACATCTAGACCCCTAAGGTCGTCTGGAACCGGTCTCCTGCATGTTCCAAGAACAAGAACCTCTGGAACAAGCTACCTGAACGCCTGAAGTAAACTCAAACTGTTAGCTCTTTTAAATCAGGGCTTAAAACGCTTTTGTTTAGCACTGCATATCCATAACTGTCTATATATTTCAATCTACTTGCTTTCTATTCCTCTTGTGCTTGTCTCCATTGCTGATTTCAATTATTGTTATTATTATTAGTTTTTGTTTTATTTTTATTTATTTAATTTTATTTTATTTGTGATTAAATGCGATTTGTATGTATAATTTTATTTCCGGTTTTGATTGTCTTGGTTTTTACGTTGTATTGATTTAAATGTGATTTTTATGATCATCATGTGATGTAAACCACTTTGAATTGCCTTGTGTTGAATTGTGCTATATAAATAAATTTGCCTTGCCTTGCCTTGCCCTAAAACACCACATTAAATTAGCTGTCATTACCTCTGATTGCCTGTCTTTATTTGTAATGCTTTGTCGCTCCCTAGTAGTTCTTAAGTTTAACTAGTTTGTTTGGTTCTAGCTCACTATACAGACCTTATCCCTTGATGACACGAGAAGTGCTATAACACAAGCTAACTTCGGCAGCCATTGCTTGCTATTTCACCGCACTGTTTGGGCCTTGATAAAGCATCGCTTGGAAGCAATAATATTCTTATATCTCATTCACAGTGCTGTTCTTGAAAACTCATAAGCATATTGGTCAAAAGTTTAATTCTATAGGCACCAACCTCCCCAAAATTCGCTCAGTACAAGATATTTTACAAAATTCAGCACCTGAAGGAGTTTGATTAGCAATGAAGACACATATAAACTCATTAGACTGGAAGATGTCTGCCATCTAAAGGTAAAAAGTAGTAACTACATGAGGCACCATATTTGCAGCTCTGGCTTGTAAAAGTTAGCAATGTAGCTTGTCGCAATTATGCGACTTTGGCGCTTACAGAGTTAAAAACATAATCCAACTGAGACCAAATCCTTTAAATTTTCGACAAATTACGACTGCTTTTTGGCAAGATATTATTAATAGTTGTTGAGATTTTGCACCAAAAAACAGGGTCATTCATTAGCTTCCTCATTATTTATAGATCACAAAACCCATCTTATTGTATTTCTGCCTGTAAGCGAGCTGTAGCGCTCACACATCTTCAAGAATTTCTTCCCCAGGTTAAATAAAGCCAGGCACAAACATGCGTTTGTTTATATTGATGCCCCTGTTTCCTACCACCTCAAAGTACATCAAAACAATTCCTCCATTTTTCATGTATTCAGCGCTAGTGCAATACAAGATCATGTCTCTTGTGTGTCAAAGCTAATTCATTTCAGCTTGGTGATTCCCATCCAGAAACACATGTCAGCCTGTGTGAGCGAGCGCCCTCGGGGCTCATTCCATGGCCGCCGTCACCACTGCACTGGCCTGGTCTCGCCAAAGACCTGTCAACACATAAGGGCATTGCCGCCTGTACTGCAAAGCCCTTTAGCGACTCGGTTTGTGGCAGACTAATAACGTCATAGACATGTGTGAAGTCGTACTTTCAGGAGTGGACATATGAGATTTTCTTTTTTCGTGCATTGCTTCTGCTACCTGCAGAACATCAACATTAACCCATACAAAAAGACTGTGTATAATTATTGTATAACAACAGGGAAATTACATTATTCTCATTGAATTTATTTCCAGGGATGGGTAGTAATGCGTTCCATTTACTCTGTTACATTTACCGTATTGGCCCGAATATAAGACTGTGTTTTTTGCATTGAAATAAGACTGAAAAAGCGGGGGTCGTCTTATATTTGCGGTCTAGACATTATACCCATTCACGACGCTAGATGGCGCCAGGTATCATTAAAGCAATGTTCTGTCATAATGGATCTCAGCTACTCTCAAGTTGAACCAGTTTGCATTCTTTTATTGCAATTTTTTTCCCTATTCAGATTTGTTTCAAGACTACAGTTAAACTTCACTTTGATGGTTAATGCAGTTATTGCACTTTTGTTATTTTATCACAATAGACTGGTTTATTTACATTTCAAAAACCAGAAGCCATTTATTTATGAATGTGATTGCACTTTAGTTTACATGTTCAAATGTTCAGATATTAAGATTTGAATGAGGCATAATAACATTCTTTTTCTCTCAAATATATTGTTATAATCATTTGTTTCAGATGTACTGTAATTATTTTCTGTATAAAAATTTGGTGTTCAAAAAGTCTTTTCAAACTTGAGTCTTGAAAAAGAGGGTGTCGTCTTATAATCAGGGCCGTCTTATATTCTGGCCAATATGCTACTTGAGTTAATTTTGGGGAAAAACGTCTCACTTCCAAGAGCAGTCTTACAACGCCAGACTTTTTACTTACATAGATTTGTGAAGAACAAATGTTATTCTTACGTTGCTTACACTGAAATTGTTACATTTTTCCTCTTTATTCTACAAATTACATTTGACTTGATTTTTGCCTGAGATGGCCACTCTACCAATTGCGCCAATGAGAGGTCGCAACAATAATCACATGACTCCATTTACCAATCAGACGTAACAATACATTCACATGACCACACACAAGCTTGTAGTTGGAAGTCCTATGATCACGGCGGACTGTTCAATCGCATTGGATCGTGAAAGCGCCGTAAAAAAGAAACTATTTCACATAGGGTGCTTTATTTAGTACTGATAGACCACGAAAAAATGGAGATATGATCGTTTTCATTTTATGGTAGGAAATAGTATTTCTCCACTAGAGGGCTCTCTAGTTCATAGTTGATGTTCGTAGTTGAGTTCATATAAATGACATTGTGGTGAGAAAAAAATTATACCATTGTTATAAAATATCCCACTATTGAAAACATTTACTCATAACTTGAGTATTCGTTTCACCGAACACTTTTTTACTTGTGCTTGAGTAAACTTTTTGAATGACTACTTTTACTTGTACTTGAGTAATATTATTTTGAAGTAACGCTACTTAAGTAAAATATTTAGCTACTCAACCCACCTCCGTCACTCCCAATTCAAATGGTTTAGATGGTCATGAATTGTGGCCAATTAGTTCAGAACTCGACTTTTCATTAAGATAACTTTTTCCAAAAGGAAAATAGTAGGGATATCCCGATCTGATCAAATGATCAGAAATCTGTACGATCATGCCATTTTTTGGAGGGTCAGAATCGGGTGAAAAGGATCTGGTTTTTTAATTAAAATGATAATTTGTTTTTCTGCTTCATGCTCATATAGTGCCACAGCCCCTCTCTCTCCCTTCTGCTAAGCAGTGCAGCCAAACTGTCCATCTTGCATTCGGTACTTTAAGTTAACGATGATTGACAGGTTTGAAGGTTTGATCTTGCCAGAGAAGCTTGGTAGCTCTACAATCAAAGGGACAAATGTGTAAATCATCGTTAACAAAGTGTACTGTGGCAACTCACTGCATAAGTGAGAGGCTGTTCTCAGCTGCGTGAGCATCAAAGCATGAGTGGATTTGAGTGGACTCTCTCAATGAAGCATCTAATAAAGACAAGCATTTTTCTACGTTATTCTTGTTTAAAATTAATTCATATTATGAAGGCAGCACGGTGGGACAGTAATACCATATTGGCCCGAATATAAGACAGTGTTTTTTGCATTGAAATAAGACTTAAAAAGTGGGGGTCGTCTTATATTTGGGGTCGAGACATTATACCCATTCACGACGCCAGATGGCGCCAGATATCATTGAAGCGAATGCTGAACTAGAGGAGTAATGTTCTGTCATGACAGACCTCAGCTACTCTCAAGTTTAACCAGTTTGCATTATTTTATTGCAATGTTTTTCCTTTTTCAGATTTGTTTCAAGACTACAGTTACAGTTAGACCTCACTTTGATGGTTAATGCATTTATTGCAATTTTGTTGTTCTATCACAATAGAGTGGTTTATTTACATTTCAAAAACCAGAAGCCATTCATTTACAAATGTGATTTGCACTTTAGTTTACATATTTAAATGTTCAGATATTAAGATTTGAATGAGGCAAAATAACATGCTTTTTCTCTCAAATATATTGTTATAATCATTTGTCTCAGATGTACTGCAATTATTTCCTGTATAAAAATTAATTTGGTGTTCAAAAAGTCTTTTTTCAAACTTGAGTCTTAAAAAACAGGGGGTCGTCTTATAATCAGGGCCGTCTTATATTTGGGCCAATACGGTATGTTTGGAACATTTGTTAAAAAAAAACTTTTTTTCCGGTATCAGGTCGGGACTCGGTATTGGCAGATTCTCAAAATCAGATGACTCGGACTCGGGGGTAAAATTATGCTTATTGGGACATGCCTAGAAAATAGCCCTACTTATGTTTCTTTGAAGTAATTTGTCAAAAACACTCTGAATCATTTTCACCGTACTGCCGCTATATTTGGCATCTAAGCATATACACCGAGATGAATAGTCAGTACGCCAGTGTTACGTTTTAAAAGCGTTACAGCTGCACATACATCTGCAGGATGTGAAATCCATCATTTCCACATTAGCACTAACGTGCTCGTAATGCGTTTGTATCGGCACACTCCTAGGAGCAGAGGGCTGCAGACGTTGGCTGGAGTGCCCAAATGGAGCGTGGCAGGTTGATGTATGGCACCTCTTCTCACCTTTTGCTCGGCGCGATGAGATAAAACATCAGTTGGGATCAGTCATTTGAACGTGGGCGCGCCAGGGGGCTGGCGGGAAGGCGCCCGAGAGAGTTTGGTGCAATGCAGCAGCGAAATGAAGTGGGAAATGGCTCGTAACTAACTTTTCTTTGACGCTACCGGGTGATGAGGAGGAAGCTGACCCTGGCCATGGATGCACCCGTCAAGGCCCACAATGCAGTGAGTGGCCTTTTAAATAAATGCCTTCTGGGTACTTCTCTGCCATCATTCTTTTGATGTTGTCGGTCAGTTCAACACGTTAGCTAAGTTCTGGGACAAAGATGTTTAAATAGCATGTTCGGTGATTTTTTTTTTTAATTGCTAAGTTGGCAAGTTTTCTCTGGACTATGCAGGTCTAAAATTAATTAGTACTTCTTCTGTGTGTCCCTAAGTATGTTTAAGGGACTGTACTAGAAGTACAGTACAGAAATAGTAATTCTACTGATACGAGTCTTTTTCTAAAAACAAAGTTATATGTTTTTTCTTGTGCAAATAAAAAAAAAATTGATTAACTTATTAGAAATTGAAAGCGGAAAACCAACCAATCAGAGTAGAAGGCAAGACTATCAATCATTTGTCACATACTGAGCAGCACATTTTGAGTGCCTGATGGAGTTTTACTATAGCACTAAAACTTATCGATTTGGGCATAGTGAAGTGCGCCAGCAGTGAGCATATCTGCAAATACGCATCTGATCCCTCGATGGGGATGGATGTTACTGTCAACTTGTACCGTTTTAGCAAATATTGCCACCATAGCTTTTTGTGACTGGATTTTATTCGACAAACTTTGTGGGCTCCTCGAAAGTCGCTATTGTAGCCATTTTTACTATTTTTACAGCATAATACAAGGGCAAGAAATGGAATTTTGGTAATCAGTTAAATTCCTTGGAGGGAGTAAACAATTTTCCTGACTGTGTCGCTGTAACGGCCCGCTGACACCGTGCCGACACATTCATTAATCACTGACGAGAATACGCAGACACGCATTTCGACTTCTCCTAGGTTAGTGCTAAAAACGCTTTCTGTATTCCACAGCGATTCGACGAGCATGTGACATCCAGGTTGACAATATGGAAATGCGGGGCCCTGCAGGCTTTCTGCGGCGCCCGCAGATGGCTGCAGTGAGCATCGGCTAATGCGCATCATGCGAACAAAAAGCACACGCCAAAGCTCTGCTGCAGATGCTGCGCAATCCAGCACATGACTTTTTGGGAAATATATACTGTTGGCCTTCTTATGTTACATAATCACTACGCGCCGGAAAAATTGATTCGAGGGTTTGCCCAAAAGTCTGTGCACCCCTTCCACTTTTCACACACTTTAGAAAAAAGACAGACCTTGAAAGGAAGCAGCCCCTTCTAACAAACTTTTGGTGTACCCTTTTCCACCTCCATAGGGTGACTGTAGCTGCCCTAAGCAAAAGTGTAGCTAAGTGCACCCCCAAAAATGACATTACACTCGTACCTTTACATATGAGTTTAATTCGTTCCAGGACTTGGTTTGTAAATTGAAGTTGTTGTATGTCTACTCGAGCGGGCTTTTCCAATAAGAACACATTATAATTCCAATTAATTCGTTCCACAGCCCAAAAACCTAGACTGAATCCTCAATAAATACTACAGATACAATTACAAATGGCAAATACCATAGACTTCATAATGATATAGACCCCACTCACATGACGTCACAACCACGCCTCCGCGCCATATTGTCCATCAGCTCGTCGTGTTTACGCATTACCGCTACTTAAATTCCTCCTATTATGGCGTGTTTTCTGCTCGTTGACATTAATAATCAAAATGGTGAAGGCATGTGTGGCGGTTGGTTGCAGTAACAGAGAAGATAGACGGAGAGACTTGAAGTTCTACTGTATTCCGAGAGACCCGGAGAGGAGAGCAAGACGGACGGCTGCAATTCGACGAGAAAACTGGGCACCAAACGATCACCACAGACTATGTAGTAGTCATTTTATACCTGGTAAGATGCATGTAATATATATTTAGGGGGTTTTGGGCTGACAACCACAATTAAGATCAATGCGAGGCTAATCGCCGACAACATACAGTTTCAAATTCAAGATGTTTATTTCTTCCCCCATCATTGTTTTTTGAATAATATTTAGCTGGTACCAAGTGAAAGCTTTACCAGATTTGGTATGGTAAAAATGTGGGGGGCTACCTTGGCTGATTTACGTAGAACAATATATTTAAACAGTTTTTAGCAAGCCCTTCTGTGTGTCACATCTGCTTTATTTTATTTTTTTTCATAATTTCAACAATCTCGCCTTTGTGGCGTTCTCTTTTGACACTTGGGCTCTTGCGAAATACTGCTGCTGTGAAATTAAACTAGCTTCAAGTCGCTATAATTTCTCGCTGCGTACCCTCCTTGTAATGTTGTCGTACATGTCAGCGTGTCTTGTTTGGTAATATCGCGTCACATCGAACTCTTTGAAAACAGCGACTGTCTCTTTGCAAATGAGGCAGACACAGTTGTTGCGTATTGTATTGAAGAAATAGTCCAATATCCACCTATCCTTGAAGCGCCGGCCATCGCAGTCAACTTTTTTTTTTATTGATTGTCGCCATCTTAGAAAATTTAAAGTAAAGGGTCACACGGGGTAATGTTGCTTAGAGTGCTGCTCTTTAAAGTTTTTCAAAGTTTTGTGAGAATAGGCTGAGTTTCTGTGGACAAGATAGTTGTAGATATCAGGGTAGCAGATGTCTGGCAGAGACGGCGAAGACAGCGGGTCGAAAAATATCGATTTAGGCATCAAATATGGATCTGGCGAATGGATAGACTGAAGCTTTTCCACATAACGCCTTTTATGCAACGCATCCAATGAGTTTACAGCGTCTGAAAGCACCGGGGCTTCCATGAATTGCACTATAAATTGCACGACAAATTGAAACCATTGTGAATACGTATAAACAATGACGGACAATATGGTGGCCGGATACAGCGACACGTCATTGTGTGACGTTGGTGAGTGGGGTCTATTGATGGGGCGATTAATAGGGGGCCTGCATTGTTGGCGTGGCCGTCAAAGCTGACCGAGTGGAATCACAGATAAAGAGCTTTTTTTCGTTGAAATTTCTTGTGAATAAATGCTTAAATCCCTGAATTCTTTATAGATATGGACGCAAAACAGTCTCGATTCATGGTTATAAGCAACAACAATAAAAAACGTGCAGTTAGCATTTATTTTACATAAATATGTCGAAGTACGATGCTAGTCTGTCAGTCAATGTGGCGGCCACCATATGTAAATAGAGCTTTTCCGGTGAAAATTCTTGTGAATAAATGCTTAAATCATTGAATTCTTTATAGATATGGACGTTGTGACGGCCCTGGCTGTTTAATTGTTATTTTTTGAGAAGCCTCCAGTCAGCTGATGGTCACCTCCACCAGCTGGCTGCCTCCCCTCCCACTGTGACGGTAGCTGATCGACGCCAGACGGCAAGACGCCGCCGCCGCCGCTGATTGGCCACGACGAAAAGGCGCCAAGCTTCATAAACCTGCCGCTGTCAACGCTCTGAGAAGTCGCATTTGACAGCATTCGTGCCGCGGTCCTCCTCGCCAGCTGTTTGCTTGCAATTCACTCTTGTGTGCTTTGATCACTAGTTTGATACACTCCCGCTTTTTCGGTGAGGTCTTTTGTGTTTATTCGTTATTGGATCGTTTTTGTCCACCACTGTAATTAAGAGCACTGAAGCTGTAGGGGTAAGCCGCCATTTCTGTTCAACCCGTTTTCTCCTGTTTTGTTTAGAGAAGGATGCTAGGGTAGTGGCTGTCTTTTTGTTCTTTCCTTTTTACGATCAGGGTTTAGCTAGCGGGTGGGGTTTAAGTGTAGTTCCTTTTGTTTGTTGTTTTGGCCTGAGCTTACCCTGAAGCCGCGCTTCTTCCGCATTTTGTTTATATTCATTGCGAGTTTGATTATCGTTAATAAATTTGTGTCCACTTGTAAACTTGTGTGGCTTGTTTTAGGTTATGTCCTTCGCGAACTGTCCTTGGGACGTAACACGTAAAACAGTCTCAATTCTTGGTTAAAAGCAAAAAACCCGTGCAGTTAGCATTTATTTTAGGTAAATACTATATGTCGAAGTACGATGCTAGTCTATCAGTCAATGCGGAGGCCGCCATATGTAAACAGAGCTTTTCTGGTGAAAATTCTTGTGAATCAATACTAAAATCCCTGATTTCTTTCTAGATATGGACATAAGACAGTCTTGATTTTTGGTTAAAAAAAAATGTGCAGTTAGCATTTATTTTATGTAAATATGTTGAAGTACGATGCTTGTCCGTTAGTCAATGTGGCGGACGTCTTATGCAAACAGAGCTTTTCCGGTGAAAATTCTAGTGAATAAATGCTTAAATCCCTGAATTCTTTATAGATATGGATGTAAGACAGTCTCCACTCTTGGTTAAAAGCAAAAAAAAAAAACAACCTGCAGTTAGCATTTATTTTACATAAATATGTCGAAGAATGATGCTATTCTGTTAGAAAATGTGGTGACAGCCTTACAACAAAGAGCTTTATACGTTGAAAATCCTCGAACAAATCACTCCTGAGACAATCCTTCCTGTTTGGATGCGGTACAGGTTTCGTACATTTTCAACATAAATCCGGCGTTGGATCGCTGCATGTGTCGCTGCGATGACTGCAATTAACTGAAGCGGATTGTGGGATGGCCCTCTCCTTACAAATAGCAAAAGAAATAAGTTATAAATACAAATCATAAAAATAATAAATATGACACAACAATAATAATAAATAATGATAAAGTAACAAATTGTGTTTTAACGGGGCAGTTGTGTTTAGCATGCTGTTCCTGAACGCACCGTGACTGACGAGAGAGTGACACAGGTGCCAAAGAGTCTTTACTTTCTCTTTTCATGTTCTGTTGTTGTTGTTGTCAGTTATGGTGGACAGTGGCCGTGTTGATATAAATGCTTAAAAACTTGCTGAAGCGGGCGACTTCCTTGCCGATGTTACAATAATAATGAGAGTCATCCTCGAGATCGTAGCTATATTCTGGCCGTATTATTGAGCCTGTTTACTGATGCGCACACCATGCTTATGTTTTTCTATAATTTCCTTCTTGATTTCAATTGTAAGCATCCCCTTACCTTTTTTCATCACCTGCACTAACCTTCCTGGTACCAACGTTAATTTCCCTCACAAAGAAAATCCACCGTCTGGCCATCGTGTGGGAAAAGAATGAAAGTGTGACGCTGTCGTAAATCGTCGTATTTCGAGCATGTCGTGATACTCCGAGACAAATGATGAGTCAAATTTTACGTCAGATATTGAAAGGATCGTATGTCGATGCGACCGTATGTGGAGGTACCACTGTACAGGTAGTCCCCAGGTTACGAACGAGTTCCGTTCCTACGCTGGCAATGTAAGCTGAATTTCCGCGTAAATCAGAATTAACCCTGTAAGTACCCCTAAATACTCCCTGAATCTCCAAATAACTATCCAAAAATATGTATTACACGTCATTGTACTGTCGTTGCCTAGACCTTGGCGCTAAGTCCTAGCTAGACAGCGAGCTAAGCTGTAATCTTACCCCTCTCTCTCTCTCATTTGGCTGCGCGACTTCTTCTTGGGAGCAAATGCGCTCTTCCTCGTGTGTGCACATGCGCTCTTCTTTGTGTGCGAAAATACATTCTTCTTCATGTGTACATGCTCGCGTGAGGAAGTAATACTGCTGTAAGCTTCCTGTGCCAAAGTAAAAGCACGCATCGCAAAAGAAAAGTCAACATTATAATCAAATACACATTTCACCGTATTAACTAAAGAAAATAAATAAATGAAATAAATAAAATATTGTATTTTCATAACCCATGTGTACGTCTGCCACTGTTTATGGTTCACCTGAAACGAGTGATTAAATGTTTCGTCCCGTGCATTAATGTCCCAGTTTAAGTGCACATCAGGGGCGGAACTTAGGGTGTGCTATAATATCGTTTTTAAGTGTTAAACCATTTCTGCCAGCTGCTCAGCCATGTCTGGAAGGGCCTGCAAAAAAATTCCACTTGCACCCCCCAACACACACACTGGACAATCGTCTTGAGAGGCTGGCGAAAGTGTAGACAGGCCCACAAATAATTTTCCACTAGCCTGCCCACTGGACGGTCCACTTGTGGGGTCCGGTTTATGCTCATCGCACACAGGCCCTGTTCACATTTGTGTTCCGCCACTGGTGCATATTACCTGCAGTATGGTGTTCATTTATCGTCCGAGCCGCTTATCCTCACGAGGGTCCCGGGGGAGCTGGAGCCAATCTCAGCTATCTATGGGTAGTAGGCGGGGCACACCGTGAATTGGTTGCTAGCCAATCGCAGGGCACAATGAGGCAAACAACAATTCGCGCCCACACTCATACCTACAGACAATTTAGAGTGTTCGATCAGCCTACCATGCATCTTTTTTGGATGTGGCGAGGAAGTGCCCGGAGAAAACCCACGCAGGCATAGGGAGTACATGCAAACTCCAAACAGGATGGCCATAGCCCGGGATCTAACCCTTGATCTGAGAACTGTGAGGCGGACGGGTTAACCACTCTGCCACCCTAACCAGTATCGTGTTTATTTTTAGTAATCACAGTAATAATAGCTTGAAAATAATTAATGTATTTTTAATATTTAGCATATTGAATCGGAAAGCGTAGCACGAGTATTCCCCCCCCCCCCCCCCCAAAGCAATTTGTGCCCTCCCTCCACTAGATGGCACCGTGGGCAACCACTTAGCTTGCCTATGTTGAGGACCGGCCCTGCACCTGCAACCCAGTCCCAAAAGAGTCTATATATTAAAAAAATTATTTTCCCAAGCTTTTTAAAACTTGAAGCCATCACATCCTAGCAGGGAAGGTGGACTCCCATCTCTGCCGCGCACACTAGAAAACCTTCTAAATTAATCATGTTGAAATCATGCAAATATAATCAAAACATGCTAGGCATGCATTACCTTTTAATGTAGTGCCTCCCTAGCGGTGGAATCTCTGTTCTATTCTACCACCCAGATAGGGAATAAGTACTCACGCTCTGTGCCTAAGTATACTTTGTAAAAATAAATAATCAAAAATTGTAGAAGATTTGACTCCGTCCTATAATTATTTTTCAAGCATATATTCTGAAGTGTATAGTATTTAAAAAGTAAAAGGAAGAGGAGGAGGATGGGGATGCAGCTGCTTCAAGGGGCCCGTTTTGTGGGCGTAAAGAGGGCGTGGTTGGATAAAGGTAGGGTAACAGTAACTTAATATGATTTTTTTTTCATATATATATATATATATATATATATAGTATATTTTTAAAAATGTATTTATTTATTTATTTTATTTTTATTTTTTTTAAAAAAATATATATTTTTTTATTTAAAAAAAAAAAAAAATGTTTAAATATCTAAACTCGGACTGTTGTCTAGGGACCCACAAATAATTCTTTAGCAAGATCCCCTCCCTCCCCGTTGGATGGTCCACTCAGTGGGCCCATTTATACTCATTGCACCCAGGCCCTGTTCACATTTGTTCCGCCACTGGTTCTGATAACTTGGCATAAGGAAAGAAAACATATTTCTCTTTAATTGACTTGCATAGTGCTTGTACTAAAGAAAAAATGTTACAGATGACATTATCCTTTAAAAGCCAAATAAAATAGCACTTTAAAGACTTCACACTGTTTTTATAGCATTGGGGGGAGTGGACGCTCAACATCCATACATAGCGTGACACATTTCTGTAAAACTCTTCCATTCATTCATCTTCCGAGTGTTGCTTATTCTCATGAGGGTCATGGGCATTTATGTAAAATGTCAATTTTTATTGCAAGCAGATTTAATATTGGAGTTAAATGCGACTGTCTGAATTTAACACTGCACGGGTATCAACTCCATGTTTTGGGTTTGGGGAAGATGAGTAGTCACCAAGAGTGGTTTTCTTGTATGTGCGCCAACACGAGTGTAAAAAAGAAAAATACATATATATTATTTAAAAAAAAATTAAAAAAAAACATTAATTCATTTTCAGACGTCATCTAAAGACATCAATTACAAGATGTACCATTCTGACTAACTGACATGTCTACAAGGGATGTCCCAATGCTGATTGTTTGACTTCCGATCAACCCGATTTTTTGCATGATATGTGATGCCGATACCGATTCAATGTCAATGTCTTGAGACCAATAAAAATTATACAAAACATAGTGTGACAAGTAAATATAAGACAAAAGTGAACCCTGCTGGTTCCTCCTCAAGATTTGTTTACAAATATTACTCAATGATTTGTTACTATCATTAATTTCTAAGGAGAAGTAATCCAACTCAGTGGACATATTTGCTCAGTGGACATATTTGCCTTGTGGTTTAATTTACAAAAGCCGAAAAGCATGATAGTACTGAAAACATGCGACAACTAAATCAGATTTGATCTTGTAATCCAAATCCGATACTGTGCGATACAACAAAAATAGACCTATAGCGGGCTCTGATAACGTATCGCATTGTCATATCACTAGTGTCTTCATTGAACTATATTGGAAAAGGATTCATGAATTTGAAGTCATAGCTAGGTTGCTCACACACAATCTATGAGTGTCATTCAAAGTAAATATAAAAACTAATAAGAAAGATACTTCACGGTTATAATAACCTAAGTTAGGAATATTTTCTCAAGAGTTTTCATAACTCTGTGGCGTGATCAGAATCTACTGCCTACTGTAGTGCCAACAATCCCTGAAAGGGTTAAGTACAGTCAGGTCCAAAGGTCCAAACTAATCGTGGAAATCCTCCAAACTGACTTTGCTTTGCAGCCTGTGGCTTAGTCCAAGCGCATGTCGGAAGCAGCATCCATCAATCAATACTGGAGTCGTTTGACGCGCGTTACGTCCCGTAATTAGATTTCTGTGGGCTGTCCCGCTCCGTGAGCATCCATCCTACAAACCCCCAAGTCCCCCCACCTCATCCTCGAGTTCGCTCACGCTGCAGCGCTTTCCTGAGTAATGGCTGCATGTGTTTCCCGCACCCCTCCTTTATTACACACCCTCTGCAGTCTCACTCCTATGGTGGTTGCCTCAGTGCTGTATTTCCCACAAAAAGCTGGAACTTTTCAAGCTTTTCAAGACTCCCGTGGAGAATTCTTACCCAACTTTTCCTTAAATATCAGCTTAAGGTGGAAAAAACAGCAGTCTGAGAGGAATGCATCACCTATGGTTTGAAAAAGGGAAAAAAAAATACTCACCCCTGTTGAGAATGCATGACAGTAACGCGTGGGAATGTGCGAGTTCCACGCTCGTTCCAATTCAGATGCTCACCGCTTGATGCTGCAGTCCGACAAGAGCAAGAGATGCTGGAGGAGGATGGAAAGCGTGAGCGCAGGAGAAGGAGGTAGGGAGGGAGGGAGGGGAGAAGGTAGGAGGAGCTGCACGGAGGTTGTACAGACTGAAATAATCAATAGGATATACAAGAATTGGGTGAGACAGCCGGAGGAGTGTAAACAGGCAAGTCAGTGGGATCTTGGGCAGGATGCAGACGGAGATGGAACTCTGGGGAGGAAGTTCACCCAAGAATGATGAAGACAACTGAGCAGTTTATTGACTATTTTTGGTCATTAAAAAAAATGTAAATATTAGCAATTATTATTTAAAATATTTTTTGCATTTAAATTTTTCTTTTTTAAATAATTTGCTCCTAAAAACGTATAAATACAATCTATTTTTAATGGTTTCATGTCCCAAAGACGTCTTTTACGTTCTTTTTCATAAAAGACATCTCTGGGTCCTGATTCAACTGAGCTCCAAAGCACAAAGCTGAAAATCCATTTTAAAGCAATAAAACTGGCCACTGGAGGGCAGTAGCGCATTTGGTAAGACCCACAACCCGGTTCAACGGCAACGAACGGCCGGGCCGCACGGTCGGAGCGCCAGCGGAATATGCCAGGCGGCGGACGACCGAGCAGAACGACTGGGACCACCAGTGCAGCGGAAGATGCCGTTGAGTCCGTGCTGTTCGCTGAGCAGACCCCGCAGAGACTCAAAAAATCCATCCTTCTTGAGACAGGCAGCAATGAGGGAAAAGTTTACCCGGCTGTTGCGGCGACAACAGCGTCATCTTTCAGTTAGTTTTGTGTAAATAAATTGTTACTTTGCTATCAAAAGCTCTATTTGTCTTCTTCTTTATGATATTTTGTAAAAGGAAAACATTATTCAGATGTTTGGGATGTGACTAAAGCAAAAGATAGCTGTGTTAAAGTCAAAGTTATGTTTGAAAGGCATGCTTCCACCAAAAAATCAATTTCTCTGTTTTTTCATCAGAAATTGGAAAATTGCTCAAGCTAACCTTTTTTCTAATGCTGATTTCTAAAGACTGGGGAAAAAAATGAACTTACTTTTTTTCCTGCTGAAAGAACAGAGTCTATTCTTTCTTTTGGTGGGTTCCATGTTTATAAAGCAATAGAAACAGAATTTTCTGTGGGCTTCGCAAAATCAGTCAAAATTCCGTAAAACGGCCAGGAGCGAAGGGCCTTGCTCTAGTGAAAATGGCTGGGAGAGAATAAGTTAAAAGATATGATTAATCGCGAGTTAACTCAGGACTGCATGCGATTAATCACGATTAAATCATTTAAATCCTTGAAAGTCCTTTCATAAAGTTGTCCGATAATGACTTTTTAACCGATACCCCGATATTGTCCAAACTCTGCCCAAAATTCTGAGACCGTTATCAAAATGATACCGATATATGCGATCGTGGACATCACATATTATGGCTAATTGTACTGTAATTGTATTGTGACGCCCCAATGGATGCTTTAATAATGATAATGCTCACATAACAAATTCCAACCAATTTACTTTGGAGACACCCAAAGAATGCCATTTACAGTGATAGACATGCAATTCATTTAATCTGGGAGGACTGAAACCATGAATCTTTCAGTGCCATTGATGGCACTCGACATCCAATAGATTTTGACAGGGCGGGTTGAACGAATGTTCAATCGTCTCTCCCAGTCAAAATTAATTGGACGTCTAACGCCGCCAATGGCAGCCAATGAGTTACATGACTGCCCTTGAAGGGTTAAAAAAAGAAAAAAGTCATCAGGCATGAAAATGGGTCAGGGGTTAAAAAGGTGAGAAGGGTGTGGAGGAAATATGTTCCGGTAGACTGTACAAGTAGGGCTGTCCCAAACACCTAATTTTCTCCCGATTAGTCAGCTGACTATTTTTACGTTTAGTCAACTAATAATTTTTTTTCCCCTTTTTTTTTTTTTTTTAACTAATTTAGCAGTGACATTTTTGATGACGCTTATTAATTCACAAAAACATTTTGGAACACTTAAATTCTTTATTAAAGTACAAATAAATACGTAAATAACAACAATAAATCACAACTAAACAATGACGTCAGATGCTGATAGCATTAACTAGCGCAAAAGAGTGGAATGAATGAATGAATGAATGAATGAATGAATTTATTGTCATTGTCATCATCATCGGTATCATTGACAGTTACAGAATGTTGGGATAGTTTGGCCAAGAAAGAGAAACATTACATAGAATATGGAATAATTTGCCTGGAATGTAAACAGATTCACAACACTGACTTTGCCCTTCCAACATAATTAAAACAATTCTTAAAAAAATATCTAGCATTAATATTATAGTATACTACTATATATAATACTATGTTAGTATAATAATTATTCATTGCCAATCAGATTTTTCATAAAGGGTGTCATTTTAAAGCTATTCTTAGTGTAGAATCTGAATTCTGAAGTATGTGGGATTAACTCCTGAAATCGTTATTTATATGACGAACATGACGTGCTTTTATTTTGAAATGTTCAACGGAAGTATGTTCGCTAAACCGCTAACCGTAAGCTTTACACTCCGCAAAAAATCTCTTTTTGTCATTGCATGTGGTGTCAATAATCTTTTTTTTCCGTTTGCAAATGCTGTTAATCAGCAATTTTTCATGTTTGAAGTCTCACCTTTTAACCGCAAGTTTGCGTTTTGGAGAAGACTGCCAATGTTTTATAGCAGGCTAAAGTAGGTTGTCTTTTTTCCTCATTGGCCTCAATGTAGCAATGCTAACGTTTACAGTGTTTAATATAGATATGTTTCCTTTTTTTTGTATGTCTGAACTTTAATTCTATGGCATTTTGATGACTAATAAACATCTGTTAAAGGAACTGGAGTCTCGGGTGCCATCAGCACGCACGCACAAATGTATGCACGTACGCGCGCGCGCAGCGATAAAGCACAGCCGTGAAAATCCCCGCCCTCATTTTTATTTACTGTGTGATAAATGGACTCATTGCATATTGCGACTGGCTTAGCAACGTCAATAAAACATGTCGTTAGTTAGTTAGCTGGACTCACGATTTGCCAGCTTGTAATTGTCTCCATTCGTCTTCCAAAATTACAACTGGTGGACAGCACCTTAGGTGTTCATCCATGGCCGACATGCAGCCAAGCTTGGCATTGAAGAAACAGGACACAACAGCGTACCATCCTTTGTTTCGTTGAAATAAGTAAATGTTTTGGCCACTCTGGTGCGCTTTCTTGGCTTTGTGCCGCTTTCCCCGCTTGCATACCAAACGTCCGACATAAAAAAAAAAAAATCTCCCAAGCCCCCTACTCTCCTTAACAATTTTCTCCTCGGATCTACACAGTTCACGTAGGTCACCCTTTTTGACTTCAAAACGGCGAATTTCGCCAAAAGGTGAGAGATTTTCTTGTCTGAATTCATGCATGAAAAAGTTAAGAAGCGCTCACAATTATTTTTCATATATCATTCAATGCAATTATATTGTTTCACTGGTAGCAGTATAGGATGGTATGACACTGCTTGATTGTGAATGTCATGTTTGGAAATAAGTTTACTACTGCAAAACCGCCAGCAGATGGGAGTAATGCAACACTTTAGACATGAGATCAGCCCTCTTTCTGTCTCCGCATGAAAAGTTTGTAACAGAAATTGCGATATTTTGATCAAATCAACTCATGTCTTATTGTTCAGTTGAAAAGCTTTCCTCAAACCAATGCTCTCTTTTTATTAATAGTAACTGCTTTGATGTAAACAGAGCAGTAAACATAAATTGGTTACAAAAGACAAAATTACAATTAAATTTCAATGTCCATGCGTTGCTTCTGACTGGAGTGGCGCTCCTTCCAATATGGCAGACATGTCGGTTAGCAGAACTAATCTTCACAACTGTAAAGGGGCCCAATTTAAGTCGTTTCCAATCTGTCATAATTAACTTGACTCCGTCAGAATATGATGGATGATCAGATGTTATATTCAAAATAATGAGTAAATTTAAAGTATTTGTTTTTGTTTTTCTATTTTACTTTACCCGGCAACGCCCTTCTGAGAAAGTCACCATGGGCAGCCGCCCAAGTCCCTATCTCAAAAACCGCCACTGCACTAGACGGCGGGAGAAGCGGGTGAGGATGTTTCAAGATTTGAAAAAGTCCAAAAGTCCTTACTATCACAGGAAATGTCACGATAAGCAGCTGGGTGATCTTCTGTCTGAAAGGAAGCACTCTCCAACCCTCCTAAAGGCCAAGTTGTTCATAATGGCCTTTGAGGGCCATTGTAAACATTGAATAAGCAATCCCCCTCCGACACTCCTTTATTCTCTCCAGAAATAACATCTCAAGAAGCCAGGAAGGAAGATGGACATCCCTCTCGTTTTTGCGGAACAAATACATAAAAAATTTGCATTTCAATCCAGCAGATGTCAGTGAATGATATGTAACGCCCAGAAAGCCACTCATCTCGCAACCTCCTTACCATTACTGATAAGTAAAAGTACTAAATCCATTTACTGTTCTCGATTCTGTGCTTTTACACCTAAAAAAAGACATCAATTAGACTCCTAATGTGAGCCTCCAAATTTTGGTGGCTTAATTATACTAGAGTGGAGATACTGCTAACTCAGCATGCGAGGCCACATCGCAGGGCTCACAGAAAAAAAACTCCACAAAAAACGATCAGTCAGTGTCCAGAGTGGTGTTAAGTAATGAGACAGATAGCTTTGAGACTAGCCCAGTAGGTTAACCCAAGGTTAATTACATTTCTTAAACACAGAATGGGGAAGGTGGCAGTTAAAAGAAGGGTGCCGAACAAAAAGGGTCTAGACAAGTTCAAATGGACCGCCTAGCAGATGAACTCGTATCATGGAGCAAATACAATTTATAATTACTTCGTATTTGCTATCGATGAATTGATGTGAGAGGCTTGAGAAACTGGATGGATGGATGTAGTCATGGCTACAATTAGAGTTGCCCGGTATTAAGGGTTGGCCGATAATGGCATTTTGAAATGATATTGAATAATATCGACATCAGTTTTTCATTATCGTTTTTTGGGCCAATGTGCATGCTGCCTTCGAAGTGAATGTAGTAGCCTTCTGTCTTTGTACGTGGGCTGGTCACAGCTTAGCACCACAGGTATGCTTATTGGGTATTAGCAGGGATGAAAGTTGTTAGAATTTCTTGCCGGAACTCCCCGATGTGAAGGTCGCCACGGAGCCAGAAATCTTATTTATTTATTTATTTATTTATTTGGGGGGGGTTCAAAACTACTGAAATGCAAGGAAAACTCTTTTTGGTCAGTTATTTCTATAACACTTACAAAAACTGATTTTCATTTAAAATTGTATTTTTTTTCAATGATTTGCAAAATAAAAGTTAACAAAAACTGCTATAACCCCAACCTCCATCTCCTAATTTTTATTTTCCCTCATTTCCTCACATACCAAATGCCAAATCTCAATTTTAAATACTTAAGAACATAGGATATATATTAAAATTGAAGATAATGTAAACATTTACTTTTTGCTGTGTTTTTTTTTTAATAATAAAGATATAAGTAACATACATTTAGAAAAATAAGTACAAATGACTTATATTATGCAGAGTGAAATGGAATATATTTTGAAGATCGCGCAAACATTGACTTTTTTAAATTAAAAGGAAATGAATAAGTAGCCTAACAAATGAACAAATATAAGTCCAAAGTGCACATTAACAGCTAAGATGTTCTGAAGCTCCCCATCAGAGCAAATAAAACTAAATATGATAAATAAGCCACCTTAACTCTTTCCTTGCTCTTAAACATGTGATCCATTTTCTGTTGCGTTGCCCTTTTTTTTTTTTTTTGCTGTTTCAGAAAACATGCAGATTTGAACCAATCAGAGCTAACTATCTCTGGTGACCACATGTCAGTATGTCAGCCAATTGAACGGATAAATGAGTCCAGGTGGTTCGCTTTGCTGCGTGCATTCGCACATTATCGTGACTCGTCATCGTCAAACTCAGATAACTGCAGCAGCTGGGGAATCCTCCATGCCGTCCGTGGAATAAAATAAATAATAAATATCGGTGGAAACTGATTATGCTACACAAGCAATTTATTATGCTTGTTGTTAACACTTGTGTATGTAAATCTGATTGTTGTAGATTGTTTTCTTCTTGGAGATGAAATGCATGTGTACCAGCTTTGTATTTTTTTATTTATTTTTTTTTAACATAGCGTTTTGACAGTTGCCGTCATTTTTTCAGAATCAATACACCGTATACCGGAACAACGTTCCGGCCCTGAATCTGCGTTCTGGCCCTGATTCTTATACCGGAACTGGGTTCCAGCCCCGAATCTTATACCGTTCCCGCCCACTTTCACACCTTGGTATTAGATGTCTACAAGCTAAGATGTTTTGGATTTGTTATGTGAGCAGACTTTGCATTCATGGTACAAAAATTAAATGAACAATACTGTAAATGATAAAAAAATAATAAATTATAAACTCATTACATATAACTACTGCGTTGCCAGAAATAAATAGTCACTAAGAAACATAATAATATGCAAAAATCTGTGCAAAAGCCCAGTGAACTGCATCTTTGGAATAACTCATTGACAACACCTTGCCTGAACGAGTCCGGGATTTTCGCCTGCCAGTATTTGTAATGCTTTGTCGTCACCTTGTGAATTATTCCTTTTATTTAATTTCGGCCATTTGGCTCTTTTTTTTCTATTTATATAGGACATTTTTTATTTTATTATGGTCAGGGTTATGGTTAGGGTTCTAACCGTAATATGTTAAGTCCACGACGGAATAATCGGTATTGGTTTGATATCGGTATCGGATTTTCGGAGTTTGACAAAATCATAACATCGGTTATCAATTAAAAAGTCATTATCAGACAACTCTAGCAAGAATAGAACATTTATAGGTGAGTTCTGTATAAAATTACCTTTTTATGTACAAAACCTCAGGTCACAAATAGATGTCCGATTACAATGTAGATGGTAAATGCGGAAACAAGGTTTGACCTCGAAGCAGACAACACCAGAGGGATGCGTACAAGGGTTTATTTAATACAAACAAAAAAAACAACGGGATCGCGGAAAGTTGAAAAAACAAAATGGGTCCGTAACAGCAGGTCGACGGGGCTCAAAAATACTAACTCGAGGGTAACTAAGGCGATAGGCAGAGAGCCAAAAAAAGACAAAATAAAACACTCAAATACCTGCACAAGGTAGAGGATACAAACAAAAGCAGCAGACGAACAAAAACAGCACACAGGGGCAAAACAAGTAAATGCAACGAGACTAGAGTACGAGGTGTCAAATGGCGATCAGCAAGACAATATCTCGGCACCCTTCTCTTGGGTAACCTATGTTTATATACTACTGTTGATGAGCTGGGATTAGCTGGGATTGCAGGTGCGACGTCAGAATGCTCCCACAGTAACAAAACAAAATCTGACCAGCAGCAGAATGTGACAGTCGATATAATCCCATTTATTCACATATAACCAACACATATTTATTCATTGCATTTGGTTTATTCATTTTCGTCTAATTACATGTTACATATGAATTCTTTCATTCCTATTCTGTGACTGTCTTGTTCACTAAGTGCCTGTTCTCTTTTCTGTAAACATTTGAGCTTTCCTCTAAGATATGATAAGGGGACGTATGAATGTATTGTTTCTCTTTATTCCACCTCTGGTGGGGGGGTTGGTGAATCATGTTTGTCAAATTCAAATTTTGACAAACATGTTTCAACAACTATCATGGACTACTAGTTGGACATTCATGGATACCACAAAGGCTGAATGCTTATTTATGAACTTCATGTCGCTTTGGGGTTCTTTGTGTACCTACTACGTAACGTAATATTGTGTAGTGTGTTGAGGGGAAGGGGGTGCGTTGTAATGTCTCTGATATTTAATTGGGACTTCAAGAAATCCTGAAGGAGTCCATCTTTAACATCACAAAGAAAAAGACTATTTTGGGTGTCTTAAGGACTTTTGTCTGCAATTTTGCCCTTCAGCCACATGATCTCTTGTGTAGAAACCTCTCGCAAATGCTGAAATGTCAAACGCCTTTGCTCCCAGGAGCAAACTTTGACGCAAGTAGCGATGACGATTTCAATAGACTTGAGTCGTTTTTTGAGTTTTTCAAAATTTTAGCTGGCATTTCTATCCAATGTATACATTTTTTCACCTCAACACCTTCTTGCTGCAACAGAGCCCTATTGCAACTATGCTAAGCACGTGCACACGAATATAGCTGACAAAAAAAAAAGAAAGAAAGAAAGAATGCATCAAATTTTCACATGTAATTTTGTGCCATTGTGAATATTAGATTGTGACAATGTCTTGAATTATGCAAAAATTATTGCACAAGGGATTGTGAAATCCTCAACATTGGCAACACTGACTAGAAAAATGAGCAATACAACTTCCCGATGCTAATCCCGTGCAATGAGCTGACATCTGCGCACGAGTGGGCGTCCGCGCTGACAAGTATGCGCGTGAGAATGTGCGTTAATTCAAAGCGGCATGTGTGGGGGTGCGGAGGTATGGAGACACGTAACCTTCTCAGGCCACCTGCTTCTCTGTACTTTATCTGCAACACAGTACTAAAGGAAATTGAAAAAACTGCAATCAGCAGTTATCGTGTAGCGAACTAAAAGTAAGGTTATTTTTTCCTAAACATGAGTTGCAAGAATGTGACGAAGAATGGTGGTAGCCATAACTTACTATCTAGTTGCACAACCTTTTGAGGTAATCACTGCAATTCAACAATTTTTGAAACTTTCAATGAGACTTCTGTAAAGCAGCCTTGGTGCATAACAGCCTCCTCTGTATTTCAGAGGCTTACTCAAGTAAGAATAGCTACTTCAAAATAATATTATCAAGTAAAAGTAAAAAGTAGTCATCCAAAAAAATTATTCAAGTACAAGCAAAAAAAGTATTCGGTGAAAAGAATATTTAATAAATGAGTAACTGTTTTTAAATGTATGGTTTTTTTTCTCAGCACAACGTCATCGATATGAACTGTTGATATTATTATACTGTACAATAATCTGATAGATGACCATATTAGGTCTAAATAACCCCACAAAAATCATTCAATTCTGACCGAAAAAAATAACAGAAATTAAATATCACCTGTCCAAAAAGCATGAGTGCTCTCTAGTGGAGAAAAACTGGGAGTCCGCGCGTTCGAGTAATGCTGACGGCAGCGCTCTATGTCAAGCAGTTTATTTTTTAAGGTCCTTTAACTCATTTACTCCCAAAAACGTAAAAATACTTCTATTTTTAATTGTTTCAGTGTCCGAAAGATGTATTTATACGTCTTTTTCTTTTTTTTTTCCAA
The DNA here is from genome assembly GCF_030265065.1 of Corythoichthys intestinalis. NCBI lineage: Eukaryota > Metazoa > Chordata > Actinopteri > Syngnathiformes > Syngnathidae > Corythoichthys > Corythoichthys intestinalis. The sequence goes on along the minus strand of NC_080411.1, from coordinate 12,721,239 downwards.
AAAAGACATCTCTGGGTCGTGATTCAATTTAGCTCCAAAGCACAAAGCTGAAAATCCATTTAAAAGCAATAAAACTGTCCACTGGAGGGCAGTAGCGCATTTGGTAAGACCCGCAGCCTGATTCAACAGCAACGAACGGCCAAGCCGCATGGCCAGGCGCCGGACGACCGAGCAGAACAACCAGTAGGACGCCCGGGATGCCAGGCTCTGGACGACTAAGCAGAACGACCGGGACCACTAGTGCAGCGGACAATGCCTTTGAGTCCGTGCTGCTCGCGAGCAGAGCCCGCAGAGACTCAAAAAAATTCATCTTTAAGAGACAGACGGCGATGAGGGAAAAGTTTAACCGGCTGTCGCGGCCAGAACAGCGTCATCTTTCAATTATGTGTAAATAATTGTTACTTTGCTATCAAAAGCTCTATTTGTCTTGTTGTTTATTTTATTTTGTAAAAGGAAAACATTTTTCAGATGTTTGGGATGTAACTAAAGCAAAAAATAGCTGTGTATAAGTCAAAGTTATGTTTGAAATGTATGCTTTCACAAAAAGCTCAATTTCTCTGGTTTTTCATCAGAAATTGGAAAACTATTTTCTAATGCTGATTTCTAAAGAATAGACCCCACTCACATGTCGTCACAACCACGCCTCCGCGCCATATTGTCCGTCAGCTCGTCGTGTTTACGCATTACCGCTACGTAAATTCCTCCTATTATGGCGTGTTTTTCTGCTCGTTAACATTAATAATCAAAATGGTGAAGGTGTGTGTGGCGGTTGGTTGCAGTAACAGAGAAGATAGACGGAGAGACTTGAAGTTCTACCGTATTCCGAGAGACCCGGAGAGGAGAGCGAGATGGACTGCTGCAATTCGACGAGAAAACTGGGCACCAAACGATCACCACAGATGATGTAGTAGTCATTTTATATCTGGTAAAATGCATTTAATATATATTTAGAGGGTTTTGGGCTGACAACCATAATTAAGCTCATTGCAAGGCTAATCGCCGACAACATACAGTTTCAAATTCAAGATGCTTATTTCTTCCACCATCATTATTTTTTGAATAATATTTAGCTGGTAACAAGGGAAAGAGGCTGGCCTCGTCTACGGATCATCAGTTAAACAGGGGTGTCCAAACGTTTTGCAAAGGGGGCTAGATTTTGTGTGGTAAAAATGTGAGGGGCTACCTTGGCTGATTTACGTAGAACAATATATTTAAACAAATTTTAGCAAGCCCTTCCTTGTGTCACATTTGCTTTATTATTATTTTGTGGCGTTCTCTTTCGACACTTGGGCTCTTGCGAAATACTGCTGCTGTGAAATTAAACTAGCTTCAAGTTGCTTTCATTTCTCGCTGCGTATCTTCCCTGTAATGTTGTCGTACATGTCAGCGTGTCTTGTTTGGTAATATCGCGTCACATCGAACTCTTTGAAAACAGCGACTGTCTCTTTGCAAATGAGACAGACACAGTTGTTGCGTATTTTATTGAAGAACTAGTCCAATATCCACCTATCCTTGAAGCGTCGGCCATCGTAGTCAACTTTTTTTTAATTGATTGTCGCCATTTTAGAAAATTGGAAGGGTCACACGGGGTAATGTTGCTTAGAGTGCTGCTCTTAAAGTTTTTCAAAGTTTCGTGAGAATAGGCTGAGTTTCTGTGAACAAGACAGTTGTAGATATCAGGGTAGCAGATGTCAGGCAGAGACGGCGAAGACCGGGGGTCGAAAAATATCGATTTAGGCATCAAATATGGATCTGGCGAATGGATCGACCAAAGCTTTTCCACATAACGCCTTTTATGCAACACATCCAATGAGTTTACAGCGTCTGAAAGCACCGGGGCTTCCATGAATTGCACTATAAATTGGACGATAAATTGAGACCATTGAGAATACGGACACACAATGACGGACAATATGGCGGCATAATACAGCGACACGTCATTGTGTGACGTTGGTGAGTGGGTTCTATAGAAAAAGATATGAGCTTTTTTTCTGCTGAAAGAATAGAGGCTAATCTTTCTTTTGGTGGGTTCCATGTTTATATAGCAATAGAAAAGAATTTTCTGTGGGCCTTGCAAAATCAGTCAAAACCCAGTAAAATGGCCGGGAGGGAAGGGCCTTGCTCCGGTAATAATTGATTGAATATGCTGGCGTGACCATAGGACCTGTGACTGCAGCCTGTGTGTGGTTATCATTTGACTATATTGTTACGTCTGATTGATATAATACAGTCATGTGATTATTGTTGCGATGTCTTATTCGTGAAACTGGTAGAGCCACTGTGCGGGCAAACAAAACAAAAAAAGTGTAAAATCTAATGTGTAAAATGAAGAGCTAAAATGTAACAACCCTAGTGTAGCTCAAAGTAGCGGTGTAAGAGTAGCGTTTCTTCTTCACAAATATATTCAAGTAAAATGTATGGCGTGGTAAAACGCTTACAAGTATATTTTTCTCAAACATTTTACTGAAGCAAATGTAACAGAGTAAATGTATTGCCACCTCTGAATGGCACGTGTGAAATGTCTGAATTGCACCAACTTCTAAGGAGTACAGTACTATTCAATGTCTAATGATGTCTGCAATTTTAGGGGGTAATACCAACCACTTAGAAATGTTCTCACGGTTTATTGGTAAACCATTTCATCTCCCTTACAAAAACACATACAGGAGAGTGTAGAAGGTGGCGCAACAACAGACTCATTAATTTGTCATCTCTCATTAAGGTAGAGTCTAATAGATGGGCAGTTTGACAGTGATGTTAATTGCCTCCCCTCCTTGTCAGCTGGAGGTTGTGAAGTACGAGAAGGGGAGACACGACTTTCCGATAAATAATCATCAATCATCCTGTTGTTGTCTGTCCTGTTCGACTCTCGCTCTTCTTTTTTAAATTACATTTTGATCACTGTAAGTGTATTTATGCATCAAAAACAAGGAAGTGCTTTCCTTTTGTTTCATCAGCTCGTCTTTGATCTGCTTCCGAGGCGGCGGATGGCTGAGCGATGAAGGGAAACGTTGGTGATTCCTGCAAGGCATCTATTACTCCCCACACCTCCTCCTCATCCTCCTTCTCACGACTGTGAAGCATCATGTGTGACTCACAGCTGGGAATTCCTTTGGGTAGCCACGGCGGATGATGCGACGGGCAAGTCTTCGCTTCACTGCTCGCCTCTGAATGGAGGTGACAGCTCGCCGAGTGTGCATTTGTCTCTAATATTAGCTTTTGGCTAATGGTCTCTTTTAGACTGCTTGCAGGTTGCCGTCTTATGAGAGAGACGATTCTAATTTTCAACTGTCATGTGCGGCTAAGAAGCTGCCATATACGAATATTTGGATGGCGATTCATCACCGATTGTTTGGACTGATCAACTGATATATACTTAAGTGATATGGTACTCACTTTAGGGGTGGAGCTAAGGGGGGTAAGGATGCATCCCAGCACTGAGCGCAAGGGAGCCTGGTTTGCGGGCATAAAGGGGACATGGTTGGGTGCGGGAAGGGTCAAAAATAAAGCTAGGATTATGTGCAAGGCTATAATATAATGTTTCAGTGATCAGATATTCCATGAGCCCACCACCCCACCCCGCTCGGACAGTCATGTGGAGGGGCATGCGTCGTGAGCAGTGCTGGGCACGTTACTTTAAAAAAGTAATTAGTTATAGTTACTCACTACTTCTTCCAAAAAGTAACTAAGTTAGTAACTGAATTACTCTATAGTAAAAGTAACTAGTTACCAGGGAAAATAACTATTTCCTTTACTTTAAAAAAAAGTTGTTGTATGTCAAAGAATTTGAACTTTTCTGAGGAGTATTGTGAGTCAGTTGAATAGACAAGAACAGACAGGTAGTTGTGTTATAGAACCTTGTAATATTTATTGCACCTCACCAGCAACAGATTTATCCTACACTTGAAGTGCAACAAAAATAAACAGATTTGACTTGCTTACCACAGATGTCGACAAAAGCTTTGCCCCAGGACATAAATTACATTTTACATGCACGTTCTTTCCTTTAATTTCGGCCAACTTGAAAAGTGTTTATATCTCCACCCCGTAAAGGACAAATTTTCCTCTGATTGCTCTGCCATCATATCCCTCTGCATCTGTTTTGCGTGTGCGTGTTTGCCGCACGTGCTGTTCCGGTTTGTGTGTGAAAACACCGGCTCTAAAGTACGTGCGCTATTAGGCTTGAGCGTTTACGTCACAGAATGGGGGATCACGTGAGATTTGACAACAACACAGCCATATTGGAAGCAGGTCTGGCTTGCGGGACATTAAACTTTAACTTGCCAGTTCGATAAAGAGACAAACTCGTTACTAAGGCGAAGAACAGATATGTGATCAAACTTAAGGATGTGAACAATGTTCACCCTTATGAGCAAGCCGAAGACAAATGGAGTAAAGATGTCAACGGGCTTCCAAAATTACGCGAAATGGACATTCTGCTGTATTTATTGTTTGGTGTATGTTACTAAACTCGTCATTGATTCCGAAGTTACAAATCGCTACAAAGCTACGAACAGTTTTACTGCGGATGGGTGCAGGAACTGCACATTATGACCGTATCAAACGGCACCTCCATTGTTCTTGCAAAGGTAAGCTATGTGAGTTTACTATTTTTATTGCCATGAACCTGAACGCACCCCAAGTCTTGGATGACAAATAAACAGAGCAGAGTAGACTTGCTCTGGCTGGTAGTTTCTTCAATTTATCAAAAGTAAATAACGCACCGCTTTTGACCGTCAGTAACGGTAACGGCGGAAAAAATAACTAGTTTGATTACCCTGTTACTGAAAAGATAACGCCGTTATGTAACGGCGTTATTTATAACGGAGTTATTCCCAACACTGATCGTGAGTGAGTAAGGGCCCATGAGCCATGAAACACTAACACCCTTCTGGATGGGCGTCTGAAGGGGCCCGCATTGTCATGAGGGACCCGCCATCATGTGCCACTAGCACCAGACCACCACTACCACTACCCCCACTCTCGGCCAAGCAACTCAAAGGGCCCGTTGATAATCATCGACCCCGGGCGATTTTTTCCGTCACTGAGGGATGGTTTACACTGTTTGCTCCATTTTAAACGGACCAGAGTTCTTTTTCTCAAATCGTCGGTTTCATTTTGTATATGTGAACGTATATCCGAACTCTAGTTCGGACCACTCTGGTCCGCTCAAAAATCATGAGTCTCGGTCCGCTTTAAGCGCACCCTGCTTCGCTCGTGGTTCGCTTTTGCTTCTTGATGTGCCGTGTCACAGCATAGAGCTGTGATGCAGGCTGTGACTTGCCTGGAACTCCAGACTCACAGCTGTTGCTGCGATAGATTCTGGCAACCATTCCGCGGATCAAATTCCCAGGATGAAGCAAGCCACAGCAAACAGACAGCGGAGGGGACCAATAAGCGATTGGTGGACGTGATGTTGGTCAAGCGACAAGAAACTCTTGCGTGAGGAAGCACATCTTCTTTTAAAAGAAATGCTTTCAGTGCTGTCAGTTGCTGGGGTTTTAGCAACTCGATGTGTTTTTGGTCATTTAAAACTGAATTTACCACGGATTGGTGGAACATATTCTCCGCTCTCCTGTCCGCCATCTGGAGAAGACTTCCAACGCACAAGAGTGACGTTGCTCATTGAGAACACGTCATGCAAATAAACAAATCTGATTGCACGGTTAATTTTGTTCGGGCTCAAGAGGACAATGAGGCGCTGGGTCCCAGACTGTTCTCCCGGTGTTTGAAAAATACAGTCAGGCCATGCCAGGCAAGGCTGTGATGGTACACGCAGGGCATCCTTGGAAACGGAAGTACAGCGCGCACGCTAGTCATAATCAACAATGGAAATGTCAGTAAGTTAGCCATGGCCAAATGTCGTTGTGCTGCGCTAAGCAGTTGCATTTGATACACAGAATTGAGCTCTAATGTGGCGGTTGTGTTTTGCATGCTGTTGCTGAACATACCGTGTGAGAGTGCTAATGGCATAGCCTCTCGGGGCGGCTGTTTCATGAGTCTCGCTTTCCTGGAGGTGGCGACAATTTGACATTCCAAAAAGTCACGAAAGTGAGAGCAAGAGCGCCTGTGTGAGTTGGGGTACCACGTGGTTCCCTTTCGTGGTTTCGTGGTTAATTTTCCTATGCATTTTTAATATACTCCAGTTCGCTCGGTGTTGAGTCGAGAGGGGGCGACCCCGCTGCTGTCCCAGGGGCGATTTGCTATGCTATGCAACATTCCTCTTCTATAAGTCCAATCAATGAGTGCGCCTCTCGTCCACGTGATGCTACTTGGAAAGTTCAGTCGGCGCAGTGAATGCTGAACCTTTTCAACAACTCATTTGCAAGTGTTGCTGCGAGGTAGCTCTCTAACCAGACGCTCGTCTAGTGTGAAAGTGCCCTGATTGACTGTTAGAGCATTCTGGGCATCACATTTTAAGTGTAAATGCCCATCTTGACCAAAAATTATGTACTGAAAATAACTAGACTTTAAATACTATGTAATTGTATCATTGCTTGCCAAAGCACAACAATGTTTGCAAATATCTAATTTTATATTGATTGTGTTTGCGTCTTTGAATTCTTTTTCTTAAAAAAATAATACAAATATTAAACTTCCCTCTACTATAGGGTGACCAAACGTCCTCTTTTGTCCGGACAAGTCCTACTTTCACGTAGTATCCTCGTGGTCCGGGTGGGTTTTATAAATTCATAAAAATGTCCGTTTTTTATGATTTTTCACGGGACCAATTTGAAGAGAATCCCTCCGGCCGCTGGGTGGCAGCAGTTGACATGGCTCCTACTAGAAGCAGGGAAGGAGTAGTTCTTCTTATTTTTGTTGGCAGTTTACCCCTATCATGAGGCATTACCGCCATCTACTGGGTTGATGATTTGGCCTCAACGCCTGCCTAGTTGTTAAGTTTTTTACGATAAATACGAATATAATGGCAACTTTTGACTTCTGTCGGAGCTTTGACTGTAAAATCCCGTTTGGAGTCGCATCGTTGCGCTGACGATTATTGTAAACTTTTATAGCAAAGTTTGATCTTTGCCTCTGCTAGCTATCAGTCAGCTAAACTGCGCTAGGCATTATGGGAAACGTAGTTTTGAACTGCTACGTTTGGAAACATGCTGGTTGAATAGTTTGTCAGTTTATTTCGGTTTTTGTTTGTGTGCAATCTAGAACATTGAATGAGAATATCAATTGAATGTGAATAACAATTTGTCAAGGACAATTGTCGTGATAGTAAATTATAAAAATGTTTAGTTGGCACATAGCCTACTGTGTGTATGTGTATTGACTGGACTACATTTCAATGGGTCTGCACTAAATATTATACGTCTATATATATATATATATATATATATATACAGTGGGGAGAACAAGTATTTGATACACTGCTAATGGGAAAACCTATTGGCAGTGTATCAAATACTTGTTCTCCCCACTGTGTATATATATATATATATATATATATATATATATATATATATATATATATATATATATGTGTGTGTATTAAAAGTCATTATTTATTTATTTTTTTGCAAAAACTGAATTTTTCCATCCAGAGTGAGGGGGCACACTTTAAATATATTAAAGTGATCTAGGCATCTTTGAGTGAACTTCGAGTAAAATTCAAGTATCTTGAGGCCGGGCTGAGTGTCCTCTTTTTTGGAAATCAAAATATGGTCACCCTACTCTACTATATAAATTTGGCTGGTTGATGGCTGCATACAAATACAGAGTATGGTGCAGCAGTGCAGCCTGCTGGCTGAGCAAAATACTGCTGCATCATCATCCTTTTTTTTTTTTTACACTTAATACAAAAAATGTACATCTTTGTGAAGTGAGCAAACCGAAGCCAGATGCGGCTTTTGGGCCTCGGTGGACGTGATACGTCAACACATGATTCGATCGCTTTATTGTTCTTCACATGCTTCAATCTTAGCTCATTTTACAGTCTATCTTTAATTCACTTGACTGGGCAGGAAAAGGGGGGAAAGTGGAGGAAATTGCTGAGAAGGCAAAAACCTGCCTGTCCCCTGAAGGTCAAAGTGTTCCCGCGCCGCTGACAAATGACTCACGCGCCGCTCGATGACGTTCTGCTCCGTTGACTTTATCGTGACAAAGAGGAGGGGGAGTAGCCCTGTATGACATATGGAAAATGCTGAGTCATTAAAAAGGGAATTATCAATATGCAGTATTTGACTTGGCCAAGTGGTACGGTGCCCAAATACATCCAGCAGATGGTAGTGTCGTGAAAAATATTTTCTTTCAATTACATGAGGGTTTTCAGATTCAATATTTGAGTATTTGTCTCGGATTTTTTTTAATTTTGTATTTTTTGGGTACTTTAGTTATGGTACAGATAAAGTACTGTAGTTGTCTTTTTCTACATGACTGCATGATACTGCCCCCCAGTGTTCAAGGTATACAAACACCAGGAGCCGCAATGAATTAATCACATACACAAACTATAAACTATACATGTATTTCTACTAGATGTTTTATGAAGTACAATACAGCAATACAGCTGCCAGCCCTCTCACTCCACATGAATTGGCCGTCTATCACCGTCTGTGGCAGTGAATTAGTTCAAATATATTATACATACTTTATTTTTATTTGTTCAGTTGTTAATAGTCTTTCATGAGGACTCATTTTCCTCTCAGTTGAGGACGTGTTTTTCACAGTAGATGGTTTAGGAAAACACCATCATAATAATACATACAGTGTATCACAAAAGTGAGTACACCCCTCGCATTTCTGCAGATATTCAAGTATATCTTTTCATGGGACGACACAGACAAAATGACACGTTGACACAATGAAAAGTAGTCTGTGTGCAGTTTATATAATAGAGTTAATTTATTTCCCCCCCAAAATAACTGAAAATATAGCCATTAATATCTAAACCACTGGCAACAAAAGTGAGTACACCGCATTGGAAATACGTACATCCCTAAATGTCCAAATTAAGTACTACGTGTCATTTTTCCTCCAAATTGTCATGTGACTCGTTACAGGAGTGTTGTATGCATTGCTGCAGAGATTGAAGAGGTGGGGGGGTCAGCCTGTTAATGCTCAGAGCATGCGCCGTACTCTACATCAAATTGGTGTGCATGGCTGTCACCCCAGGAGGAAGCCTCTTCTGAAGACGGTACACTAGAAAGCCCGCAAACAGTTTGCTGAAGACATGTCAACAAAGCACATGGATTACTGGAACCATGTCCTATGGTCTGATGAGACGAAGATTAATTTGTTTGGTTCCGATGGTCTCATGCATGTGTGGTGGTGACCAGTTGAGGAGTTCAAAGATAAGTGTGTCATGCCCAGTGTTGTTAATCTTACTGAAAAAAAGTAATTAATTATAGTTGCAAATTACTTCTTCCAAAAAGTAATTGCGTGAGTAACTCAATTACCTGAATGTAAGAGTAATTAGTTACTTGGCAAAGTAATTGGTGATAATTACTTTTTTTTTTCCTCAAAAAAAAAAAAAACATTGGCCACACTATGTGAAGTTTTTTTGTGAAGGTTTTTGGTACAATTGGCCCGAGCCCAATTCTTTACCCTAATTTACCCTTCACCCTGAATCAACTGTTAAAAGTTGTTAAAATTGCTCCCATTATTGCATTAGTTCCCTTCTCTCTACTTTCGACAAATGAAAGTTTTAAAACTATTTCATCATTTAAAGATAGATTCAAGTCAAGATTTTGCCGATTTAGAAGTATTTTAGATAAAAAGTTACTTAGGTTCGTTAGGAAGGTTCTCTACAAAAGAGCCGTAATAAAAGGTCTACTGCTTTAAGATGGCGGCTGTTTACTAATGCATCTAGTGCCGTGTCTGTCATTTTGCATCTAGTTATATCTATATACAGTATATGCAGTGTTGTTAATTTTACTTTAAAATAGTAATTAATTACAGTTACAAATTACTTCTCCCAAAAAGTAATTGCATTAGTAACTCAGTTACCTGAATGTAAGAGTAATTAGTTACTTGGCAAAGTAACTAGTGATAATTTTTTTTTTCTCCAAAAAAAAAAAAAAAAAAAAAAACAAGAAACAAAAAAACCAAAAAACAACAACAACAAAAAAAAACAGGTCACACAATGTGAAGTTTAAAGGATTTGGGGGACAATTGGCCCTAGCCCCTTTACCCTCCACTTAACTAGACACAAGGGTATTGCGATAACTAGCTAGTAACCTTTGCTATGTGTGGAAGTCATTTAAAGTTGTGAATCAACCGTTAAAGTTGTTAAAATTGCTCCCGTTATTGCATTAGTTCCCTTCTGTCTACTTTAAACATGTGTAAGTTTTAAAACTGTTTCATCATTTAAAGATAGATTTAAGTTACGATTTTGCCGATTTAGAAGCATTTTAGATGAAAAAAAAAAAAAAAAAAAGTTACTTAGGTTCGCTAGGAAGGATCTCTACATCAGGGCCTTCCTGAGAGGTCTACTGCTTTAAGATGGCGGCTGTTTACTAACGCATGTAGTCCTTAAAACATGTTGGCAATGCAGCTGTGTCAGTTTTTGCATCTAGTTCTATAATATGATATCTACCGTGTCATGTGGGCGTAGTTTGTCGGCTATGGCTACGGAGCCACCTAGCATCGCGGTTGCAACGGCGTCTTCCTCACTGCTGCTCTGCTCTCGTCCCCGTGAGTCCGTTTCTCTCAGACTTTTTTTATTCAACCAACTTAGTAACGCATAGTAACGCACGCCTTTCCCGCCTCAGTAACGGTAACGGCGTTGCCAAGATGAGAAAAGTAATTAATTAGATTACTCATTGCTGAAAAAAATAACGCCGTTAGTAACGCCGTTATATTGTAACGCCGTTATTAACAACACTGGTCATGCCTACAGTCAAGCATGGTTGTGGGAATGACCCCCCTCCCCTCTTCAATGTCTGCAGCAATGCTGACAGCAGCCGTAACAAGTCATGTGACATTTTGGAGGGAAAATGACAAGCAGTACTCAATTTGGACATGTAGGGATGCACGTAGTTCCCATGCGGTGTACTCACTTTTGTTGCCAGGGGTTTAGATGTTAATGGCTATATTTTGAGTTATTTTGAGGGGGGAAAAAATGAAAAAAATAAAAATAATAAAATAAAAACCCTACAATGCTCAAGTAGGTCGAAATCCAGCGTATGGCTACTGCACCTTAAAACATGTTTTGTTTTCTCCTTGAGATAACTGTTCTTGTGATTTGGTCTAAACAAATAAAAGTTGATCTGATTTTATTTGATTTAGAACACATCCATAACTGAACAGTATGGACATGCAGGAGACAATGTTTTTTTTTAGGTTACCCATTGTGGTTCCTCGGTTTTATTATTATTATTACAGTAATTTTCGCACTATAAGGCGCACCTGACTATAAGCCGCCACCCACCAAATGCGACACGAAAACGGCATTTGTTAATAGATAAGCCGCACTGGACTATAAACCGCACCTGTCCTCACTGTACTATGGGATAGTCACACCAAAAGATATTAACCAGTAACTCTTTATTTGACAGCAGCATCATACGACTGTCATAAGACCAAATGGACCACCATGAAGGTTTAAACCAATTGGCTGCAAAGCTTCATTGCTTCAAGAAGCTTCATTTGGCTATCACTGCTCCCTTGTTGCCACCTACTGTCAACACTGTTGTTGTCCAACATGCCTCCTAGCATTAATTGCAGCGCTACAGATGTAAATAAATCCAAAATTCATGTTCTGTACTAATTATTCATTTGGTTACTGTTCCAGTTGTTTCATTAATTGCTAGTCATGGTATTTGGTAACCCTTTATTTACAGTGGCGCCACAAGACTGTTATTATACAATCATAACTATGACACGACAGTGTCATGAGCATTAATGAATGCTTATAACAGATGTCATATAGTGTTATCCGGCAAATTATCTCACTTTTGAATGGATGTAAAAGATCAAAACTGGACATAAATTGGATTTAGTAACATAATTTGCCGGATGACACTTGATGACATCTGTCATAAGCATGATAGTGTCATGTCATAAATATGACCGTCTTATAATAGTCTTATGACGCGATTGTCAAATAAAGTGTTACAAAATACCATAACAAGGAATTAATGACCCAATTAGAACAGTAACTGAATAAATAATTAGCACAGAACATGAATTTTGATTGTTATTTACATCTGTAGCGCTGCGATGCATACTTAGAGGCATGTGTTGCCTATTGACCCAAATAAATGAACAAATAAGCCGCATTGGACTATTAGCCGCAGGATTCAAAATGAAGGAAAAAAGTAGCGGCTTATAGTCCGAAAATTACGGTAGTTATTCTTTGTTCCGCAGCCCCTTTGAGCTAAATTTGACCCCCTTAGAATGCTTCAAAATGCACCAAAATCGGCAGGCAGGTCAATAACGGTGCAATCTTTGATACCATGTAAGGAGAAATTCCAAATACACTATGTAGCGCCAAGCGCCCCCTAGCAGTCATTCTTTGTCCCACCAATGCTTTGAGCCCTACTTTGACCCCCTCAGAATGCTTCAAAACTCACCAAACTCAACAGCCAGGTGAACACTGGTGAAAACTTTCATAAAATATTAAAAAAAAAAAAAAATATGCGTAAATGTGTATTGCGCCCACTAGGAACAATACCGACATTTCATTTCATTTTTTTTTTTTTTTTTATGGTGAAAGAGGAGGTAACAACGCAAAGGTTACAACTTAGAACACATCTGTACTATATGAATGGGATACCATACACGGTGCCCAGACTGCTGATAGTACTGCATCCAGTTTTCTTTGGGTGGGCAGAGCGTGTCCGTGGGTGGGCACTGCCCATCCCTGCCGCCCTGGTAACGCCCCTGCATACATTAATGTATGCATGACACGGCTGTATTACTAGTTGAAGAAAATACAGTAAGAAACAGTAGAGGGCGCTAAAAACTAAAAAATTGAAACAACATTGTCATGGCACAACGAGCAAGAAATTAGTTAAAAAAAAAAAAAAAGTACACTGCACTTTACTGACATGAGAATGTGACGCCCTCCTAATGTGACAAATTTATTCTGTTCCTCCTTTTGTCCCACTTGTGTCTCTCCTACTGACCATTGTGCAACATGCAGGAGGAAAGAGGATATGATTTAATCAAATCTGATCAGCCTGACATAACTCACTAATGTTTCATGCCCTCGGTGTGAATCACAAATGTAGAGTAAAGGTAAAACACATGGTGTGGACCAAATAGAGCAGTAGGTGTACCCAGTAAAGTCAGAATTAAAATATAAAAATGCTGAAAATGAGGCCAATCATATCAAGTGTCTTGCCTGAAATAATTGTTTCCACTAAACGACTTTTGAAAGCAAACTGCTGTATGCAAAGCTGCTGAGAATGTCATTACTGAGGGCGTTTATAAAATACTCATATTGTTAGCTATGTCAAACATAAGTCATGCAACAAACCATCGCATCTCTTTCACAATGTAAACATTGACACAAACAACATTTTGTGGCGATCACGTGACTACACTAATCATTCCGTGAGATCATTTCTGATACTAATATAAAACAAGACGTCAACTATAAATCATTTGAAAAGATTGCCTCCCTTTTTCTGCTGTTTTGATTAGCAACAAATTTAAAGGTGCTATGAAATACTGTACCACAGAGTGACTTTAAAATTATGTGGAAAATATTTTGGACACAAATTCATCCATAAACAAGTGACAAACAAGGCTTAATAATGAAGTTAGATCCTAATTAGTTTTTTCCACTGCCTTAGCCCCGCCCACTAAAAAATCTCCAAACAGATGGTGATGTCACACTGAGAATAACTATCCATAGGCTTTCTATTCTCCTGTTGCCGTGTGGCCGTTCTGCCATTCTGTCGACTTGTACTAGCTAGCGTAGCACCAAAAAACTAGACATGATCATAAAAAAGGTGCCAGATTTGAGTGCCAAATTCATTATTTTTGACAGGATCACCATTTTATAGCAACTTTAAAGGGAGTACAGGGAGTTTGTAACTTAACCTACTTTGTTACTTTTTGTTACTCTTACTTACAGTGGGGCAAATAAGTATTTAGTTAACCACCCATTGTGCAAGTTCTCCTACTTGAAAAGATTAGAGAGGCCTGTAATTGTCAACATGGGTAAACCTCAACCATGAGAGACAGAATGTGGAAAAAAACAGAAAACCACATTGTTTGATTTTTAAAGAATTTATTTCCAAATTACAGTGGAAAATAAGCATTTGGTCACCTATAAACAAGCAAGATTTCTGGCAGTCAAAGAGGTCTAACTTCTTCTAACGAGGCTCCACTTGCTACTTGTATTAATGGCACCTGTTTTTACTCATTATCGGTATAAAAGACCTGTACACAACCTCCGTCAGTCACATTCCAAACTCCACTATGGCCAAGACTAAAGAGCTGTCAAAGGACACCAGAGACAAAATTGTAGACCTGCACCAGGCTGGGAAGACTGAATCTGCAATAGGTAAAACACTTGGTGTAAAGAAATGAAACTGTGGGAGCAATTATTAGAAAATGGAAGACATACAAGACCACTGATAATCTCCCTCGATCTGGGGCTCCATGCAAGAGCTCACCCTGTGGCGTCAAATTATAAAAAGAACGGTGAGCAAAAATCCCAGAACTACACAGGGGGACCTAGTGAATGACCTACAGAGAGCTGGGACCACAGTAAGAAAGGCTACTGTCAGTAACACAATGTGCCGCCAGGGACTCAAATCTTGCACTGCCAGACGTGTCCCCCTGCTGAAGCCAGTACACGTCCAGGCCCGTCTGTTTTTCGCTAGAGAGCATTTGGATGATCAAGAAGAGGACTGGGAGAATGTGTTATGTTCAGATGAAACCAAAATAGAACTTTTTGGTAGAAACACAGATTCTCGTGTTTGGAGGAGAAAGAATACTGAATTGCATCCGAAGAACACCATACCCACTGTGAAGCATGGGGGTGGAAACATCATGCTTTGGGGCTGTTTTTCTGCAAAGGGACCAGGACGTCTGATCTGTGTAAAGGAAAGAATGAATGGGGCCATGTATCGAGAGATTTTGAGTGAAAATCTCTTTCCATCAGCAAGGGCATTGAAGATGAGACGTGGCTGGGTCTTTCAGCATGACAATGATCCCAAACACACAGCCAGGGCAACAAAGGAGTGGCTTCGTAAGAAGCATTTCAAGGTCCTGGAGTGGCCTAGCCAGTCTCCAGATCTCAACCCCATAGAAAATCTGTGGAGGGAGTTGAAAGTCTCTATTGCCCAACGACAGCTCCAAAACATCACTGCTCTAGAGGAGATCTACATGGACGAATGGGCCAAAATACCAGCAACAGTGTGTGAAAACCTTGTGAAGAGTTACAGAAAACGTTTGGCCTCCGTTATTGCCAGTGTTGTTAATCTTACTGAAAAAAAGTAATTAATTATAGTTACAAATTACTTCTCCCAAAAAGTAATTGCGTTAGTAACTCAATTACCTGAATGTAAGAGTAATTAGTTACTTGGCAAAGTAATTGGTGATAATTACTTTTTTTTTTTTTTTTCCCTCAAAAAAAAAAAGAAAAAAAAAAAAATTGGCCACACTATGTGAAGTTTTTTGTGAAGGTTTTTGGTACAATTGGCCCGAGCCCAATTCTTTACCCTAATTTACCCTTTACCCTGAATCAACTGTTAAAATTGCTCCCATTATTGCATTTGTTCCCTTCTCTCTACTTTCGACATATGAAAGTTTTAAAACTGTTTCATCATTTAAAGATAGATTCAAGTCAAGATTTTGCCGACTTAGAAGTATTTTAGATAAAAAGTTACTTAGGTTCGCTAGGAAGGTTCTCTACAACAGAGCCGTCCTAAAAAGTCTACTGCTTTAAGATGGCGGCTGTCTACTAACGCATTTAGTGCCATGCAGTGTTGTTAATTTTACTTTAAAAAAGTAATTAATTACAGTTACAAATTACTTCTCCCAAAAAGTAATTGCGTTAGTAACTCAGTTACCTGAATGTAAGAGTAATTAGTTACTTGGCAAAGTAACGAGTGATATATTTTTTTTTTCTCAAAAAAAAAAAAAAAAAAAAAAAAAAACAGGTCACACAATGTGAAGCTTAAAGGGTTTGGGGGACAATTGGCCCTAGCCCAATTCTTTACCCTCAACTTAACTAGACAAAAGGGTATTGCGATAACTAGCTAGTAACCTTTGCTATGTGTGGAAGTCATTTAAAGTTGTGAATCAATCGTTAAAGTTGTTAAAATTTCTCCCGTTATTGCATTAGTTCCCTTCTGTCTACTTTAAACATGCGTAAGTTTTAAAACTGTTTCATCATTTAAAGATAGATTTAAGTTAAGATTTTGCCGATTTAGGAG
Source organism: Corythoichthys intestinalis (assembly GCF_030265065.1). Taxonomy (NCBI): domain Eukaryota; kingdom Metazoa; phylum Chordata; class Actinopteri; order Syngnathiformes; family Syngnathidae; genus Corythoichthys; species Corythoichthys intestinalis. The sequence continues at coordinate 12,704,893 of NC_080411.1, read as the reverse complement.
CATTTTAGATAAAAAAAAAAATTACTTAGGTTCGCTAGGAAGGATCTCTACATCAGGGCCTTCCTGAGAGGTCTACTGCTTTAAGATGGCGGCTGTTTACAAACGCATGTAGTCCTTAAAACATGTTGGCAATGCAGCAGTGTCTGTCATTTGCATCTAGTTCTATAATATGATATCTACCGTGTCATGTGGGTGTAGTTTGTCGGCTATGGCTGCAGTCAGTTATTATTGGAGCCACCTAGCATCGCGGTTGCAACGGCGTCTTCCCCACTCCTGCTCTGCTCTCGTTCCCGTGAGTCCGTTTCTCTGACTTTTTTTTATTCAACCAACTTAGTAACGCACGCCTTTCCCGCCTCAGTAACGGTAACGGCGTTGCCAAGATGAGAAAAGTAATTAATTAGATTACTCATTACTGAAAAAAATAACGCCGTTAGTAACGCCGTTATATTGTAACGCCGTTATTAACAACACTGGTTATTGCCAACAAAGGGTACATAACAAAGTGTTGAGATGAACTTTTGGTATTGACCAAGTACTTATTTTCCACCATGATTTGCAAATAAATTCTTTAAAAATCAAACAATGTGTTTTTCTGGTTTATTTTTCCACATTCTGTCTCTCATGGTTGAGGTTTACCCATGTTGACAATTACAGGCCTATCTAATATTTTCAAGTGGGAGAACTTGCAAAATTAGTGGGTGACTAAATACTTATTTGCCCCACTGTATGTAAGTGGGTTAGAAAAATGTTTTTACCAAGTGAAGACTAGGCGATGGCTCGGTGGAACAGCGCTGCTTTCGCGGGGACTTGCACAGGCGTGTTCGCCCAGAGTTATCGACCCGAACCTAGGGTTGCCAGAAGTCCAGGATTGCGCGGGAGATTAGGAATTTAGGTATCGGTACCAATCAGAACTTCCTAAATTCCAGGATGTCCCGTGCAATCCTGGACTGTTGGCAACCCTACCAGAACCTTTTCTATTGAAGGTTAAAAAAAGGGTATTTTTGGGGGAGTGTTAGTTAAAATTTCACAGCTTTGTGTACTCATCAGGGCATTAGGGTAACATACAAACATGTAGTAGAAAAGTATTTTAAATAAACTCTAAAAATCCCGTGTTGTTCCTTTAAGTATGTTGTAAGCAGTGTAGACTACAAAAATTAAGATTATACCTCCCCCACCCCTTATACACTAGGCATGTGAGGCTACTTCTTCTTGAATTTAAAAAAAAATATATATTTATTATCTTTTGCTTAGGCACTATCCCTCAAAATGTCCTCCTATGTGCAGAGAAGCCTTGCATTGTGTAGCTAATGGAAGTCTTGCGGTTCGGAGGTCTGGTGACTCCGCTAGATGATTGCAGTCCCCGCACAACTCGTGACGAGGCCTAACACTAAAACTCTACCCTCTTGTACACAACATATATATTATCGGCACCGATGTATTTGCGGAAGAAGGCCCAGGGATTACAGTGTGACTCATTAAGCAAAGGTTTTTTCAAGCTCGGGGGAGAGAAGCACATGAATGGTTTACTAGATTACTTTTTATTCCAGGAAATGCATATACAGTACAATGCTATGTAATTTAGGTTTAGAGATGAAGATCTCACATGGCTCGAGACGTTCTGACAGTGCTGAGTGAAAAATATGTTTACATATGTTGTTTTTTGGTTATCTCAAAAAAGGTTAATAAACTTTGTTTGACTCACTTCTATGGGACGAAGGTTCAAATCTTGCGAATGAGAGTGTTTGAGGGAGTGCCGAGGCGCCCTTGAGCCAGGATAGCGCAGTGATTTGCCCCTTCTCTTTTGCATTTATGCCTACAAAAAGTCATTAAAACAGTCATAAACATATAAAAATTTGATCAAATCTAAAAAGGAAACTAAGTCAAAGTTGCATACAGTATGTATGAATGAATAAGTAGAAAAATAGCTGAAAATGTAATTGAATTGATAAAGAGATTTAGAGAATTGAGAATTATTTGTACAGGTAACTTGCAATGAATAAAAATATGCAAAGCTCTATATATTTCAGTATACCAATTAGAAAAGAATATATTAGATAAATAATTAAACACAAGCAACTTCAACAATAACAATGATTATGTTTTTATGTAGTTTGTCGAGAAAGCGAATTAGAGGGTTTTACTAGTAGCAAAATCTAAACATCTAATTATGTAGTCTCACTCTTTGTGCAAGGAAGTGATACAATATATGCATTTTTCTTGTTGAGTTCATTAACTTCTTTGACATTGATATTTAAGATCACAAATCAATTACAAATCATATGTTGTACATATATTACATCTTTAGTATAATACCCTGTAGTCATTAAATTCGGCAGTATTGGATAGTGCAGTCCAATAAAACTGCACAACCAATGTTTACGTCATAATTTTATATCATTTGCAGATCTAACCCATTCATGCACGGATTATAATTTTTCCGAACCTCAGGGCACTCATTTAGCTCATTGACTGCCATTCGCACTTGTTAAAATGGTTTGGACGTCTACCGCCATCAATGGCACTGAAAAATAAGCAGTCACAGCCTTCCCTGTATAACTGGACATGTATCGCCATCAATGGCATTTAATGAGCTAATACTGTGAATAAAAAAAAGAAGAATCAACTTTGAGTGATTTCTGGTTTCATTCATTAATGTAGTTTTTATTTACATTGTATTAATTTATAAATCTATTTATAGTTATTGAAAAATATATAAAAAATACAATTATTATTAATATATTAAAAAAAAAAAAAAAAAAAAAAAAAACTCCTGCCTGTTGTTAGCGGGGTTAAGCTCCAGCACCGCCGTCCCCTGCGAGGATAAGCGGCTCAGAAGATGAATGAATGACTGAATGAAGGAATAATAATCAATCTAATATGTTTTATAATGAAAAATAGTAAGGTCAACTTAAGTTTAGAAAAAATAATTTAAAAAAAAACAACAAATAAAACAAATTACCCAAAATAGTCACCTGCTCTTTAAATTCTTAAAAGCTATCCACTGTAGCGATAACTATCCCTGAAGGGTTTAAAATTTTGGGATTTTCCATGGTGCGTGTTTGCTTATCTCCCATTTCCATTCTTTATCTAAATCGGGCAACCCCTTCTATTTCCAGAGACAGCAACACAAAGGGGGCGGAGCTTACCTCTCCATTTCAGGAAGCGATTTGATGACGTCACGACGGCCAGCGCCCCTCCAAGCTGTAGCAACACACACGCACGTCAAAGCACACATTGGCAAGGACTGTCGATTGCTCAAGACGTCAAGTGGACATGGCGCAGAACGGCCGAGGTATTAGAAATTGCGTCGTCTGAAGGAAACGGAAGGATTTACGGCTGTCTCCCGAGGCCTGTTTTCTTTTTGAAGACGGCATTTTTGTCTTTTTTTTTTTTTTTTTTTTCTCGACATGATTCGGTGAGCCGTTACCCTCGATTTTGTGCCCGGAATTACACACAGCCATCAGCGTCATGTCGGACAACCAAAGCTGGAACTCCTCCGGTTCCGAGGAGGATTCGGAAACTAGAGAAGAAACGGGGAACCCGGTGGGCGTCGGCATTTTCAGCGGGGTGCTCAGCAAGGTTGGTCTCTTCGGTTAGATCAATCATCTGACGTCGTTTTCTCCAGCATTGCAATAAAACTTTATTTGTAGTGCGTTAGTTGACAACACACGTGTTTCATTATGGATGTATTGTATTTTTAGTTGTTGCAAATAATATATATAGCGCTAATATTTAAAGTAATGCTAATACAATGAAGTAGTAATAATTACTCCGTGCCCGTTATAATCCGCTTTGTCGAGATAATATTGGCAGGGAATCGAACCGTCACTTCCAGAATTTTACCGTTCAACAGTAACTCCTTCACAGTCGTCATTTTCGGATTTTGCATGGGGTAAAGTACAAAAAAAAAATCTCATTCTCGACATTAACAAAAACCCCAGATTCAATTTAAAGATAACTGAAAAAAAAATGCTTGAAGTTTTGTAGTTTTCCCCCATTACGTTTTTCATATATTTGGCTCATGATATATTTACTGTTTCAGGATGTCTCCATAGTTAGAAGTGAATTTGTTAAAAGGATCATTCTTAAATCCTTGTTCACAGGGCCTAAAATCCTTTAAATAGATACACATTTTACTGCTGAACCACCAGTAACTTGTAATCATATTGAGCGTGATTCTTTTATGATGCATTGGCATGTTAAATAGGTAATCCGTGGCCATCTAGTTAATAGAATGAATGAAAACATAACATATGCTCCTACGCCCGCTGATATGTTTACCAATAGAGGATGCATAATCAAATTACTGGAAATATCTCTTGTTCACACTGTTATTTTTTAACTAATTGCCTGCCATTGACGGCGATAGATGTCCAGTGCTTTAGAAGTACTAGAATTATCCCCTTAAACTGTACTAATTTGCTTTAATATGATGAGAATTAAGGAAAACGCACACGTAAATAGAGAGAAACAGCCACTGTAATGCAACAAGTGGAAAAATGCAAGACTGCCTGTCCTTGAAAATCCTTACTTCAAATAAGCACCTGTTCCAACTCTGCAGTGGAATAAACTACATCCCACCTCCCCCTCAAAATTCCCCCGGGCCTCTTTTTGAGTATAACTGAATCAGCAGATAAATGTACACACCCTCTTTGGGCTAACCAAGCTAATGCTTGTTGAATGTCCCTGCCAGTCTTGAAACAGATTGTGCGTTGACCTGCTAACCACGCATATTGCGAGATTACGCGCACATCCACATGGAGAGGAGCTCACCTGCTTTGCTGTGGCACAGGCAAAGTCCACCGTGCGTCACTGAGGCCTCGCCAGGGGGGGATTAATGAACCTGCAGCTGGCAGTTGTGTACGTACGCTTCTTCTAGTCAGTATTACATCTGGTAATAAGCACAGCAATAACAATTAACACCCTTAAAAACCTTGTATTAACTTCTAACATTCCGTACAAGAGGGCTTATCCCTGTTGATGTCATTCAATGGATACAACAGATTGATGTACAAAAACTGTACATTAATTGTGCTTAGTTTTTCATGGAATATTTTCAACTCGTAAGTCATTATACCGTCTTAAAATCATGAGAATTATCATAAAGTTGGAGATTTTTATATTAAATACACCTAAAAAATCACTAACTCATTACACTTTTAATGATTAACTTCACTGCCGTTATTGGATATGGAAGTCAAATATCTGCAACCCACGGTTCTGTGATCTCTCTGATGCGGCTGAAGTTTTAAAACCAAAACATAATTATTTGATAAGACTTATTGTGGAGCTTACGAGATTTAACAAAGGAATTTAGCTTTGCTTTAGTAAGCAGAACAAGTTAGTATCACTTTCTTTGTAAATAGAACACTCCCGCAGGTCATGAATTTCCCAACTATGTAAAGTCGTGGTGCCACCGTGACTTTACATAGTTATTGCGTTAGTGTTCTGTGAATAAAGGTGTTTAAAAAGTTAGCCTGACTTGTTCTGCTTACTAAAGTGAAGTTAAAATCCTTTGTTCAATTTCACAAGAACCACAATATACAGTGGTATGAAAAAGTATCTGAACCTTTTGGAATTGCTCACGTTTCTGCATAAAATCACCATCAAATGTGATCTGCTCTTTGTCAAAATCACAGATGTAAAAACAGTGTCTGCTTTAACTAAAACCACCCAAACATTTATAGGTTTTCATATTCTAATGAGGATAGCATGCATACAATGACAGAAGGGGGGAAATAAATAAGTGAACCCTCTGCCTAAGGAGACTCAAAGAGCAATTGAAACTGATTTTTACCAAACAATTTAAGTCAGGTGTGTTCCCAATCACCGATGAGTGGTTTAAAGCTGCCCTTCCCACTACAAAACACACACACCTCGTAAGATTAGTCTTGATGAGAAGCATTGTCTGATTTGCATCATGGCTCGGTCAAAAGAGCTGTCTGATGACCTGCTGTCTTGGATTGTTAATTTGTATGAAGCTGGGAAAGGATACAAAACCATATCTAAAAGTCTGGATGTTCATCAGTCGACAGTCAGAGAAGTTGTCTACAAATGAAGAGAGTTTGGCACTGTTGCTTCTCTCCCAAGCTTTAGCCGTCCACCAAAGATGACGCCAAGAGTTCAACGCAGAATACTCAGAAAGGTAAAAACTAACCCTAGAGTGCCTGCTAAAGACTTACAGAAATCACTGGCTCAGTCCAGTATCTCTGTGCACACATCAACTATATGTAAAAATTTGGCCAAGAATGGTGTTCATGGGAGGACACCACGCAGGAAGCCACTGCTTTAAAAAAAAAAAAAAAAAAGCAAAAAAAAGCATCGTCGCTCGTTTAATGTTTGGAAAAAGGCACTTGGACACGCCACAGACATTTTGGCAAAATATTTGGTGGACTGATAAAACCAAAGTAGAATTGTTTGGGAATAACACACAACGTCCTGTGTTGAGAAAATAATGGAACAGCTCACCAAAATCAACACTTCATCCCCACTGTTTAGCACAGTGAAGGGAGCATCATGATTTGAGGCTGTTTTGCTACCTCAGGGCCTGGACAACTGGCAATCATTAATGGAATGAATTCAAATGTTTATCAGGATGTTTTGCAGGAAAACCTGAGGCTGTCTGTGAGACAGTTGAAGCTAAAAAGAGGATGGATGCTGCAACAAGACAATGATGCAAAACACAGAAGTAAATCAACTTCAGAATGGTTTCAGAAGAACAAAATAGACGTTTTGGAGTGGCCAAGTCAAAAGTCCGGACTTGAACCTCATTGATATGCTATGGCATGACCTAAGGACAGCGATTCATGTCAGACATCCCAGGAATCTGACTGAACTACAGCACTTTTGTAGAGGAGAATGGGCCAAGATTAGTCCTGATCAATGTGCCAGACTGATCTGCAGCTACAGGAAAAGTCTGGTTGAAGTTATTGCTGCCAAAGGGTGGGGCACAAAATATTAGATGTGATGGTTCACTTAATTATATTTCCCCCTTTTGGCATAGTTTGCATTCTATCCACATTTAAATATGAAAACATATAAATGTTTGGGTGGTTTTAGTGAAAGCAGACACTGTTTTTTGTTTTTATCAGTGTGATTTTGACAAAGATCAGATCACATTTGATGGTGATTTTATGCAGAAATGTGAGGAATTCCAAAAAGTTCTGATACTTTTTCATACCACTGTATATATATTTAAATATAAATATATACAAACTGTACATGTATTGTGGAATTACATTTAAAAATGTGTTTTTTTTTTTTTTTTTGCTCTATCGGTCTAAAAGGTTCCAGACCCCTGGGCTAAAATCTTTAATTTCTGATGGCAAAAAGTTTGCGCGCTTCCCAGTGTTGTCTTTTCCATGTAAACCGGGTCAACCAAGTTTTTAGTATTTTTTGCAAGGGTTTGAGAACGATGAGTGATACAATAAGCTATGTAATAGGTGAAAGGAATGACTGTGTTGCTCTCTGCAGTGGACCAACTACATCCATGGGTGGCAGGACCGCTGGGTGGTGCTGAAGAACAACACGCTCAGCTACTACAAGTCGCAGGATGAGACGGAATACGGCTGCCGTGGCTCGCTGTGCCTTAGCAAGGCAGTTATCACAGTGAGTTACCATAAGATTAGCATGCTCACCTATTTTTGTGTAAGGTCCAGACTAGGGCAGCAGGTATTGAATATTTTAGTAGTCGATTAATCGATGGACTAGTTAGTTCGAATAATCGAGTAATCTGATAAGGAACATGAAAAACTAGAATACATGAGCTGAGCCTCAAACGGTGTATATATATATATATATTCTTTTAGATGAGGATCTATGTTCAATAAAAAACAATTGGCTAACATACATAGAAAAAGTCCACTAGCTTAAATGCCTATAACTAAATTATGAATGCATTAAAAAACAGTAGCTCAAAGAAAAACTTAGCTTACGTTGGTCTTAACAGGGAGCAGTTGGATTAAGCCATGTGAAATGAGGCAGACCAGAGGGCAGTGTATCCACTCTAATCAATAAAACTATATGCAAACACTTTCAAAATATAACATTAGAACGCCATTTTAATTAAACGAATACTCGAAGCAACAAAATTTAATTCGAACATTTTTTTCTAATCGAATACCCGAATTAATCAATTAATCGCTGCATCACTAGTCCAGGCACTGCGGGCTGGGTACAAAGTGTATAATTCCTCTTTTAGAGACCTTACATACATGCATGCCGTAACTATAATTGCTTCAAGCTTTGGAGAAGATGGACAGGAAGATATTTTGATTAGCTGGTGGTTGTATTTTGTTTGTTTTTTTTGTGTTATGTGACGTCCTTTTAAGTGCTTTGGTACATCTATGGCTGTTTGTGTTGAGTTGAGTAGATTGATTTCACACTTGAATGAACGACATGCACTCGACAGACTCAATTTATTACTTTGAAACACTTCATGAATGCCGTGTACCACGTCTGCTTATCAAGTTGTTAGACTGTCCTAACAGCACTTATGAGCACAAAAGCCCTCTGTCTAAAATATGTGAATCAGATGTGGCGCGTCCGCTGAACGGTTCTCATTTCCTGAATCCCCGTCGGACAGTGCCAACTCGGCACAATCAGCTGAGAAACTTTAGCCCGTTGTTCCTTAAGTGCACGTGGTCCGACTATGTGTCCCATGGCTCGCCTGGGGCCAACATGTTGTTTTTATCACCAGACGTGTTGTGTAGAATGTGTCTTTGTTTAGAAACGATCCCTCAAGTTAACTAAGACCTTTTACTTCTTCCCATTGGAATCTCAAAGACTCATAGAAGACTTTTCGTGGTTGAAAGGGTGTACGTCATCCTGTTGACATAGATGTAGAGTTTAATTAGTCAACGTTCCCAGGCACTAGACAACCACATTGTTGCCATTAAGCGTATTTGCTCAGCTTCGACCCTTCCCGGCCAATGTAAATATTAACCTACATGTTGTACACCCGCGCTGTTGTCACCACTTATTCCAACGCAAATACACACGAGTGGAGATAAAGTTTTTACTCCTGTGTTATCTAAGGATTCTCAACTAAAGGTACGACTCATGGGAGGGATAGTCAACGTGGAGGCTTTGACGTACCGGTTGGAAATAGGCGCTTGCTAAAGGGTGGAAATGTAGCTCGTGATTTCCTTAATAGTCATGCTAGAGGATGAATGAGCACACCCTCTTCCTTCTCGCTTTCATGGTGAATGCGGCTTAAATGTTAAGTCACACATCCTCTTTTTCTCTTGAGTGTCCTGGTTTGACAGAAGCATTACGACTTTACATTACAACTGAAAAGTTGGGTTTCAAGATAAGGTTTGGGTTTTAATTTTGGTCATATTCAGAGGTGGGTAGTAACACGTGACATTTTCTCCATTACATTTACTTTGAGAAAAATGTACTTCTCAGAGTAGTTTTAACGCGCTATACTTTTTACTTTTGCTTGATTTGTGAAGAAGAAACTCTTACTCTGCTACTTTGGGCTACACTAGACTTCTTTATTTTTCGTGTTGGATTTGACTAGTGCTGCAACGATTAATCGATTAACTCGATTATTCGATTAGAAAAAAAGATTCAAATTAAATTTTGCTGCTTCGAGTATTCGTTTAATTATAGTGGCGTTGTAATTAGGGTTGTACCGATCATGTTTTTTTGCTCCCGATCCGATCCCGATCGTTTTACTTTGAGTATCTGCCGATCCCGAGATTTCCCGATCCGATTGCTTTTTTTTTTTTTTTTTTTTTTGCTCCTGATTCAATTCCAATCATTCCCGATAATTTTTCCCGATCATATCCATTTTGGCAATGCATTAAGAAAAAAATGAATAAAACTCGGACGAATATATACATTCAACATACAGTACAAAAGTACTGTATTTGTTTATTATGACAATAAATCCTCAAGATGGCATTTACATTCTTAACATTCTTTCTGTGAGAGGGATCCACGGATAGAAAGACTTGTAATTCTTAAAGGATAAATGTGACTTTGTATATTGTGACTAAATATTGCCATTTAGTGTATTTGTTGAGCTTTCAGTAAATGATACTGTAGCCATTTAAGCTTCTGCCCAAATGCATGATGGGAAGTGCAACCATGACTGTGCGTAGTGGCACCAATTGATATATCTTCTCTGCGTTGGGAAATAACATAGGGTGTTAAGAAAAAGATCAACTACTACCTTTCTTCCCCACATTGCTTCCCACGATATTTCTAATTATTGAGAGAGGGATAGTAAGGCTTTAGCCAATTAAGAAAAAGCTCCAAAGGCTGCCAAAATTCACTCTACTCTTTTTACGCTGCCTTGTAGCTCTATATATAAGTAAAACGGCGCAATTATAGATTACACGCGACAATGCGTGAGCGGGTCGTGTAGCGCATGCGTTAATTGCGTTAAATATTTTAACGTAATTAATTTTAAAAAATTACCGCTGTTAACGTGATAAATTTGATAGCCCTACTTTAAGCCAAAACTAAAGACTCCGGATGAATGTAAGAAATTTTGTCTGTAACGTTAAATACAATTGGAAAACGATTTAATTAAAAAATATATATATATTAAAAAAAGTCATGTCCGATATTTTTTTGGCGATTCCGATACTTTGAAAATGACATGATCGGTATGCCGATCGATCGGGACATCTTTAGTTGTAATGGTTTGTTTTGAAAGTGTTTACATTTAGTTGTATTGATTTGGGTGGATACACTGCCCTCTAGTGTGCATCATGGCTGAATCCAGCTGCTCTCTGTTAAGACTAACATAAGCTAAGTTTTTGTTTGAGCTAATGTTTTTTTTAAAAATGCATTTCTAATCTACTTTATAGGTATATTTAACTTTTTTGTGGGCATATGTGTTTGAACCATTTGTTAAGAGCATGGTAAAAGCGCTAGCATTTTAGCTAACGGACTTTTGCTATGTAAGTCAACCAATTCTTTTTTTATACATAGATCCTCATTATTTTTTTTTTTTTTTATACCATTTGAGGCTCAGCTCAGGTATTTTCATTTGTTATGTTCCTTATCCGATTACTCGATTATTCGAACTAAGTAGTTCATCGATTAATCGACTACTAAAATAATCGATAGCTGCAGCCCTATTTGAACACTGCAAAAACTCAAAATCCTACCAGGACTTAAAATTTAGACTAACCTAAAACTTAAATAAACATTAAAAATAGCTTGACACAAATGGAAATTCAATTGAAACACGTGGGGAAAACAACTAACTTTTAAAGTGATGTGTGTAAGCGTAATGAAATTTTTTGGTAAAAAATATGATTTTTTTTTTTTTTTTTTTTTATAAGATCTGGAATTTTTTTGAGTGAAAGCCGTGAATTAGTTTTTTTTTGTTTTGTTTTGTATGTTTGTAGTCACGTCTGAGGTGCAATTGTTGGCTGTTTTCAACAATGTACATCGAAAATAAAGACATTGATTGTCTGAAAATGGTTCAATCTTAGGTGAAATGTCTTGTTTTCTTATGTATATCTGCTCACTACCGTAATTTTTTTTTTATCCGATTACTCGATTAATCGATAGAGTTTTCAGTCGAATACTCGATTAGTAAAATACTCAATAGCTTGCAGCCCTAGATTTGACTTTATTTTTGTCGGAGACTACCAGTTTTACCAATGAGATGCCGCAACCGTAATAACGTGACTCCATTATACCAATCAGTCACATGACCACACACAAGCTTGCTGTCGGACGTCCTATGATCACACCGGCCTATTCAATTGTGTGACGTTTTTAAAGCGGCATAAAAACTATTGCACACAGAGCGCAACTGTCAACATTACTTGAAAGTAGAGCTGCAGCTATCGATTATTTTAGTAGTTGATTAATCGATGAATTAATTAGTTAGAATAATCGAGTAATCAGATAAGGAACATAAAAAATTAAAATACCTGAGCTGAACCTCAAACGGTATGAAAAATGAATACCGGTAAATTAGGATCTATATACAACAAAAGAACAATTGGCTAATTTACACAGCAAAAGTCTGCTAGCTTGAATGCTGTAAAATGCTAACTTTTTTTTTTTTTTTTTTTACAATGCTCTTAACAAATGGTTCACACACATATTCCCACAAAAAAAATGCTAAATATACCTATGAAATAAATTAAGAATGAATAAATAAAACTTACGAATGAATAAAAAAAACTTTAGCTTAGCTTTTCACAAAATATTTTTTTACTTGTACAGTGGTACCTCTACTTACGAACGTCTCTACATACAGAATTTTTAGGTTACGACACGCCTCAACGGGAAAATATTACCTCTTGTTACGAAATACATTTCAAAATACGAAAGGCAAAAATACAGTATGGGCTCCTACCCGCAGCTCCCAGAGTTTACTGAACGTAACATAGTTAATTTGCCACTTGGGCCTTGAGGTCAGCAATAACCTAACTGTAACATGTATTTGTTACATGTTTTGATGCCTGTTTATGCTTTATAATAAATTTTTGTCTAAATTTTGGGGGACTTGGAATGGATTAGGGCATTTACATGTAAAACGAGTCTCTTCTTACGGAATTTTCGGTTCACGAAATGACTTCCAAAACCAATTAATTTCGCAAGTAGAGGTACCACTGTACTTCAGTAAATTTTTTGGGGTGACAACTTTTACTTGAGTAGTATAATTTGAAGTAACGCTACTTTTACATGAGTCAATTTTTGGCTGCTCTGCCATCCTTCAATCATATTTTGTATAATTGCTTAGTCAGGATTTAGTGTTGCACGCAAGCATGTCAGGCTAGGGTTAAGGCTTCATATTTGGCATTAGATCCAGTGTTAGGCTTTCAAGTAGGGCTGCAGCTATCGATTATTTTAGTGGTCAACTAACTGATGAACCATTAGTTCGAATAATCAAGTAATCGGATAAGAAACATGAAAAATTAAATTACCTGAGCTGAGCCTCAAACGGTATGATAAATAAATAAATGAGGATCTATGTACAACTAAAGAACAATTGGCTAACTTACATAGCAAAAATCCGCTAGTTTAAATGCTATAAACTAACTTTATTACAGTGCTCTTAACAAATGGTTCAGACACATATTCCCACAAAAATAGGCTAAATATACCTGTAAACTAAATTACGAATGCATTTAAAAAAAAACAAAAAAAAAACATTAGCTCAAACAAAAACTTAGCTTATGTTCAGTGTTTCCCCTAGGATTTTTTTATGCTATGATGGTGGGCCTCGTTAGAGTCGGACAACCCTCATCATTTGTTTCATATCATGACAAATAAGTTTTTTTACAACATTAATTTTTTTCTAAGAACCTTAACCTTTGCAAAGTTTGCATCCTGCCTGCGAACATTTAAATTTTACTGGACTAAATAATACATAAATGAAAAGGGAAATCAGCAACAAACGGTCAATTTTTAGTGAAGCGTGCGGCAAGATGGTCCCCCTGATTCTCAAGTGTCTTCACCTACACAGGAATAAGAAAAAAATGAGATCTAGGAAATGAAGACGCTCAAGCATCTTTAACTTACATTGTACAGTTGACTAAATGTCTTACTCTGTTCAGTGCAGACAAATCTCTCTCGCAGTTCACTGTTGAGATGGGCACTGTCAACGCAATGGCTGACAGTTGCCGTCAGCAGCACTCCCGTTTTATCAGTCTGTGATGCCATTTTTGACATGACATCTGACCTGGTCCATATTCTGAAACACATTCAATGTTTTACCCATTTGGATTTAAATCAAATATGTCTAACTTTTCTGAATGTTAGTGCAAATTCATATAATTTTGTTTCAGTGAGATGAAAAATACTTCTTTCAATGTAAATACGCCATCTGTCTTGTAATTTTTTTGTATAAAGAATATGGCTGTCAAAATTATCGCGTTAACGGGCGGTAATTAATTTTTTAAATTAATCACATTAAAATATTTGTTAAATATATATTGTGTAATTATTGACATCAACAATGGCGGGCTACTAGTTTATTTTTTGATTGAAAATTTTACAAATTTTATTAAAACAAAAACATAAAGAGGGGTTTTAATTTAAAATTTCTATAACTTGTACTAACATTTATCTTTTAAGAACTACAAGTCTTTCTATCCATGGATCGCTTTAACAGAATGTTAATCATGTTAATGCCATCTTGTTGATTTATTGTTATAATAAACAAATACAGTACTCATGTACCGTATGCTGAATGTATATATCCATCTTGTGTCTTATCTTTCCATTCCAACAATAATTTACAGAAAAATATGGCATATTTTATAGATGGTTTGAATTGCGATTAATTACGATTAATTACGATTAAACAATTTTTAAGCTGTAATTAACTCGTTTAAAAAAATGTAATCGTTTGACAGCCCTAATAAGGAATATGCCAGGTTATAGACAGTAATAATAATGTCTAGCCTATAGTTTATGGATAATTAACCTTTTTCAACACCAGAATTTAAGGTAAAATAATACAATTATGAATTTATAATTAAAAAATATAATAGGTGCAGGATTCTTAACACTCACCGTGATTTGTGTGGTACAGCCATGACTTGAACTTTGCCATTTCTGTCCATGTGGCGCCACGATTATTGATATGTAGGGGAAAGTCTGTATGTTGGTCTTAACAGGGAGCACCTGGATTCAGCCATGTGAAATTAGGCAGACTAAAAAGCAGTGTATCCACCAAAATCAATAAAACTAAATGCAAACACTTAAAAAAAAAAAAAAAAACATTACAAAGCCACTTAAATTAAACGAATACTCGAAGCAGCAAAATTTAATTTGAATCTTTTTTTCTAATCGAATACTCGAGTTTAATCGTTGCAGCACTACTTTCAAGAGAGTGAAAAGTAGGGGTTTACATCTTGATTTCAGGAAATTGTAATTTTTCTAAGAAAGGTTTTCGAGTTGTGCGTCAGATTAGGATTGCAAAACTTAATTTTAATTGTGTATTTAGATTTGAGTGTCTGATATACCGTTCAGGTCCAAATGAGCCGAGAGCTGGAGCCCTAATGAAAAATAAAAGCAATGCAAAGGGCATTACTGTAAATACTGCTTGTTCTGCTAAACCTTTTTGATCAGCATTAATCTTGGCAGGATTAGAAGAGGACAAATCAATAAATATCATCGTAACACCCCTTCTCAAAGGATCAATAATACATGCACTAATTTAAACACTTACTACCTTGCATTATGCATGACAAGCACGTGATGTGTAGAGATCTATATCTCAGGAACGCACACACACACAGCTATATGCCTGGACAGCTGTTTTACAGCGCTACGTGCAGACTGCCTCGTCCCCTCCACGTGTTTATTCAGCTTTTCCTCTCGTTTCTGTGAACATGTGCTTTAGCAGCTGATGGCTATCACAAGCAAAGAAAATATCACAACAAAATGTCCTCTTTGTTTTTTCAGCCCCACGAGTTTGACGAATGCAGGCTGGACATCAGCGTCAACGACAGCGTGTGGTACCTGCGAGCCCAGGACCCCGAGCACAGGCGGCTCTGGATCGACTCTATTGAGCTGCACAGGGTCAGCCAAGTAAACTTGACTATTTCCACATTTTTATTAAAGTCCCTGTAAAGTGAAACTGTAAAGGCTGCTATATTTGACACACAAATTTGAAAGATTTATAAAAGGAAGCAAATCAAGTATATAAAAAAGTAGGTTTCAAAATCTCAGGTAGATTGTTGAATTTGCTGAAATCTTGCCCCACTCAACTTGCAGTTGTTAATCAAGCAACATATTTTTCGGACTATAAATCGTAGTTTTTTTTTTTTTTCATAGTTTGGCCGGGAGTGCGAATTATACTCCGGAGCGATTTAACACATTGTTATATCATTTGACATGTTATTTTCACACGCAAGAGGGCGCTCAAGGCTCAAAGTGTGTCAACATTGCAGATAACTTATAAAAACAAATTTTACATAAAACCGAGAAGGGCTGAACAAAATAGCACCAAAAATCATATTCTGCACAAGCAACACGCTGGCTCGCGCTATCTCACTAACACTAGTGGCTCACAGCCAACATGTCCACGATTTGTTGGTAGTGTTAGCGAGATAGCGTCAGCCAGCACGTTTCTTCTCGCTGTGTTTTGTTGACGTCATCACAAAAGGACTAAGGTTCTTCACACTATTCGGTGGTAAGCTTTCGGTCTTCAAAACAGAAAACCAATAATGTATTTTAGCTATTTTTGGCCGAATTGTCGGTCACATCTCTACCTATAATGTTTGTTCAGCTATTTTCGGCAGATAGTTTTTGGCGCCAAATTTTCCGTCACATCTCAGTATGTACACTTAAAGAAAGCCTCAGTGGATGGAGTGGGCTCCTCTTTGTCATTAACCCTTTATAGGGCACTCATTCAACTCATTGGCTGCCATTGGAGGCACTAGGGCGATCTCTGCCAACCCTCCAATTTATTTTTTGTATTTATTACCAGGTTAATTTTTTGTATTTATTTTAAATTAATGAATCTTATCTCACATTTGTATTCATATTCATTTGTATTTTTTTGCTTTGACTTAACAACTTAGCAACACTAGGTAACTTTTCAACCTTTTTAAAATATTTGTATAACATTTGAGGTATGGCGACTGACAACTAGTTGAATGACACCTCTTTTATATCTTGAGGTGGTCTGTATCGCTTTCGCCGGCACGAGTTAATTTTGAGGAGGGTGGCAGGAACCCTGCCACACAAAAAAAAATACTACAAATGTGCTGACTTCTTTACGACATACGTCACCTTCCGCCTTCCCGATTCATTATAGAAACGGAAGTCGATGCGAATGCTGTTGCGCGAATTCTGCAAAGATGGCAGAGCAACAAAAGAGACAAAGTTTTGTCGGGGGGGGGGGGGGGGGGGGGGCTACAAGGATATACAGAATAACCATTGGCCCGGCATGGTGTGACACCCTACCCAGTACCACTTAACCGAACTCGTCAGCGCTGTTGTTTAGCCACAACTGGATTCATTACCTTATTGCTATTCATCCTTCACACAGCCGCTGGAAACAGAAATTTTGTTTAATCCATCTGCAGGTGACCGAGAGATTGAGTTTTGATTGATTGGTGATTTTACGACACTGTAATTAGTGTGCGCTGGTCCTCTTGGAAGCGCAGGGCTGGTCCTCTTGGGAAATGCAGTCTTCCTTAAGGCAAAACACTACCGCTTTGTCCACCGGCTAAAATCGACCAAAACTGATAAGTTACCAAGGGTTGCTTTAATTATGTATTTATCAATGTATATGGCGGAAAACACAGAAAAGACTGAAAAAGCAGTTTCTGCTCTTGCACTCCTCTGTAAAAGAAACTGCTGTATTTTAAGCTAAAAACAACTGTTGTGTTTGATAGAACAATATGTCTATATGCTGCCATAGAAGATTCATGGCACATTAAGCCCCCGAACTATTTTTAATTATTTAATTAATTTTGATTAGTTAAATTTTAATAATAAAAAAAAAAAATGTCGTTTTACCCTAAAAAAAAAACGTTTACAGACGTCGCACAACCGCTTTTGTTTCAACCAAGCCATAAAACGAAGGTAATTAATTATATTGATTATTCAAAATGTCTGTCGTTTTTAGCTTACAATCATTCATTGATGTCTCATACTTCGTTAAAAAAAAAAAAAAAACGACTTTAAAAAATTATTTACTCACATATTTTAAACTTTTAAACAAATTATGTCACAATGAAAAAAATGGCGTCTGTAAAAAAGTCACGGATATCTACTTCATAACTATCGCTTAATTGTATTTTTTTGTTACTGTCGCATTTTCTCCGATAGGTTATATGACGAATAATTGATCCAAACATAAAAAAAGTTGAAAAAAAAACATTTGAAAGGGTAAATGTATGAAAAAGAAATCTCGACCACTCCTTGATGTCTGCAATTTCTCTGTCGTGACCCTTGTTATATTACCATCTTTCACCCATAAAATCCCCCAAACATCTAGCTGTGGCCATTCACAGCTGTGTCTTGACACTCAATGATACATGCTACATGGAGTTTTTGGATCGAAACAAAGTAGGTACGCGATAATATCTTGTGAAAGTCATGGCGTCTGTAATTCTGTTCTCGCGTGCTCTCACCTCCAGATGGGTTTTGCTGTTTAAAAAATATTTTTTTTGAAAAAATGCCGTCCTGCTAAAAAAATTTCTTCCACCAGAAAATTGAGATTTTTAGCTTTCCAATGATGTATCATACATGCATATCGGACAATTTTGAAAATTTGCTTAATTGGGGGTCTCAGAGCGGAGCTTCAAGTCACCTGAATGTTTTCCGCCATATATTTTTGTATTTATCTTTCATCTTTAAATCTTATTTGTGCATGCTTTCATACTACCAACAACTGGCACTCTAAAGCTTATCTGGAAAAAAGCATCATGTTTAAAAACACATTTATGAATTCACTTTACAGGGTTGTTTAGAGTGTTTTTATTGTTTTGTCTGTTTTTTTGTTTCAATCAGCCAACCAACAAGGCAGGAGTCCCAGCTATGATTTTCATCCCTCCACCACTGGTGCGTTTAGGAATATGTGTGTGTTTGAAGCAACTTTTAGCAAAATGAAAGTGGTTGAAAGCACTAGTGACTAGTCTGTATGCTTCTGCCTCCAAACTGTCACCTTTCATATGG
The DNA here is from genome assembly GCF_030265065.1 of Corythoichthys intestinalis. NCBI lineage: Eukaryota > Metazoa > Chordata > Actinopteri > Syngnathiformes > Syngnathidae > Corythoichthys > Corythoichthys intestinalis. Next base: position 12,686,275 of record NC_080411.1, on the reverse strand, counting down.
TCTGCTGAATAGTGGACAAGATAAGCACTCACATAAGGTTAGTTCAGGGATATCCCCCAAGCTCCGGGAAGCATTACAGGAACATGACTCACCCTCGTGCACATCCAATAAACAAAGACATTTTAGCTGTCATTCCACCCACAGTGACTCACCACTTAAAAACCCAGCCCTCCCCTAACCCCAAAGTGCTCTCCGGACCACCTCCGAGACTCCTTGGAAACATAATATAAGCTTGATGATGTCATTGTTGGGATTCCGCCTGAAACTGTATACTAGCACCGCTACGCTAAAAATCAGTCGCGCTCCATTAGCTGCTTCCCCTCATTTCATGATGTCGTTCTTATCACACAAAACAGCTTGGTAGCGCACGGAGCAGCCTCATGCATGCGCACTCGTCAAGTCTGAGCTGATTAATGGGCGCGTGCGCGCTCTTGGCCCCAAAGACTGAAATCCACTAAGCGTTACTGCTGGTCATTGACCGATAGTTACCTATGTCACATGGGATGTCTAAGTGTGTTTGCTGCTTCCTAGTGGTGCAGCGTGGAAGTGCACGCAGAAGCAACATGTGTTGCTATGGGAACATAACCTGTGGCATATTTTTGATCTTTGTTTTTATTTGCACGCATCTGTAGTATTTTTTTAAGGTTGTTTTTTTCTCTTCACCAGGCCGATCCCGGCTACGGTTCCGAGTCTAGCTTGCGGCGGCACGGCTCCATGCTCTCGCTCACGTCGGCCACTAGCGGATACTCGGCCACCTCCGCCTCTTCTTTTAAGGTAAACTTGGGATTTTCTTTTAGTGTTTGGTCATCGCAATGTGACTGCCTTATTTCTAGAAGGGTCACAGCCTGAGAGAGAAGCTGGCGGAGATGGAGACCTTTCGAGACATCCTGTGCCGGCAGGTGGACACGCTGCAGAGATACTTTGACGGCTGTGCAGACGGCGTGTCGAAGGACGAGCTGCAGAGGGACAAAAGTATGATAACAACCTCATAAGAAAGTCTTACATGCAGTAATCTATAATAGGGCTGCAGCTATTGAATATTTTAGTAATTGAGTATTCGACTGAAAATTCTATCGATTAATCGAGTAATCAGAAAAAGAAAAAAAAAATTGGTAATGAGCAATTATAAATATACATAAGAAAACAAGACATTTCACCTAAGATTGAACCATTTTCAGACAGTCAATGTCTTTATTTTCGATGTACATTGTTGAAAACAGCCAACAATTGCATCTCAGACGTGACTAGAAAAAGAAAAAAAAAAAACTAATTCACGGCTTTCACTCAAAAAACTTCCAGATCTTATGAAAAAGAAAAAAAAAAAATCATATTTCTTACCAAAAAATGTCATTACGCTTACACACATCACTTTAAAATTTAGTTGTTTTCCCCACGTGTTCCAATTGAATTTCCATTTGTGTCAAGCTATTTTTAATGTTTATTTAAGTTTTAGGTTAGTCTAAATTTTAAGTCCTGATAGGATTTTGAGTTTTTGCAGTGTTCAAATAGGGCTGCAGCTATCGATTATTTTAGTAGTCGATTAATCGATGAACTACTTAGTTCGAATAATCAAGTAATCGGATAAGGAACATAACAAATGAAAATACCTGAGCCTCAAATGGTATAAAAAAAAATGAATAAATGAGGATCTATGTACAAAAAAAGAATTAGTCTATTTACATAGCAAAAGTCCGTTAGCTAAAATGCTAACGCTTTTACCATGCTCTTAACAAATGGTTCAAACATATACGCCCACAAAAAAAGTTAAATATTCCTATAAAGTAAATTAGAAATGCATTTTAAAAAAAAACATTAGCTCAAACAAAAACTTAGTTTATGTTGGTCTTAACAGAGAGCAGCTGGATTCAGCCATGAGGCACACTAGAGGGCAGTGTATCCAACCAAATCAATACAACTAAATGCAAACACTTTCAAAACAAACCATTACAACGCCATTATAATTAAACGAATACTCGAACCAGCAAAATTTAATTCGAATCTTTTATTCTAATCGAATACTCGAGTTAATCGATTAATCGTTGCAGCACTGGTCGAATCTAACACGAAAAAATAAAGAAGTCTAGTGTAGCCCAAAGTAGCAGTAATCGGTTAAAACATATTTTTTTCAGGTAAAGAGCAATTATAAATATACATGAGAAAACAAGAAATGTCATCTTATATTGAAACACTTTCAGTCGATCAATGCCTTTATTTTCGATGTACATTGTTGAAAACAGCCAACAATTGCATTTCAGATGTGACTAGAAAAAAAAACTAATTAACTGATTTCACTCAAAAAAATTCTAGAGCTTATATATATAAAGGAAAAAAAAATCTTATTTCTTACCTAAAAATGTCATTATGCTTGGTAACATACATCACTTAAAAGTTAGGTATTTTTACCACGTGTTTCAATTGAATTCCTATTAGTGTCAAGCTATTTTTAATTTCTAGTTAAATTTTAAGTTACTCTAAACTGTAAGTCCTGTCACACAAAAATACACACGGTCCCAGGCTTCAACTGGGACCGTGTGCTTTGGTCAGATGAGACCAAGATTGAGCTTTTTGGCAACAAACACTCTAAGTGGGTCTGGCATGCCACGAAAGATGCGCATGCTGAAAAGCACCTCATACCCACTGTGAAGTATGGGGGTGGGTCAGTGATGCTGTGGGGCTGTTTCTCTTCCAAAGGCCCTGGGAACCTTGTTAGGGTGCATGGCATCATGAATGCTTTGAAATACCAGGACATTTTAAATCAAAATCTGTTGCCCTGTGCCCGGAAGCTGAAGATGGGTCATCACTGGGTCTTCCAGCAAGACAATGACCCTAAACATATGGCCAAATCTACACATAAATGGTTCACCAGACACAAAATCAAGCTCCTCCCATGGCCATCTCAGTCCCCAGACTTTGTTTTGTTGGCAAAAGATTGTGACACACATTATTTGATGTCAAATAATTTTTTCTTTATGTGGGATTTTTTTCCCCGCTGAATGAATGTACTTGTATTGAAGGCTGGATTATTCTCTTATTTTCCATTGAGGTCCCATATTATTTGAATTTAAAAAATATATATATATTAGAAGCTAAAAAACACATCTTTTTCAGGGGTGCCAATAATTATGGAGGGCACTGTATCCGCGACTTTTTTTTACAGACGCACATTTTTTTCATTGTGACGTAATTTGTTTAAAAGTTTAAAATATGCGAGTAAATAATTTTTTTCAGTCGTTTTATTATTATTTTTTTAACTAAATATTAGACATCAATTAATGATTCTAAACTAAAAATGACAGACATTTCGAGTAATAAATACGATTACCCTAATTTTCGGACTATAAGGCGCACCTGAGTATAAGTCGCCACCAACCAAATTTGGCACGTAAACGGCATTTATTCATAGATAAGCCGCACTTGACTATAATCCGCAGCTGTCCACACTGTATTGTGGGATATTTACGCCAAAAGATATTAACCGGTAACACTTTATTTGACAGCGGCATCATATGACTGTCATAAGACTAAATGAACCACCATGAAGCTTTGAACCAATTGGCTGCAAAGCTTCATTGCTTCAAAAAGCTTCATTGGTCATCACTGCTTCCTTGGGGGAGACCGTTAACATCTGTTGCCACTTGCTGTCATCACTGTTGTCGTCCAACATGTCTCCTAGCATACATTGCTGCACTACACTAAAAATGTCATAATCAAAACTCATGTTCCGTGCTAAATATTTCTTCACTTACTGTTCCATTTGTTTCATTAATTGCCAGTATTTGGTAACACTTTATTTGTCAGTGGCGCCACAAGACTGTCTTTAGACAATCATAATAATGACATGACACGGTCTTGAGCATTAATGAAGGCTTATAACAGATGTCATCTAGTGTTATACGGCAAATTATCTCACTTTTGAATGGATGTCAAAGATCCAAGCTGGACATACAGTAAACGGAATTAGTGACATAATTTGCCGGATGACACTTAATGACATAAGGATTCAATTCTGCCTATGATAATATGTCATAATTATAACGTCAAATAAAGTGTTACCCATGAACCCAAATCAACAAATAAGCCGCACTGACTATAAGCCACAGGTATCAAAATGAAGCAAAAAAGGAGCGGCTTATAGTGTGAAAATTACGGTACTTACCTTCTTTTTATGGCTAGGTTGAAACGAAAGCGGTTGCGCGTCATCTGTAAACGGGGGTTTCCAGGGTAAAACGGACAAATTAAAAATAGTTTGGGGACTTAATGCGCCATGAATCTGCTATGGCAGCATACAGACATATTGTTCTATCAAACACAGCAGTTCATTTGGCTTAAAATACAGCAGTTTATTTTAAAGAGGGATGCAAGAGCAGAAACTGCTTTTTCAGCCTTGTCTGTGTTTTCCGCCATATCCTTGTCAATGACACTGAAAGAGTTGAGGAAGTTAAAGAATAAAAAATGTATTTTATAAACATTATTTTGTCTTTTTTTTTTTGAGGAGGAAATAACGTGGAAAACCCTTATTGGTGTTTTTGGTAACTTATTAAAAAAAAAATCACCTTTTTTTTTTCTTCTTAATTTTCCAAAGTGGCTGTGGCTCAGTTATTAGAGCGGGTTGTTCAGGGACTGAAACAGTTCCTTTTTATATTGAGTATTGTTGGTGTGGGGCCCTGTAGTGTATAGGTTTCTGTGTGAAGCTACCCGCATGGCCGCCTGCGCTCGTTACGCCTTTTGTTCCCATCCCCGCTGTCTCTCGCCCTTGCTCCGTTCTCAAGATAAAACCGCACCATTGTCACTGTCACATTCTGACGGCTTTGCATTGGTGTCTGTCAGTGTGCGTGTATAATGAAAGTCTGTTTTTCTTTCAGTCGTTGAGGATGATGAGGATGATTTCCCGAGCACCCGCACGGATGGAGATTTTCTTCACAGCAACAACAACAACAACAGCAAAGACAAATGTAAGTTCAGAGAGTTTTTTCGGGTTCGTCCACGTGCTAAACTTCGTTTTTGGTCATTACGGCCGCGAAGTGTTCCAGTGCTCCAATCCCAAGGAGGTGAACGGAATCGACTTCAAAGGCGAAGCCATAACGTTCAAAGCCACCACCGCTGGCATCCTCGCCACTCTGTCGCATTGCATCGACCTGATGGTAAAGAGGGAAGACAGCTGGCAGAAGAGGCTGGACAAGGTGAAAGATACTTGCTAATTATTATAAATCCAATAATTATGGAGGGCACTGTATATATTTTACGAGCGATAATTTATACATGTGGCCAGTCCTATATCCAATGTGTGATGTTTTTTATTATAAAAGAGGACTCACTCTGGCCATTTCGAGCTTGGCTGCTCCCCTCCTTTGCTTAGCCTGGGGTGGTGGGGTGGTCTCATCAGTGCCAGTCATCGTCCTTTTTCTTGATATCTCGGGACATTTAGGTGGTTGCGCGTGTATGGCGGGCACCACATCTGCTTTCAGCAGCAATTTCTTAGCAAAACCTAATTTCATTTATCCATAGTTTGAATAGCTTTCAGGTGTAAAATGCGCATCACACAAAACTGTGCCGGGGGCTGGGTCTACAAAATTAGCCCTCTTTGCACAGACGAACTTTACTCATTGTCTGCGTAGTCCAGCTCTTTTTTTCGCGTTCGGGAACTCATGGGTACTACATTACAACAAATGGCTATTTGTACACCACATAGCATGACAGGTTTGAACTAGGGCTGTCAAAATTATCGCGTTAACGGGCGGTAATTAATTTTTTAAATTAATCACGTTAAAATATTTGACGCAATTAACGCACATATGCCCCGCTCAAACAGATTAAAATGACAGCACAGTGAAAGGTGTACTTGTTGTGTTTTTCGGAGTTTTGCCACCCTCTGCTGGCGCTTGGGTGCGACTGATTTTATAGGCTTCAGCACCCATGAGCATTGTGTAAGTAATTATTGACATCAACAATGGCGGGCTACTAGTTTTTTTTTTTTTTTTTTAATTGAAAATTTTACAAATTTTATTAAAACGAAAACATGAAGAGGGGTTTTAATATAAAATTTCTATAACTTGTACTAACATTTATCTTTTAAGAACTACAAGTCTTTCTATCCATGGATCGCTTTAACAGAATGTTAATAATGGTAATGCCATCTTGTTGATTTATTGTTAGAATAAAGAAATACAGTACTTATGCACCATATGTTGAATGTATATATCCATCTTGTGTCTTATCTTTCCATTCCAACAATAATTTACATAAAAATATGGCATATTTTATAGATGGTTTGAATTGCGATTAATTGCGATTAATTACGATTAATTAATTTTTAAGCTGTAATTAACTCGATTAAAAATTTTAATCGTTTGACACCCCAAGTTTGAACCATTTTAGCGATTTTTTGATAAAACACGAACGCAACTCTCTTGTCGATAAACAACGATGGCACCTGCCTCGACCTTTTGTTTCCTGGCTATGACGTCAAAGCCCCATTCGGCTGTTTCCAGAATACTTTCGGAAATGTTCGTAATTTTCTATCTATTTTTGATAATTGCTCATGAATGTGATTTTTTTTTTTTTGTTAACTTTATTAATATTTGTTATCTTGCCACATAACGGTTCTATTGATATCTCACAGCCCCTTAGTATTATAATTCTCTTTAATGGGAGGAGCAGTGCTGGCCCTCCGCATAGGCAAGCTCAGCGGTTGTCTGGGGCGCCATCTAGTGGAGGGGGTGCCTAATTTCTTTGGGGGAAAAGATAGGGAAAGAATTTCTCATGTTACTCTTCCCTAATGTTTCCTAACGTATTAAGTACATTTCAGTACGCCACATATAGAAATATATTCATTATTTTCAAAATGACTTCTGGTCTGGATCCGTCAGTCAGATCACGGCGTGGCCCCCTGAACTTCTTGTTGGTCTTGTTTTGTTCCTTTTGGGGTCTTGTTGATAGTGAAAGGGGTTGCACATACTCACTGTGTTAGCGGTTAGCGCTATTCATAAATGAATGTCTAATGCCCGATGGTGTGGCTCTTTTCATCATTCTGCTATGAATTTCAATGAGTTTATCACTAATAGATATCCAACATAGTTGAACTGGGAGTTAACTTTCTAAACATGCTCGCAGGAAATGGAAAAGAGAAGAAGAATTGAGGAGAGCTACAAAGCAGCCCTCAATGAGCTGAAGAAAAAATCCCACTTCGGAGGTCCAGATTACGAGGTGACGTCATAAAAGAGATAAAAACAATGAGCTCATGTGTTGACACTTCTTGCTGTCACCGCCAGGAGGGTCCGAACAGCCTCATTAATGAGGAAGAGTTTTTTGACGCGGTCGAAGCTGCTCTCGACAGACAGGATAAAATAGAACTGGTAGGCGAAGACATGCATCAGAGGTCCATTCTGTCTCGGGAAACATGTTATAAATGTCAGGTTTTTTTTTCTTGCGTCTGTGTTGCAGTCGGAGAAGACAAGAATCCAGAGATCTAGCCCACCTCCACCAGCAGATGTCTTCTCCAGCTCAGGCTCTCACAGATTGTCTGAGCAGGTTCTCCAACAAAGACACCTCAGTCATTTTCCGCAGGTATCAACCCTGCAAATGATCAAAAATTCGACAACATGGCTTCCTCTCACGCAGGTGGAGGAGATGGTGCAGAGTCACATGACCTACTCACTTCAGGATGTCGGCGGTGACGCTAACTGGCAGCTGGTGGTGGAAGAAGGAGAGATGAAAGTATGCTGTTTTTCAGTGCTACTGCTATTGTAACTTTTTATCCTTTGAAGCAATTTTACTGATGCACAACCACCAGCAGATGGCAACGATGCACTATTTTACAGTTTACCTGCTGAAAGAAGAGTGTACACTATTCATTCATGTGGTTGATTAGTAGCTGAAAACATCTTGAAATGATTAGTTCTTTATAATTTCATTTTAAAAGGGAATGCTAATTTGCAACTCTTTGGCTGCCATTGACAGCAATAAACGCCGAATCCATCGCATCCAGCCCCTCCTAGTTAAAATTCAACGGGCATTGCTGTCAATTGGTCTTTTCAATGTCAATTTCTTTTTATTAACTACCACAATGCATACTCTCTGAGTGAGACACTGGCAGTGAATGAGTTAACTGCATACTTTTTAGAGAAAGCTGGCAGTTAACATCTTTTGTATCATAGAATTACATGAAGACAGGCATAACTGTTCGGTAAGCAAGTGTGGAGTAATCAGCCCTGCCAGATTGGGTGGGTTCTCGCTACTCACGGCGGGAGAAAAACGCTTTGAGCAAGTTGATAAAATTTGGGCTGCTTTTGAAAAAAATTGGCGGGTTTTAGAAGGATTAGTGCGTTTCATTAGTGTGTACAGTTAAACCTGTACAGGTCCTTCTTAAAAAAATTAGCATATTGTGATAAAGTTCATTATTATCTGTAATGCACTGATAAACATTAGACTTTCATGTATTTTAGATTCATTACACACAACTGAAGTAGTTCAAGCCTTTTGTTTTAATATTGATGGTTTTGGCAAAAAAAAGTCAAAACAAAAATCCCTATCTCAAAAAATTAGCATATTTCATCCGACCAATACAAAAAAAGTTTTTTTTAAGACAAAAAAGTCAACCTTCAATCAATTATATCAGCTATACACTCAATACTTGGTCGGGAATCCTCCAGACTCAGTCCACTGTTTCTGCAGGTCCCCCAAGGTCTGGAATCGGCCCTTCTCCACAATCTTTCTCAGGGTGACCTCTTCTGGTTGTGAAACGTTTCCTGCCACACTTTTTCCTTGCCACAGACTTCCCACTGAGGTGCCTTGATACAACACTCTGAGAACACCTATTCGCTCAGAAATTTCTTTCTGTGTCTTAGCCTCTTGCTTGAGGGTGTCAATGATGGCCTTCTGGATAGCAGTCAGGTCGGCAGTCTTGCCCATGATTGCGGTTTTGAGTAATGAACTAGGCTGGCAGTTTTTAAAAGCCTCAGGACTCTTTCGTAGGTGTTTTGAGTTAATTCGTTGATTCAGATGGTTAGGTTATTAGCTTCTTTAGAGTACCTTTTCATTATATGCTATTTTTTTGAGAAAGGGAATTTAGTTTTTTCTTTCCTTTTTTGCCAAAATCATCAATATTAAAACAATAAAATGCTTGAACTACTTCAGTTCTGTGTAATGAATCTAAAATATATGAAAGACTCATGTTAATCAGTACGTTACAGAAAATAATGAACTTTATCACAATATGCTATTTTTTTTAGAAGGACCTGCATGTCTATCAATACACCTTAAGGTTCAGTTACATTACTGTCATTCAGCAGCATCTCCTTTTCTCTAAGTATATTGTATCCGCCATTTTAACGTCTCACAATGCGTGGAGCAACTTACTGATTTGGAGGTACAAATTCAACAAATTATTTCTAGATAAATGACACTTAAATGCATTAAATACACTGTATAAAATAAATGAATAATCATAATTCTAAAAATGACATTTTTTTTTCAAATCAATTCCTCGTGCTTTTAACACTAATCTCAATAGAAATATTTTATCCAGAAAAAATTTCTGGAAAAATATTGTCATAGTTATACTTCAACAGTTTTTTTCTATTTACAAACATGTATTTTGACGTTAAATAATGAATAAATATATAATTAATTAATAATGTACAATAATTTTAACCTTTTCTTGAGAAGAACTGCATCTCCCATAATGCTTATCCGCAAAAAAAAAAACATGATTCCTCTCAAAAATTTGTTTTCCACTGTTGATTTATTATGTTTTCTGGTTATAATATATAAAAAATAGTTTGAATTGTATAAGGAAAACATCTTATCAGGTTGTAATTTGGGCTTTTTTTTTTTTTTTTTATTGAATTGGGCAGGTTTTACAATGTGTTTGGGCTGGAAACAGTCTTTCCGATCTGGCAATCCTGGTAATAATGCAATTTGTTTTTTGCAGAGGATAAAGAAGCCTTATACTGTTGCAAAACCAACTGTGTCTGAATATCAATTTGTTTCATTTTTTGGAAGGTAGTATAAATGCAGATCCTGATTTGAGTTTATTTCCCCTGCTGAGTCCAGGTGTACAGGAGGGAAGTGGAGGAGAACGGCATTGTTCTTGACCCGCTCAAAGCCACCCACTCGGTGAAAGGTGTTACGGGACACGAGGTGTGCCACTACTTCTGGGACACGGCCTACCGAAACGACTGGGAAAGTACGTCCGAATTTGCGGCCTCAGCGTACGTTTCAGTTTGTCACGTTGTGACCTTGGCTCTCAACCTCCCCCCGCAGCCACCATTGAGAACTTCAACATTGTTGAGACGCTGTCGGAGAACGCCGTTGTCGTCTATCAGACGCATAAGGTAAGGCCGCAGTTGGTCATCGAGTATTGCAATAAAAAACAAAAACAAAACAAAAAAAACTTAATTATTTTGCACTCGTAGAGAGTGTGGCCCGCGTCCCAGCGTGACGTTCTGTACCTGTCAGCCATGCGTAAGATGGTAGCTAGCAACGAGAACGACCCCGACACGTGGCTGGTGTGCAATTTTTCCGTGGACCACCAGGATGCGCAGGTAAGCGGAAAGGCACCCAGGGGCGGGAGTTCCTCTTAGTAGTCGTGGAAGTACTGACCGTGTGTTTGTTTTTTAGCCAAGCAGCCGCTGCGTACGCGCCAAGATCAACATCGCCATGATCTGCCAGACCCTGGTCAGTCCACCAGAGGGCGACAAAGAGCTCAGCAGAGATAATGTGCTGTGTAAAATCACCTACGTGGCAAATGGTGGGTCACGAACACAATTGTGCAACTTGAAAATAATAATAGTGATAATAAATTATTTTAATCTAGATTTTTCCCAGAAAAAAACAACTTTGTTCCCCTCAAATACAACCTCCCACCCAAAAACAAGGGGTTGAAATAAAAAAGTTCAAATATCATTTTCTTGAAACCTAATTTTTCTCACTGAAACTGCAGCTTAATTTTAAGGAATTTGTTTTATTTTTGTAAGAAAAAAAAGTATATACGTGTGTGTGTAAATATATATGTTAGGGGTGTAACAGTACACAAAAATCTCGGTTTGGTACGTACCTCGGTTTTGAGGTCACGGTTCGGTTCATTTTCGGTACAGTCAGAAAACAAAATGCAAAATATAAATGTGCTAGTTGTTTATTTGCCTGGTATACCAGACTCACCGCTGTTCCAGCGATTGAGTCTGGCGACCGTCCGGTGGATCAAATTCCGAGGGTGGAGCAAGCCACTGCAAACAGACAGCGGATTTGACCAATCAGCGACGGGCAGACATGACGTTGTTAAAGCGACAAGTAATTAGCGTGAGCGGTTTATTCAACATGGCTAGCGCGAGCCATGTTGACTGTTGTCAATGACTTGTTTCGATGTGTTTTTGGTCATTTAAAACTGGTTTTACCGCAGATTGGAACATACAGTATTCTCGGCTCTCCCGTTCGTCATCTGTGTTGTTGTAGACACGACTTTCGGCGCGCAAGAGTGACGTTACTCGTTAAGAACACGTCACGCAAATAAACGAATCTGATTGGACGGTTGATTTTGTATCTTGCTCGAGAGCCCGTTACTGGGCTGTGTCCCAGACTATTTTTCACAATGTTTGAAAAATACAGGGAGAATAGTCTGGCTGTGCCAGGCAATTTGTTTATTACACACCTCTGTGCTTTCAACAATAGGAACATTAGCCTATACAAAGCTAGAATTCTGCTCAAAAAGTAGCTGGTATTTAAAGATAATCCAACAACAATTTGCGTTTCAGACCCCGCATATTGGTGAGCTTTCTTTCTGAGAGAAAGAGGAAAAAAGAAGTCCTGTGCTAAAGAGAAAAGCAATCCCAATGACAAAGATTTTAACATGTATTTTACAAATGAAATGCCTCAATGAATCTTTTTTCTTCTTCTTATGAACGGTTTTCAAAAGCTTTATTGGTAGATTTTCTCAAGTTAAAGCGCCACACAAAAATTAATAAATTTAATTGTGTAAGCAGGATCTGAGTATTATCCTTATTATTTAATTACATGTGTTTTAGCTCATTTCAATTTATTTTATTTAAATGGGCTACTATTTATTTTATTATGTGTTTATATTTTAAAATTTGATGTAGTATTCATTTATATTGTATATTTTATGTTGTATAACTTTAGTTCCTATGTGAATATTAGTTCCTACTTGTTTTGTTGTGGTAGGAGGGTTTTGTATTAAACACGGGGCCTTGTTGATTATTATTATAGCAGAAAAGACAGCAGTAAATCAACAACGACAAGTTAACTGTGCCGCGATCTACCACTCAAGAGATCTGATGGACTCAAAAAGTGGGTTACGATTGCATATTAGTTTGAAAATCGACCGGATCCACCGTATTTTTACACGAGTGACTTACGTTCTGCCCGATCCTAGCTACCCGTAGTAGTATTGACGCAAGAGGGTCGCGTCTCGCGTCAAATAATATGTTCTGCCGTTCTATTCACGTGCGTCGTGTTGAACCGCTTCTGGGACGCATTTAACACACGGCCGCACTGCGACTGGTGTGCATTGGCTGATGGACTTTAACGCCCGCGTTTCACTGCGTTCTCGCAGCGGCCACGTTCTCGCGCCGTTCACTTTTCTGGGTTATACTGTCCTACCGTGTTGGTCCTCATTATAGTAGAGAAGATGGAGTAAATATAATCTACACAAAGAAACTGTAACCCGATCGACTCACAGCCTCGAAAAGTAAGGGTTACATTACGTCAGAAACTCGTTCGGTATGCCTCCGTTCCGAACCGAGCACCACGTACCGAAACGGTTCAATACAAATACATGTACCGTTACACCCTTCATATATATACATATATATATGTGTATATACTGGTCCTTCTCAAAAAATTGGCATATTGTGATAAAGTTCATTATTTTCTGTAATGTACTGATAAACATTAGACTTTCATATATTTTAGATTCATTACACACAACTGAAGTAGTTCAAACCTTTTATTGTTTTAATATTGATGATTTTGGCGAAAAAGTCAAGAAAAACCAAAAATCCCTATAACATAATATATATATAAATATGTATATATATATATATATATATTATAGGGGTGTCAAACGATTAAAATTTTTAATCGAGTTAATTACAGCTTAAAAATTAATTAATTGTAATTAATCGCAATTCAAACCATCTATAAAATATGCCATATTTTTCTGTAAATTATTGTTGGAATGGAAAAATAAGACACAAGATGGACATATCCATTCAACATACAGTACATAAGTACTGTATTTCTTTTTTATAACAATAAATCAACAAGATGGCATTACCATTATTAACATTCTATTAAAGCGATGAATGGATAGAAAGACTTGTAGTTCTTAAAAGATAAATGTTAGTTCAAGTTATAGAAATTTTATATTAAAACCCCTCTTCATTTTTCGTTTTAATAAGATTTGAAAAATTTTCAATCAAAAAATAAACTAGTAGCCCGCCATTGTTGATGTGAATAATTACTTACACAATGCTCATGGGTGCTGAAGCCTATAAAATCAGTCGCACTCAAGCGCCAGAAGAGGGCGCCAAAACTCCGAAAAACACAAGTACACATTACACTGCTGTCATTTTAATCTGTTTGAGCGGTGCATTTGTGCGTTAATTGCGTCAAATATTTTAACGTGATTAATTTAAAAAATAAATTACCGCCCGTTAACGCGATAATTTTGACATCCCTAATATATATGTGTGTGTGTGTGTGTATATATATATTTATTTGAAGGTTGATTTTTTTTTTTTTTTTTTTTTGTATTAAAAAACACTTTTTTGTATTGGTTGGACGAAATATGATCATTTTTTGAGATAGGGATTTTGGGGTTTTCTTGATTTTTTTTTTTTTTTTTTTTTGCCAAAATCATCAATATTAAAACAATAAAAGGCTTGAACTACTTCAGTTGTGTGTAATGAATCTAAAATATCTGAAAGTCTAATGTTTTTTCAGTACATTACAGAATATAATGAAATTTATCACAATATGCTATATTTTTTAGAAGGACTAGTGTGTATATATACTGTATATATACAGGGGTTGGACTGTGGATGGAAACACCTTTAAAAAATCAACAAAATCTAATATGGTGTAGGTCCGCTTTTTGCTGCAATTACAGCCTCAGTTGTCCGAGGTATTGATTCATACAACTTTTGAATTCTTTCCAAAGGAATATTAAGCCATTCTTCAGTTAGAATACCCTCCAACTCTTTTAGAGACGATGGCGGTGGAAATCGACATCTTAATTGGATCTTTAAAACTGACCATAAATGCTCATTAATGTTGAGGTATGGGGATTGGCTGGCCATACAAGATGCTCAACTTCATTAGAATGTTCATGCCATTATTTAACAATTATGTGCAATGATTAGGATGCCAAAATGTTAGGTGTTTCTATTATTTTGTCCAGTCCCATGTATATGTGTGCATATACAGTATATACATGCATATTTTTATATATTTCCTTTTTCTTGGGGGACTGAGAGTTATAAGAGGAAACAAAAGAGCTACCAACTTAGAGAAAATTAGTTTTTTCTTGACTGTTTAGAACCTACTCATATGTTTATGTAAGACTAATCTTTTATAATATTTTTCATCTAACAAAATGTTAATCTTCAGTAGGGGGAAAAAACTTAATTTTTTTCTTGTGTGCAGTGAATCCCGGAGGCTGGGCACCAGCATCAGTTCTGCGGGCGGTGGCCAAGAGAGAGTACCCAAAGTTCCTGAAACGTTTCACCTCCTACGTGCAGGAAAAGACGGCTGGCAAGCCCATCTTGTTCTGATCTTTATTTGGCGTCGGCGCTGCTGCTCTGTTATCATAGCGAGGAGAGTTAAAGCCACGTTGAAGAGGGTTCAAAACGCAAACTTGACCCCCTTAAAAAAATACTCATTCTAAGTATTTTTTATCAATAAAGTCATATTTTTCTAGAAAATAAAAGTTTTATGAAGAACTCATAAAATTACATCTTGACTAAAAGAAATATGACTATTTTCTAAAAATTAAACACAACTTTTTTTTTTTTTTTTTAATATAGAAAATTCTAATGGTTAGTACCTTTTCATATGAAAATATAAATCATTTGCAATTAAACCCCTTTAACTTTTTTTGTTTTTAAAAATGATAAAAATATTCCTGAAAACATACTTTGTCAATAAAAACGAAAGCAATTTTTATTGAGAAAAAATGTATTCCTTCAGTTTTAAGGTGGGAAAAACTCCTTAAATGCCAATTTAAAAAAATCTAATTTCTCCCTAACAAAAACTGTTTTTGCTCACGAACAAATCCAACCTATAAATGTAAAAAAAATAAATTAAAAAATTACAATTATTGTCTCGTTGAAAGCTAATTGTTCATCAAAGTACAACTTTTTCTTGGGAAAAACAAAAACAAATCCAGTCTTTACTGGGGTAAAGAAACTGTTTTCTATTAAAAAAAGACAGCGATTCTCAAACAGCACCCTTTAAATTTTAAGATTACAATTTTTTACAATTTTATCCCCTCGGTATAATTGAGATCCATCCACCGAGATACTTTACCAGCTGTCCATCAATGAGGCCCACTAGCGGTTACATCCCGAACTATTACGTGTCACGAAACTTAAAATCTCCGGAGTCTTGCTCCATGTACGTACATATGTTCTATAAAGAAAGTGTAAAATCTTTGCTATCAGACTGTTTTAGACTTGCAGCTTTGCTACGTGTCAGATTATTTGTTTTATCGTATAAAAAGCACAGAGGGGAACCTCGTGATGAAGCGTCGACCCCAGTGATGTAAAACGCCAATCCTGCTAATGACCGCGCCGGATTCTCTGCGCAGAGGGCGGGACTATTGCGCTGAAAATTGTAAGCGTGTCGCAAAGGCTTTTTGTTGTCGTTGTGACCGTGTGGAGCCCAAATGCCTTAGTGGATTAGTTTTAGAGGTGAGGTGCGGAGAATAATGCACCGATGACATCACTAGTCAAGTGCCCGTTTCTTGATAATAAAACATTTCTTAGCAACTATGTTGTGCAAATCAAACTTGAAAACATCACTCCACTGAAGCACTTTCTTTCACAAAAATGTGCAAGTATTTTTTTTTCCTCTAAAAGAAAAAAAAACCTCAATGAATACTTTTGGAATCGTTTATATCTACATTTCAAGCAAGTAGCTCGATGTCGGCTTGCTCAACATTTCAAGATGTTGGCTAACAGTTAGCTGTTTGAATGTACATAGTTTGTGCATAATGAAGCTTTGAAAAGTGAAAAGTAAGATGACCTTATTTCCCAGGAGAAATAAAAACTTTTGACAATACTGTACGCCTTATTATTTCATGTTGTATGTTCTATTTCACACCACAACATTTTCAGTTCTTTGCATTCTATTTCAGTTTTATGTAATGAATTCAGTAACCCCTTGTTTGTTTGTTTTTGGGTGGAGGAGGGTGTCAAACCTCCTAAAACCACAAAAATGCAAAGAAAACTGCTTTTGGCAGTTATACCTATAAAACACAACAGGTTTAACATGGATTAGGCTAATGCATTACTTACTGTAACAAGGCATACACGAGAAATGGATTTTCATTCAAAATTGTATTTTTTCAACGATATGGAAAATAGCAGTTAACTAAAACACTATACAGTAACCCCAACCTCCATCTCATTTGTATTTTCCCTCATTTACTCATATTAAATAGCGTACCGCACAAATGCTGTTTTTAGACCGTGACATCGCATTGTACAGTGCCCTCCATAATTATTGGATTTATAGTCATTGTGTTTTTTAGCTTCTAATATTTTTTTTTCTAAATAATATGGGACCTTAATGGAAAAAAAGAGAAAAATCCAACCTTCAATACAAGTGCATTTGTTCAGTGGGGAAAAAATCCCACATAAAGAAAAAATTATTTGACATCAAATAATGTGTGTCACAATTATTAGCACCCCTGGTGTTAATACTTTGTACAACCCCCTTTTGCCAACAAAACAGCACCTAATCCTCTATAATGTTTCGCAAGATGGGAAAAGACAGAAATAGGGATCTTCAGCCGTTCCTCTTTGCAGAATCTCTCTAAATCATCCAGAGACCAGGGTCCTCTCCTCTGTACTCTCCTCTTCAGCTCACCCCACAGGTTTTCAATGGGGTTGAGGTCTGGGGACTGAGATGGCCATGGGAGGAGCTTGATTTTGTGTCTGGTGAACCATTTCTATGTAGATTTGGCCGTATGTTTAGGGCAGGGGTGGGCAAACCGGTCCTCGAGGGCCGCAGTGGGTCCTGGTCTTTGTTCCAACTGATTCAGCACAGACAGTTTAACCAATGATGTTTCAGTGGAAACAAGAAGCACCTGACTGCAATCAACTGATTGCACTTGTAAGAAACCAGATTGGTGAAAGGTTGTCCTCATGATGAGTATGAACAAAAACCTGCACCCACTGCGGCCCTTTGTGGAATAGTTTGCCCACCCCTGGTTTAGGGTCATTGTCTTGCTGAAAGACCCAGTGACGACCCATCTTCAGCTTTCGGGCAGAGGGCAACAGATTTTGATTTAAAATGTCCTGGTATTTCAAAGCATTCATGATGCCATGCACCCTAACAAGGTTCATAGGGCCTTTGGAAGCGAAACAGCCCCACAGCATCACTGACAATAACATCACTGATGTTATTTATATCTCTATTATTAAAAAAACACAACACAAAGTAAATGTTCAGATTATCTTCAATTTTAATATACATCCTATGTTCTTAAGTAGTTATAATTGAGATTTGGCATTTAGTATGTGAGGAAATGAGGGAAAATAAAAATTAGGAGATGGATAGCTGTTTTTGTTAACTTTTATATTGCAAATCATTGAAAAAAAAAATACAATTTTGAATGAAAATCAGTTTTTGTATGTGTTATAGAAATAACTGACCAAAACAGTTTTCTTTGCATCCCCCAATAAAAAAAAAAATAAATAAATTAAATTACTGACTCCTTGGCGACCTTCACGTCGGGGAGTTCCGGCAAGAAATTCAAACCACTTTCACCCCTGCTTTTTAAAAAATTAATAACATTGATCACGATATACCGCCATTTCGATATGTTGACACACCCCTATTCACCAGTGAGTTTGGCACACCAGGGACATCATTTTCAGACAGAATTGTTAGGTTTCGCTCTGTAAACATCTCCTTCGTACACTATTTCCATTCATTTACTATTGGGGACAAACGGAAGCGTGTCCCCCCCTCTTAGCAACATGTTGCTAACGTCATGAATATTAATAAACGGAACTGACGTATTACTGTCGGTGCAAAACCTCTGATTTTTAAGGGTTAAAGACATGACACGGAAGTTCACGGAGCTTTTAGGCTTTTAAGCATGGGTTTGTGTCTGCGAGACGCTACAGCGTGTCGTAAGTTGCCATACGCAAAATAGTATTGACGAAATAGCATATTAATAAAGTGTGACATTTTGTTTGATTGTCTGTGTTTGGAATTTAAACGCAAATGCGTCAATACTACTCTTAAAAGACAGAAGGCAATGACAACAGCGTGAGTTAAAATTTGCTCTTTCCTGGTTGGTCAACTGTTTCCCGATTCAACTAGCCAATCACTGAGCAGCAAAGCAAATTTACAAGCTAGACTGTGTGGTTTGACGCTGTCAACAAACCAACTACACGTAATTGACAATCCAAGAAAGAATTTCGAAACAATTAAAATGTCAGGACGAGGAAAGGCAAGCAATAAAATCAAGGCGAAGCCGAAGACTCGTTCTTCCCGTGCTGGACTCCAGTTCCCGGTCGGGCGTCTCCACAGATTGCTCCGCAGAGGTAACTACAGTGAGCACATTGGTGCGGGTGCCCCCGTCTACCTGGCTGCCGTGCTCGAGTTCCTGACCCTTGAGATTCTAGAACTGGGAGGCAACGCTGCTCGCGACAACAAGAAGACGAGAATTAATGCCCGTCATCTACTGTTGGGGGTTCGCAATGACGATTTGCTCAACAAAGTCTTAGGCGGAGTAACAATTCCTCAGGCCGGAGTCTTGCCTAACATCCAGCCTGCTCTTCTGCCTAAAAAATACTGAGAAGACGAAGCACACCAAGTAGAACTTGACGACCATTCCATTCACCCAAAACTGCTCTTCACACAATTTTTCCCTAAAGGAATGGTTCCTGTTATTTCTTTTATTTAACTTGTTATCCAACAGCGATAAAACAATCTGCTTTACTTTTAAAATGGAGTTTATACTTGACCACACAGTATCTTTGACCTCAATATAGTAACACTGGAAATAAATACACAACTATTGTTTCCACTGCTGTATTTATTAAACCAACGTGATGGCTGCCATTGACAGTGATTATATGTTCAACTGATATCCCAATATTGTCCAACTCCTAAAATCCTATACCAATATAAGCGGTAATGGACCTAACACATTATGGATTATTGTATTGTAATGTCATGGTTGGGCAGAGCGTCACTCAGTCAGAACAAGTCCGAACATGTTTCCACCAGGAAGAATGTCTAGTTTTAACACTGGTTTTTGAAATAAACTTTTACACTGTTATGAAATTTGAGTCTAATCAAAGAACGCTGATGCAATTTACAAGTTTTATTTCCTCAGCGTTTTGAAAAGTTAGTCAAATTTACACACTATCATTCTGTCGGGCACCTTTCAAAGCACATGAATGTGGCGCTCGTGTATGACGTCATTAAACGGTGCCTCCAAAATAGCCCTTCTTGCGAATTTGTGAAAACTCTTCCCGGTTGTTTGGACGTCATTAAACTGCCTAAAGTTGCCCTTCTTGCAAATGTGTGCAAACTCTTCCCGGTTGTTTTGAACTACACAACTCTTCAGTAACGTAAATTGTGCTTTCCGTAGTTTTGGTGACCAAGCGGACATTGTACTGTCGTGTCATTGTTTGAATGAGAGATTAGCCTCTTGGGAATATGACTTTTTTTGGGCGTTGCTTCTGAACTTTTGTGTCCTTTCACGAAACATGGCAATTCAATTTCTTAATGGTACAAACACATGTCAGAGTCTAAATACGTATAATGCTTAGTTTAGACCGAATATCCTCATTTCCTTTCATACATGAATCGTCAAGTCAAGCGACAGTCGTTGTTGATGATTGGTTTAATTCGAATTCCTCTTGTCCAATCAGGTACCATCATTTTTTTCGCGCCATTTCTTATCTCCGAACGGACCAATCAGCGCCATTGTGTCAGGAGAGACTCCGCGATAAAAGCGCTCGCCACATTACTTTTCACATTGAGATAACTGACGAAACGGTTACCTTGTGAAGACGAAGAATGGCAAGAACCAAGCAAACCGCCCGTAAGTCCACCGGAGGAAAAGCTCCAAGGAAGCAGCTTGCAACAAAGGCTGCTCGCAAAAGTGCTCCTGCCACCGGCGGGGTCAAGAAACCTCACCGTTACAGGCCCGGCACAGTGGCTCTTCGTGAGATCCGCCGCTACCAGAAGTCTACCGAGCTTCTCATCCGCAAGTTGCCCTTCCAACGTCTTGTTAGGGAGATCGCCCAGGACTTCAAAACCGACCTTCGCTTCCAGAGCTCCGCCGTTATGGCTCTGCAGGAATCCAGCGAGGCTTACCTCGTCGGCCTGTTTGAGGACACGAATCTGTGTGCCATCCACGCCAAGAGGGTGACCATCATGCCCAAAGACATCCAACTGGCTCGCCGCATCCGCGGGGAGAGGGCTTAGATCTTCAGTCACTACAACCACAACAACGGCTCTTTTAAGAGCCAAAACTTACCACTAAAGTTAGCATTCCTCAATATGTTAAGTAATTGATTCATATCATGTAACTAGCAAACTACCTTAGCGTAATTATACATTAAAATGTACTACACAAATCGTAATAAAACGTTAAGACTGAGACGTTAACCATTTGTTGATTAAATTTGTCGAAAATTGCAAGTGTTAGTTACCATTCGCCAGAGTGGGCATTTTAACCTTTACATGCTTAACTTTGATGCTGGATCCTACACTTTTCTCTATAAATGGGTAAAAAAAAAAAACTAGAATCAATGCGTTTTAATGCCATTTTGGTTAAGTATAATCACGTGTATATTAAGGACCACACAATATCGTAGTGATTTTTTTAAAAAAAATATTTTTGAGCGTGCACACATAGACAAGAGGGCCACATGTATTCTATCATTTTATGATGAGCTCTCAGCTCCTATGCATCTTTTTGGTGAGATGGTGGTGCTAAGCCATTTCGCGCACAATGACCGACCTCTGAGGATATTGTTCCTCTGTGTTTTGCCCTAGGTGGGAGGTAGGTAACTTGCTCCAGTAAGAACCCTACCTACTCATTTGGTTTGCCATGATTTGGAAACTTTCAGAGGACACATAAGTGGAATCTTGTGAGTCCAATTTATCCTGTTAAATTGGATTTCCAGGTGGGCGACTGTCACCTGGACAATGGTCTGGATCCTCACCTTCAGAAATTCGGACTCTTGTGTCCAACCCTGTAACTGCCTCTCCATCATACACCATCTGTAGGAACCATAAGAGTAATGTTTTCAATGGATCAATATGAAGGTATATAAATAACCCCCCTCACCACACACACTACATATATAGTAATGCTAGCTAGTTTAGCTAGCTAGTAAAGAATAGGCTAATTTGTTTATAAATAATAGTAACAACAGTCATGAAAGACATACAATCTTATATCAAGATAAAATGATATTTCCCTGAAAATATCGGCCCCTACAAATAGCTTTAGATATACTGTAGTTTATGCTTGTGGCACAATTGGCATGATAGCCTGTTTATTGTGCATCGATTGCTTATTTAATTCAATTTTATTTGTATAGCCCTATATCACAACAAGGTTGTCTCAAAGGGCTTTCAGGTTCAGATTCAGAATATTTATTGTCATTGTTGCAAAAAGCACAATGGAACTTTGGAGCATCCATACAACTACTATTGCAGACGCAATATGATACAAAGTCAGAAACAGCAGATGAAATAAATAAAGTTCAAGTCCTGGGCATCCCCCATCCTAAGACCCTCCATGCTGGCAAGGAAAAACTCCAAAAACTCTTTGGGGAAAAAATGAGAAACCTTGGGGAGTACCACAGTCATAACAGATCCACTCCCAGCTTGTGCCTTCTTAATGTTTAATTTTTCTTTTTTTCCCTTTGTCTTCTAATGCAGGGATCTCCAACCTTTTTTGCACCACGGACCGGTGTTATTTGGGTCTTTTTTTTTGCCCGGACTGGTGTTCTGTCAAATTTTGCACCCTTATAAAATTTTGCTCCCAAAGCTTTTGTGGCGGTGAAAAAAGCCCTTTTTTACATTCAGTTGGACTCTCGATGTTATCCAACGGTGCTAAAAAACTATTTACATCATAAACACACATGTGCAACACGAAAATTGCGTAAATTAATGCTTAAGGACATGGCGAAGTCGTTAAGTGACAGAACTGCGTGCAGTTTTTCTGTGCAGCTAACATGGCAAACATAAGTTAATATTCCTTTCTTTAAAGAAACTTTGTAGTGTGTACTCTGGAGTCGCTGCATTCGCGGTCATTTTTAACGTTACGCGCATGCCAAATTTGTTAGAATACCGGCAATGTGCGGCAGAAAAATACAGCAAATATAAAATAGTGTTTGTTTTTAGCCCCGTTGTGTTAAGTGCAGGGAAAATACAACTCACCTTGAATAAGTGGGAGGCCTGATCTTGTTTCGTTTGTTTCAGAGCTCTCCTAGCGATGTCAGGGTATTCCGTGATGACTTTGGGGGGCTGTACTATAGACTGCCTGCGTGATTCCTGAATAAAAATTATATATAATGTCTACACCTTGATGAAGTTCAACTCAGTAGCTTGCTCACAGCAGCATCTTCGCTCCGATTATAAAATATTTGGACTAAACCCTTTTGAACACCTCACAACGCATGAACTGTGAACTGAATGTGATTTCTGATCAGCAGGGACACAGTAGAGTAGTTTATATTATTACCAGGGCTGTCAAAATGATCGCGTTATCGGGCGGTAATTAATTTTTCTAATTAATCACGTTAAAATATTTGACGCAATTAACACACATGCCCCGCTCAAACAGATTAAAATGACAGCAGAGTGCAATGTCCACTTGTTACTTGTGTTTTTGGAGTTTTGTCGCCCTCTGCTGGCGCTTGGGTGGGACTGATTTTATGGGCTTAAGCAACCATGAGCATTGTGTAATTATTGACATCAACAATGGCGGGCTACTAATTTATTTTTTGATTGAAAATTTTACAAATTGTATTAAAACGAAAACATTAAGAGGGGTTTTGATATAAAATTTCTCTAATTTGTACTAACATTTATCTTTTAAGAACTACAAGTCTTTCCATCCAAGGATCCCTTTAAGAGAATGTTAATAATGTTAATGCCATCTTGTTGATTTATTGTTATAATAAACAAATACAGTACTTATGTACCGTTTGTTGAATGTATATATCCATCTTGTGTCTTATCTTTCCATTCCAACAATAATTTACAGAAAAATATGGCATATTTTATAGATGGTTTGAATTGTGATTAATTACGATTAATTACGATTAATTAATTTTTAAGCTGTAATTAACTCGATTAGAAAATGTTAATCGTTTGCCTAATCGCCCTAATTATTATTATTTTATTCATATGTTTCAAACTATTCTTTAATGTTTTAATGATATTATTTGCTGTTTTAGGGTTTTATATACACTTATTGATATTATAGATATACAAAAAATTTATTTTAAAAATTGTGAGAGTTGTGACACTACTTCATGGTTTTTCACAATATGTGGTTGGTTCAGGTCCACAATAACAGCGATAAATGAGGGCTCACTGTACCCCCCTACACAGGGACACACAGACACACAAATAACAAAGCAGGTTATCATCAAGTTTCAAGCGAAAGCTTTTTTTGCCCAAAATATCCACACAAGCTTTTTAAACAACACAGTAAAACTCCAAACATTTTAAAAAGATATAAAAGGGCTTGTAATATAGAGTAAAGATACTGTTAAAATATATTTGTCAGTCACACTGTCTCGTAATATTTCTTTTTTTAAGAGAAAAACTTCACACAATATTTTAATAGAAAACAAAATTAACTTTAAGTAATCATTCATTTTAATGAGCCTTTAGAAAGATCTGATGTGTTTGTGAACAACAGAATTCTAGCAACAGTCAAATTCAACAAAATGTACCTTAAACGTAGTGCGGACAGTTGTAAAAATAGTCAACAAAATACCCAGGAGAAAATTATCCGTCCTAGTTTAGACGTAGCCGTATTTGTGTTTCTTATTCAAAAATCACAATCATACAACAGCACAACAAATACGAAACTGTGCAATGCAAAGAAACACAAAAACATACATGAAAAAAAAAACAAAAACACAGAAATAAAGGAGGCACATTGTACATTCCGAACTACTCGTGGAGACGTAGTCGTAATAGGATTACTTTACATTCAAATTTGACGACAGCATTAAAAGAAAATAATAATAATAATAATAAGAAGAATGGCATCAGTACTGTATCGGCCGATACCAAGGGCGTAGGTTTGGTCTCAACATTGGTAGGGACGATATGTCAGCATAACCAGCATGTACACTTTTTGCTGGGGACGGGGACATTAACAAGACCAAACAGATTGGTTGAACGGGGTTTGGGCTACATTTCTCACAAATATGAACTTAATTAATTAACAGGCTAAATGATCAATCCAAAATAAATCTGTATTGACTTATAATAACTGTCATGTGTATTGATTCAGGTGATACACCGTTCAATTCAAACCTTTGTTTTCAAAAACTACTTAAAAAAAAAAAAAAAAAATTTGAAAACTTCCAGAATAAGTGTCTGGATTTAATTTATGGAACTTCATGTTAGCCTACATTGTCCTTCACCACATGAGTAATACATTGCTTTATTTGGTTGTGTCTTTCACCTTCTTCCCCCTTGTTTTCATCTCTAAAGTGCATCAGTGTGTTGAGCAATTATGTAAAAAAAAAACTACATTTCCCACAGTTAATGGAGGTTTACAGTAGAAAACACCTCTCTCTAAGCAGCTTCCTACTCGATTTTTGCAGGTTAGCAAGTTCACAAAGTTTAATGTTATGCTAAATCTGAAGCAGGTCGGATTTTCAGTAGCAAATTTATTGGTGTGTTCCCCACCTCCACGAGATTGACGTCTGTTCCACATTACTTACAGTGGCTGCTGCTGGCCGGAAAAAAAAACGTATCTCTTATTCGAAGAACGCAGAAGAGGGAGCATGTTGTTGACATATTTATGTCGTGTCTGTGAGTGCGTATGGGTGTTTGTGTGTGTGTGTGTTTGGTCATGGGTTTGGCATGTGACACGAAAAAGCATGTTTATTTCATAATATATGCAGTATTTTATGCTCCTGAATGATATGGACCGCTTGGATGTGTGTGGAAGCGACCGCTATATTAATTTAGTTTTTTGAATCCCGCGCCATGAAAATGAGTGACTTCCGGCTTCGGTCTTGCATTGAGGAGGAGGGCGCTGTGACGTGTACGGGTGAAGGCGTCCTCTTCACTAAACAGCCGTACTGTTGTGTATGAGTACTAAGGATTCAGCTGATTTTGCGGATTAATACGTTTATTTTTCACATCACGCCAGCCAAACGGCTGCAGAAAAATCTTGCTTTATGAGGGAGAGGCGTGTGCGCCTTTTTGGAGTTTCAAAAGTTTCCCATTCACCGTGGATATTGGCCAAAACAAGCCCTACTACTATGGGACCATTGGACTTACGAGGAAGTGAGTAAACATCTTGTTTTGTATTATGTCAAATACTAATATAGCGATTACAAAGTAAACACTACAAACTTTCTTTAAATAAAGGACTACTTACGTTTGATCATTGATAGGCATATAAAAAGCTCTCCTCGTGCACATTAGCTGCACGTTAGCTGCACAACAACTGCAGCCGCCCTCCTCCGGGGAACGGACTGTAAATTGCTCTCCGCCGGGCGGTTTGCCGATCCACAGAGACAGTCGACAACCCAGTCGTCATGTCAAATAATCCAGGCTAGTTATGTGTGATTTTCCGCTTCGAAGACTTTGAAACATCACTCAGTTCGGGTTAGCATGTCGGCTAGCTGTCACGCCTCTTGGTTTGTTTACATTCTCCGAAGCCGGGGAAGGAAAATGACATATGTCCGATTTAGGTGTCATAAAATATCGTTCGGGAGGTGCCACAGTAAAGGTGAAGTCGACAGTTTTGACCGTTATGGAGTAATTTTGCCATGTTGTCCTGAATAAATGCATTTTTATTATTTCATATTCCATTTAGCACAAGACTGTTATTTATCATGACCATGCCATTTATTTAACAATTGGGGAAAATACTTGGATAAAAAGAATATCCTGTAAAAATATTGAAGTAAAGAGACAGAAACAATGACATTTTGTAGCTCTCTTCGTCTCGTTTTCCTCGTTGTGAATAGTTCCCCCTCGACGGGCTGACTGGTCCTTCTCAAGCCATTCATTTAGCTATTGGGGAAAATACTTGGATAAAAAGAATACCCTGTAAAAATATTGGAGTAGACAGACTGAAACAATGACATTTTGCGGCTGTTTTCAAAGCCAAGTATTGGAATAGAGAGCCAAAAAATGATATCGGTGCAACACTACTTTTGTTATTTCTTTTAAATGAATACATTGTCTGTTTTTTCACACTTTATTCAGGTTACTTTTTTGTCAAATATAACCGATAAGCACTTTAACTCTATGAGCTGTCACTGTTTTAAATAAAGTTCTAACGTCCAAACTCGTATTTCCTCGATTTAGAGGGAGCGTGACATGACAAAAGGCGGAAGCAGAGCAACGTTACAGTAGCTGTTTTCTAATTGGTCAACTTGTTCTCCGCATCAACTAGCCAATCACCAAGCAGCAAAGACAGTATAAATGCACCTGCTAAACTAATCGCGATTATCGATTCAACGAAACCCAGGTGATCAACTACTCGATTAGAAGACAACACACTGTCAGAAAATGTCTGGACGTGGTAAGACTACAGCTGGAAAAGTCAAGGCGAAGTCCAAGTCCCGTTCTTCCCGGGCTGGTCTTCAGTTTCCTGTGGGTCGTGTACACAGACTGCTTCGTAAAGGCAACTACGGCGAGCGTATTGGTGCGGGTGCTCCCGTCTACCTGGCGGCCGTGCTCGAATACCTGACTGCTGAAATTCTGGAGTTGGCTGGTAACGCTGCCCGTGACAATAAGAAGACCAGAGTCATCCCACGTCACCTGCAGTTGGCTGTCCGTAATGATGAGGAGCTCAACAAACTTCTTGGCAAAGTTACCATCGCTCAAGGCGGTGTGTTGCCAAACATTCAGGCGGTTCTTTTGCCCAAGAAGTCTGAGAAGGCCAAGCAGTCCAAGTAAAATTTGACTGTTGATTCCAAACCCCACAAAGGCTCTTTTAAGAGCCACCTACTTCATTCAGAAAGAGCTTATGTCTGTTTAACGTCCATTTTTCATACTAAATGCTTCCTAACAGTTCATATGATTATTAGAAAAAACAAGATAAATAAATTTAAAGTCAAAATTTTAAACTATATCATTCTTTAATGAAAAAGAAACTTAAATTTGATTTTTCATTTAGTTCAATTTTTAGGGTACTTAATCCACCAGTAGGTAGACGTTATTGCTGCAAAACTTAAATGTGTAACACATGACAACACATTTTTTGGACAACCTTAATTAAGATGCATTATTTAAATTGATAAATCTTTATACTATTATTATTATTATTTTTTTTTTATTATTATTTTTTTGTCTAAATGTGAGTTATAGTAATACAAAGATGATCAATTTAACCTTTTTGGGGGTTCGTTTTATATTTAAAAAAATCTAACAAATAAAAAAAATCTGTCATTAAGATTAGAAATAAAAGCAGTTACGCCAAACAAAAGGTTGGGCAAATGTTTCATAAAATAGAACGACCATCAACTTAAGCCTGTTAGTCATATTCATTGTTTTAAACTAGAATAAACTGGATTTGATTCCATTTCATAAGCATCAGGTGATGTCAAACAACAAATGGAATTCATTCATATATATATATATATATATATATATATATATATATATATATATATATATATATATATATATATATATATATACATTACATTAAAGCAGTTGCACAAACGATTAAATATTCTATTCATTCATGTTATTAATGCTCATCTTATTGTTGTTCCAAATATTGTTGTTTTTACCGTTGTAAGTTTGTATTGTAAAATGTATCAGAAATTGTGTCATGAACATTAAAAGTGTATAAACAAGGATTAGTGAACATTTTTGTACATGCAGTGGAACCTCTCTTTCGAAAAACAATAAAACATAAAATCACCAAAAATTATTTGTATTTCTTTTAGCCCGACAGCATCTAAAAATATAGTAAAACATGAAAGTATGACATTAGAGCCGTTGACAGGCGCGCGCCTTTTTTCGTATTCTTCAACACCGCCCTGTTGACGCAGGAGTTTCAGCCAATCAGAATAAAGCGCTGGCGCAGTCAAATTTGCATGAATAGTGTGATAAAAAGACTCGCTCCTCTGGCATTTCGTTACTCAATTTAGCTAATCGCAGACTGACAAGAACAAAATGCCTGAGCCGTCAAAGCCAGCGCCCAAGAAGGGCTCCAAGAAAGCTGTCAACAAGTCCGTCAATAAGGCGGGCAAGAAGAGAAAGAGGGCAAGGAAGCAGAGCTACGCCATCTACGTGTACAAGGTGCTGAAACAAGTCCACCCCGACACCGGGATTTCCTCCAAGGCCATGAGTATCATGAATTCGTTCGTCAACGATATCTTCGAGCGCATCGCATCTGAGGCCTCTCGCCTGGCACTCTACAACAAACGCTCCACCATCACCTCCCGGGAGATCCAGACCGCTGTCCGCCTTCTGTTGCCCGGGGAGCTGGCCAAGCACGCCGTGTCTGAGGGCACCAAGGCCGTCACCAAGTACACCAGCTCCAAGTAAATTGCTAAAGCAGTTCCAACAAACCAACGGCTCTTTTAAGAGCCACCCACAATTTCTTATGAGTAAATTCCACTTTGTACGAAAATGTTCATGAGACAAAACTGACAATACTCGTACGTTACAACTAGGGTTCCGAAACTAGATTTGAGGGAGGAAAAAACTGCTCTACACATTTTGCTTTTTATTTCAAGCAGTAGTAACAAAAACAAGAATAGGTAAAACATAACAATACCAGTAGTGTTGATTACAGCAAAAATTTATAACATGCATACGTAGCTCAAAAAGCACTGGGAAGAAGCCAAGCTTTTTTTGGGTCCCACCCCCCAATTCACTACCCAAAAATTCAATATGAATACAGTCACTTCCCTACATCATCATTGCACTATCACCACCGCCATCATAGTCTCCTTTAGGGATGGGCGATACCATTGATTTTGGATTCGATCCGATACCAAGTAATACCAAGGCCAAATATTGCGATCCAGATCCGATATTGGTACCGGAAGTTCATATTTTATATACACAACCCTGCAGAGTAAGCACTCAAAAACTATTAAGTCTCTTTGAGTCAAATATGCATTGCAATGGAAAAACTGCTGCTTTTAATAACTAGCAAAGCAGTTTCCCTACAAAATCACAAACCAATCCATCAACAAAATCGGATTAGTCAGTCTCACTCTTTAATCATGACCCTTAAATTCATATGCACAGAACATTTCCCTGCTACATGTTGTATTCGATCAAATTTTATTCTAAGTTAAATATTTTTGATCGAATTATAGAACGAATTAATAGTAGCATGTTACCACCTTCTAATGGTAGATCATTAAAAACAAATCCAATAAACAATAGTCACTTGCCGCTTTTGAATTTTATTTTACTAACACAATTTTCAAAAAGATTTTGAAATAATTGAAACACACCTTTAACAAAATAAAAATAAATAGCAACAAAACATAAGAAATCAAGCATTTAATTAACAAAAAACATGGAAAAATGTATCACAGAAAAATAAATAAAATATTAAATAAATACTAAACATAAATTATCAAGAAAAAAATAATAAATGAATAAGAAATAATGAGGTCAAGTAAGGCATTAGGTCAGTAGGTTTCCTTTTCTTAAGAACCTTAAAGTCTGCAGCAAGATAGTTTAAATCTCTAAATATTTAACAACCATTTACTTAACACTTTTATTAAAGTCACTGCTTATGTGCGTGCACTGCTTACGTGCAAAAGTGTGCACAAAAATATTCCCAAAAAATAGACAAAAGAAAATATAATGTATTAATTCCAAATATCAATACTTTTGCTTGGGGATCGATATCTAAAACTTAACGCGCTGGATCGAAATATCGATATTTTGGTATTGATCCGCTCATCCCTAGTCGCCATCACTGCCGTCCCCATATATTGATTGTACATTCAAAAGTCATAATTTATGTAATAACAGCTTTACTGGTGCTCATGGTGATAATTGTTGAAATGTTTATTTGTGGACCTGCTGCCAGAGGGGAACAACCCCCAGGCAACGGGACCACTCATTGCTACGTGTCCTAGTTGAGCATTAAAAGACAAGATTTGGGAACCTGAGCCAAGGTGTTAGCATCCAGCGTCAGAGCTCCCACTTGCCAGCCCTATACTCCAAGTTACAGTATATTGAATGTGTAGACATATAAACATGTTTACATAGTAGTTCATCTATGTAGATATGTATAACCATTTAACTATCACCATCAGCACCGGCGTTCCGCTTTACAAAGAATTGTTCATTACGATAGAATCTGGACTCAATTGGATTGGATTAGAGCATTTTACAACACCAACGAGGAAAATGACAGTTACAGCCACAACAATAATGACAACGATGGCAACAACAGCCATGATAACAGTGACATCAACGACAACGAAACACTTATACTACAACTCTACTAATCATAATGATTACACAGATAATAACATTTTCAACACTAGTTGGTTGTTGTTGACTATTTTAGTTTTGTTATCGCTGGACACATATATACTTTGTTCTGCTAAGTTTTGTAGTGTTTGTATCTGGACCACTTGATTTGTAGCCTTTAATGCGCCAAAAGTCAAACATAAACCTCAAATTCAAGTGATCACGTTTCACTGCCTTTTGACGGCGAAAGACGTCCAATCTAGGGCTGCAGCTATCGATTATTTTAGTAGTCGATTAATCGAGGAACTAGTTAGTTCGAATAATCAAGTAATCGGATAAGGAACATGAAAAATTAAAATACCCGAGCTTAGCCTCAAACGTTTTAAAAATGAAATAAAACAAGGATTTATGTACAACAAAAGAAGAATTGGCTAACTTACACAGCAAAAGTCTGCTAGCTTAAATGCTATAATACGCTAACTTTTTTTTTTTTTTTTTTACAATGCTCTTAGCAAATTGTTTGGACACATATTCCAACAGAAAATGGCTAAATATACCTGTAAACCATATTCCGAATGCATTAGAAAACAGCTCAAACAAAAACTTAGCTTATGTTGGTCTTAACATGGACCAGCTGGATTCAGCCATGTGAAATGAGGCAGACTAGAGGGCAGTGTAGCCACCCAAATCAATGAAACTCAATGCAAACACTTTCAAAATAAACCATTACAACCCCTCTTTAATTAAACGAATACTCGAGGCAGCAAAATTTAATTTGAATATTTTTTTCTAATCGAATACTTGAGTTAATCGCTTAATCGTTGCAGCACTAGTCCAATTCATTTTGACTAAGGGAGTTCCATCGGTAATCGGAGTAAAATGAGATGTCAAAACGGAGAGGCTAGTTTTATGTCTTAGATCAAAATAAAGCATCATTTGGACCCCCAAGAAAATGTAGGCAAATGACAGACTGGCCAAGATTCAATGCACACACAAAAACGCATTTAATTGCAAAATGTTCTAAATATTTGTTTTTGCATTGAATTTAGGCATTCTAATTGCCGTTTATGATTGCAAAATAAAAAAAATGTATGGTGCAAATCAGCGAAATCTAGTTTAAAAAAGCTTTAATCTGGAAAATGATTCAGAATAAGGACTTTAAAAGTTGAACAATATATAAATTGCAGTGCTGTACTTAGTTTGCTCATGTGGTCAATTGATTTAGCTGTAATACAGTTATTGTCATAGTTTAAAACAATTGATACAAGCACATCATATAAAGTAATTGACATTGGGAATAGTACTCATCTGGACCTCTTGATTTGTAGCCTTTAATGCGCCCAAAGTCAATTATAAACATCAAATTCAAGTGGTAAGGCTGACATTGAGTGATCACGTTTCACTGCCTTTGACGGCGAAAGACGTCCAATCCATTTTGACTGGGGGGAGTTCGATCGACATTTGAGTAAAATGAAATGTCAAGACGGACAGGCTAGTGTTAGGCTAAGATTTAATGCACACACAAAAACAAACCCATATGATGTCAAAATGTTCTAAATTTATTTTACATTGAATTTAGGCAATCTAACAGCCGTTTAGGATTTTGTAAAAGAAACTAATGTATGATACAAATCAGCATGATCTATAGCTCAAAATAGCTTTCATCTAGAAAATGATACAAAGTAAGAATTTTAAAGTTGTACACAACAGTGTAAATTCGAATCACTGGAGTTTGTATTTTCACTTCATTAGCTGACGATACTGTACCTTCCTTTCGTTTGTTTGTTTGTTTGTTTAGGTGTTCAATAAATTCAGCTTTAATACCGTTATTGTTGAAACAGCTTGTTATAATATACTCTATGCAGTAAATAACATTGGGAATAGTACTCTGTATTGAAGAAGTGTTTGGCCCTTAAAAGGGCCTTTGGTTGATAAGAGTTAATACTGGCTCATGTTTAACCGCCGAAGCCATACAGAGTGCGCCCTTGTCTCTTGAGAGCGTAGACAACATCCATAGCAGTAACAGTCTTCCTCTTAGCGTGCTCAGTGTAGGTGACGGCGTCACGGATGACGTTCTCCAGGAAAACCTTCAGCACACCACGTGTCTCCTCGTAGATGAGACCGGAGATACGTTTGACGCCACCGCGACGAGCCAAACGGCGAATAGCGGGCTTGGTAATACCCTGGATGTTATCGCGGAGAACTTTGCGATGACGCTTGGCGCCCCCTTTACCGAGACCTTTGCCGCCTTTTCCTCTTCCAGACATGATTGGTTGTAGTGAACTAAAGTTGACTGATGGCTGTTGTGCTGGGGCGGGCTTTCTTATTGCCAGATGGCGGACCTGAAAGAAGACATGACGCTGACGTATTTTGCCGGGAGGTACCGCCCCTGTCCACGTTGCAACACTGTTCTTTTAGCTTCCATTTAAAACACTTTAATTTGTAGTATTATTAACTCTTTAGTTAAGAAAAAATAACTCATTATAATTATACTGCATCGTGTTATATTCCATTACAATACCATTTCAAATTTTAGCCATGCGTCTTATAAAATATGCTTATACGTGTTGTGGTTCATGTTCATGCTGATTTTACTCATATATATTACAAAATATATGAATATATAAATATGTGTTTATTATGCTTTACAAAATGACTTCGTAAACAGTTTATTTCTATTTTTTTTACAGTTCTCCTTGGCTACGACTTCCTGCTTTGAGGTTGCGTGCATATTGGCTTCCCCTCTGTACGCCAACGCCAATGTGAGTACCGACAGGATATGAGTGGCGCATGCGTAGTATATGCACGAACTACCCGTGCAAGCGTTGATTGGCGACTTTTTTAAACACAGTTTGGGTATGTGATGTGTTTCGCGGATTTGTTTTAAAACAGTGTATGTTAATACTTGATAATAATACCAGTTCTAATAATGGCTGTATTTTGAGTTACTTTGTTGGAACAATAAATTTACACTGCTATATAAGCTGTGCACTGACCACTCTTACTTGTGTAAGTCATACCTTCAATGTGGTCCCATGAAAATATATGATTAAATACCTACGGAAATGTAGGGGTGTACTCATTTGTTTATATTGTTCGAAAACGTGTTCTTAATCTCATCCATGCAAGCACAATTTTATAGACTCACATCCTGTTGGGACTCACAGTGGGTTGTGACAGGCTGAAAACATTTCTCAATGGCGTACCGCAAGCAACACGTCACTTCCGTTCATTAATATTCATGACATTACTACTGTTGCTAAGTAGGGACAAGCTACCGTTTGTCCCTGATAGAAAATGAATGGAAATCGTGTACGAAGGAGATGTTTACAGAGCTAAACCTACCAATTCTCTCCGAAAATGATGTGCCTGGAGCTAAATTCACTGGCAAAGATGTGGAAGAACATAAAAATGTTCAGTTAAAGAGATGGCTTGAGTGTCGAAGGCTGAAAAAGACGACAAAAACGAGCCGACCTAAGCATAGCCTTAGCTTATTTATCGACGTGACTGACAATGACATTCTCCTGTTTCAACAAGCTCTCCTTTACCATCAGCCCTGTCTTTCTTATATATCCTCTGGTTGTCCTACGTCTCTGACCGTTCTTGGGGGCAATCTAGTTGGCTTTGTGTAGCGATGGCAAATGCTACTCAGTGACAGCCAACCAACACTTTTAATTTTTTTCATTGAGAACAAATCTTAATTCTATAATTTATTTACACTTCCTCCTTACTAAAGTTGTTTTATATATATATATATATATATATATATATATATATATATATATATATATATATATATATATATATATATATATATGGTAAATGGTGTTATACCTATATAGCGCTTTTCCACCACAGAAACAGTAACAGTGGCAGTCAGATACCATTGTAATTCTTTTCAGGTCATTCAGTGTCAGACAGAAGCAGTACGGCACAACATTACGCTAAAAAAATAAGTTACAAATATAAAAATGGCTTACCTCTTTGTCCTCTGAAAGACCATGCCAACCCAACAAAACGTTTACTGCATATGAAATGTGAATGGATTCACCGAGCTGGTAATAAAAGTCTGCGCAAGTCCCTGGCTTCGTCACCTTTTTGTGATTCCAAGCCCGCATGCCCTCTTGTGGCAAGCCTTGAAACTATCGCCACAGAAACTATCAACTACAGGCAGTCCTCGGGTTACGACGGACCAGCCTTACACGATTTGGACTTCACGACGCCTGACTCGTCTTTTTTTTTTTTTTTTTAAATGTTGACTTTTGCTTTATGATGTATGCTTTTATTTTGGCGCTGGAAGCGTAGAACAGAAAGCAGAACAGAGCACCAGAGTGAGAGGCGACAGCCTGCGCGCACATTTGTTGCTTGTGAAGCATACAGAAGCGACGGCTGAATATAACCCCTTCTGTACTGTTTATTGTGTTTTCAATTGTGTTCGAATACTTGGGGCATGATTGGTTTTGATGATGTGCGGACGCTAACTGATACATGCTAATTGTTTGTTATTGTTGTATCAGTAGCAATTTGTAAAGGCAAATTTGAATTACTTACTGCTTTTGAAGATGAGACTGATTTAATTTCGATTTATTTTAGTTTCATTCTGCAAGTGTTTACGTCATGGGCTGCTGAATAAAGTCAACAAACCACACAGACGTCTGACATCGTCATTTCGGCACTTAGCTCACTGTCTAGCTAGGACTTAGCTCCAACGTCTTGGCAAGGACAGTACAATGATGTATAATATGTTTTTAGATAGTTTTTTTTTTTTTTTTTTTTTTTTTTTAGAGGGCGTTTTGAGGTATTTAAATGGTTAATTTTGATTTACGCTGTCATCCAGATTACATCCCCAGCACAGAAATGGAACTCGTTCGTAAACCGGGGAATACCAGTACTTCAAATTCAACGCAATTACTTTTTGGGAGAAGTCATTTGTAACTATAATTACTTTTTTAAAGTAACATTAACAACACTGCCTACCATTGATATGAAGACGGAATGATGGAAAAATATGAGTGTGTGGTGCACGTCCATGAACTGGTTGACAATACTCCGACGACCTCTGTTCGCCAGTCTTTATACGTTAAGGTGACAATTATTATTATTGGTACCATCGCCAAAGAGATCACCAGCTTTGTCAGGTTTTTCATCATTTCATTCACAAGTTGTAAGGATAGAATTGACCCAAAATTATGTTTAGACTTACATTTATCCTTTTCACTTGCTGAATGTGCTGGTCCATTTTTTCCCCCTCAAACAATTGGCTGATGACTAGAACCCCTACATTCACACAATCCCGACAGAAATACATGTCGACATATTCTCTGCCCCCTTTGAAGAGGAGGGATTTCAGAAGTTTTTTTTTTTTTCCTGGCCAGAAGCAGCAGCCACTGTAAGTAATGTAAAAAGAAGTTAATATTGTGAAGGTGGGGAACACACCACTAATTTTGCAACTGAAAGTCCGACCTGAATCAGTGTTAGCATAACATTAAACTGTGTGAACTTGCTAACCCGTAAAACTCGAGTAGAAAGCTGCTTAGAAACGTGTCTTCCTATACTTTTTCTACTGTTAACGTTAATTCAACTGTGCATGTATTTTATACATCATTAAAAAAAAAAAATTTTTTATTTGCAGCCTATGCACATTTCTTAACACCCCCCCCCCCCCAAAAAAAAAAAACACATCCACTGTAAATTTCCTTTATATGAAGCATGCACTTTGAAAAATGATTTCCTCCCATGAAAATAATTTTACTGTAACTTTTTACCATTTTTATGTAGGAACAAGCTATTTTTCAGAAATGTAGCCAATCTGTTTGGTCTTATTAATGTCCCGTCCCAAGCAAAAAGTGTACCTGCAGGTTATACTGTTATAGCGTCCCTACCAATGTTGAGACCAAAGCTACGCCCTTTTTATTAAGGATTTTGTTAAAAAGCACTGAGCTGGTGTGACTAGAAGAAAGGATACCACTGCAGATAGTCCTTTTAGAACAATAATGATGCCCGTCCCGAATTAATTAGACCAAAACTTTCTCTTCATCAACGTGTTGCTTTTTTATTTTCTTTATATTTGAACGTAGGTTTTGGCTTTCTTTAGGTGGCCAAAATATGCCTGATCATAAAAACAAATTGCAAATCGCCACCAGGGGGATCCAAAACACGTAACATGCAAAAAACCAAGCATTTTTAACAGATTTAATGTAGGTTTTTGGGCTGTGGAACGAATTAATTGAATTATAATGTATTCTTATGGGAAAATTCTGCTCAACATGTCAAAACAAGGTCTTGGAACGAATTAACTTCGTATGTAGAGGTACCACTGTACTTTCAAAATAAATCAAAGGTGGAGGGATACTGAACAATCACTTCTCGTTAAGAATGCAACACTAGTCCTACTGGTTTTACCACACCCTCACAGTTGATAGTTATGTTAACGACTCTTTGTGTCAGGTACAAAGAAACCGTTCAGAGCTATAAATGAAGCCATTGTAGACTTCCTGCTTTGGGGGTGGTATGTTGTTGAGATCAGTAATCATTGCGTTTGAAACTTGATCAGAAGTACAAAAGAAGTCTTTGAAATGTCGTTTAGCTTTAAAATCACATGACTGGAGTCACTGGATTTTCGGGCACAAAAAGGTTACTTTATTGTAAAAGGTTTCAGATCCGTATTTTTTCATTAGTTCTATTGTACTGGAGTATATTTTTATGAATAAAGCAAATTACAACGTATTTGGTGCAATGAGATTTATTAACTATTCTACATAGGCCATTCAATATATCCAAACAATCATGTAATGAAGTCACGTTTTATCTCTCAGAAGGAAGACCTTATTGAAAGTCATTGGCTTGTTGGTGGAACTGCTCATAAGAAAAGGTAGGTGGCTCTTAAAAGAGCCTTTGGTTTTGTTAGCACTGTTTTAGCCGTTTACTTAGAGCTGGTGTACTTGGTTACGGCCTTGGTGCCCTCGGACACTGCGTGCTTAGCCAGCTCACCCGGAAGCAGAAGGCGGACAGCGGTCTGGATCTCCCGGGACGTAATTGTAGAACGCTTATTGTAGTGAGCGAGGCGAGAAGCTTCGGAGGCGATGCGTTCGAAGATATCGTTGACGAACGAGTTCATGATGCTCATTGCCTTGGATGAGATGCCGGTGTCAGGGTGAACTTGTTTCAACACCTTGTACACGTAGATGGCGTAGCTCTGTTTCCTGGCTCTCTTTCTTCCCTTGCCGGGCTTGCCAGCAGATTTGCTGACAGCTTTCTTGGATCCCTTCTTGGGCGCTGGCTTGGCTGGTTCAGGCATGGTTAGTTCGCAATGGAGTGAATAGAGCCCAAGACGAGAGTGTGAGTATTTATATAGGACGTTCAATGCAAATAGCACTGCGCCAACGCCACTCGCTGATTGGCTAAAATCTTGACGCCCACTTTGAGGCGTGCAAATAAACAAATGTAACGTAATTTCACGTCTTGTCCTTTTGCTGACGACTAAAATAAAATGACGTTATTATAGTTATTGATTAAAGTTTAATAATTGCAGTATTTGAGTCTGATGTTAAAATATTGTCCTTTGTGGTAAATCTGATGTTGTTTTATTTGCACAACATGAAGGTTTCAACGTCCACACTGTATTTTTGACTATTTCTTTTAGAATTCCATTCTTAGATAAATACCGTTCTCTTAAACCAGGGGTGTCCAAGATTTGGTGTGGTAAAAATGTGAGGGGCTGACCTTGGCTGACTTCCTTTACGTAGAACAATATATTTAAGCAAATTTTAGCAAGCCACACTGTGTGTCACATTTGCTTTATAATTTTTTAAAATGAATAATTTCAACAATCTCGCAACTAGCCTTTGTGGCGTTCTCTTTCGACTCTCGGGCTCTTGCAAAATACTGCTGCTGTGAAATTAAACTAGCTTCAAGTTTCTTCAATTTCTCGCTGCGTATCTTCCCTGTAATCTTGTCGTACATGTCAGCGTGTCTTGTTTGGTAATATCACCTCAAATTGAACTCTTTAAAAACAGTGACTGTCTCTTTGCAAATGAGGCAGACACAAATGTTGTGTATTTTAGTGAAAAAAAAAATAGTCCAATTTCCACCTATCCTTGAAGCGTTGGCCGTCGCAGTCAACTTTTTTGTTGTTGTTGTTGTTGATTGTCACCATTTTAGAAAATTGGATGTCAAGGGTCACACGGGGTAATGTTGCTTAGAGTATTGATGCCTTTTAGTGGGTAAATAAGGAGCAGCATTTAGTGTGTAGGCTACTTCATTTTCTGGTAGCAGTACTGCTAACCAATCTATAAAGTCTGTGTGTGGGCCAGACGTTATTGATCTTATGACAGAGGCTGGGGGCTGGATGAAATTTGACCACGGGCCGTATTTGGCCCCCGGGCCGCACTTTGGACATGTCTGTCTTAAACATACTAGTCCTTCTAAAAAAATTAGCATATTGTGATAAAGTTCATTATTTTCTGGAATGCACTGATAAACATTAGACTTTCATATATTTTAGATTCATTACACACAACTGAAGTAG
The DNA here is from genome assembly GCF_030265065.1 of Corythoichthys intestinalis. NCBI lineage: Eukaryota > Metazoa > Chordata > Actinopteri > Syngnathiformes > Syngnathidae > Corythoichthys > Corythoichthys intestinalis. The sequence goes on along the minus strand of NC_080411.1, from coordinate 12,646,863 downwards.
TTCAAGCCTTTTATTGTTTTAATATTGATGATTTTGGCAAAAAAAAAAGTCAAGAAAAAACAAAAATCACTATCCCAAAAAATTAGTAAATTTCATCCGACCAATACAAAAAAAAAAAGTCTTTTTTAATACAAAAAAAATCAACCATCAATTAATTATATCAGCTATGCACTCAATACTTGGTCGGGAATCCTTTTGCAGAAATGACTGCTTCAATGCTGCGTGGCATGGAGGTAATCAGCCTATGGCACTGCTGAGGCGTTATGGAGGCCCAGGATTCTTTGATAGCAGCCTTAAGCTCATCCACAGTGTTGGGTCTGATGTCTCAACTTCCTCTTCACAATATCCCACAGATTCTCTATGGGGTTCAGGTCAAGAGAGTTGGCAGGCCAATTGAGCACAGTAATGCCATGGTCAGTAAACCATTTACCAGTGGTTTTGGCACTGTGAGCAGGTGCCAAGTCATGCTGAAAAATGAAATCTTCATCTCCATAAAGCTTTTGAACAGATGGAAGCATGAAGTGCTCCAAAATCTCCTGATAGCTAGCTGCATTGACCCTGCCCTTGATAAAACACAGTAGACCAACACCAGCAGCTGACATGGCACCCCAGACCATCACTTACTGTGGGTACTTGACACTGGACTTCAGGCATTTTGGCATTTCCTTCTCCCCAGTCTTCCTCCAAACTCTGGCACCTTGATTTCCAAATGACATGCAAAATTTGCTTTAATCTGCAAAAAGTACTTTGAACCACTGAGCAACAGCCCAGTGCTGCTTCTCTGTAGCCCAGGTCAGGCGCTTCTGCCGCTGTTTCAGGTTCAAAAGTGGCTTGACCTGGGGAATGCGGCACCTGTAGCCCATTTCCAGGTTTCTGCAGGTCCCCCGAGGTCTGGAATCGGCCCATCTCCACAATCTTTCTAAGGGTGCAGTCACCTCTTCTGGTTGTGCAGCACTCCCTGCCACACTTTTTCCTTCCCACAGAGGTGCCTTGATACAGCACGCTGGGAACAGCCTATTCGTTCAGAAATTTCTTTCTGTGTCTTAGCCTCTTGCTTGAGGGTGTCGATAATGGTCTTCTGGGTCAATGATGGCCTTCTGGATAGCAGTCAGGTCGGCAGTCTTGCCCATAATTGCGGTTTTGAGTAATGAACTAGGCTGGGAGTTTTTAAAAGCCTCAGGACTCTTTCGCAGGTGTTTTGAGTTAATTCGTTGATTCAGATGATTAGGTTACTAGCTTCTTTAGAGTACCTTTTCATTATATGCAAATTTTTTAAGACAAGGAATTTAGGTTTTTCTTGACTTTTTTGCCAAAATCATCAATTTTAAAACAATAAAAGGCTTGAACTACTTCAGTTCTGTGTAATGAATCTAAAATATATGAAAGACTAATGTTTATCAGTACATTACAGAAAATAATGAACTTTATCACATTATGCTAATATTTTGAAAAGTACTTGTACAAATAACAAAAAAATATTTGTAAACTGCTGCCCTGCGATTGGCTGGCGACCAATTCAGGGTGTCCCCTGCCTACTGCCCGAAGTTAGCTGGGATAGGCTCCTGCACCTCCGCGACCCTCATGAGGAATAAGCGGCATGGAAAATGAATGAATGAATGAATTTGTAAACTGCAATTTCCCAGGAGGCTGTCTTTGATTAACCCCTAGTGTTGTAATATTTTTTTGTTTGTTTGATTTTATTGCCTTTAAAAAATAAATGTCTATTTATTAAGTCTGAATGGCGGAAAACACTCAGGTGACTTGAAGTTCCGCTGTGAGACCCCCAATTTGGCCAAATTTCAAAATTGTCCTATACGCATGTGTGATACATCATTGGAAAGTTTTAAAACTCAATTTTCTGGGGGAAGAAAAATTTTCAACAGGTGGGCATTTAAAAAATATATATATATACCCCTAAACCCTAACTCGAGGTGAGAGCACGAGAGAGCGTAATTAAAGACACCATTATTTTAACGAGATATTATTGCATACTTACCTTGTTTCGATCCAAAAACTCAGTGTAGCATGTCTCACCGTGTATCAAGACACAGCTGACAATGGCCACAGCCGGACTTTTGGGGGATTTTATGGGTGAAACACGGTAATATAACAAGGGTCGCAATGCAGAAATTGCAGACGTCAAGGAGTGGTCGAGATTTTCTTTTTCAAATATTTACCCTTTTAAAAAAAAAATTTCTTTGTTTGGAACGATAATTTATCATCTAAAATATCGTGGAAATGCGACAGTGACAAAAAAAAAAAAAAAAAATACAATTAAGCGATAGCTATGAAGTAGATATTTGATGACCTATTTACAGACACCACTTTTTTCCTTGTGACGTAATTTGTTTAAAAGTTAAAATATGCGAGTGAATAATTTTTTTTTAGTTTTTTTCTTTTTAAAGAAATAAATAAATATTGGACATCAATTAATGATTCTAAGCTAAAAATTATAGACATTTCGAATAATAAATATAACTATTTAGCACTTTTTTATGGTTGGTTTGAAACAAAAGCGGTTGCGCGGTGTCTGTAAATGGGGGGTCTCAAGGGTAAAACGGACAAATTAAAAATAGTTTGGGGGCTTAATCCACCATGAAACTGCTATGGCAGCATATAGACATATTGTTCTATCAAACACAACAGTTATTTTGGCTTAAAATACAGCAGTTTATTTTAAAGAGGGGTGCAAGAGCAGAAACGGCTTTTTCAGCCTTGTCTGTGTTTTTTGCCATATCATAGTCGAAAAATTCAAAGGCTTTAAAATCATTGTAATTGTGTTCCAAATGTAATATTTTTGTTTAATTTGGCTTTTTTTGAATAACCTTTGGCATTTTTTACTTTCTACAATATTATAATATTAATATTTGTTTCCATTTTGATTTGTTGTTATATACTGTATGTCTAGAATGTGGCTCAATTAAAAAAAAAAAAAAAAAAAAAAACCTCAGTAAAATAGCAATACTTCTTCCAAAAGAATACTATTTCCTTTATTTATAACCCATCTGTTAAGTCGACGGGTCAAATTGACCTCTTTTAAATTTTAACATATCGTTTAAAGTGAAATTGCTATTTGTGATGTTTTTTTCATATTTGCTTTTTTTGAAATTTTCAAATTTTGATTTTTTCTTACTGTTTACCCACGGGGTCAAAGTGACCCATTTTTTCCCTATTTTTAATTTATGTAGAATTAAAAAAAAAAAAAAAAAAGTTTTTTTAGTTTTTAAAATTTTTTAAATTATTAGTGGTGTGACTTTCTGTGAGAATATTTTCTCATATAGATGTCTAAGTTACCCATCTTTTGCCCAGTGGCGCCTCCAGAAATTTTTCAAAAGGGTGGCCAGATGGGGCCACTTAAAATCCTTGGGTGGCACACCAAAACTAAAAGCCATAATTTCAGATTTTCATTATATTATTTTAGTATAAATTTCAGGGGAAAACTATCAGCAAAACTTAAGGACACGGCTACTGATATACTTTGGTGTATTGTGTAATATTTGATGTTACTAATGATTTAATGTGCATAGTCCATAACTGTCCAGTCAACATTTTGAGTTCCACAACAATTATGTTTTATTGTGTTATGTATATATTAGACATAAGGTGTACATTTAACAAAACAAAATAATAACTGGGGAAAATCAGGTGCTGGCAGATTTGCATTTGGGATGAAATGCATAACTGATGCTACAACAATCTAACAATATACTGGCAAGTGGGTTGGCCAGTTAGGTGGCCAACAAATTTATAGGGGGGGCCGTGGCCATCCCTAGCCACCCCCTAGGGGCGCCACTGCTTTTACCGTCTTTTTTTTTTTTTTTTTCTAACTAGGCATTTTGTGGTATTACATGTTTTGCTAGTCTTAATGGGGGCTAGTGGCGCTTTTACAATTAGATATAAAGTTTTTAAAAAATCAGTTTCTGACACATTTAACTTTGAATTTAATTTAATTAAGTACATTTTTAATAATTTGTCGACACTTGCGCATTCCTTGGGTCAAACTGACCCAACAAAACTCGGGTAACAAGAGGGTTGAAAAACACCCATTGACTCAAAATTTGATTTAAAATAAATAAAAAATAAAAATAAATAAACATACACACAATAAGTGTAGCTGTCACACAGAAACTAATGTTTGTTTATATATACTGTGTACATATTTGTAAAATCAAATGTGTAAAAATTCATATCTGCTCGTGCATATCTGCGGTGTTTTACTAACACCTAGTGGTTAATTATAGAAGTGGTAATGACCCTCTAGGTTTCACGTGTGCAATTGTTTTCCGGAAGCTTCAGATTCAATAGAGAACAGACGACTGTGAAAAATGAAAGACAAAGACAAGACAAATGGGCTTTGAACAGAAGGCACACACGGTACGTAATTGTATCACGACTGTTTTATTTTGGTTTTACTTTAAATTTTGAAAATGTTGATAATTTTAAATTTTGATACGAATAATTTTTGTATCTCACGGTAGTTTTAAAGTTGTCACAGAACCAGTTGGAGCATCTGCATTGAACAAAGAACTCTGAGAGCCGTTATAGTACAGTAAGTGATTAAAAATAGTTCATGTTTTTTATGCAGTTAAATATTTGACCACTTGGTGGCGCTGTTGCTCAAAGGTTTGCAGCTGATAGTCTGACGCTTGTGTTTGAAAGTCCGCTTTCATTCAAGTAAATGTAAATTGCACCCGAAAAACTAAACGAGACAGCTGGACTCGTCTTTTACCACTTTTATGCTGTCTTCACGTGCTCTGGGAAAGTTGATCTTTACCACGTACTCTTTGGTAATTACGAATGTGTCCTGTTCATGTGCTTTTGTTTTCGTAGCAAAAAAAAAAAAAAAAAAAAAAAAAACTTAGCAGGCATGGATTTCATTTTGGTTTGTTGCGTGGGCAAAACTGTTTTAGAAGACCTATTAATTCACCTACTACAATGAGGAGAGATTGCATCAAAATGCAAACGGTAAGTATTTGTTTGTAACGTTTTAGTAACCACTTGGTTAAAAAAATATATATATATATATAAACGTGTACTCTACACTTGGATGCTGGCATAAAAAAATGTGGAAATTGACGATAAATGTTCTTGAAAAAACGACAAAAACAACTTCGTCACCATTCACAACTTCTTGTTGGTGCTCCCCCATTTTGAAAAGTAAACAGTCGTCCCATCTCTGAAACTCGAGTATAATAATAAAATCCCAGTTTTCCAGGAGAAAATACGAGCTGAGGGGGCGTTCACATGCAATTTTCGACTCGACAAGTGGTATTTACCATAATTACGACATCACATGAAAGCAGCATTACTCCAAAAGGTTCTATCTACACTTTCAAAACGAAGGGTGACTTTTTTTTTTTTTTTTTAAATCCTTCGAGGTTGACTGGTTGATCATACAAAACAAGTGTTGCTTTTGGAAGTCTTTTTGAGATGCTAACGATTCACATTTCATCTTTCACTCAAAAAAGAATAAACATTTCAACATATGTGGATTTCATCACGTTCAATTCATTCATCAAAAACAAAATATACAAATTTAATCGTGTTGCGTGTGCGTGTAATTGCGCCTGATGTTTATTCAATTTCAATCCCGCATAGCTTTTCATATTCGTTATGGATTTCATGCTCCTCTTTGCCTTCAAAATGCAGCTTTCATTTAAATTTTTGTCAGAAACCGCTTTTGATTGAACACCGATACGGCGGCGAAAGGTCACGCAAGAGAGGAAGTCCAAATGTCAAACATCAGTCTGTGAAGTTTAAACCTTTGTAACACCCAGACAGACTGATCTTCTTCTCCAGACGGTGAAAAATGTCACTTCTTGTCACTGACTCCTCTGATGGAGGCTTTTCGTGTCGTTCCAGAGAGCATTATTCTTCCAAGCAAACAATCGAGACCTTTCGTTGCCCTCCGCGCTTTGTTAGATAAAAGATCAAGCGTCAAGTTTGCCGACGACCACCTGCTGCCGTTGGAACATTTTGGAGAGGATTTGTAAGGTGCAAATGTCACCATTTGCATGTCATATGGACTGAGTGTTACGGTTACCTGCACCGATTCACAAATTTTATATTTTTCTTTAAAACATTTCATCAGTAAGTTTTTCACGAGTCGCCATTTTGCTAATTACACACTGAAAGTAACGAATTGCTTTTTGAACCTTGTCCGTCTGCTGCAAACTGGCTAATCTATTTTTGTTATTTCCGTGATGATGCTAACGAAAATATTTCGTCAACGAACAATTTTTTTTCTAACGAGATGACAACGGGCTAAAAACGTGTATTGGGAGACTAAAACATGACGAAAATGCACCATAGTTTTCGATCATATGCTCTCAATGTGTGATTTTCCTTGGTTAGAGTTTTTGTATTGGAAATAAAAGCGCCCGTGTATAGACCCCAATCACCAACGTCACACAATCACGTGATCGCTGTACTGTGCCACCATATTGTCCGTTATTGTGTGTCGTATTGTCAATGATCGTAGTTTGTAAAGGTGGATTCACTTGCAAATTATGGAAGCCCCGATGCTTTCAGACGCTGTAAACCAGTGACGTGCGGTAAGGTTCATCGTTGGTGAGGTACTGACTCCTTTGGTGTCAGATTTCCAAATATATAAACCAAAAAGGGTAGCTTATTCAATTGGCTACTGGTTATTTCATATCTCATCAGCATTCTTCACATAACACGCACACACGGTACATATTATCGATACATAAAAGTAAGAAAATAACATGCATTTGCTCTACACCCTCAATGTGTTGGCCCTCATAATTCTATAATTCATGCAACATAAATGAGAGTAAAGAGTGGTGTACAAAACCACAGAATTCAATTCAGACCTTTAGTGAAATATTCAGTTGTTTTCAAAACTTTTAATTCTGATACTTTAATCAATTTATTACAGATTGCTAAATAAAAAGTGTGAGAAGAAAAACAAAGGATATTTTATTTAAGTACTAAATTTAGTTTTTAAATATTCTATTGTATTTTTCTTAGTCTAAGCTCTTTTTAATTTTTTTTTTTATAAGATTGAAATGAAAACTGTTTTTGGTTTTGCGCCTGTCCTTCACCACAAAAACCGCCGTTACTTTGGAAGGGCATAGGTTTGGTCTCAACATTCGTAGGGACGATATAACCTGCATGTAGGTACACTTTTTGCTGGGGACGGGACATTAATAAGACCAAACAGATTGGATGAAGGGGGAAAGGGCCACATTTCTCATGTACCTAATTAATTAATAGGCAAAAATGATCAATGCAAAATAAATCCTTATCTACTGATAATAACTTTTACGTGCATTGGTTCAGATGATACACTGTTCGATTCAAACCTTTGTTTTAAAAAAATACTAAAGAAACATTTTGAAAACTTCCTGAATAAATGTCTGGTTTTTATTAGCAAACATAAACATAATGAAAATAATTCACTTAATAATGGTTGGGTCAATTCTATCCTTACAACATATGGAACTATTGAAAGATCTAAATTCTCTATATAACTGAACATTATATCAAGCAAAAAAGGTAAGTTTGCCTAAAAGTTGGTGGGGACAATTTTAGCATCCTGAAAAGTTGGTAGTGTTATGTCCCTACCGTCCCTATGCAAACCTACGCCCTTTTTGTAAAAGTCCTCCTTATTTTCCTTTACTTTAAAACATCTCTCCGCCTCAATGGAGAGGATTGCTTCAATTAGATCGTTCTGTACACAGAACGATCTAATTGAAGCAATCCTCTCGCTTGTCAAATATTTGACAAGCCAGAAAACACAGTGGATGTGTCCAAATGTCTAGCTAACCTTTCATCTTTCTCAGCAAAACCATGTAATCGTTCTACATATATGCCACGTTTAGAAGAGCTTACACGCTCATCGTTACCACGAAATGTTAACTCCTGTTTAGCTAGGATGCAGGTTACATTAATGAAGTCTTTCAAACTCTTTCGGTTTTCCGTTACCTTGGCGTTGTGAATGCTCGCGTTGAGCTTCCGCTGTTCGTCAAAGCCAAATCGATCCTTGAGCTTCCAAAAGTTTTTAAAGCAATCAGGCTTTAAATGTGAGTGGTCGAGCTCTCGTGTTTGCTAAGGCTTCGTGGTAGTTTTTTAATGTCACAATAACTCGTATTAGTCCAGACATTGGCACAAGTTGAGAAGAAAAGGCAGTGAAAGCAGCAAAGGCGATTTTTCGAAGGACAGCCACATAGCCAGTCTTTTCGGGTGTACCAGTCCGTTTGAAAAGCGCGAGTTATCTTCTGTCACATAGTTTGAAGCAAACCTTTTAGCTCCGGTGTTGTTAATCGAATCCACTTTTGACGGAAAGTCCAGTTTCACGTACGCCCCCTTTCAGTGCGGCAGAGTACTATCTGCCGCAACCTGTGCCTTTTCACTGCGGCTTTATTTCCCATCAGCAAAACTAAACATGTCGCTAACAAAAATTAAACTTTAAGGGTTAAAGACATTAGCCAGACTTTGGAAAATCAGGTCAAATAAACGTATCTGGAAACATTATAATGGCGACATGCAGATGTACGGCAACCAGCACGCTCCAATTCCATGTATCAACCCAGTTTGTTATGGATTGCGCAATCAGAGGTGAGGCTTTACTCGTTGCTGCCGCACCTCTCGTTTCATTTCGTTATTTGAACAGGAAATGGGCAAATTCAGCGATTTTGACAATAAAAAATGTTTGAAATGACTCATACATTAAGAGCAATGGACAAATATTAATATAAATTTGATGCTATAATTATTTTTTTGTCATGATGACAGGTGAGGCTCTGCCTCACCTGCCTCCCCTGACCGCACGTCACTGCTGTAAACTCATTGGATGAGTTGCATAAAAGCCGTTATTTGGAAAAGCTTCGGTCGATCCAGTCGCCAAATCCATATTTGATGCCCAAACCGATGTTTCCTCCCGTCCGGTCCCGTCCCGTGCGTCAGCTCGTCCTGAGACCACAAAATTTCCAATCATACTCCATTTTATGTCACGATGTGGAGTCGGGTACCCAAAATCGGCACCGGCCCAAATATAAACCAACATTTGGTCAGCTGAGCGTCACCATTGTCACGATTGTAAAATGAAAATTGATCGACAACAGGCCGGTGTGTGCCGAAAAATAGCTGCCCCGCGTGAAATGTTCCCCCAGCCGGGAGTGCTTATTTATAATGCTTTATTGATGTGAAAACATCAAATGTTTTCATGGACGCATTACAGTAATGGATTTACGACTGTAAGATCAGTTTTAAATAATTAAATTACACAAAATATTAGTAATGTATTTTAGTAACAAATCGTGGACTGGGCCACATAACCATCTTTGAACAGAAATGTATTAGTCTAGAGGTTTTTTACGACCATATCCCAATGACAATCACACAGGTATGACATTTATTAGTTCAAGCAGAGTAAAATAATACATATTCACGGTACAAGAAAGTCGTTTCCGTGTGGGCGCTCCCGTCAGGGGGGACATTTCACGCAGGGCGGCTATTTTTCAGCACAACACCTGTTGTTGCGCTCACCTTCTTGATGCGCGAATGTGGCGACGAGCTTCGTAATCGCCGTCTGATGATGTCTGCGATCGTGTTGGCATCATGTTTTCGCCGCTGTCTAACGGCTGTCGACACAAACGCATCATGGACTGAGATAAACAAACCGTGCTGCTTTCGAGATTTGCCTTTTTAACAATGGGCACACAGCAACTATTAAAATGACCGTTTATCTTCTCTGTTACTGCAACCAACCGCCACACATCCCTTCACCATTTTGATTAATCAATGTTAACGATTGTCAGGAAGATTTTTGGGTTCGTTTACTAGGCGGTGATTCCTTAGACAAGCAGAATAACAAGCAGCAATAGGAGGAATGTACGTAGCGGTAATATGTAAACACGATGAGCTGACGGACAATATGGCGGCACCAGGCAGGGGGCGGAGTTGTGACATCACGTGATTGGGGTCTAGTCTATTGTAATGCAAATTCCCACAGCTAGACAGCGCAATGACACACAACCACATTTAAAAACAGAAGGCTCCAATCAGCCTTGGTTTAACACCAACTTTTCTCAACACTCAAATAAATTGCACGCAAATATCCAACAGCGCTCTTCACGGCGGCAGCTCAACAGCAACAACTAACAATACTAACAATAATAATAATATATCTACGAATAAATCTGCAGCTAACTTTTCCCTGCTGGGCACTAATATAAACTATCATAATCATATTCATTTTCGACCTCGAATTTAATTTCAGAAAACGTCAGTTTTTGTAAAGAAAAAATCGCTAAGTCGTTTTTGGGCCATATTAACTATTTTCCGTTCCAATAGCGCCTTAATCTTATCTCATCTTCTATACATGACAGGGAATTTTTTGTGTCAATCGGAAACCATCAGTCAGAACGAACCAAATTCACGTGTGGAGTCCCTCAAGGGTCAATTCTTGGACCACTCTTTATTTAACATCTATACGCTTCCCCTAGCTCAGATTATGGAACAGTATGACATCTCCTATCACACCTATGCAGATGACACACAACTCTACATTTCTGTGTACCCACATGATTATAGTCCCTTAGTCTCCCTGAGTAAATGCATTCATCAAATCAGTGAATGGATGTGCCAGAATTTTCTCCAGTTAAATGTGGAGAAGACAGAAGTGATCATTTTTGGGCCAAAAAAGGAAAGGTCAAAGATAAGCAGGCACCTTAGTACAATGTCACTTACAGCTACAAATCAAGTCAGAAACCTTGGCGTAATTATTGACTCAGACCTAAAATTTGATAGCCATCCAAAGTCCATCACTAAATCTGCTTATTACCACCTAAAAATATAGCCAGAATTAAGGGGCTTCTGACTCAACAAGACATGGAAAAACTTCATTTTCAGCAGATAGGACTATTGCAACGGTATTTTTACAGGTCTCGATAAAAAAAACAGTCAGGAAGCTGCAGCTAGTACAGAATGCTGCAGCCAGAGTCCTCACAAATACAAGGAAGCTGGACCACATTACACCGGTTTTGAAATCGTTACACTGGCTTCCAGTGAGTCAAAGGATAGACTATAAAATACTACTGCTTATCTACAAAACACTTAATGGCCTTGGACCAAAATACATGCTTGACTTGTTAGATTCCTATGAAACATCTAGACCCCTAAGGTCATCTGGAACCGGTCTCCTTTATGTTCCAAGAACAAGAACCGAGCAGGGTGAGGCAGCATTTAGTTATTATGCTCCTCATCCTCTGGAACAAGTTACCTGAAGGTCTGAAGTATGCTCAAACTGTTATCTCCTTTACATCAGGGCTAAAAACGCTTTTGTTTAGTACTGCATATCCATAACTGTCTATATATTTCAATCTATTTGCTTTCTATTTCTCTTGTGCTTATCTCAATTGCTGATTTCAATTTTTAGCAGCAGTAGTAGTAGTATTTGTTTTATTTTATATTTATTTATTAATTTTTTTATTCTATTCGTTATTAAATGCGATTTTTGCGTTTAATTTTATTTCCTATTTCGATTGTCTTTGTTTTTACGTTTTATTGATTTTAATGTGATTTTTATGATCTTCATGTGATGTAAAGCACTTTGAATTGCCTTGTGCTGAATTGTGCTATATAAAGAAATTTGCCTTGCCTTGCCTTAATCAACGTGGCCCTGTAGCAAGCAAGGTGTCAGGTCCATGTTATTAACAAAAAAAAAACAAAAACATTTTCATTACATTTAATCGCCAAAGTTATGAAACGCTATTGTTTCAATGTTTTATTTATTCATTTATTAAAAAAAAAAAAAATCTACCAAAACACTTTTTTTTTCTCTCCCCAACACCCACTGCAGCACCCTGAGCACCCTACTTCCCGCGCTACTGCAAGAGAGAATATGCATTGTTGCTTTAGCCTTTCAAGGTCTGTACTGAGTGATCATCAGTCTAAATGGAACTCGTAGTGTTAGTATAGCATTTGTGTTAGCATTAGCATTATCTTTATTATTATAGCGAATGTCCTCTTAAACTGTTGTTTTCACGTTTTTATTTCATTAGCGTCGACCACGGCTTACATTAGTAATGCTCTGTGCATCAGGTCGCAAAAAAAAAACATTGGCAAACCCTCATGAAGTTGGTGTTGTCCTTGTCGACGCTAATTTGCGCTTCTCAGTCAATGTTCATTTGAAATTATTGGACACTTAACTAAAAATTTTACAGACAAAAACATTTTGAGCATTCATCGACGAAAACTAGACGAAGATTAGCAAATTTTTAAATGACTAAAATATGACTAAGAAGTATTACTTCCAAAAGACTAACACAAAAATTAAAATGGCCACCAAAAACAAAACTGATGGTGATTAATAATTCTGGTTGAAGTCCACTTAAGCTATGAAACATCAAAATCATTTTACTCATTAGCACCCATGTTTATCGACATAGCCTCATGAGACAAAATGTTTTGACATTCGAAGAAAAGAAAATCATAAAGAATATATTCTTATCTCTTTCACCATAACCTGCCTGTAAAATTCAAATCTCTTCTTCATTGGTCGAAACGTTGGACAGTTTAAGCATTTCCTCTTTCCGCACCTCCGGATTCGTGTTGCTCTCTGGTTCATTTTGGTTGTATTGGCATCCGATCATGAGCTGGTACACTGCCACTGCCACCAAAGCGCCAACAAATGGGGCGGTGACAGGCACGACAGACCAGTATGTGTTCACTCTGCAAGAGAAAACAAGTGTCATTCGAACCTACCATTACATGCTTGAATAACTAAACGTTATGTGGCATAAAACATGAATGTCAGAGAAAGACTGAGGCAAGCATCGATGCACTCACACTTCCTGACAAATTTACATCAAGACACCAGGGTAAGGGGCCGTTTACATGGTGACTCTCTAAGAAGACGAAAAATTTCATGTTTGCATCTGTATGGTTCCGTCTCCATTCGAACAATGTCGCAATTCCGCATGAAAACGATGTAGTATTCATGCTATGCCCTAGGGGGCAGTGCAGATTTACAAGGCAACAGCAAATGATGCTTCTTGACCTCCTCAACCCGGAAGACAACATGCCCGCCCACTCCAAGCAATGGCATTTTCTTTTGTTCAAAAAGGCACAAAAATGGAAACATTAAACATATTTAAATTGAAAATATTATAAAAACAGTAAATTAAAGCCGACGTTCCACCATATTTGCTGTTTTTAATGTTTAGTAGCACCGCTGCGCACCGCCGATGTGACGTGTACGAGTGCTGACGTTATCGGCACGGTCTCGCGCCGCGGGAGCTTTTGATATGCATGCGGAGCAAGTCCCCATCAAGCCCCCGCAATCGAATTCTTCCACTTTGGAGGCAGGATTCCAAGGTTAACATCTTTGCCGACACCATACGAACGTGAGCCCACTCCGCAACACAGTCATTGCATCTTTGTGTTGCAGAGTCGCCATGTAAACTGCCCCGAAGTCAATAAGTATTTGCACTTTTGTTCTAATTGCTTGTATATTGGTTGTATGGCTTTGCCAGCTTTGCGAGCAAGACTGTACTTCCTGATTCAATGATTCATCATGCAGTACGGTCTTGCAAACCTCAACTGTCTACTCCAGGGGTGTCCAAACTTTTTCCAAAGGGGGCCAGATATGGTGAGGTAAAAATATGGGGGGCCGACCTTGGCTGACGTCCTTTACGTAGAACAATATATTTAAGCAAATTTTAGTAAGCCATTCTGTGTGTCACATTTGCTTTATTTTTTTTTTTAAATTAATTATTTCGACTCTCCGGCTCTTGCGAAACGCTGCTGTAAAATTAAAATAGCTTCAATTTGCTTCAATTTCTCGCTACGTATCTTCCCTATAATCCTGTCGTACATGTCAACGTGTCTTGTTTGGTAATATCGCCTCACATTGAACTAGTGCTGCAACGATTAATCGATTACCTCGAGTATTCGATTAGAAAAAAATATTCGAATTAAATTTTGTTGCTTCGAGTATTCGTTTAATTAAAGTGGCGTTGTAATGGTGATTGATGAATTGATTAGGGTGAATACCCTGCCCTCTGGTCTGCCTCTTTTCACATTGCTGAATCCAACTGCTCCCTGTTAAGACCAACGTAAGCTAAGTTTTTGTTTGAGCTAATATTTTTTAATGCATTCATAATTTAGTTTATAGGTAGATTCAGTCGTTTTTTGTGAGAATATGTGTCTTTGAAACATTTGTTAAGAGCGCTGTAAAAAAAAAACTAGCATTTTATAGCATTTAAGCTAGCGGACTTTTTCTATGTAGGTTAGCCTATTGTTATTTTGTTGGACATAGATCCTCATTTTTTCACATTTTTTTACACCGATTGAGGCTCAGCTCAGGTATTTTAATTTTTCATGTTCCTTATCTGATTGCTCGATTATTCGAAACTAACTAGTCCATCGATTAATCGACTACTAAAATATTCGATAGCTGCAGCGTCACATTAAACGCTTTAAAAACAGCGACTGTCTCTTTGTAAATGAGGCAGACAAGAGAAGAAATTGTCCAATTTCCACCTATCTTTGACGCGTCGGCCGCCACAGTCAACTTTCTTATTGATTGTCGCCATTTTAGAAAATTGGGAGTAAAGGGTAACACCGGGTAATGTTGCTTAGAGTGCTGCTTCCTTTTAGTGGGTAAATGAGGAGCAGCATTTAGTGTGTAAGCTACTTCATATGCTGGTAGCAGTACTGCTGACCAATTTATTAAGTCTGTGTGCGGGCCAGATGTTATTGATTTTATGACAGAGGCTGGGGGCCGGATAAAATTTGACCACGGGCCGCATTTGGCCCCCGGGCCGGACTTTGGACATGTCTGGTCTACTCCCTCTGTCATCTGATGTTTAAGCCAATCAGGAAAAAGAGGCTGGAGCTGCACACGTGACCAGGAGGCAACTAATTGAATACAATATCGGAGTGCAAAGCGGTAAAATTTCTGTGGGAGGGGCAAATGAATGTATGTTCTAGTGCCATAAATGGCAGTCATTGAGTTTTATTTGCCGAAAAATAAACTGGTATGTGGGTATCAGAAAGCTTGTGCAATGACTGACAAAGTGCAATGAAAAACAAGGTGACTACATTGAAAATTGATGTCAATGTAATTTTTGTATTGTATCAAATGATAAAAATGAAAAGTGCATTTAATTATTGGCTTACCCCCGTACAATTACAAAGTACACCATGGTACTGCACAACTGCATCCTTGTCTTACGTGAAAACTTCACTGCCCCATCCCGCTACAGCCGTGAAGAGCCGGGGTCCCAGGTCCCGCGCGGGGTTGATGGCATATCCTGCGTTAAACCCCATGGTCAGACCAATAACCAGCACCACAAGACCTACGGGGAATGCTTCCTGCCCACGTGGGATGGAATTGTTATGCGGGTCAATAATAGCCAGGATGCATGTAATCAGTGCTGCTGTTCCAATAATCTAAAGAACAGACATATTCTCTTTGAGAGTCATATTTGGGGTTCAAGCATTCTTGGACCGAAAATCAAACCTGATCCAGGAATCCATTGACCACTGAGAGATGTTGAGAAGGATACGTAGCAAAAATCCCAGCAGTGGCATTTTTCCCCACCACAAGAAACTCCCCATGGCCAAATTCCCGTATCGCATCTGCAGGATTCAAATACTTTGTCATGGATGTTTATGAATTTGGAAGTCCTGGATTGTTATGGTTTTACGGCTTACCAAAATAGAGGCAATATACGACTGCGGCAGCAAGGAACGCGCCCAAGGTCTGGAAGAAGAAGAACGACGGGAACTTCTTCCAAGACTCTCGGCCCAGTAAACATAGCGCAAAGGTCACGGCTGGATTCAGGTGGCCCCCTAGAGGTGTGAAGGAGTAAAGCATCTGTGAGGGATCTAGATGTAGAAGTACATTGGTTCTGTACATTGGTACCTTGAAATACGAGTGACCTGAACACGATGTTTCCAGAGATGACCCATTGATCAGCATATGCAAGCAACAATGACCGGAACAACTACTACTGCACCTTTAACTACTTAAAGGTGCAAAGAATGCTAAACCAAGGTACCGGTACTTTGAAATGATAGCAGACCATATTTTGGAAACAAATCCATTCAAATAAGAAATGGCTTAATTGATAAAATTAGATCCTAATTTGGCTTGAGTTTGCAGATGCCTTGGTCCCGCCCACCAAGATAAACTCCAGGCAAATGATGTCACACCCAAAATGAGCTGCAGATTTCTGCTAACATGCTATCCTTAGGCTTTCTATTCTCTTGGGGCCGTGTGAGCATTCTGTCATTCTGTCAACATATGGCGGAAAACACAGACAAGACTGAAAAAGCAGTTTCTGCTCTTGCACCCCTCTTTAAAATAAATTCCTGTATTTTAAGCCAAAACAACTGTTGTGTTTGACAGAGCAATATGTTTATATGCTGCCATAGCAGATTCATGGCAAACTAAGCCTCCGAACTATTTTTAATTTGTCCGTTTTACCCTGAAAACCCCCGTTTACAGATGTCGCGCACCCGCTTTTGATTCAACCTAGCCATTAAAAGAAGGTAATTATATTTATTATTCTAAATGTCTGTCATTTTTAGCGTAGAATCATTAATTGATGTTAATATTTAGTTTAAAAAAAAGACTTTAAAAAATTATTTACTCACATATTTTAAACTTTCAAACAAATTACGTCACAATGAAAAATTTGGCGTCTGTAAAAATGTCACGAATATCTACCTCATAACTATCGCTTAATTGTATTTTTTTTGTTACTGTCGCATTTTCCGCGATATGGTAAATGAAAAATAATCGATCCAAACAAAGAAAAAGTGGGGGAAAAAAAACGTTTAAAAGGGTAAATATATGAAAAAGAACATCTCGACCACTCCTTGATGTCTGCGATTTCTGCATCGCGACCCTTGTTATATTACCATGTTTCACCCATAAAATTCCCAAAAAATCCAGCTGTGGCCATTCACAGCTGTGTCTTGACACTCGGTGATACATGCTACATGGAGGTGATACTGTGAGCAGCGAAAATAAAAACTGTCCTTTTGCGCAAACACTTTTTTTTTTTTCCTTCTATTCAGTTTTGTTTTTTTGGTCTTTTTTTTTTGGTATATTGTCCTCATGAATTAATGTTTCTAATCAATTTGATTTTGTTGTTGTTATTATTTACTGATTTTATAACATTTTTAAGTATCAAACGGTCAAAAATGTACCTTGAGTGTATTTTTACAATTTGGATGTGACTTTTTTTTTTTAATTCAGGCAAATTGATGTCCGTTAAGTCTTTCTGTTACAAACAAAACAATGTTAATAAAGTTATACTTTATTCTATACATTAGTCTTTTTCTTTAGTAGAAAAAAGGACACAATGTTAGGCAGATGTGTACTTATAATAATTTTATAGACAAATGATACTATTTACAGTGGCGGCAGAGAATTGGGGGGGGGGCGCAAAATATTTACGTCTTCCTTTGGGGGGGGGGGGGGGGGGGGCGCGTACCAGAAAATAATTGAGAAGCACTGAGTTAGGGTTTTGCTGTTAAATTTTTTTTTTTTTTTTTTTTTTTAATGCCCTCCTGTTCAAAAAATGTCTTCCCCCAGAAAATTGAGATTTTAAGCTTTCCCATTATTTACCACACATGCATATAGGACAATTTTGAAATTTGGCCAAATTAGGGGTGTCAGAGCGGAGCTTCAAGTCACCTTAGTGTTTTCCGCCATATACTAGTTAGCAGTGTTGTTAATAATGGCGTTAGAATATAATGGCGTTACTAATGGCGTTATTTTCTTCACTAGTGAGTATTCTAATTAATTACTTTTCTCATCTTGGCAACGCCGTTACCGTTACTGAGGCGGGAAAGGCGTGCGTTACTATGTTGGATGACTGACGCGAGAAAAGTCTGAGAAAGACGGACTCACGAAGACGAGAGAGCAGAGCAGAAGCGGGGAGGAGGCAAGGGAGGGTGACGCCGTTGCAAACGCGATGCTACTATTCTAGGTGGCTCCAATAATACCTGACTGTAGCTGATAGCCTACAAACTACGCCCACATGCACATGCTTTGGTAGATATCACATATATACAGAACTAGATGCAAATGACAGACACGGCGGCATTAGCAACATGTATAATAAAGAACTAGATGCGTTAGTAAACAGCCGCCATCTTAAAGCAGAAGACCTCTCAGGAAGGCTCTGTTGTAGAGAACCTTCTTAGCGAACCTAAGTAACATTTTATCTAAAATGCTCCTAAATTGGCAAAATCTTGACTTAAATCTATCTTTACATGATGAAATAGTTTTAAAATTACACATGTAAAAAGTAGAGAGAAGGGAACTAATGCAATAACGGGAGCAATTTTAACAACTTTAACGGTTTATTCACAACATAAAACGACTTCCACACATAGCAAAGGTTACTATCTAGTTATCGCAATACCCCTGTGTGTAGTTAAATTTAGGGTAAAGAATTGGGCTAGGGCCAATTGTCCCAAAAAATACATTCACACTTCACATTGTGTGACCTGTTTTTTGTTTGTTTGTTTGTTTGTTTTTGAGAATGAAAAAAAAACATGAAAATGATCACCAGTTACTTTGCCAAGTAACTAATTACTCTTACATTCAGGTAACTGAGTTACTAAAGCAATTACTTTTTGGGAGAAGTAATTTGTAACTGTAATTAATTTTTTAAAGTAAGATTAACAAGACTGCTAGTTAGTGCAGCGCGAGTACATGTACTTGTATTAGTACTTGTGGTATCGCAACCAGAATTGCTGAAAAAAAAGTTGGCATTTTTTTTTTAGTGGAATCACAATAAAATGGCCAGATTTGATTAGGGACCCTCTGACGATGGTGGAAGTGTTCGCCAAAACATGTCAGGTAATTAAATCACCTACTACTGTCTGGGATAAAAGAAAAATTTGACTGATCTCTAAACGTAGGCAAAATGAACTCAATTCAACTAGCCAGATTTGATTGCCAAATTAGCTTCTACCTTGAAATTACATTAGCGTAGTCATTTTCCTTTTTTTTACATGGTCACCATTTCATAGCACCTGAAAGTGAAGTATCTCCCAACCTACTACTTACTTAGAGTTAGGTTTGCGCACGACTTGCACTTTGCCTCACATGTTCTAAATTTGACTAGAGAGATTCTGGCGTGTTAGTTGTGAGGCTGATTGCAGGGAACACAAGTCGTTAAAAGGAATGCGGTGAGCTAATAAACCTTCTGTAGCACCAACGAAAGGACGCTGCGACCGACGCGTTCCTTTCAATTACGCGCAGCTTCATTTTCCCAGGCAAAGTGATAAGTGACACCTCTTTCAAACTCCCTGTCCCTGCCTCCATCAAGGAGCTAAATACTGCACTTCACATAACTGCCAGTTTACCCTTTGCTGATATTTGTGCTCCGTCAAGCTGTCGATGATAACGACTCGCCGCAACCACAGGAAAAAAGAAGCATCGGCAAAATGATTGATGGCGACCACGTGATGGCGATGCTAATGTCTGCCTTGTTTCTTGATTGCCCACTGCTTCGACAGCTGCTGCACCGTGTGTAACCACGGTAACGGGCCAGGTAACCTCGCTGGAGAATAGATGACTAGCACCCTGTCAGAGTCACATGATCCCAATATGACCATGACCTCACTTGGCGGCCATCAGCCCTTTTCGTGAAGAATCTCTGCTAAAATGAAAGCTCTCACCTGAGATAGGCCCGCTGAGAAGGACGCCCAGTGTGACGCCGCCTCCAACAGCCAAATTGACGGAGAGGAACGTTCCATGCGTTCCACCGCTGAGCATCCACTGTGCCACCCCGGCACAAGAAAATGTCTAAACGGAGGAGGTTAAATACTTTTTAGAATTGTTAATGGAAGAAAATTCATATATTTTCACTCATAAGAATGTGGTTTTGGTATATTTACAGTGGGGAAAATAAGTATTTAGTCAACCACCAATTGTGCTCCTAAAAGTTCTCCTACTTGAAAAGATTAGAGAGGCCTATAATTGTCAACATGGGTAAACCTCAACCATGAGAGACTGAATGTGGAAAAAAAAAAAAACTCACATTGTTTGATTTTTAAAGAATTTATTTCCAAATTAGAGGAGAAAATAAGTATTTGGTCACCTACAAACAAGCAAGATTTCTGGCTGTCAAAGATGTCTAACGTCTTCTAACGAGGCTCCACTCATTACCTGTATTAATGGCACCTGTTTTAACTCATTATCGGTATAAAAGACACAATTTCAGTCAGTCACACTCCAAACTTCACTATGGCCAAGACCAAAGAGCTGTCGAAGGACACCAGAGACAAAATTGTAAACCTGCACCAGGCTGGGAAGACTGAATCTGCAATAGGTAAAACGCTTGGTGTAAAGAAATCAACTGTGGGAGCAATTATTAGAAAATGGAAGACATACAAGGCCACTGATAATCTCGCTCGATCTGGGGCTCCAAGCAAGATCTCACCCCGTGTCTTAAAAATGATAACAAGAACGGTGAGCAAAAATCCCAGAACCACACAGGGGACCTAATGAATGATCTACAGAGAGCTGGGACCACAGTAACAAAGGCTACTAGCAGTAACACAATGCGCCGCCAGGGACTCAAATCCTGCACTGCCAGACGTGTCCCCCTGCTGAAGAAAGTACATGTCAAGGCCCGTCTGCGTTTCGCTAGAGAGCATTTGGATGATCCAGAAGAGGACTGGGAGAATGTGTTATGGTCAGATGAAACCAAAATAGAACTTTTTGGTAGAAACACAGGTTCTCGTGTTTGGAGGAGAAAGAATACTGAATTGCATCCGAAGAACACCATACCAACTGTGAAGCATGGGGGTGGAAACATCATGCTTTGGGGCTGTTTTTCTGCAAAGGGACCAGGACGACTGATCTGTGTAAAGGAAAGAATGAATGGGGCCATTTATCGAGAAATTTTGAGTGAAAATCTCCTTCCATCAGCAAGGGCATTGAAGATGAGACGTGGCTGGGTCTTTCAGCATGACAATCATCCCAAACACACAGCCAGGGCAACAAAGGAGTGGCTTCGTAAGAAGCATTTCAAGGTCTAAAAGTGGCCTAGCCAGTCTCCAGGTCTCAACCCCATAGAAAATCTGTGGAGGGAGTTGAAAGTCCATGTTGCCCAACGACAGCCCCGAAACATCACTCCTCTAGAGGAGATCTGCATGGAGGAATGGGCCAAAATACCAGCAACAGTGTGTAAAAAGCTTGTGAAGAGTTACAGAAAACGTTTGGCCTCCGTTGTTGCCAACAAAGGGTACCTAACAAAGTATTGAGATGAACTTTTGGTATTGACCAAATACTTATTTTCCACCATGATTTGCAAATAAATTCTTTAAAAATCAAATAATGTGATTTTCTGTTTTTTTTTTTTTTTTTTTTTTTTTTCCACATTCTGTCTCTCATGGTTGAGGTTTACCCATATTGACAATTGCAGGACTCTCTAATATTTTCAAGTGGGAGAACTTGCACAATTAGTGATTGACTGAATACTTATTATTAGATGATGATGTGGCTACATGTTAGCCACATCTTCATCTAAAGTAAATGCTTGTGTGGATTTACAGAGAGTAAGGTTGAAGTATTTCTTGAAATTTGAACCCTACACTGTTTAAAACACAAATCTTATGCTATGAACTTTAATTTCAAAACCCTAATGTTGTCTCTAACCATAAATTTGAAAGTCTAACTGTGATGTGAAACCAGAATGGTGGTTTAAACTCCTAATTTGAAACACTAATGCTGGCTCAAACCACTATTTTGAAATTCAAAATCTGTTTTGAAACCACATTGTGAATCCATAAACCTGGTTTGAAATGTTAATTTGAAAAAACTATAGCTGGCTTGAACCCATTATTTTGGTTTGCTATCGTTTAATTGTTAACATTCAAAAGAATAGTTTGAAACTCAAACGATACATCTTGGTATCGTCATTTCATTTCTTCGGCAGATTGAACACTTTCTAGAAACTATTTCCAACACAAATGTCGACATTTAGTGGCTGGCATGTCAGTGAATAATCCAAAGGCATGTCCATTAACCCGGCACACAGGAGACGGCAACCATCGAATTAAAATTTGATCCCCAGCTCATGTTCTCTCCCAGTTAACACAACTTCCTGCCAAGAAGCTTTGGTGTCACTCACCACCAAGATTAGCGTTCCCAGGCATTCCGCCAATCCCAGGCGGAGGATTCGGTGCGGGGTCCGAAAGGTCCTGTCTAGTTTCTGCAGAGCGTCCTTTTGTCTACCCATAATGCAAGCGGTGTAATCCCGTCAAAGTGCATCTAGGTGATATGTCGCCAGTCACCGTGATGACTTATTGTGCATATGCAAAGCACTTTGCCCATTAATGGTTGACCATGTTTATATGCTTACGGAGCTCTAAGAAGCAGCTCCCTGACTGCATTTTCAAGCCATGTGAGTGATGACAACCGCTCTAATTACAAAGATTGGTCCTGAGGCCAACCTTTGGATAAACAGACTTCCAGACATCTACCTCATTCACAACTGACACAATTTTTAAACCATATTTAAAAGGATTTCTGCTTCGAAGTGACCTTAGACACTTTTTACGATGGTTTTACTACCCTGATTTAGTTACTGAATGTGCAATCTGTGTGACGTGTGTATGTGTAGATAACAACACTAATGTGGACTAGAGTGGATTTGTGAAGGTTGAATGTTATCTGTTCTAAGATGCTAGTTGTTTAGATTAGGAATATTTATTCAGGCGCATGCATCTCTAATAATCGTCAGAAAACGATGGCATAGTTTATGTAATGAATAATGAACGGAGTATGAAAAGGGATCTGATGTTCAATTTGAATCACCATATTGGCCCGGATATAAGACGGCCCTGATTATAAGACGACTGATTTTTAAGACTCAAGTTTGAAAAAAGACATTTTGAACACCAAATTAATTTTTATAAAGAAAATAATTACAGTACATCTGAAACAAATGATTATAACAATATATTTGAGAGAAAAAGCATGTTATTTTGCCTCATTCAAATCTTACTATCTGAACATTTAAATATGTAAACTAAAGTGCAGTCACGTTCGTAAATGAATGGCTTCTGGTTTTCGAAATGTAAATAAACCTATTTATTGTGATAAAACAACAAAATTGCAATAACTGCATTAACCATCAAAGTGAAGTCAAACTTACTAGTCTTGAAACAAATCTGAATAAGGAAAAACATTGCAATAAAATAATGCAAGCTGGTGAAACTTGAGTAGCTGAGGTCTGTCATGACAGAACATCGCTTCAATGATATCTGGCGCCATCTAGCGTCATGAATGGGTATAACGTCTAGAGCGCGAATACAAGACGACCCCCACTTTTTCTGTCTTATTCCAATGCAAAAACACCGTCTTACATTCGGGCCAATAGACCCTACCCACCGACGTCACAAAATCACGTGCTCGCTGTATGGTTCCGCCCCCTTGTCCGTCATTTTGTGTCTGTATTATCAATGGTCTCAATTGATCGAGCAATTTATAATGCATTTCATGGAAGACCCGGTGCTTTCGGATGCCGTAAACTCACTTGATGCGTTGCATGAAAGGCGTTATGTGGAAAAGCTTCAGTTTATCCATTCGCCAGATCCATATTTGATGCCTAAATCGATGTTTTTCGACCCGCTGTCTCCGCCGTATTTGCCTGACATCTGCTAGCTACCCTGATATGTACAACTATCTTGTCCACACAAAATCAGCCTATTCTCACGAAAGTTTGAAAAACTTTAAGAGCTTGGAGGCTTATAAATACTTCGTTGCTGGTTGGGTGAAACACGTCCTCGTCCACGAAAATTCGGCAGGAATCTATCTTGTGCTTGGAAAGGTGAGTTACGAAATTTTCAGTTCAAAATCTTTTTGTTATTGCTAACATCCACTGTCAAGTCTAATGTATTTCATGTCGTTTGTCAATGGAGTTAGGGCTTTTAATGTTTATATGGTTTAGCGATAGCACTCTCACTACATACATACGTGTATGTTGTCGGCGATTAGCCTAACAATGATCTTAATTGTGGTTGTCAGCCCAAAACCCTCTAAATATATATTAAATGCATCTTACCAGATATAAAATGACTACTACATAATCTGTGGTAATCGTTTGGAGCCCAGTTTTCACGTCGAATTGCAGCAGCCCATCTCGCTCTCTTCTCTCCGGGTCTCTCGGAATCCGGTAGAACTTCAAGTCTCTCCGTCTTCTCCGTCTATCTTCTCTGTTATTGCAACCGACCGCCACACACGCCTTCACCATTTTGATTATTAATGTTAATGAGCAGAAAAACACGTCGTAAATAGGAGGAATGTACGTAGCCGTAACAGGTAAACATGATGTGTTGACGGACAATTGGGCGGCACCAGTCAGGAGGAAGGAGTTGTGACGTCACGTGGGTAGGGTCTATACGGTATGTGTTAATGCTAAGTCATTAAAATCACATTATTTAGTCTGTTATCAGCCCAAAAAGTTACTTAAGTAAAAAAGTATTCGATAAGAAGAATACTCAAATAATGAGCTATATTGAAAAAAACTGCTTAAAATATCTGATTGTTTGAGAGAGAATTAGTAGGCAAAAACCTATTTCCCTCTATGTGAAATAGATTTTTTAAATGACATTTTAAAGACGCTACGTGATTGAATAGGCTGCCGTGATTGTGGGACTGACTGCAAGCTTGTGTGTGGCGATGTGACTACTGTTATGTCTGATTGGTCTGATAGAGTCATGTGTTTATTGATGTCACATTGGTGAAATTGGTAGAGGCATGGTGGGCATCTCTGGCAAAAATAAAGACAAATTTACTATTAGACAAAAATGTAAAGACTCCAATGTAGCCCAAAGTAGCCGAGTAAGCGTGGCATTTCTTCACAAATCTACTCAAGTAAAAAAATATGTAAACTACTCTAAGAAGTTCATTTTTTCCTCAAAAAGTAACTCAAGTAAATGTAAAGGAGTAAATGGACGACTTCTACTAACAAACCCATTGAAATTCACACCAGGAAAATGGAAAGAGCCACATGATTGGATGTCTATCACTGTCAGCGACAGTGAATGAGTTCATATGATACAAAAGTTATTGTTATTTTACAGTTTTGAGGTATGTTCCATGCCTGAATGTGCATCTTTAGTTGTATGGGGGACGGGAAACTGATAAGCATTTGCTTCATCTCGTCCGCCTTTTCGTTTTCTTCGGTTCCTTCGGGCAAATCATATCACATTTTGTAATTGTCAATGATTGTCAATGATACCGATGATGATGACAATAAAATTCCACCAAAAAAAAAAAATAAAGTGATTCCTGGATTTCATGAAACGCCATTTAAACCAATCAGAAGATCTCGCATGACCTTTCAACCCTCATTTGGATGCCATTTAATGTGGTTCGAAATCATGTCACTAGTTACTATAGCACCAGAGGTTGCACTAGATATTTTCGTTGTCTGTCATTTTGACTGACAGGGTCATAAAAATCCGGTCATAATCTATTTTTACCCGTCACTTAAATTTTTAAAATGATAATGATGACATATTCAATAGTATTTAGTTTTCATTCATTTTTAATTAATATTGTAACGCTTGCTTGGCGGCGAAAAATTAGACACGGAAGTCGTGGTATTTTTCTCCCTCTTTTTACTCTGCTTACCGCCAACAACACCAACAAAACAACAACTCCGCCCCCAAAGAAAAAGAGGCAACTATATAGACCCCAATCACCAACGTCACACAATGATCTTAATTGTGGTTGTCAGCCCAAAATCTTCTAAATATATATTAAATGCATCTTACCAGATATAAAATGACTACTACATAGTCTGTGGTGATCGTTTGGTGCCCAGATTTCTTGTCGAATTACAGCAGTCCATCTCGCTCTCCTCTTCGGGTCTCTCAGAATACGGCAGAACTTCAAGTCTCTCCGTCTATCTTCTCTGTTACTGCAACCAACCGCCACACACGCCTTCACCATTTTGATTATTAATGTTAACGAGCAGAAAAACACGCCGTAATAGGAGGCATGTACGTAGCGGTAATGTGTAAACACGACGAGCTGACACACAATATGGCGGCTCCAGTCAGGGGGGGCGGAGTTGTGACGTCATGTGATTGGGGTCTATACACAGGCGGCAATCTAGTCCACCAATTGGATGACGCGCTGGCACACCGGGTGCACCAATAAGAACCTCGCGTTGATGTGTCAATCACGGTGCCGCCGCCAGACCCCGGTGACGCTACAATATTCTGACAGAATAGCCAACGACGTCATACATTAAGAGAGACAATAGCTAATTAATATGCTCACTCGCCACCCTGTGGTCTGGGGTGTGAATTGCAACCTGTCAAAATGACGGACGAACTTCAGTTTTTTCCGTCACCGTTTTAAAAAAATGGTCAACAACGGAAAATATTCGGTTAACGCGACCCCTGTATAGCACCAAAGTTGATTTTTGTTATATGGCGGAAAACACTCATGTGACTTGAAGTTCCACTCTGAGACCCCCAATTTGGCCAAATTTCAAAATTGTCCAATATGCATGTGTGATACATCATTGGAAAGCTTAAAATCTCAATTTTCTGGGGGAAGAAAAATTTTGAACAGGAGGGCATTTAATTTTTTTTTTTTTTTTTTAAACAGCAAAACCCTATTTGGAGGTGAGAGGACGCGAGAGCAGAATTACAGATGCCATGACTTTAACGATATATTATCGCGTACTTACCTTGTTTCGATCCAAAAACTCCATGTAGCATGTATCACTGAGTGTCAGCTGTGACACACAGCTGTGAATGGCCACAGCTGTTTTTTGGGGGGATTTTATGGGTGAAACACGGTAATATAACAAGGGTTGCGATGCAGAAATCGCAGACAACAAGGAATGGTCGAGATTTTCTTTTTCATATATTTACCCTTTTAAACGTTTTTTTAATTTTCAATTTTTCTTTTTTGGATCGAATATTTATCATCTAACATATCGGGGAAAATGCGACAGTACCAAAAAATAAAATAAAATAAAAAATACAATTAAGCGATGGTTTTGAGGTAGATCAACGTGACTTTTTTACAGACAGCATTTTTTTCATTGTGACGTAATTTGTTTAAGAGTTTAAAATATGCGAGTGAATAATTTTATAAAGTAGTTTTTTTTTTTTTTTTTAACGAAATATTAGACATCAATTAATGATTCTAAGCTATGAATGACAGACATTTTGATGAATAAATATAATTACTTCCCTTCTTTTTATGGCTGGGTTGAAACAAAAGCGGTTCCGCGACGTCTGTAAACGCGGGTTTCCAGGGTAAGAGGGAAAAAATTAAAAATAGTTCGGGGACTTAATGCGCCATGAATTTGCTAAGGCAGCATATAGAAATATTGTGCTATCAAACACAACAGTTCTTTTGGCTTAAAATACAGCAGTTTATTTTAAAGAGGGGTTTAAGAGCAGAAACTGCTTTTTCAGTCTTGTCTGTATTTTCCGCCATATCTAAAACTTTTTCTTTCTTAGAAGCAAAGTTAGCTTTGCGCTAAATTTACTTCTTTACCTTGACATTGAAAATTTTAACCCCAAAAAATACTTTGCTTTAAACCCCAACGCATTTTCGAAACCCTGAATCAGTCTAAAAACTTACCCGAGCTGCAAAGACTAAAAAAAAAAAGAAAAGAGCAAATCCTGAGTGGAAAATATACTTTCAAATGGTTTATTTAAACATGGCCTTAATCCAAATGCACACACCGAATTGCACTGTCAGGTATCATGTTGGTGGGAAATGAGGTGTGCAGGTTTGGCTCACCTTGCTGATCAAAGTGTTAATTTGTGAAAAGGAGTACAAAGAGGTGTAACATTTCACCTTGTTGTAACATTCAACCCTTCATTACTCGAAGTGTGTGTGTGCAGTCATATTTGTGTGATAGTGTAATTTTGCGTTATCAGCGTCTCTGAGGGCGGCGTAATGAAGATGTTCTCATTGTGGCCTATTAAAGACGAAGCGCTACCGTGTTGATGCTTTATCTCAAGGTTAGTTCATATACACGCACAAATTGGCACAATGCACAACACACATCCCCAAAAAAGATAAATAAATAATAGAGTCAGCATAACCTTTATTTGCATATTCATACGGCTGCTGATTTATTTACTGATCGAGTCATGCGGTGCGTCGGGCGCTCACCTTGTTGTTGTGCAGGGTGAGCTTGTTGTTGAATATCACGCCGAGCGAGACGTGTTAATAGAAGTGACATTTCAACTCGCATTATTATTTAAATGCATCCTATTCACGGACGTACAGTCGGCTCTGAAAATGTTATGGGGAATGTATAAAATGGAGATTTATTTTCTTTTCTTTCTTCCTTTCATTCACTGCAGCGATTTCTGTCGGACTGTATTAACATGGCTTCAAATCTTTTCAAAGCATAACGTTAACCCAAAGCCTGCCTTGACTCTCTAACCTCGGCTCTTAATGCTAATGTGGAGTTAGAATCGTTGTCTGCAAGGCTAATTTGATAGAATCATAACCCTGACTTGAAATGCTGCTGCCGGAAACCCTGACTTTTAACCTAAAACCCTGATCTAAAACCTTTCTTTTGAAATTTTAACGTTGCAATTTTGCATTTTTAATTAAATTTCCACTTTACATTGCAAATAAAAAAAGAAAACCTAAACATAAATAGTAAAAAGACAGGTTTTCAATTAGTTTTCAAGGCTAGTTTTCAACGGGTTAGGACGGTACTTCTCAATTAGTGGGGCGGGCAACCCCAGGGGGGCGCAGAGTGATGCTGGGGGTGCGCATGCGACCTTGGGGAACATACTTTTTTGCCGAAGTAGAATAAAGTGTAATTGCACATCTGCTGAGTGGGTGGCAGTGGCGCTCTCATTTTCAGCATGTGCGCAGTATTTTTGAACCAAACAAGAACACACAGCAAAGAGCACTGGAGATATGAAAACCTAAGACGAAGAAATATGACGAAACGTAGGAGGAAAGACCAGTCTGTTTACTTTGTCTAAAAATGTTTGCAGCAGACAGCAGTTTTGTTTTGTTTTGTTTTTTTCAGTGAAAAAGTGCCGAATATTGCCAACAATCGTCCCGAGTTGTCATTGTTACATCAGTAAACCAGCGAGCACTGTCAGCATCACATAAGGTGGCATACCAAGTTGCTCAATGCAAAATAACCCAACACCACAGCAAAGGAGCTGATACTGCATGCAGCAAAAATAAAAACTGTCTCTCTGTCCATTGACACTGTAGTTTTTGTTCTATTAATTTTTGTTTTTTCAGTCTAATGGTTTGGCATGTTGTCCTCTTGAGTTAATGTTGCTAATCAATTTGACTTTATAATTATTTTTTGGTTTTATTATTATTTTTTTTTCAATATCAAACGGTCAAAAAATGTATCTTGAGTCTATTTTTACAGTATGGATGAGTTCTTTTTTTAACGCTTTATTTGTTTTCTTCTTTCATATTAAAAAGGACACAGTTATTCAGAGGTGTACTTATGATAATAAGAATTTTATAGACAAATGATACAGAGAGTTGGGGGGGGGCGCTGAACGTTTACATCTTCCTGTGGGGGGGTAACCGAAAATAATTGAGAAGCACTGGGTTAGGGTTTGCGACCCAGAGCAAGAACGCGACTACTGTAAGCCGACGCCAACAAAATGAAAACAAAACAGCCTTTACGCTCCTGTAAAGCTGTCCAACCCTTCCTCTCCAGTCACACGGTGCATTTAGGGAAAGCATGTAAAACACACCACTCCACACATCCACTATGTTTCCAGAATCATTTTTTTTTCGTTTTCCAAACAAATTTTTAGTCGTAAAAACAATTAAATTTGGCAGATACATGAAATCCAATTACACTGTATTTCACTGTACTACTAACAATGTGTGTTGCAATCACATTTTGTTAGCCTCATAGCATAATTACCTAAATTATACTCCACTGGTTTTGTAAAACAAGAAAAAACATCGTTGTCTGAAAACAAACTGGCCTTAATTTAATTGATATTTTTTTTAATTTATAAAATGTGTTGTGATTGTCTGATGATATAAGCAGAAACGCAGGATTGTGCAGAATTGAAAGGAGCTTAAAGTTAGGCGGTTATCACAATTTGGTTAAAAAAAAAAAAAAAAAAAAAAGACTGGCAATTATGCTATGAGGCTAACGACTTACTATTTTGTTAGAATTTAATTTTAAATATAAACTTGAACATGGCAGATGGTGGTTTTTCAATCACAGGAAGCTCAAAGTGTGTCCGCTCAGAGGCACCCGCATCTCAGTAAGGAAAGAAACTAGAGTGCCAGAAGTCAAGTCTCCAGACACAAGCAGCTACAAAAAAAAAAAAAAAACACACAAATAGAAACTCAATTTTGAATGAAAATTCTATGGATGTTAACACGGCAAGTTCAATAATTCGCTCATTTCGCTGTCAATAAAAAAGGGATTCGGCCTCGGACAGATCATCCAATCATCATGCAGAGAAGCAGAGCGTCCGGGCCAGGCAAGCCGTGCCTACTGCCTGTAGACCCCCCAGAGACTCACAGTGTCCGATGGGTGGGATAAACCTAGTCTTTAGCTAATGACTCGTCTCGTTTCGCTATCATGGAACAATGCACTCTCAACTCTAGAGACACACACCTTTCACACTATTTAAAGGACTGTGCGCGAATGAATGAAAAGCAAGCTGGCTCGTAACCAGTGATAAGAAGCTAACTCGATTGTTGCGTTGTAGCAGTGGTGCAGGAAGGGTGGGAAAAGTTTGGGTGGATTTTTTATTTATATTTTTTAAATGGAAAAATAAATAAAACCTATTGAAACAATAACATTAAACTTGAGGATAAAATATATATGTTAAAAAAGGTTTTGTTTTGTCAACAACACGGTCACCAACTGGCACCTTGCTTGCTACCAGGTCACGCTGAATAAGGCGGTATTGGAATGGTTAACTGTTGACAGAGGAGGTGTTAACATCGCGCAAAAACAATTTAGCAATTTTTTTCCTTTACAAAAACAGCATAATTTTGTTCAATACTATTCGAGGTCGAGAAAGAAGAAGCTTTTGATAGTTTATAATAGTGCCCAGCAAGGAGAAATTCATATAGCTTGCATTGAAGCCATATTATTGTTTGTTGTTGCTGTTGAGCTGCAGCTGTGCCGAGTGCTGTTGGATATTCGTGAGTATTGTAAAACGCGGGCGTTAAATCGAACCCTAACATACAGCTTTAAATCCAAATTTGGTACCCACATTTTTAACATCAACTTTATTTTTAAAAAAAACAACTTTTTGGGCCCCTAATATTTGTCAGGTAAAATCCAAGATTCATTGAGTATGTTTTGGAATTCCACTGCAACTCATTTGCTCCCAAAAACGTATAAATACGTTCTATTTTTAATTGTTTCAGTGGCCCAAAAACGTATTTATACGTCTTTTACGTTTTTTTTTTGACAAGAGGCATCTCTAGGTTCTGTTGCTCCTAAACTGCAATGCACAATGCTCAAAACTCATCTTAAAGCAATAAAACTGGCCACTGGAGGACAGTAGCGCATTTTGTAAGAGCTCATCTCAGGCCAAGACAGGAAGTGAAGAAAAATAGTCAGGAAACAGAAGTTGGAGGGATCTTGTGAAGACGCATGAGAATTTGATAAAAAAATGTGGAGAACAATCAGAAAAAAAGGCAAACGACACCGGAAGAGTGTTTTGAAAAGAAAACAAAACCATCGTCAAAGAAGGATTCAAAAAAACCTTGAGGAGACAGACTGACGGCCACAACAGCGTTCCACACGCGTTCTGCGGAGCTCACGTTGTGTTACTCCTGAGTCCGAGGTTGAAACCAACGATGAAGATGATGATGATGATGAAAAAAAAAGTGAGACTGATCTTGATCCAGACTCATCAGGTTACTGGGAGCCACCTCATTCAACCGGGAGCAGCCGAGAGCCTTCCCGTTGTTATGTGCGCAAATAGTTCAACAGTTCAATAGTTTAGTTATGTGTAAGTAAATTGTTACTTTGCGATCAAAATCTCCATTTGTCTTAATGTTTATGTTATTTTGTAGAACGAAAAAATTATTCAGATGTTTAGGATGTCACAAAAGCAAAAAATAGCTGTGTTAAAGTCAAAGTTATGTTTGAAATGTATGCTTTTACAAAAAGCTCAATTTGTCTGTTTTTACATCAGAAATTGGAAAATTGCTCAAACTAAGCTATTTTCTAATGCTGATTTCTAACGAATGGAAAAAGATATGAACATTTTTTTTTCTGCTGAAAGAAGAGAGTCTAATCTTTCTTTTGGTGGGTTCCATGTTTATAAAGCAATAGAACAGAATTTTCTGTGGGCCTTGCAAAATCAGTCCAAATCCAGTAAAACAGCCGGGGGCGAAGGGCCTTGCTCCGGTGAAAATTGCTGGGAAAGAATTAGTTAATGATGAACATGAATATTTGGTGGCATCTCTTATCGATCATTAGTGAGGACAATACAAACACGGAAGTCAAAAATGTAGAAACAGTGATAACAATTACAAATTTTTTCCCTATGGAACAATTTTGTCTACTTTTTATTTAGGTGTATCGTATATAATTTTACCACAGAGCATGGTGTAGCCGAGTCACGCCATTAAGATGGCATTGACTACGATTATTACTTCAACAATCCTTCCAGGAGTACATGAAGTAAGCTGATTGGTTGCCATCCAGTGGCAATAGAAATAATGCAAGTTCAATTATAATAAGAAGCCACACGCTCTTTTTTACATTCTGCACACACCGGGCCACGAAAATTCCGAGCGCGTTGAGCTGAAGATAAATCGACGAATTGATTTTGCAAAGTAAAAAATAAATAAAGCTGGCTGCTTAAAGGCAGAGCTGATCATCTTTCCTCTTTAAAAATGAAACACGCTCGGCTCATGATTTATATTTTATATTACAGTGCCGGATGCATAATACATGGCGAATTGTGAGCCTGTCAAA
Organism: Corythoichthys intestinalis; assembly: GCF_030265065.1. NCBI lineage: Eukaryota > Metazoa > Chordata > Actinopteri > Syngnathiformes > Syngnathidae > Corythoichthys > Corythoichthys intestinalis. The sequence continues at coordinate 12,613,909 of NC_080411.1, read as the reverse complement.
GGTTACCATTAGTTCAGTATAAACAGGGAACAATGTGTTGTGTTGCTTTGAGGTGGCAAATATAAATTAAATAATACAATTACTAATGTAGGGATTTAATACTGGAGCTTGCACAGGATTGAAAAGCACCAAACGAGGTGAAGATAAGATATTGGCTGTCGCAGCTCATCGTGTATGCGCTCACACGCAGGCATATCCACTACATTAAAGCCTCGCCGTGTGCTCATAAAACCACCCGAGTGTCAGCTATGATGTGGATGTGTCATTCAGTCATTAACATGTCTTACTAGTCATTATAAATCTGTGTAATGTTAGGTGGACATCTTTGTCTACATCACAGTTTCTGGCTTTTATGTGCACTCCAACGCAGAGCTCGTTTCGTTTTATTTTTGCATGTCCACGACACAGTGGGCGAGTGGTTAGCGGTGATGCTTCATCACTGAAAGGAGAAGCATTTGTGTGTGTTTTTAACATCATATGTTAGTTTTGTTACTTGAAATTGTCTTTGATTCTTATATCAGATACATAAAATATTTACTTTTTTTAAGTAAACTCATATTTGTGGTCCTTCTAAGACTGGGAAGTGGGATTTTTAACTTGTCTTTGATGATTATGTAAAAATGTTTTTTGGGGTAGTTAAGGGCTGTTCGGTCCCTGTATGACCAGTGTCAGAGTTTAGTCTTAGTTTAGAATTGGACTCTGCCAAGGCTGCCCTTTGTCACTGATTCTGTTCATAATTTTCATGGACAGAATTTCTAGGCGCAGCCGAAGCGTTGAGAGGTTCCGGTTTGGTGACCTCAGCATCACATCTCAGCTTTTTGCAGATGATTTTGCAGTGCTTTTGGTTTCATCAGGCCATGACCTCCAACTCTCATTGGAGGGGTTTGCAGCTGAGTGTGAAGCGGTTGGGATGAAGATCAGCACCTCCAAATCTGAGACCATGGTCCTCAGTCGGAAAAGGGTGGAGTGCCCTCTCCGGGTTGGGGATGAGATCCTGCCCCAAGTAGAGGAGTTCAAGTACCTTGGGGTCTTGTTCACGAGTGAGGGTAGGAGGGAGCGGGAGATCGACAGGCGGATCGGTGCAGCGTCTGCAGTACTGCAGACTCTGCATCGGTCCGTAGTGGAGCTGAGCCGAAAGGCAAAGCTCTCAATTTACCAGTCGATCTACGTTCCTACCCACACCTATGGTCACGAGATGTGGGTCGTAACAAAAAGAACAAGATTCCGGATACAAGCAGCCGAAATTAGTTTTCTCCGAAGGTGTCTGGACTCTCCCTTAGAGATAGGGTAAGAAGCTCGGTCATCCGGGAGGGACTTTACGTCGAACCGCTACTCCTCCGCGTTGAGAGGAGCCAGCTGAGGTGGCTCGAGCATCTTGTTAGGATGCCTCCTGATCGCCTCCCTGGAGAGGTATTCCGGGCATGTCCCCCGGGGGGAGGCCCCGGGGAAGACCCAGGACACGCTGGAGGGACTATGTCTCTAGGCTGGCCTGGGAATGACTTGGGATCCCGCCGGAGGAGTTGGTTGAAGTTGCTGGGGAGAGGGAAGTCTGGGCTTCCCTGCTAAAACTGCTGCCTCCGCGACCCGACCTCGGAGCAAGTGGAAGATTATGGTATGGGTTAGTTAGAAACTTGTCTTGTCTTGTTTTTTATTGAAAACATCAGTGGACTGAACATGTCTTTGATGCTTCAAAAAACTTACATTTGGTTAAATACTCAAAGATGTCTACAGATTTATTGAGTCTTAGCTGTTAACACTTCTGAAAGATTTCACTTGTAGTGAAAACAGCTTATTGCAAGAACTGAAAGTGTCTTTGATGCTACAAGAAAAACGAACAAGTACTGCGGTCCTTCAAAGACTGGGAAGTGCAGTTTTAATTTGCCTTTTATGATTGTGTAACGATGTTTGATGGGTTCGTTCAAAACTCTGCTTGTCTTGGTTTTTCATGAAAACGTCAGTAAAAGAATTGAATGTGTCTTTGATGCTACAAGAAAAATATACATTTGCTTAGGTATTCAAAACTGTCTAATGATTTATAGTGTCTTAAAATTATTTTAGGTTTTTTTGTTGTTGTTGTTAGTTAGTTATTCCAACATGTATCACAATTAAAATTTGTGATTTGGCTTTTCATGAAACCATGCCATTGGAAGAACTGACTGAACGTGTCTTTGATGCACAAACGTACAATTGTGTAAGTAAACGAACACGTCTGATGTTCTTTAGTCGCTTAAAATGATGTTAGGTTTATGTTTGTCGTTTTTAAGTTCATTGATATACTTGTTAAAGCGGTTAACGTTCATCAAAGACTACCAGTGTGATAAACATATAGATTTAAGTTGGGTAATTTGAAGATTTTGGAGATATACCGTATGTCTTTGGTTCTTAACGTGAAGTAATATTGGTGTAAACAGTACATCATGTTTAAGGAACATCGGTAGGTAAGACAAAGTTTTAAAACAACATTTACAAAGGAATAAACACTGTAAAACATTCCTGTTACGTCAGTTGAAGATTAAAATCACTGAAACCTTCTGATGTTCAAGAGGTTTGTTGTTAATCTTAACTGACTTTGATGTTTCCAAACTAAACTGTCTTCAATGTTAGCGGAATTTTGTTCAATGTTCACGAAAACACAATTTTAAACCTGGAAACTGCCTTAAATTTTGGGGGAAAACTGTCCATTTGAATGACCGTAAAGGGTACAAATTTAAGCTTTTTTCGTTAGTGGCCCAAAGGTTTGACCTCTATGCAACTCCTGCCTTGTCGCTGTCGCTGGAACGTCGCCACGCTAAGTGAAGTCGATTGATTCTTTGTGAGCGGTGAGGAAGAGGAGAGAGGAAGAGTCGAGTGAGCGTCTGACAGCCGCCATCCATCACTGTCACGTGTCGCGCAGCGATGACAAACCCTTGCACTTCTTCAACTTTTCCGAAAAGCTCTACCATGATCGGAATCGCTTAAACATTAGTGATGGTAATGTTAACTCATTGGTTTTCATCCTTCTGCTGTGAATTTTTAAAAAATGGTCACTACTGGACGCCCAATCCATTTGAAATGTGAATGAACATTCGTTCATTCGCTGGCAACCCTCCCACTTCAAATTCAGTCCCTGACAAAAGTCTTGTCGCTTATCCATTTTGCAGAAACAATTGCTAATAACCTGACTTTTAATTATTCAATTGGTTTCAGAAATGTCTCATATGAAAGCTAGGACCCTCCCAAATGATGTTGAATGTACAAAAATATATTTGTTTCACTGAAAAAAAAAGATTATTTAATGAAGACATAAAGGTCAAATTTTGGCAAGACAAAAGTTTTGTCGCCTACAGAAAGTAGTGTCAAAATTGAACAAAAAACTGTACTTCAAATACAAAAATATGTTACATAACATAAGCAAATTAAGTAATGGTGCTGTGAGATCCAAATTTAATATTTTGTATGACTTCCATGGGCTTGAAGGACTGCATCCATGCAGTTCGGCAAGGATTCATACAATTTATTGATGAAGTCATCAGGAACATCAAAGAAAGCAGAGTTCTTTGTCTCCCAGAGTTCATCAACAGTCTTGGGTTTCGTCTTCCATGCTTCCTCTTTCATCCTGCTCATGTCTGGTGACTGGGCTGGCCAGTCCTGGGGGATCTTGATCTACTTTGCCTTGAGGAACTTTGAGGTAGAGATCGAAGTATGCGATGGAGCACCATACTGCTGCAGAATGTGTCCCTTTTTATGGTTAAGAATGTAAGAGGCAGCTAAGATTTGTTGATATTTCAGACTATTTATATTGCCTTCCACCCTGCAGATCTCTCGCACACCCCAATACTGGATGTAATCCCAGACCATGATTTTTCCACCACCAAAATTCACTATTCTCTCTCTCTTGCCAAGATAAGAAAACAAACCTTACCATGTGTTTCAAAATAAGAAAGCCTGGAGCGCAGCCTGGCTTGAAAGACATCTAAAACACCGGTGAAGATGGGGGATGGTGACACGACCCAAACACTGCTGTGATGCAGGCTGACTAACTACACGTATAATAATAAAATGTCAAATTTAGCCGAGAGTAGCCCAAATTTTTATCAACCCGTCAATTGCATTTATCCACTTTGAAAATAGCCCAATTCGGCGGGAACCAATCTGGCCACACTGATTGTGAGTGAATCTCCACAGATTATCATTCAAGCCTTTCAAACTTGGGATACTTTACATGTATTTCTTGACCAGTTCAAAACAAAACCCAACCTCGTGGCTCAGGTTCTACATTTCAACAATTTAATTAATTCCGTGGTATTTCAGCATCAGCTCTTCAGCATTCATAAGCAATTTCTACTGAAATTGCGTTCTCTAGTTTTCATATAAAGTGCTAGTAAAATCGAATCACCTGGCACGCTTGTCTAAATTACAATATGTGCCATCTGCTCCAACATCCAGTCAAATATAAACTCGCCGATTGCCTTCGTCGGCAAACGAGTTAATGACGTTTGAGAGCTCGCCGTAGTTTGCCTCAAATCAAACCGCTTTTCATCTTTGAACGTGTGGCTCCCAGTGACAAATAGTCTTCACAAAGAAACCTCATCTCACACGCAGACCAACAGACCTCTCCGAGTGATGGATGATGTGAAAAGTGTTCCTGCGGATAATTGTTAGCAAACAGCAGATGTTTCACTGGCGAATGTGGAAAACACAAGAGAAATTAGTTCGGTTTATGACTTTCTCTGAGGCCTTGCTCGTTAGCGGCGACATCGCCTCAAATGTGCCTGTCGATAAAGTCAGGTAATTGAAGACGTGACGTGTCTGGTTTTATATAAACAAATTGTGTACAATGTTCACGTTGATGACTAATTTGCCCTCAAAGTACAGGAAACCAAGTATGATAGGTTAATTGCTTGAAGTTAAAGTTAGTCTGAGACCAAAATATATGTAACGTATACGAGAAAAACAACCTAGCATTTGTTTAAAGACTCAATTATCATCCGGGTTGAGATAAACATGCTGTACATTAGGTTCATCATGAATCTTTGTTTGGGTTTTTGATGTTTGGAAAGATATGCATAGTTGATTAAACTATGACTAAATCTTCTACATTAAGCACTTATGTTTGTTGAAAATTCAAACAGCGATAAAACTGAGACGGACAAGGTCTTTGATGCACAAAAATACACAAAAATGTGTCAGGTTAGTTATGACAAACAAAAAAACATCTCGAATAGAGATGTAATGAAAGCCTTAAATTTTGTAACTCCGGGGTGAATGTGGGCCGGAACGCCATTCCGGTATAAAATTCGGTGGTAGATGGGTGCTTTGATGCCGAAAATATGACAGCAACTGTCAAACTTCCATGTTAAATAAAAACTGCCAGGCTGCCACATCCGCATCTCCAAGAAGAAAACAGTCTACTAAAGTCAGATTTACATACACAAGTGTTCACAACAAGCCTAATAAAGTGCTTGTGTAGCGACATCCTTTTTCACCTATATATATATTTTTTTTATTCCACGGAGTTCTCCCAGTGTGTGTATCTGAGTCCGACGAGACAGGCGGCAAACCACCCTGCCTAGACTCCAGTTATCCGTTCGATTGGCTCACATACTGACACATAATCAGCATAGACAGTTAGCTCTGATTGGTTCAAATGCATATGTTTCTGGGACAACAAAAAAAGAAAAAAGAAGCTTGTTGACCTAATGCGATTTAAAAAAAAAAGCCAATGCAACAGAAAATTGATCAGACCTTTAAGAGAAAGGAAAGAGTTGAAAGGGTATTATAATACTAAGGGGCTGTGAGATATCAATAGAACCGTTATGTGGCAAGATAACAAATATTAATAAAGTAAACAAAAAAAATAAATCACATTCATGAGCAATTATCGAAAATAGATCGAAAATTACGAACATTTTCGAAAGTATTCCGGAAACAACCGAATGGGCCTTTGACGTCATAGCAAGGAAACAAAAGGTCGAGGCAGTTGCCATCGTTGTTTATCGACGAGAGAGTTGCGTTCGTGTTTTATCAAAAAATCGCTAAAATGGTTCAAACCTGTCATGCTATGTGGTGTACAAATAGCCATTTGTCGCAATGTAGTACCCATGAGTTCCCGAACGCGAGATAAGAGCTGGACTACGCAGACAACGAGTAAAGTTTGTCCATGCTAAGAGGGCTAATTTTGCAGACCCAGCCTCCGGCACGGTTTTGTGTGGTGCACATTTTACACCTGAAAGCTATTCCAACTATGGACAAATGAAATCAGGTTTCGCTAAGAAATTGCTGCTGAAAGCAGATGCGGTGCCCACCATACACGCGCAGCCACCTAAATGTCCCGAGATATCAAGAAAGAGGACGATGACTGGCTCTGATGAGACCACCCCACCACCTCAGTCTAAGCAAAGGAGGGAAATGGCCAGAGTTCATATTTGTGTCTGTTGGCAGAGCGAAAACCTATGAGAGCACAATAAATGATAATTATTCTATACATTATTTTGCGGTCATGGTGTATCAGCTTCACAAAAAGAAATACAAAACAAACCATTCGGTGTTTCCCACACGATCTGTTGCCGGTGTTTCATCCGTGTGATTGCTCCCCTCAATGATCCTTTCATTAGGCTGCATTGGATTTCGTTTGGGCTCAAATTGATAACCCAAAACACCAAAGAAAGGTTCATAGCTCTCCTCGTCACCATTAGAAGAACGTTCGTTACATCGGATTCATCGCTGCAACTAGAAACATAATTGTCCGCCATCATAGACGCCATTCACGAACTGGCATGATATGAATCCAAAAGGCATGCGTTAATGGATAAATGATGGAATATTAGAATTTCCCCAGGTGTTGAAATACCCTTGAAGAGGCTTATTTTATTTTATTTGCTCTGACGGGGAGGTTCAGAACATCTTCCATGTTATAATGCCTGACCCTGGAAATACTGAACAGAAAATTCAGATTTTTTTTTTTTTAATTTGAAACTTTGTGTTCCTTAAACATAATATAATAAATTTATTTGTATGTATCACAAATGATACATTAAGCATTACATGCAGTTCTCATGGTAAAACAAATATAAATAAAGTGAGATTGAAGACAAAAAGGTTTTTGTTATTTTAAAAAAAATTTTTTTAACTGCAATGAGATCCAGAAATGCTTGTGGCGAATGTGATGCATTTAGCAATATAGTTAATGTGCACTTTGGAGTTATTTTGGTTCATTTACCGTGGTTTGGCTACTTATTTATTTCCTTATAATATAAAAAAGTCTATGATTGCATTATCTTCAAAATATTCAATTTTAATGTGCATAATGCAAGTCATTTGTACATATTTTTTGTTAATGTATGTTCCTTTTTAAAAAAATAAAAAACATAGGTCAATATTTACATTATATATTCAATTTTAATATAGTATACATCCTATGTTTTTAATTACCGTATTTTTCGGACTATAAGTCGCAGTTTTTTTCATAGTTTGGCTAGGGGTGCAACTCAGGAGCGACTTATGTGTGAAATTATTAACACATTATGATATGATTTCACATGTTATTTTGGTGTTTTGGAGTGACACTGATGGTTTGGTAAACTTGTTAGCATGTTTTTTATGCTATAGTTATCTGAATAACTTAATAGCTACTGTATGGCCACGTTCGCGTTCTGCCTTTGGCAATGTGTGTTCAATTGTATTATTGACTTCTTTATATTGAAATGCATGCTTTTAGTTTGTGGCGCATTCACGCCCACATAAGGGCGCACTCACACTTGTTTACGTGAAGAAGACCGCTCACACGCCAGAAGAAGACGGACAACTACGCAGCGTCTATGAGCGAGTGGGCGAGAGAGAGAGAAACACGGCTGCGAACCTACGTTCATTGTTTAAGTAAAATATCTCTACAGAGGCAACGCCTGTGTGTATCATCTTTTCTGCTGTTGTTATGTGTTTTCCACAAGCGATCGGACACTTAGAGCCAGTTGTGTGGTTGTTTGAATGATGTGGCAATGCTAGCGAACGCATGCTAACCGTTTTTGTCATTGCTGTAATAGCTGCTAATTATTATTTGTTTACGTTGATGCAAACCTGTTTGGTATCGAGGACGAAATTGATTCAGCAAACTATATGGACGTCCAGCATTGTCATTTGTGAGTTTAGCTTGCTGTATAGACAGGACCGAGTCGTAGCGTCCTGGTAAAGACAGTATATTCGCATTTCGTTATTCATGTGTCTCGTAACATTATTACTGTACACTTATTCAGCATGTTGTTCTCTATTGTATTCTTATATTAAATTGCTTTTCAAGATGACATATCTATTGTAGGTGTTGGATTATATCAAGTAAATTTCCCCAAAAAATGCGACTCATACTCCGGTGTGACCTATATATGTTTTTTTCCTCTTTGTTGGGCATTTTATGGCTGGTGTGACTTATACTCAGGAGCGACCTGTAGTCCGAAAAATACGGTAGTTAAAATTGAGGTTTTATAATTAAATCTGAGGAAATGAGAGAAAATACAAATATGGAGATGGAGGTTTGAGGTTACTGTATGGTGTTTTTGTTAACTGTTATTTTGCACATCATTGAAAAACTTGAATTTTGAATGAAAATCAGCTTCTCGTGTATGCCTTGTTACAGTAAGTGTAATGCAGTAGCCTAATGCATGTGTAAAAGCTGTTGTGTTTTATTGTGTGTTATAGGTGTAACTGCCAAACCAGTTTTCTTTGCATTTCTGTGGTTTTAGGAGGTTGGACAACCCCTAAAAAAAAGAAAAAATAAAGATAGCCTCCGTGGAGACCTTTGTATAACTCTTGAAAATTTGCAGTACGCAAACACAAGGTTAATTGAAGACTAAATTGTCTTCAATGTATCTTAATGTTTATCAAGTCACATTATGACATGTACAATGTGGCTATTTTTTACCTTTTGTTGAAGATGCCAACATTTTATTTAAATGTGTACAAAATGATTGCGAAATACTCTCTAAACTGTCATCAGTGTTGACGAAATGATGTATTCTTTAGCTCTTTTAAAGTGGGGTGATCGTATTTTGATTTCCAAAAAGAGGACACTCGGCCCGGCCTCGAGATAATTGAATTTTACTAGAAGTTCAGTCAAAAATACCTATATCTCTTTATTTATATTTAAAGTGTCCCTCCTCCGTCTGGATAGAAAAATTTGGTTTAATTAAAAAAAAAAAAAAAAAACTTTGCTATAAACGTTTACAATCATCGGCAGCGCAACGATGCGACACCAAACGGGATTTTACAGATTACGCCAGTCCAAGTCTCCGACAGAAGTCAACAGTTGTCATTATATACGTAATAATTGTAAAAAACAAAACTCATAAGAAACAGAGCTACTTAGAATACTAACATTCAACCAAATAAACAAACACAGAACAATTACAAGACTCATACAATACTGCACCTCTGTGTACACATATAACCCAATATACAACAGAAGACACGTGATTGACATTAACAGGAGATAAAATTACAGAAAGGTGTATGGAGCCATGTCTTAAAACGTCTTATTGTACTCCTTACTGTAGTCTATCTCTCGCCAAACTGTCAGCCGTCAGTAGATGGTGGTAATTCCCCATGAAACAAAGGGTAAACTGCCAACAAAAAACAAGAAGATCTACTCCTTTTCCCGCCCCTACTAGTAGGAGCCACGTCAACGCAGGCAGGCGCTGCCCCCTAGCGGCCGGCAGGATTCTCTTCAAATTGGTCCCGTGAAAATCAGAAAAAACGGACATTTTCATGAATTTATGAAACCCGGCCGGACGCTCCAGAGAGCACGTAATAAGAGGACTTGTCCGGGCAAAATAGGACGTTTGGTCACCCTATTTTAAAGACACATTAGGTTGACCTTGTTCCAAAATACACAAATGAGACAAGTTTGTTATCAAAGACACGTGTGTTAGGTTTGTCAAATAATACTATATTGTTTTCAGTTGATACGAAAACATAGTTTTACTTCTATGGGCTACATATTAGAAGCCCTCATTAAACATTATGGCAAAAAGCGCAATGAATTGATTGAAAAAAAAGTAGCTTAGCCTTTGTAGCTAAGCTAATTAGCGCACACCACTTACTTTTGCTTTGAAAGTGAACATTCAGGGCTTTATTCCCTTTGCTTCACTAGTTTTCGTCGCAGTTGATGTTTTCTTTTTGCCTGTGAAACGCTCGTTGTCAACAAACGCTAGCCCCCGGCTAATTAGCAGCCTCAGCTACTGCTATGTGTGGCAAATGAGCTGTCGGTTAGTGATGGGATTTTTTAATTGTCGTGATATGATAAGGGTGCTTCGTTATCATGAATCCTTTTTTTTCCTCTGTGTGTTGAAATAAGCAGCCACCTCAATGCATCAATCCAGCAATTTTGTCAAATATATTTTAACTTTATGTGACAAGTGTGTACAGGACTTGTTTGCGAATGTGTGTTGTTCATCCCTTCCTAAACAAACAACCGAAAGCAGAGAAAGTCAAATCCCAAGCAGGTAACGTGCAAAAGCATTTGCGTTAGCTTGGTCGAGCTGGACCTTTGCGCTAAGCGGCCCGCCACAGAACTCCACAACTGGCCCAGATAAGCAGGCCGAGGGAGGGATGGAAAGTAGAATATCTGTTACATAAAATATGAGTTTTGCCGCACAGCCTCCCGCTCTAACTTATCAGCCGCGGGGCACTGGACCGTCGTGTCTCATCATTCCCCGGTTCTGGCACAGCGGGCCAAAACGCGAACGCTCCCGACGAACGGAAGAGCGATAAGGGGAGGGAAAAGTCTGGCCAAGGCGTCATCGGAATATTGCCTGTCTCTTGATAATGTCAGCGTGATTAGAGAGTAATTGCTTCTTAATACGTTTCAGGTCACCCCCGCCCTCCTTCTATGCAAAATGTCACCTGTTGCAGCCGCGTGTGTTCATCGAGGGCACGGCAGTGAGCGATAGTTGTTGTGTTCAGACAAATTGTTTTCCTATCTTACATGCACTGAATGCAATTCCTTACAATTTAGAAGTTAATGTTAGTTTGAAGTCTAGGAAGTCAAGAAAAGTTGAGCTATATAAAGAGTTTGAATTAACATGACTAGCTTTATGAGGGTATCCCATGTTTAAGATGTTTCAAAGCTGGGTGCAAAGCATAGGCGGAGTTTGACTTTTGGGGCAGGGGGGGCACAACATGTTGATGACCCCGAAACGCAGTGTCAGCAATAAAATTAATTTACAAGAATATTTATAAAAATAAGTTGACAACGAGCGTTTTTTGTTTGCCTTCATTCTTGAGGGGAATTCTAAATCGGGCTGCTTAGGCAATACTTTTCGCCAAGTTGGTCAACCATTGAATATGATACGCCCGCCAGTGTCGTGCCAATGTAGTTACCCTAGTCAAAAATTGTATCCCCTTGGTGGAGCCATATAGAGGTAGATTTGTGTCTTTTTCATCTAAAAAGTTGCTTCAATAAAAGAAAAAAAAGTTGCTTCAATCAAAATATATATTTTCAATTAAAAAAAATAGTCGCTTCAATTATAATTAAAAAAAAATGTGTTTAAATGCAAAAATAAATTTGAAACAAAAAAAGCATGTGAAAGCTTTTTTTTTTTTAATTGGAGCAACTTTTTTCATTGAAATAATGTTCATTTGTGTTTGGGCCACATTTTGGCTAGGACATTTTTGTCTTTATTGTTCAATCAAAAAATAAGTTGCTTCAAAAAATATATATTTTCCAAAAAAAAAACAAAAAATCTCTTCAATCAAAAAAAGAAAAAAAAAATCAAAGAAAACGTTTTTGAATGCGAAAATATATTTGAGATTATAAAATTTGATTTTGAACACTTAAGTTTTCATTGAAAAAGTTTTCTTTGATTGAAGCAATTCTTTTTGTATTTGGGCCATATCATGGGTAGGACATTTGTGTCTCAATCATTCAATCCCAAAAAAAGTTGCTTCAATCAAAAAAATATTTTCAGTCAAAGAAAAAAAAATAATTTGAAAAATAAAATTGCCCTCCCCTAATTTTTTTTTTTTTTTTGAAAATCATATGCAAAGCAAATGACCGTCTAAGGTGCTAGTCACATGATCTGTTTGAGAAATAATTTTGACCCATTATAAAAATATATTTTTTTATATTATGTATATATATAGGAAAGTAAATTTCATGCAATGACACTTTTCGGCCACCAGCAGGGGCCTGGACCCCCCTTAAAATCCGCTTATGGTGCAACGCGTACGATCATGTGATCGGAAATCGGGCGAATCACGTCAGTTTGAAGATCGGAATCAGGTCAAAAAGATCGGGCTTTTAAAATGGATCTATTTGTTTTTAAGTATTAACTCATTGAACATGATAACTCAATGCCAGCCTTCCCAGTTCAGATTAATTGACATCTATCACGGTCAATAGCAGTGAATGAATTCAAGGCTACAGGCAACAAATAGTCAAAAATAATAATATTTTAGACAAGGGATGTCCCCAATCCAATCACGTGATCGAAAATCGGGGAGAAATTACTTTTTTTGTAGATTGGAATCGGATGAAAAAGATTTTTTTTTATGTTTTTTAGATTTTTTAAAATTTTCTATTTAAGGGCAACAAAATAAAATGTCAAAAGAAACAACAGCAAAAAATAATGTTTTGCACTACGCAACATTTTTAGAAGATCAGAATCAGGAAAGGATTGTGTATTTTTAGATTTTTTACAAAGGCTACAAAGAAACAAAAATAACCAAGAAGGACAAGGATATTGTCAAAAGAAGCAAAAAGAAAAAAAAGTTTTGTAATGAAATTAATAAATTGCCAGGGTGTCTAATCGGTGCTCGGTACAGGCAGATTCTCAAAATCAGGTGACTCGGACTGGAATTCGGGTGAAAAAAAAAAAACGATTTCACATTTGAATTCCTCTTTGCTGTTTAGAAGCAAAATGTTTGCGTGATTCAGAACTGATGTTTACAAAGGTTCTGTTAATATTTGTTGGTCAACGTGCTTTTTGATTTTTTAAAACATATATAAGGTTGATTCTAGAGTTAGAGTTCTAGAATTATTTTCTTAATAATACGTACATTTTCGCTCTTTAAAGACAAAAAACAATTCCAATTAAAACCGCTTTTACCGCTAAGCACGCTGGGAAATGCGTGGCATAATGATGGAGTCGCGCACTTAACAAATTGTGTGGATTTGCTGTGTTTACCTTTTTTTAAACCACGTCCTAATTATCATTTAACCCTAATTAACCCAAGCGGCCTTATTAGCGGTGAACATTGTGGCTGGAAAGCCGCCTGCCGCATTCCCTCTTTAATCGGCTTTCTGCCAGCCGCCGCACTAGAGTGATGTGTGTCAGCGTATTTGCACACTCACACACATTATGCCACAAGGACAGCCAAGCTACAACGTCAATGACTTACTTTTTCTTTCTTTTTTCCCCATAATGGAATAGAATGAATGCTATTTTTTCTTCACAATTTGACTTTCACAGAACTAGATTGGTTTTCATATCGTGAAATGTTTTTTGTAAATTTCTGAAACCTTCACCTGAGCTTCAAATCCTAATTTGAAATGGTTGCACAGGCTTGAAACCTTCAATTTATTCATAAACCAAGCTTGAAACTAGGTCTGCAGCTATCGATTATTTAGGTAATCGATATCGATTAGTTACTTCGAATAGGGTAATCGGATTACAAACATTTAATGCGTTGCAGAATAAATTTTAGGAGATATAAAATGAAGAAACAAGTGTTTATGCCTGCAACAATTATTTCCGCTTGCTTAGATTGCTCTTTCAAACGAGCAATAAATGCAAAAGTAAAATAAAATTCCTGAGTGTTTCTTCAAACTATGCAGAATTGCACTTTCATTTCACAAGTGCAGTAAATTGCTAAAACTAAATTAAAATACCTGAGTTTAACCTCAAACGGTATGAAAAAATACATAAATGAGGATTTAAGTCAAACAAAAAACAATTGGCTAACTTGCATGACAAAAGTCCGCTAGCTTAAATGCTATAAAATGGCTTTCTTTTTTCTACAAATCTCTTAATAAATCTTGTAAACACATATTCCCGCAAATATGCTTCTAAACAAAATAACAAATTCATAAACAAACATATTAGCTCAAACAAAAACATAACTTACGTTGTTCTTAACAGGGAGCTGCTGGATTTAGCCATGTTAGGCGAGTTATGGCATTTTCACTGCTACCACTAGCGGGCAGTGTATCCACCCAAATTAATAAAACTAAATGCAACACTTTTAAAACAAACCATTACAATGTCACGAAATGAATCCCCGATGCAGCAAAATTTGATTTGAAGATTTTTTTTCTCATCGGATTACTCGAGTTAATCAATTAATCGTTACAGCACTATTTGAACAGGAATAGTGGTAGTTTGCGAATCAGTGATCTCCTCGTATTAACATCCGCGGGAGGCATTTTTCAATTTTCAATCCGTTGTTCTGAGTTAAACCGGAGACTTTCATAATCATCCTAGCGACACATCAAAGCCCAACTTGGAATCCAAGACTGCTTGAAACGTCCATTTACTACTAGAGTTGTTCCGATCACATATTTTTGAATCTGAAATTACCAAGTATCGATACGACTCCTCAGCCATTTATATTTATTTACTTGTATTAACATGTACATGTACATATACATGTACCATGTATTTACTGTATTACAAATCATATGTTTATTTCTTTTGACAATGTACTTGTACAATAAACAATATTCTATGCATTTTCTGACAATTAATTTTTAACCGATAGCTCCATATTGTCCAACTCCAAAAATCCGATACCGATATCAAACGGATCCCGATACAGTGTATGCTAGAGGTGTGCAAAATTTCCGATTCTTAGATTATTCACGATTCGGCCGTGGAAGATTCGAGAACGATTCACAAACATCCAAATTCCGATTATTGAAATATGCCAAGTAAAGCAGAAGTACGACACACTCAGCGCGCCGCGCGGTCTTCGGTACGCAATTAGGGACGGAGCGAGAGTAGCTAAACATCATGCTTCTCATTACCCGGCCCCTCGGGTAACGCCAATGCTCAACTCACGGCTCTAGCTCAACTCATGCCACGAGATAAAAAAAAAAAAAACAACAACATACCTGACTGCTGCCGAAAAGCTGCTACAAGCCACATTATGTTACGGTAGATATCATTTATATAGGACTAGATGCATTATAGCTTCGGTATCGTTACCAGCACATCCACAAAAAACTAGATGCGTGCGTTAGTAACGGCCGCCATCTTAAAGCAGTACACTTCCCTGCAAGGCTGTTGTTGCGAACCCTCCAAGCGAACCTAATTAACTTTTTATCTAAAATACTCCTAAATCGGTAAAATATTGACTTGAATCTATCTTTAAAATAGTTTTAAAACTTTTACATGTTGAAAGTAGACAAAAGAGAAATTATGGAATAACAGGAGCAATTTTAACAACTTTAATGGTTGATTCACAACATTAAATTAATTGAAAGTAGTTTAAAGCTGCTGATATAGAATGGGGACTGGAGTTTTTTATTTACTGTTATTTTTGTATATTTGTTTACTGCTATATGTTAACTTGATACTGAAATAGTAGTTTGGTTTAGCCTGAGAGGATTTTTGAACAATTTTGGAACTAATGTACAAAACAAAACAAAAAAAACAAAAAAAAAAAGGAGTGGGGTGCATCAATAATCGTTTTATAATCGAATCGGAGCCTCTGAATCGTAATCGTAATCGAATCGTTAGGTGCCCAAAGATTCCCAGCTCTAGCATATGCGGTCGTGAACTTAACATATTATGGCCAATTGTATTTTGATGCGCCACTGGATGCTTTAATAATGATAAATGTAACAACTTCAATGTTTTCCAAATAAACATTCTGTGAATAATACACAACTCCAACTGCCTATATTGCACATATTGCAAATATTGCATATTTATTGTTGAAATCAAAATAGTGCAAACATCACTTATTGATCAAGTGCAAGTGCCAACAAGGCACCTCCATTTGCATACTGGCCCAAAACAGATAATGAAAGACTGATGTCGATATTATCCGATATCATTTTAAAATGCTTTTATACTGAACAACTCTATAAAAATCTTAAAAACTTTTTCCAATCTTCTAAAAATGTTGCATAGGACAAAACATACAATATTTTTTGTTTCTTTTTAAATCCTTGTACAATATACTAAATATGTTTATTTTAAAATAAATAACCAATCTTTTCCCGATCTTCTTAAAATGTTGCGTAGTACAAAACATACATTATTTTTGTTTCTTTTGATGATATCCTTGTACATTTTTTATTTCTTTACTTTGAAGCCCTTAAGTAATAATTTAAAACAAAAACAAAACTTTAGAACCTGATCTTTCGCACCATATTCCAATCTTCTAAAAATGCTTTTGTGATTTCCAATCTCGTAATTGGATCGGACATCCCTAATCGTAATACCTCTGGATTTTCTTGCTTGTAACTCATTCACTGTCATCGAAAGTGATTGTCGTTAAATTTATTTGAACTGGGAAGACTGGCGTTGAGTGATCATGTATCACTGCCATTGACGGCGATCGACGTCCAATTCAGTTTTACTAGGGGGTGGCAGCGATTGTTCAATCCCGGTCAAAATGGATTGGACGTCAATCGCCATGAGTAGCAGCCAAAACCGATGTTTTTCACCCGATTCCTAAACGGATCAGGGACATGCCTTGTCTTAAATACAATGGCGTAGGTTTGCATAGGGACGGTAAGGACATAACACTACCAACTTTTCAGGATGCTGAAATTGTCCCCACCAACTTTTAAGCAACCATATTTGCATTATATAATGACTTCTGTTATATAGGTAATTTAGATTGTCTTCCCATATGTTGTAAGGATAGAACTGACCCGACCATTATTAAGTGAATTACAGTACTTTCATTATGTTCAGACTTATATTGACCCATTTTCACTAGCTGAATGTGCCAGTCCATTTTTTTTTTCCGCTCAAACGCACGTTTGATTGGCTGATGACTTGACCCCCCAACACACATACACACATTCACAACTCAACAGAAATAAAACAGACGAGGGAAATTAGAAGTTTTTTTTTTTCCACCAGCAGCAGCCACTGTAAGTAATGTAAAAAGACGTCAATGTTGTGGAGGTGGGGAACACACCACTAATTTTGCTACTGAAAGTCCGGCCTGCATCAGAGTTAGCGTAACACTAATGAGTGTGAATTTCTCAAACTCGAGAAGGAAGCTGCGTTGAGAGAAATTTCCTCCTGTATGTTTTCGACTGTTAACATTAATTAGACAGTATGAAATGTCGTGAACTAAGGATCACCCCCTTATAGATAGCTAATTGATGATTAACAAGTTTGTATTTCCTGTGTATGTTCATATAATTTGTGTTCAAATATTGCAATTTAAATTTTCCAATAAAATCCAGACATTTATTCTGGAAAATCTCAATTTTTTTCTTGGTGTAGTACGGTCTAGTATATGTCACTACAGATTTATTTTGCATTCATCATTTACCCTATCAATTAATTAGGTTCATATTGGTGAGAAATGTAGCTCTGACCCTGTTGACCCAGTCTGTTTGGTCTTATAAATAACCCATCCCCAGCAAAAAGTACATGCAGGTTATATCGTCCCTACCAATGTTGAGACCAGACCTACGCCCTTGCTTAAATATCACTGTTTTTCTATAGACATTAGACCATGCTAAGCATTTAGTCAACACAACATCCATGTTTTTACCAGCATCATAATGAAAAATGGTATTCATTCATAAAACCCACACATACATTTTTTTACAAGTAACTGCTGCATGTGAGGGATTGAGGGGCGGGTGGGGCGTAACGGGGATGTCGAGACGAGGAGGGCGAGAGAGGGTGACAAACTGGAATTGATCGTAGTGTCAGGTCACGACCCTTGTAGCTGTGAGGCGTTTAATATTCCGCTGCTGGCGTCTTCCACCTCGCAGGTACCGTGTCGGAGCGTGAGCGGAATCGATCCGCGCTACTGTTTATTCTCTCTTTACTTTTAATTAATGTTGACGCTGATTGCATCTCTTTATTAACACATGGTGATGAGGGTCTGGTGGATATTGTGGGGGGCACCTTGATAAGAACCAGGGAGAAAAAAAACTTGTTCATGGTCAAAGCAGCAGAGCGATTGACAGGTCAGACGTTGGTGCTCATTGATCATCGCTGATTGGATTAGTAGAGTTAGAGCATTGAGGTAGCGGGACGGATCGGTGGTTAGCGCTCTTGCAGCACAGAAAGGTTTGTATTTGCATGTTGTGCTCCCCTTTTGAAGTTACAAATACGGACGTTAGTTTCGCTGAACACTTAATTGTCTTTGATGATTTTGAGAACATGCATGTCATGTGCATTTGAAGACTTTTATTAGTTTTAGGAACCTGTATGTTAGGGTAGTTGAAAACTTTTGAATAGTTGCAAAACATGTATGTTACATTGATTAAACATTAAATTTTCCTCGTTTGTTTACATAAATAACTATTTTACGTGCATTTTGGACTAACTTGTCTTTGATGTTTTCAAAAACATCCATATCAGGCGCATTTGAATATTTTTAATAGTTTTAGGAACCCCTATGTTAGGGTAATTAAGCTTTTAAATGGTTATAAAAATACTAGGGGTGTCAAACAATTAAAATTTTTAATCGAGTTAATTACAGCTTAAAAATTAATCGTAATTAATCGCAATTCAAACCATCTATAAAATATGCCATATTATTCTGTAAATTATTGTTGGAATGGAAAGATAAGACACAAAATGGATATATACATTCAACATATGGTACATAAGTACTGTATTTCTTTATTATAACAATAAATCAACAAGATGGCATTAACATTATTAACATTCTGTTAAAGCGATCCATGGATTGAAAGACTTGTAGTTCATAAAAGACAAGTTATAGAAATTTTATATAAAAAACCCTCTTCATGTTTTCGTTTTAATAAAATGTGTAAAATTTTCAATCAAAAAATAAACTAGTAGCCCGCCATTGTTGATGTCAATAATTACTTACACAATGCTCATGGGTGCTGAAGCCTATAAAATCAGTTGCACCCAAGCGCCAGCAGAGGGCGGCAAAACTCCGAAAAACACAAGTACACTTTTCACTTTGCTCTCATTTTAACCTGTTTGAGCGGGGCATTTGTGCGTTAATTGCGTCAAATATTTTAACGGGATTAATTTTTAAAAATTAACTACCGCTCGTTAACGCGATAATTTTGACAGCCCTAAAAAATACGTATGTTAAGTTGTTGACAGATTCAATTTTCCTCATTACGAAATTAATTGGTTCTGGAAGTAGTTTTGTTAACTAAAAAATCCATTCCAAACCCCCAAAATTCAGACATAAATATTTCATAAAGCATAAAAATGCATCAAAACATGTAACAAATACATGTTACAATTAAATTATTGAACAATAACAATAAAATGGGAGTTGTGCATAATGTAGAAAATAAAGAATAAATGTTAATACACTCACGTAAGGCTGTTGAAACACCAGAGGCGAATGAGGACGACGTTGGGATACACACATACACACACATACGTGAAGGTCTCTCTTGGCCAATTGGATGCCAGGCAAGATGCTAGGCATCTAGGCTAGGCTTATGGCATTTTGCGTATGTTACGTTCAGTAAAGTTTGGGGGCTGCGAGTAGCAGCTCAAACTGTATTTTTGCCTTTCATATCCTGAAATTTCGTTCATAACGAGGCAATGTTTTCTCATTGAGGCATGTCTTAACCTGAAAATTCATTGTATAGAGGCATTCGTAAGTAGAGGTAACACTGTGTAATTAGTTTAAAGTTGTTCAAAAAAAATATACATTAGGTTTGTAGGAGACTTATTATTCAGTGTTAATGAAGGTTACGGCAAAATTCATCCATATTTACAAAAACACTGTGTTTTTGTCATTTAGAAATACACATGCATTTACTTTTACATGCATATCCATACCTACACACACATTTAACGCAATTGATGCCTGAATTTACATTTAGAAAAAATAAACATAAAGTCTTGTTAGAATACATAAGTATATAGAAAGTGTATTAATTCATAAATACTCATGATGGAAAATTAAATTTAAAAAAATACAGCTAAAAATGAGAAAAAATTCAAATTAGAAAATAAAATCATAAAAAGATTTTTTTTTTTTTTTAAATTATAAATCTTAAAATAAAATTCAAATTAGAAAATTAAAAATAAATGGGAAACTTCTGTATGGGTATAAAATGTATATATTTTTTAAAAATCCCTCCTTTTTTTATATTGACAAAAATATTTTTTAAATATATATATATATATATATATATATATATATATATATATACAGGGGTGTACATAAGTGGTCCGCATGCGCGCATGTGGACTGGACGTAGACAAACGCGCTGGCCCTCAACGACTTCCATACGCTTTTGCGTACCGATGGCTGACCACTGTATTTGCGGCGGACACGAGAAAATAACTTATCAAAATGTCGAAGAGGCAGGCCACACTGAGTAATTACTTCCGTGTTCCCCCACCTCCGTCAAAAGACAGACAGACGACAGAGACGTCACCGGAGCTACCGAAAAAAAGGATTTTTGCTGAAAAGTGGCTACAGGAGGTACCATGGCTAGAAGCAAATGATGCTCGCACGGAAATGCGGTACAAAATGTGCCGTGAGAATCCCAATGTCGTCGATAAGAGCAGCGCATTTTATATAGGGTCAAAGAATTTCAGCCATCTAAAGTTTGAAAAGCACGAAAAAAACAGAGCATGTGGCAATTAAGCAAACTATCGATGTCAGACATGACCCCACTCGCCCTATGGACAAGTCGCGGAATAAAGGTAATGAACAGCGACATGCACTGACAAACGTGTTTTTGCTCGCATTTTACAAAGCTAAACATGCACGTTCAATGAGGTCTTATGAGGACATCCCACTTTTAAAAAGGCTTGGAGTTAATGTGGGAGCCGCATAATGCCCTTTATTTTGAATTGGTGCTTTTTATTTCTTTACATTTCACTTCAAAGTAATGGCAATTTTGTTGTGCCAGTTGATGTTAATCAAGCATTAATTGTTCATATAATTGATTAAAGTTAATTGGCTCTAAGTAAAGCTTGTCATAAATTTATCGCATCAGGCGGGTCAGCTCTCAAGCTCAATGAGGACCAAGTCACATCTCCAGGTCCTCCTCTGAGAACCTGGGCAAAAAAATTATGTGCACCCCTGTATATATGTATTTTAATTAAATCATAAAACATATTTTGTCCATTAAAATATTTTGGAATAAACTATGTACAAAGTATTATAGGTGTTACGAGTATGACAGTATCCCATGTGTTTAGGAAAACAATCCTTTAAGTGATCATAGACACGATACGGTCTTTGATATTTCAAAATAAAATTCTAGTTGATTTTGACATTCGTCAGTGACGTTTAAACGCACACATTTGGTTGAAAGTCTCAGAATTGAATTTACTTTTTAAGAAAACATCAAGTCCATTAAAGACACAAATGACCTTTGATTTTAACGAAAACATTTCACTCAAAGACCCATAATTCTCTTTCATGTTGCCAAAACAAATTTATTTGCTTCATTAATAGCTCGATATTGTCCTTAGTTTTTGTTGTTGTTTTGTTGGGTAAACAAGGCCTACTAAGGACTCTAAATTGTTAATGATGCTTATAAACAAAACACTTTTAGATTGTCAAACTGAAAAATTTGATGTTTCAATACCTACAGTATATAAGAATGTGACAGTAACTTCTCCCTGGCGACAGCGACAAGCTCTAGTAGGTTTTTTGTTGTTGTTGTTGTTGCTTCATTCTTATGCATTTCAACAGGCCCTATGCAGAGGTATGTAGTGATCTCGAATGCGGCCAGTCATTCCAGGGCAGTGATAAGGTGTCAGATAAACATAATGGCGTTTGGAGGTGTGAAGTTTTGGCTCCCTTTAAAAGGACGGCACCGCCTCTCGTCTCGCACCTCTGTTGCTTATTTTCCGAGCAGAGACGTGGTGGGGAATTTCAACGATGCTCCTTATTCACCAACAAGTTCTTTTAAGTGCAAGAGCAAGAGTGTGACCTGCATTCTCTAGAAGCTTTGACCACCCGGCAGGCATAGATGCACACACACCTCCAGATAAGAAGACAATAGATAGCACCTGCTTCCACTATGGCCATGTTGTTTGCATGTAAATGCACCACTGCTCCTCAATCAGGTCGCAATCCTGCCAACAGTTATGACAGCAAACATTTGCGCTATTTTACTCCAAGTGACACACGCATACGATTCTCGGATGGAAATTTACAGTTTTCGCTGTGAGGTTTTCAACCCTTTTGGGAAACATGACGAGCAAATTCAACATCAGTCTGACAGCCACGGCCTTTCGGATACAAAAAAAGAAAACGAGTAAAATGAAAGAGAAAATGGAGTTTAAATTGGGGCGAAAAAAATATCTAACAAGAAAAAGAATTATAGTGAAAACAAAAAAGGTCAATTACCAGAAAAATAAATCAAAAGGAAATTGGGTTCAAATTAAAATGGAGGTAATATAGAGAAGGAAAGTGATTTAGAATTAAAAAGAGGTCAAATAAAAAAAAGTTCAAATAAAAAATGAATGATCATCAAAAAGGAGGCAATGTGAAAACGGAAGGAAATAGTTGAAAGAAAAATAATCAGTAGACCCTACCCACCGACGTCACAAAATCACGTGATCGCTGTATTGTTCCGCCCCATTGGCCGTCATTTTGTGTCTGTATTATCAATGGTCTCAATTGATCGAGCAATTTATAATGCATTTCATGGAAGACCCGGTGCTTTCGGATGCCGTAAACTCACTGGATGCGTTGCATAAAAGGCGTTATGTGGAAAAGCTTCAATTTATCCATTCGCCAGATCCATATTTGATGCCTAAATCGATGTTTTTCGACCCGCTGTCTTCGCCGTCTTTGCCTGACATCTGCTAGCTACCCTGATATTTACAACTATCTTGTCCACACAAAATCAGCCTATTCTCACGAAAGTTTGAAAAACTTTAAGAGCTTGGAGGTTTATAAATACTTTGTTGCTGGTTGGGTGAAACAGGTCCTCGTCCACGAAAATTCGGCAGGAATCTATCTTGTGCTTGGAAAGGTGAGTTACGAAATTTTCAATTCAAAATCTTTTGTTCTTGCTAACATCCACTGTCAAGTCTAATGTATTTCATGTCATTTGTCAATGGAGCTAGGGCTTTGAATGTTTATATGGTTTAGCGATAGCACTCTCACTACATACATACGTGTATGTTGTCGGCGATTAGCCTAGCAATGATCTTAATTGTGGTTGTCAGCCCAAAACCCTCTAAATATATATTAAATGCATCTTACCAGATATAAAACGACTACTACATAATCTGTGGTAATCGTTTGGAGCCCAGTTTTCTCGTCGAATTGCAGCAGCCCATCTCGCTCTCCCCACCGGGTCTCTCGGAATCCGGTAGAACTTCAAGTCTCTCCGTCTATCTTCTCTGTTATTGCAACCGACCGCCACACACGCCTTCACCATTTTGATTATTAATGTTAACGAGCAGAAAAACACGTCGTAAATAGGAGGAATGTACGTAGCCGTAACAGGTAAACACAATGTGTTGACGGACAATTGGACGGCACCAGTCAGGAGGGCGGAGTTGTGACGTCACGTGGGTAGGGTCTATAGTTAAAATCTGGATATTTAAATGGTGAATGGGCTTTCACTTGAATCATGCATTTCCATTTTCAAGGCGCTCAAAGTACTTTGACACTTTCTCCATATTCACCTAGTCAATGAACCCATAACCTGGCAAACAAGCGGGACACCCATAATTAATTGAATAATTTAGTGAAACAACAAATACTAATTTAACCCAGTTAAAAAAAATAAAAATAAACGTAATGGTTTTTAAAAAGTACCGTAATTTCCCGAATATAATGCGCACCCGTGTAAAACGCGCACCCCAAATTTACTTGTAAAATCTAGGGAAAATTATTGTACCCGTGTATAACGCGCACCCTAATTTTAGCACCAATAAGTAGAAGAATACAAGAAAACAGAACTCGTGTACAGATACAGAAATGTCATTTTACTGACTGTTGAAACACAGCACAAGCATAGCGCATTGGTAGTTCAAAACATTACCGTAAACTGACAATATGTACGGTAGTAAAATGATCTGATAACTTCTTGAACTTACCAAAATCCAGGAGAAAACAAAACAGATGTGACTTTTCTTTTAAAGGCTGCTGTATAACTTGCTCGTTTCATCATGATGAATAAATGTTTCCTGCATGGATTGATACGGTAAAATGAAAGTGAGAATGTAAGTCGGAAATCTGAGAGAGCTCATCGCTGTCGTAACGACAGTAACAATAGGAACTATTGTTATTTGGGTTTGAGTTTCCCAAGGGGCAGATATAGTAGACGGACACAGGAAGTCTGTGTTGTTACGTTTGTTATGGTCCGAGTTGCAGAGCTGCTATAAACCTTGACTCAAATGAGTTCAAGAAACTAAATTCTGTGCTTTATGATAATAATATAATAAAAATGTATATGGAAACACACCACTGGCCTGCTTACTATAATCCATGACTGCACTAATGTTACTTTATATTATAAAGTATCATTGTGAATATACATATAGTAGTATACTATCAAAATAGTACTATATATTTAATTTTTGTTACTATGACTATGTGTGCCTTTCATTCAAAATAATTGTGGTAATATTTCAGTGTGCCTTCTGCTTTATCTATTTTCAGATTAAAACAAAAGTTGAACAGTTTTTCCCCTCCCCCAAAAATGCGGAATGTGCACCAGAATGAGCATCTGAACTCACACAAAGTATTCTGAAAATGGTTGTCCGGGACATTGCAATTAATTTTAACATTTAGAACAATATAGACATACCACAAAAAGAGTAAGAATTGCTTTGACTCCTGTTAAAATGGTGAGGTCAGAGTGTTTCCGTTTACATTTTTTTTTTTGCACTAGTTAATGCTAGCAGCATTTGACCTCATTGTTTGTGATTTATTGTTGATATTTATGTTATTTATTCATACATTAATAATAGAATTTAGGTGTTCCAAAATTTTTGTGAACTAATAAGTTTCAACAAAAAATTCATTATTAAATGATTTAAAAAAAAAAAAAAAAAAAATTAGATTAGATTAGTCGACTAATCGTAAAAATAGTCGGCTGACTAATCGGGAGGAAATTAGTCGTCGGTTCCGATTAGGGCTGTCCCCTGTAGATGCCTCTTGTAAAAAAAAAAAAAAAAAAACGCAAAAGACGTATAAATACGTTTTTGGGACACTGAAGCAATTACAAATAGAACGTATTCATACGTTTTTGGGAGCAAATGAGTTAATTTATCCATCCGGCCATTTGTCTGGCATACATATTACCCATCCATCCAGTAATACATCATCACCTCCCAATTCCGTCCCTTAACCAATTCTTCCACCCATGCGTCGCTCAATCTTTCATACCTTTAACCCATCTATCCATCAGTCCAACCAGCCGTCCCTCTAAGACGCCATCCATCATCTATTAATCCACTCATCCTTACCCTCCAACAATCCTCCCAACCATCCAATCACCATCCCATTCAGAGTGCCCATCCGACCGTCATCGATCTATAGCCTCCATCCACGCCGATTGCACTTCTTTTGCCGGTCCCAATCTTAGCGTATCCTCTTGTTTCCTGGGTCAATCCCCTCCATCCTCCGTCTCCGCCGCTTAGCTCGCGTTGGCCCGCGGCCCGCGTCCATTCACGACGCTCGACGCGTATTGATTGAATTAGACAGAAAGAAAAAGAAGCCGGCGCGTAGGAACAAGAGAAAGAATGCAATCTTATTCCCATTAGCGGCAGCCCCGCTCACACTAGTCTTTATTCAACATTAATTACTGTTCATTTCACACTCGGGCTCATTTTCATCGCCGTCACCTCCCCCGCCCCCCATATTCTTTGCATTACAAACCCAAGGAAGTATCAGCCAGCAGTCAGGAATGAATAAGCCCGTTTGCTCGGCAACTTTTATTGAGAGGAAGCGTCTGAAACGAGATGGGCGAGGTGGAGGTTAATGCGGTGTCTGCTTTGCACATAAATTGAGCACCAAAGAAGAAGACGAAGAAAGAAGACAACAGTGTTAGGAAAGTATCCAGGCGTACGTAAGTGATGAACCCTCTGTTGATCCCTCTGGGGTGTTTTCACGGCTGTCGCATTCGTTGAGTTTTCGCTTCCTTCACACGCGTGACGCACGCCCGAGTCTCGGCCCCCGGGTTCATCTGGCCCGGAGGCTCAGCATGGTGGAAACTGGAGAAAATGTGTAAAAAGATGTCCAAGACTTGACACAAATTTGAACCGTAACCCATCTCCAACAGCTATACACACTTTTAAGACTTTCATTTTAATTAAACCTAATCCTAATTTGAGACTCTCATTAGCAACATGAACCTTTTGTCTGGAAACCTAACCCAAATGAAAGCTTATTTCCCTGACAAAGCTAGGGAACCCCAACTCAGGATTGAACTAATATTGCACCAATACTGTACCAGTACGTTTTTTTATAAGATTTTTTTTTTCTAGATACTCACTTGAATGTAAAGTACGAGGGGAATTCAAAAAAGTAATGCACTCAAGTGCATCGCTCGTACAGGATTTTACCAATCTTGTTTGTATTTGGCACAAATATGATAGGACACACCTTTCTGCGATTGTTATGTGTTTTTCTTTAGATTTTTCAAGCTTAAACAACCGTAATTTCCCGAATATAAGGCACAACCGTGTATAACGAGCACCCCAAATTTACTTGTAAAATCTAGGGGAAATTATTGTACCCGTGTATAACGCGCACCCTAATTTTAGCACCAATAAATAGAAGAATACAAGAAAACAGAGCTCGTGTACAGATACAGAAATGTCATTTTACTGACTGGTGAAACACAGCACAAGCATAGCACATTGGTAGTTCAAAACATTACCGTAAACTGACAATTTGTACGGTAATAATATGATCTGATAACTTCTTACCAGAATCCAGGAGAAAACAAAACAGATGTGACTTTTCTTTTAAAGGCTGCTGTATAACTTGCTCATTTTATCATGACAAATAAATGGATGATGGATTGATACGGTAAAATGAAAGTGAGAAAGTCGGAAATCCGAGAGAGCTCATCGCTGTCGAAACGACAGTAACAATAGGAACTATTGTTATTTGGGTTTGAGTTTCCCAAGGGACAGATAT